>NW_027185798.1:35446423-35456977 GCF_028583685.1 Petaurus breviceps papuanus | reverse complement strand
GAAGGAAGGAAGGAAGGAAGGAAGGAAGGAAGGAAGGAAGGAAGGAAAGAAGGAAAGAAAGAAAGAAGAAAAGAAGGAAGGGAGTTGAACTAAGTTACCTCCAAGGTGCCTTTTAACTCTAAAATTCATTAATCCTGAGAAAGACTTAATGAGTCCTTAAAACTATAAGCCTTAATAGTTTGAGAGAACTCAGTTTCTGACAATGTTATTAAATAGGTTATTAAAACTGGTTTATGGGGGCGGCTAGGTGGTGCAGTGAATAGACCTGAGTTTGGATCCAGCCTCAGACACTTAACACAAAAAATATCCATGTGACCTTGGGCAAGTCACTTAACCCCAATTGCCCTCCAAAAAGCAAAAAAAAAAAAAAAACTGGTTTATGAGCACTTTAAAAAGTTTGTTTTGAAACAGAAAGGGGTTCAACAAAGAGAAAGTAAGATTAGAATAGCTTCATTTCCCTAATTTATAGGATTATTAAACTCATTGAAAGGAACACTGCTGACCTAGTATATCTTTAGGAGATAGCCTGACAGAGTCCCACGATATTATTGTGTAATGGGTGGAGAGAAGTGGCCTGGGTAGTAGCAGACTTAATTGAATTGGTAACCAATCAGGGACCAATGGATCAGTCATGCCAGCCTGGAATAACATCTTGAGTGGTTTTCTGTTGGACTCTGGACGGCCCTCTTCTGTTCCTGTTCAACACTTATCTACATAGTGCTTTTAAATGTCATATAAAGGAAGAAAAGATTTATAAATCAAATTCGTACATGGCATGAATCTAACAATGATGGCTCATGCATTGGATGAGATAACTGGGGTCTAGAAAATGGTCTATGATAATATGCAGAGGAAATTTAATAAGGATCAGTATTAAATTATAAGGCTAGAAAGGGACCTTGAAGATAATTGAATCTGAATCCTTGATTTTATTCGTGGATTAAAGCAAGACCCATGGGAATATCTTGACCTGAGTGTGGGCCCTGTGAACGTCAGATCCCACTTAAGAATATTGTGTTTCCTTCTGAATACTTTTTAAATGGGAAACTGACAACCAGAGCATGTCCAGAGAAGACCAGCTAGGGACAATAAGAAGGCACGTGAAGAATGCTTGAAATTCCCAGAGAGGATGACTTGTGGTGACCATGACTGCTGTATTTAAATCTTTGAAAGGCTTTTTACATGGAAGTCAGTTCACTCAGACATACCTAGTACCTTCTAAAGCTCTGACCTATAAAAATGAAACAGATTCTGATTTCATGGAATGGGATTCTGTTCTCCTGGGTTGGTTATAACATGTACAAAGATGAGTAAATTCAAAATAATTTCCAGAAGGGGAGAGCACAAGAACTTCAGGGAACTGGAGAGGCTTCACTTAAGGAATAGTGCCTTCAAGCAAGCGAGGCAGAGACGAGGAAGAGAAGTATCCTAGTCCTGGGGGCTGGCTAGCATGTCCAGAAGCACAGAGAGATGGCAGTAGTTGAATGCCAAGTTCAAGCTCTTCGTCCGATCTCCAGATCAGTTGGGCTTGAACCTTGTGTGTAGTGATTTGAAATGTAGCAGAAAGGGGGCGGCTAGATGGCGCAGTGAGTAAGAGCGCCGGCCCAGGAGTCAGGAGGACCCAGGATCGGTTCTGGCCTCAGATACTTAACACCCACACAAAATAACTGGCCGTGTAACCTTGGGCAAGTTACTTAACCCCAATTGCTTTAAAAAAAAAAAAGAAAGAAATATGGCAGAAGGGGGTAGACAGGAACAAGAAATAACGGGCTTGAAGCTGTAGTTTGTAATTTTTCTTTGAAGCAAGGAAGAGTCACTGGAAATTTTTGAGCAGGGTGAGTGACATGTTCCAGGTTGTGGTCAGACACATTTGCATGTATTTTAATTTGGCAGCCATAAAAAGGGTGGATTGGAGTGTTGTGAAACCACAATTGGGCAGAGCGTTTAGTTGAAAATAGTCCAGGGTAAAAGGTGATTTGAATCTGAAAATTAGGGTTGTGGTTCTGTTAGAAAAGAGAGTGAGTAAGATTCTGCAAAGGCTGACCCAGTACACCTTGGCAGATGATTTCTGTGAGGCATAGTGAAGGTTCATGGATGACAGATATGGAACACTAGAAGAATAGTATATCCTCCAGTGCTTGGCACATAGTAGGCACTTAATACATGTTTTGTTGAATTGAAGTATAGGTAGGTTGGAAGGAGAGTAGTAATGGGTTTTGGGGGAAATAAAATTCTATTTGGGACATGCTGAGTTTGAACAGGATACATACATTTGGAAGTCATTTGTACATAGATAATAATTGAATCCATGAGAGCTGGTAGGATATGTAAAGGAGGGGCAGAGGAAGATTTAGAATGATAAACAATTGTTGACTGGGGGTGGCACTGATAAAGCAAGGGAAGAGTTGGGGGGGAGGCTGTGAGAGGGAGAAAGAGTTTTAATCTCGCAGCCTGGGAGGTGAGAGTTTGCCCATCATAAATAGGGGAAGAACCAGCGGACAAGGCTTTCATATTGTCAGCTTCTGTATTGACTGAGCCCAGAATCAGTAGCTAGGTCAGCTTCCCAGACTGGTCACTTCAGATTCAGGGGAGCCTACACAGGTATAGGTAAAATACTTTCCAGGCACCTGGGTCAGAGAATAATTGGTTTGGAAGACTCGTTGTTGGAAGAAAAACAAGATCTGTTTTATACACTGCTGGGCTCCGGACCATAAAGTATTGACGTCCATGGGTCATAGAAATAAGGTGCGGTCCCAGTTTAATTCAAAGGAAGTGCTTGTCCGTTTGGAATGGGATGGACTGTTGCCTTTTCACTAGAAGGGTAGAACAGACGGGCACCTCTTGGGGTGTTTAGGGAAGCTTTGAGCTTCAGGTAGGTTCATTCACACCGAAACTTGGGCTTCTCTTTGTCCATTCCTTTCCTGGGTCTCAAATTTGTGCCATTTAAATATGCAGTCTCTGTAAAGGGAGTTCTCCTTATGACCACCAAAATACTGGACTCTGTCCATAGATATGGGCCCTAGGACCCCAGGGCTACCGAGGGGCTCTGCCCAGCTACATAGGCAAGAGGTTTCTTCCTGACTCTAGAATGCGCTGCACTCAGTCATTCTGAACACAGAATTAGTTCTGAGGATTCGCACTTGTTCTGGTACCCATCCTCCATCCTCACTCTCTTGCTACAGTGAGAATTGGGGGTGGGAGGCATTTGCACCCAGAGACCTACTTTCCTTCATACATATTCACTCCCTGGAGTTTGCAGCTCCCACTCTGAGGGCAAAGGCACCCAGCCATTCACTCAAACTTCCTTCTGCTTTCCTGTTCATAAAATGCCCCTTACTCTTTCACAGACACACCCAGGGACTGCAACTCTTTCACTTTTCTGACAATTCCTGGACATGGTGTCATCTTGCCAGTTTTGGGGTGTGGTGTTTTTTTTTTTGGAGGGGGAAGGCAAGGCAATTGGGGTTAAGTGACTTGCCCAAGGTCACACAGCTAGTGTAAGTGTATCAAGTTTCTGAGGCCTGATTTGATCTCAATAAAGAGCCAGCAAAGGAGATGGAACAGAGCTGTCTCATATGGAGGAAGAGAATCAGGAGAGTAGTGTCATGAAAACCTAGAGAGAAGATGGGATATCAGGGAGAAGAGGGTGATTGTAGCAGCAACCACACTGGTTCTTAGATCTGCTTTACCAGGAAAGATAGCTGTTCAAGGGGTCAACAATCTTTTTTAATTACATTCATTAATTCAGGGGAAAAGTCAGCACCCTGAACTTCAGAGGAAATACAAGCAGGGAAGTAAAGACCAACAGACAGGCTTTTAACTGTCTGAGTAATTAGCATAGATCAACAGACAGATCCAACTGTCTGACCAAGGCTGTGTATACATAGTTACCAGAGAGAGAAGCACCAACATCTGGATTTTTCGAATGGGAGGGGGGGAGGTGGGAGGTGGGAGGTGGGAGGTTCGAGCTCCTTAATGGCTACCCAGAGACTCCTCTGGTCTAATCACAAGAACTTTCTTCGGATGAGTGAGGCCCAAAGCAAAATGCTAACCTCAGCCCTTTTTTTAGAGCCAGAGGGCATCACAACCCTCCTGACTCAGTACCTAATGAGAAATTGTAGCAATTGACAAAGGGTGTGAAAGCCTTCCTGCAAGCAAGCTTCCCTTGATGGGTTCCATGTGAGGCCTAGAGGCCTATTAATGGGTGGGGATGATCTTACATCTTTGATCTTGCTGTATCAAAGGCTGCAAAGAGGACTGGGAGCATTAAGATTGAGAGGGGAAAAAAACCAAACCATTAGATTTGGCAATCTAGAAATCCTTGGTAACTTTCAGAGAGAGCATTTTGGGTTGATTGAGGTTGGAAGCCAGATTGTATTGGAAGCGCATGGCTGTTGTACAGAGGATTTTTGAAAGAATGTAGTGTCGGAGGGGAGAAAAGATAAGAATCAAGAACTAGCAGAGATAGATCAGTCCAGTGAAGGTTTTTTGAGAGCGGAGTAGACATAGGCATTTAACAGGAAGGAATTGAAGATAAATGAAGGCTGGGGGCGGCTAGATGGTGCAGTGAGTAAAACGCTGAACCCAGAATCAGGAGGACCCGAGTTCAGTTCTGGCCTCAGACGCTTAACACACACACACAAAACCAGTAGCCGTGTAACCTTGGGCAAGTTACTTAACCCCAATTACCCTCCAAAAAGATAAATGAAGGTTGGGATGATAAAAGGGCCTGTTATCTTCTAGAGAAGATGGGGCAGAATGGGATCATTTGTGCATGGGTTTACCTTGGGAAGGAGAAGGGCTGCCTCTTTTGGTGAGATAAGTGAAGGAAGAAATCGTGGCAGGTGATAAGTGGCCTGGCCCAAGAATTTTGTGATTTCTAGGTCTGCCACTGACTTGTGTTTACTCTGGCTCAGATAACTTCTCTAAGAAGTGACTGGGAGGGGTAGATGCTTTCAAGTCCAGTGAGATGTAAACTGTTGTGCCAATCTGTATAAATGCCAGCTATTATTATTATATTATTATTATCATTCTATTTTTACTTTACTCTCAATCCCCTGTACTACCAATTTTTCCTTCCTCCATTAATAATGACCTCCTTTTTTTGCATTTCTTTTGCCTTTCCTTCTTTTAATTAGACCTTACTTTCATAATATAGAATTACTTCCCCTTGCCAAAAAGATTTTCCTTGACTGTTCTTTGCTCTCAAATTATCATCTTATATCTTTCTCCTTTCCTTTACTGTTAGACTTCAAGTAGGAATACTCTACACCAGAAGTTCCCAAACTTATTTGACCTACAGCCCCCCTTTTAAAAAAAAAACTACTTAGCATCTCCCCTGGAAGTCTACTTTCTTTAATCTTTTAATGGTTTTTTTTTTAATTTGTGTCATTTCAAAAAAATAAATGACACACTTTAAATTTAATGATTTATTGTAAATTTCTAGGGTTTTTCTGCACTGAAATTTTGATGATGCAATATTTTGTCATGTAGTTGTATAGTATCATTGTAAAGCACATATATTCCTGCCCGTGCATGCTAGACTTCCCGACAGGAAAATATACACTTGGCTGCTGACATTTGCTTGTTAAGACTGGTCAGCTGACTCGGCCATTAATGGGTTACAACTTGCATTTTGTTTGTTTATTTGGAAAATAATGTAATCACTATGACCTTAGCTCTGTCTACAACAGATGAAACTTGTACAAATGGTTTTTCAAAATTCTCTTATCTTCTCTTCTTTCCTTAATGCTTCCACTGCTCCCTTATTTTTATTCAACACCCTCCAATTGCACCCAAGATTACTACCACCCATCCCCTCTTCCCCATTGTTCCATCACCCACTTTGGGAACCTATACTCTACACTTTATTGCCCCTATTTCCTCAATGTCCTTGATGTCTGGCTTTGTACCTTACCATCACTGAAACAGTTTTCTCTCAGTAAACTAATCCAGTGATCTTTTTTACTAACCTCATCTTCCTTATCCTCTCCACTTAGTACTTCTATCACACTGCATTCTTACAGTTCTTCTACCTGTCTGACACAGGTGCTTAGTGAAGATTTTGTCTTAGACACTCTTCTCTCTCTACGTTGTCTCTTTTGGTAATCTCATCTCTCCCAAGGCTTCAGTCATTATCTCTGTGCCAATGAGTTTTCCCTAGGCACCACTCCCATATTTCCAGCTTGCCACTACAGTTCCATCTTAATGTACATGTATGGATTTGTGCATGGGTTTACCACAAATCCATGGTATCAAAAACAGAGTTTATTATCTTTTCCTCAAGACTATATCTCATCTTCTTAACTTCTTCATTTCCCACCATCCTCCAGCATCCCAAGCTTATAACCTCGGAGTTATCTTTGATTATTAATTCCTTTTCTCTCTTCAGTGTCCCTTCCCTCTTCCCAGTCTCAGAGCCCTGTTGTTATGTTTTGAATCCATCGTGACACTCCATTCCCACTACAACCATACTTGCTTAGGCCCTCGTCTCTTTTCCCCTATAATATCATGACAGACTCTTAACTAGACCAGTTTGTCTTCTCCTCTCCAATATATTACTTCTCCAATCCATCCTCTGCTCAAATGCTGCCCAAATGTTCTAAAACATCACAAGGATTATGTCATTCTGCTGCACAAAAACCTTCTAGACTTTCTGTTGCCCTCTGAATAAAGTGCAAACTCCCGACTAGACTCCAACACCTGCTATGATCTACCTCCAGCTTATTCCTCCAGCTTGATCCCAGACTATTCTTCATTACCTACTGTACGTTCTGGCCTCACTCTCTATCTCTGTCTCCGTCTTGCCTGTGCCTTCTCTGTGACTTTGCTCATTTCCTTTCTGGCCCCTGTTTTTATCTGCTGAGGGCAAACCCAGATGCCGCCTTTTCCATGAAACTTTCCCTCCTACTCTCCCTTCCCCATCTTCCTTTTGCCTGGAATATGAGCTTTTCCTCCTCACAGTCCCAGAACACTTTGCCCATATCTCTCCTCTGCACTTTCTCCTCCCTCCTTATATCATGGTTATTTGCATATTTAATCTCTTCCCATCATCGTTGATTTGTATGTTCTTTGAGAGCAGGACCTGTGTTCTATCTATCTTTGTATCCCTAGCACAGTGCCTTGCCCCAGTAGTCTTAATAAATGTTTGTTGAATTGGTGAATTGAAGAAGTCCTCCACAAAATCATTTAACTTTGTGTTTTTGTGTGTTTGTATTTTCGTCTGTGAGCAGGAATCTCTGATCAGTTCCTGGCCTGGTTTTCCCGGATGGAACAAGAGGAAGACCTAGGTGTGTCTGAACTCCAGGACTCGGGGGACAGGGGGATGGGCTCAGATGTCGAGGACTCGGAGGAGAGGGGGATGGGGTCAGACCTGCAGTACATGGATGAGAGAGAGGACGACTCGGAGGAGAGGGAGGTGGGCTCGGACCTGCTGGACGAGAAATACAGAGAGGAGGACTCAGAGGAGAGGGACATGGTGACAGACATCTACACAGGTGAGGAGTACATTCTTTGTGAAGTTGGGATTTCCGTTGAAGCTGACCTGAGTACGTTCAGTTCTAACTCCTCTAGTATTGTAATCAGCAGTTGCATTAGGTGTTGAATGAGGCCTCTGGGGGAGACTGAGGCAATATGGGCTACAGTACCACCAACATGCTGTGGAGACCCAGCTTGGCATCTCCTTCCGTAACACCTGGATTCTGCCGTTTCCTAGCCCTTTCCAGTGTCGGGCCGAGAGTGGATCCTTATCCTCAATCCAGACCTGATTGAGGTGAAGCTGGTAGGTATAGGGGAAGAGACGTAAATGGAAGGAAGCTGTGACTGCTTCCTAGATGGAAGGGGTATGCTTTGCCTTAGTCTTCATAAGTTTCTGTCTTAGAACACTGGCTGGCTTTGTTATACCTCCTGGGTACCCAGGGTATGGAAGTTACCCAACATACCTCATGGCTGGGATGTTAAGTGTTCTTTCTTCTAATATATTCCCAGCCTCTTCTTCCAAGCCCTACAATGCAGAGAGGCATGCAGCTTTTCCTAACTGAGCAGCCGTGGGCTTAATTCTTGTAATACCTTCTGCTTGGGAATAAGAAGCAAGAAACTGGATGAAGTCTGGCCTGGACCTCTAACCTGGGCCTTTAGCTTTGCTCTTTGTGTTCACTTTCTAGCTCTGTTCTTCCCCCATGGGTGTAGCATTTTGCAAAATATGCTTCACGGTCATGTTTGGTTTTGTAATGACACGATTAAATGTGGGAAAGAGACAGTGACCTAGGATAATTGGTCAGCCCCGTGATCACGCTTACCATTAAGCTTATTTCTTTCTCTCCACATCCCCCCTTCCCTTCATCTTTGGGGGCAAAGAATTGGAGGCCCAGAAGGGTGAAGTGACTTCCCCAAAAGTTGCCCAGTATGTGAATGGCCAGAGACTCAGGCCTAGACTTTTGGACCTTTCAGTTTCCAGTCTCTTCTTGGTTCACTGAGCTGTTATATAGAACGACTAATTGTATTTTGCAAAGTGCTTGGTACTTCCTAAAGCTTATTCGTCTGTTATGGCTAAGTGGGATAGTTGTATTTTCTGATTCTCAGTGTTGGGACTACCTTGGAAAGTATGGAGAGGCTTTTTGAATGGCTAGCTTCTTCCCCTGCCTGGGACTCCCTCTCTACAGCTGCTCCAAGAGTCCAAAAGGGGAATATATAAATTGAGTTTTCTCTAGTTCCCATGGGGAGAGCAGGGACTCTGTGAGTAAGTGGGGGTGGGGCATAGAGTTACACAGCTTCACTTCACCTTGATTGAGTGGGGAAGAGGACCTTCCCTTGGGTCTCATTGACCAATGACATGAGTCTTGTCTTCCCCAAAGATCTTCTTCAAAAGAATTTGATGGGAGGTTGATGTTGAGATGGGATATCATACACATTTTTTTGAAGATTAGTGTTTGGCTTCATTTGGTTTTACAAAAAATTCTCCTAAACTCAAAGAAAAATAAATCCTGCCTGCATTCTTTTTTCCCTGGCAGATGACCGGCTGCTGAGTGAGGAGGAAGAGGCAGCTCTCCGTGAGGAAAATGAAGATGATGTGGAAGATCCTGAGGTGGTGGAGATGGGGATGTTCTCAGGACTGTCTGAGTCCGAGAGTATAACCCAGAGTCCCAGGGAGGAGGATGAGAGTGCTGGAGAGAGCCGACTGGAGGAGGAGGAGGAGACCCCAGCCCTGCCCTGGAGGAGACGCCTCTCCGTAGGGAAGTGTCCCCGGGAGGGCAAAGCTGTTCAGCGCCGTTTCCATCATCTCCATCACCCAATGGCTGTAGACTTTGGGGAGCTCAATAGCTTGATGGCCAGCATCATGGAAGCCCCCACCATCTGTTCAGATTGTGGTGAAAGCTTCAGCCCGGGCACAGCCTTCCTTCAGCACCAGCGCATGCATCGCCTGGCCCAGGCGGCTGCAGTGGCTGGTGTCCAACCTTACAGCTTTGCTGCAGAATGTGGGGGAGTAGTGGGGATGGTGGGACTGGAAAGTACAGGGGCCTTGGGCTCTGTCTTGCCCCGGACCCCAGGGGAGAAGCCATACCGATGTGGAGAATGTGGTAAAGGATTCAGCCGCAATACATACCTGACAAACCACCTGCGCCTGCACACAGGTGAACGCCCCAACCTGTGTTCTGACTGTGGCAAGAGCTTCAGCTGGCGTGCAGACTTGCTCAAACACCGCCGTTTGCACACAGGGGAGAAACCTTATTCATGCCCTGAGTGTGGTGAGGCCTTCAGCCTCAGCTCCCACCTTCTGAGCCATCGGCGGGCCCACGCTGCTGCTAATGGAGCTGGGGCGGCGGTGTTACGACCCTTTGCTTGTGGGGAGTGTGGTAAGGGTTTCATGCGGCGCTCTCATCTGGCCAACCACCAGCGCATCCACACTGGGGAGAAGCCCCATGGATGTGGGGAGTGTGGCAAGCGCTTCAGCTGGCGTTCAGACCTGGTGAAGCACCAACGTGTGCATACGGGAGAGAAGCCCTACATGTGCTCTGAGTGCGGGGAGACATTCAGCGTCAGCTCCCACCTCTTCACCCATAAGCGCACTCACTCAGGTGAGCGCCCCTATGTGTGCAGTGAGTGCGGCAAGGGCTTTGGGAGGAACTCACATCTGGTGAACCACCTCAGGGTGCACACTGGGGAGAAGCCCTTTGGCTGTGCAGAGTGCGAGAAACGCTTCAGTGACTTCTCTACCCTCACCCAGCACCAGCGCACCCACACTGGGGAAAAGCCCTATGCCTGTGTCGAGTGTGGCAAGAGCTTCATCCAAAGCTCCCACCTCATCCGCCACCGCCGTATCCACACTGGAGACAAACCACACAAGTGTGCCAGCTGTGGGAAGGGCTTTCGCTACAAAACCCACCTGGCCCAGCACCAAAAGCTGCACCTCTGCTAGGACTGGCAGGGTGTGACGGGGGGGGGGGGGGGGGGGGGGGGGGGAGGGGACGGGTGAAAGGAACGGACGGGAACACACCACAACTACACAGAAAAGAAGCGCTAGCACTTGGTGCCGCGCTCGGTGCCTAGATAGGAACG
>NW_027185798.1:35420286-35446323 GCF_028583685.1 Petaurus breviceps papuanus | reverse complement strand
AAACAGACACGAGAATGGGAGGGGTGGGGAGGAGTCACAAAACAAAACCCAAAAGGCAGCGAAAAGAAAAAAGGGGCCGGTGGGTGGGTGGGGGTGGGGGGGGGGGGGGGCTTTCCCGTCATGTTTGTCGCAGATTTACCAGTCTGGGAGTAAACACAGGGAGGGCACGTATTCTTCTCCAAACCAGGGAGTTCCTGAGAATCTGATATTCTCTGGGCAGGCTTTTGGAGTAAAGTTGAGGATGGAACCCAAAAGTGTCTCATGTCAGGACATCTGGGGAGGAAGGGTTGAGTAGGGGTTTTTTTCTAGTAGTGTTACAAAAAATTTCAGGAGATTTCTAATTGTCTCTTTGCTCCCTCTCATGAGAAAGGCAGTTGGAGTTAGCCACAAAATCCAGTCCTTTATTGAATATGATCTTTCCAAGTGGTTGTTTTAGGGTCACCAAGAAAGGAGATGGCAGCTGAGGGGAGGGAAGAAAGAAGTATAGTATTAAGAGGGATGGAGTAGAAATAGGATTAACAAATAGGGCCTTACATCAGGGAAGTGTGTGGTTAGCACTGAGGTAAAGGGGGGGGACCTTCAAAACTGTAGGAAGGGAAATAGGTAAGTGTTTGTCCTGGTTTAGGATCCTCTTGTAATGGGCTCTAATCAGTGGACCATCCCCTCTGGACCTACAAATCCTTTCCCTTCACCTTTGTCTCTTGTGACCAAGGAAAGATGGTATCCCGTCAGGAATGTGAAAAGGAGAATTTTATTTTCTCTACCCCATCCCTGTTTTCTGTGGGCCATATTTAGCTGCTATTTTGAGACTTCCAGGGAAACTAGGGTGGAAAGGAGCACATTTCAAGGGAGAAGTATCTGTGGAGAAAGAGCCATTTCATTCAGCTTCCCTAATCAACCCAGCTTTTGCTTCCAGTTTTCTGGTGTCCTCACCTGATCCTCATCAAAACCCTCTCTACCCCATGTACCAAATATTCCCACCATCTGTCCTGGAGGGAGTTTGAGTGCGAGGACCATGATTTATGTTATATTAGATCACATTTGTGTAACTTTAAATGGAAGGGAAAACAGCCCTACTCTGGAATTGTGGGGTGGTTTCTCCTCAGTACAGTGTACAGTTTGCTTGCTCATGTAAACATCAGATAATCTTTGCATAGAAAGAAATCCAGATGGTATTTTCCACTAACCTTGCTGGCCCCCTCTGAGGATCCTGGGAGAGCAAATACACCGAGTCCATTGTCCTTTGGTTTCTATTTCATTTTACTTCTCACTTCCTTCTTCGCTTTAAGGTGAAGGAGAAACACCATGCTTCAACCTCTCTGCAGTCCAGCTTTCCTCTCTGGTGAGTTCACAGAAGAAATAGGGAGGATGTTCTCTAACAGAAAAGCTTGCTGATGGTAGTGGTTGGGAAAAGTACAAATGCAAACACTTACCTAGCACCAGCAAAGACTGCATCCTGTAGGTGCTGATAAGAATGCCAAACAGTACTTTTATACTTAGAAAGCTGTGTTATCATGATTACTATAGCCATTCATTACATTGTTTGTGAGATCCATCAGTATTATGGCCCTTGTCTTAAAGAGGACTAAGGCATCTCAAGAGAGTCATGGGAGTGTCAAATAGGTCTAGTCTGGCCTCTGTGGTTTGCATTTTAATTACTAAGGACAATTATTTGTTGCCTATTTCAAGGGCTTTTTTTTAAATTCCTACTTGTTTGAAAAAAATCTAGG
Organism: Petaurus breviceps papuanus; assembly: GCF_028583685.1. Classification (NCBI taxonomy): domain Eukaryota; kingdom Metazoa; phylum Chordata; class Mammalia; order Diprotodontia; family Petauridae; genus Petaurus; species Petaurus breviceps. The sequence continues at coordinate 35,444,593 of NW_027185798.1, read as the reverse complement.
GCTACTTCAGAAAGGAACAGGGCAGGTATTTCCTCATTTGTAAGACTGACCTTTGTTAGTCATGTGTTAACATTAAAGGATTATGGATCAAGGGTGCTTTGCTAGAGTCCACCCTTCTACCTCCCCTTCCCCAGAAAAGCCTTTAGGGAACAAGTAAGAAAGTGGGGCTTCTGAGCTAGTACCCTCTATCTCCCAGGAACCTACTTCACAGACTCTTATGTTTGACAATTCCAACCTGGAGGGGAGGAAGCTCCAAGATTGCCATATTGGCCCTTTACAGTCTTGGTGAAGGTTTTCTAAGGATTTCCTTAGAATTAATGTGAGTAGTTCTATCCCAGGAGAACTTTGGGGGAACTGTAGGAAAAAAGGCATGTCTACACTGCTACAAACAAAATAAAAAACATCAACTTGAAAGGCATTTTATTTTTAATGGAATCCTGTTGAGAGTTCTGTTCTGTTGCACATGCCCAGATGACTTTGTACCACTTGGGTCTCACAAATGCAAATGAACATTTGAATTATGAATGTTGTTTTGGAAGACATTTTTTTCAAAAAACAAAACTGGGGGGGGGGAAATAATAAAAGCAAAACAGGTGTCCAATGATTATCTTGACTTAATAGTCTAAACTTATAGCTTTAAGGGGGTAAAAATTCTTTTTTGGATGCCTCTTGGCTACATTGTTTATTACTATTTATTAACAGGCCCTCTTGATCATGGTCCATTTCTCCAGTTTGGGAAGCAAACCATCCCTTTGCTTCTCTGCCTTTATATAACATTAATTATCTCTGAAAGGAAATCATCAAAAGATCAACTCCTATTATCCCTTTCTCTGGGAATTTTTGGGGGGCAGGGAGTATTGGGGAAGAGGGAATAGATTGAAAATTTATCATTGAAATAAGTTGTGGGAGAGGTTGCTGTAGATCTCATTTAACTGTACTTGTTTCGTTCCCATAGAAAAGAGTCAGCTCCAGCATGAATGCTGTTTTGCCCTCCTTTAAGTAAATAAAACATTTTAACCAAAAGGGGTGGGGCGGGGTTGGGTAAGGGGGCAGGGACAAAGGTGTAATAACTGCTTCTCTTCTGATCGATTCTATTTTATGATCTATGGAACCTTTCAGGAACTCCTCTGTATAGCGTATGCCTGTATTTGGTCCTCCCAAAGTTTTTGGTTTTATGTCTCTAGTTTTCTTTTAGAATGTTCTTTGGCACCCTTGAATGTGTTAAGCAATATGAAAATAATTATTACCCATCAATCCATTTGTCACCACAGAGTCAATTTTTTTTTTTAAATCTGGATTCTTTAGGAGTTTAGTCAAGTAGTTTTAACTGCAATTAAGTGGTTTTTTCAAAGCTTGTGCATGGATCTGGAAATAAAACAAGATGAGAATTTCTGCCAGTACTCTAAGCCCGCCCGGAGCTGTTGCATAGCCCCTCTGTGGGATCTCTACAGCTTCATCAGAGGCTACGCATGTGTCATTTAAATTAAGAATTTGTTTTTTAGACAATCTGAACTGTCATTTTTGAACTTGTGCACATTTGAATGCAGTGTAATTTGTGAAAAGGATAATTTAAAGAACTTCAGGATAACAGGTTTTGTGTTGCAAATGGGGTGGGGTGGGGGGCATGGAATTTCCTTACTGTTTTCAGGTTGTTTTTATTTAATAATGGTTTTCTGGATAATGTTCTGGTATTTGGCTACCAGTACAATGTATTTGTCATTAAATTCGTAAGATGTTGATCACGTGACTCTAACTTTGGTATTTATCCTTTAAAGTGCCTCTTCTACATCAATCCAAATAAACCTGCTCTAAGATACTCAAAGAGTATCTTACTATAGCACCATTACTAACAAGTGACACGTGCTTTAGAGGATTAAAAAAACTGGGTCAGTGTCTCACCCTTGTCACAAATCTGGAAGAGTTCAGGTCACCAAATTCAACACACATTTACTGAAACCATACTCTGGCATTCCAATAGTACCCTGGTCCTACAAAGATGTAACTAGATACTGTCTCTACCCTCGGTCCTCCTCTTCAAGCAGGCTTACCAAAAAGAGAAAAAAAAAGTAACTGCAGCGATAGTTTTCTGGTACTAGAAAATCTCATAATCTAGAAAGAATGATTTTTTTTTAATTCAATCTAATAATGTGTGGCTATTAGGGCTTCCTAAAATGAGCCAGTCCTCTATGTCAGTTGGGATGAGCTAGGTATTTGAGAAGTTGGGAAGAGACATTTTCCTACCAACCTCATGAAAACTCATGAACAGTTTTGGAGTTGAGGATGTAGAGAGAGTGAGAAGGAGTGGTGGAGCCAAGATGAGAAAGAGTGATATGTACCATCTCCCTTTATTGATAAACATTTTATTGCTCAATGTGAGGCCTCAATGAAGCTAACTGATACCTTTGTAAAAATGTTTTATTGATACCTTTTCTCTTTTGTCAAGTCATTTCTAGATCCTGGTTGAACCCTCCTGTGTGACAGAAAAAAGCAATTCCTACCCCTGCAGTCTGATAATATATAAAGACTCTGGCCTTACTGCCTCTGGGGTAGGCAGTTTTGCTTACTTGTTCTAGGATTTTAATTTATGAGTGAATCTTTTATTTACATTATTATGATCATTGTGTGTATTGTTTCAGTTCAGCTTTGCTGGGTATCATTTCATATAAATCTCATGTTTCTCATTTTCTAATTGGTAATTTAGTATTGTAAACTGTATTGCATTCATGTGTTGTAGGTTTTTTAGCCATCCCTCAGTTGAATGGCAACTAATTTATTTCCACTTCTCTGCTTCATAAAAGAGTGCTACTGTTAATATTTTGGTATATTTCGGACTTTTGTTTCCCTTTTTTATTCTCATGGGGTATATACCCAATAGTGGGATAACTGAGTCCAAAGATTTGGACAGTTAAATTTTTAAAGGATTTTTATTGATGTCTTTTTAAAAAAATATCACCAGTTTCTCCTTGTCTCCCTCTTCCTCCCCCTTTCCTAGAGAACCATCCCATATAACAATCCTTTTAAAGACAGAAAGAAAAAAATCAACAAAATGGTCTAATATATCAAGGAAATTTGAAAATATGTACCATATACCACACTAGTGGATCTCCCACCTCTACAAAGAGGTAGAGTGGGAACATCTTTTTAGATCTCTTCTTTGGATTCCTGCTTGTTCTTTACAATTTTTCAAGTCACTTTTGACCTTTTTTAAATGGTTCTTTCCCATTTACTTTAGAATAGCTATTGTGTAAATATTTTCTGGCTCTTCCCTATATGAGAACAGGGCCAAAAGGAAGATTTGGGCCCTCCCTTGGCAGCCCTCCTTCCATATCCCTGCCTTGCCCTTGATGCCTGTTTCACCCAAGGTACTCTTTGGTCTAATGGTCTGAAAATGTTCTCTCAAAACTACCAACGTTTTCTTAAAAAAAAAAAAAGTTTGGGTTTTTTTCTCTCTCCCATTAACGAGCATTTATTTTCTCTAACCCACTGCCTTCCCACTGGGGCAAAAGTAAGGAAAACAAAACTCTGGTAACAAACATGTACAGTCAAATTCTCACCAAAAAGAAGAAATATACTAAAAGATTGTGATTGAAGAGAAATTTCAGTGTTCTGTGTCAAATCAGATAATTTTTGGCATTCCTATAGTGCTTTATGATTTGAAAAGCACTTGCTGCTTTAGAAGGAAGAAAGTTCCTTCTATCCTTATAGCAACCCTGGGAAGTTAGTTATCCCCCTGTTTACAGATGAGATAACAAAGTTCAGATGACTTGCCCAAGGTCACAGCTAGTGTGATCACTGAGGCCAGATTTGAACTTGTCTTCCTGACTTGAGGTCCAGTGATATGGTGCCACCTAGTCATCTTAATACCACAGCAACTAAGGGTGGAAGCTGATTCAAGAGTATGACTATAATATTGTGTGGCTGATTACAGAGTGGAACTGGAGTTCATAGGAGTTGAAGGTGCCCTGCAGTACAGCGTTTGAAGGAACATGGACATGTTCCCAATATGTAGGAGAAAAGATAGAGTGAGCAATGTACTGAATTTGAGAAAGGCAGGAGTTTGACCTGGATACCAGCAGATGACTGCAGTAAGAATTTGGATTTGCACATGGTCACCAGCCTATCATTCCAGGTGGGAATTGAACCCAAGTTTGTAGGGAATGAGTCAGTTGACAGGAAAAGCTTGAAAACAAGTGACCAGTTGCTTCTCTTGGGTGAGTAGAAGGAGCCTACAATGTTCTGTGGCACCAGGTCTGAATTGTTGCAGAGGCTTTTTTTTTTTTTTTCTGAGACATGAGCAGTTGACTCATCTTCCATGCTTGGCCATGGTGATCTCCCTTTCCTTCATTTCCAGTTGACCCTAGTGATTCAGTGCCTTGACTCTGGGTCCTCTCTGCAATGCCCCCCAAGAAACAGGCTCTGACTGAGGGCAACAAGAAGGCAGCAAAAAAATGGGATCATTGAGGCTAAAACTTTTGGCTTGAATAATAAAAAGGGACAAAACAAGAGAAGTTCATCAAAGCTGTGACTCATCAAGTTAAATCTGGTCAACAAAGTCCATGACAAGCTGCAGAAAGTGAAGGTGATACAAAAAAAAAAAAAAGATGATGAGAAGAAAGAAATTCAAGAACTAAATGAACTGAAAATAAGGTACCAGATATGCGTTGTTCAGGCAAGGGAAACATGCTAAAAGAGATAAATCTAAGTTCTCCCCGTGATTTGTTTCTGAAAAGAATACTTGAAAATGAACGTGTTTATGTAGATGCAAGAGATGAACTTGAAAAAGATACCATGGATAACTGGGATGAGAAAAAGTTGGAAGAAATGGTAAATAAGAAGCAGGATGAGGCAGAAAAGAAAAAAACGTGTTTTCTTGATGCTACTGAAAACAACAAATATGGCTGGTTCAAAATTTGCCTTGGAGGTGGTAATAACTATTATATATTGCCATGCTCTCCCTTCTGGTTTTGTCTTTTTAACAATTTTCTATCTTTTCTTTTTATTAGAAGATCTAATTGAGAGGATTCTTCACTAGAACTAAATGTTACCAATATCACTTTAGAGTCTTTTCTTGCATGGAAGAAAAGAAAAAGCCAAAGATTGATAAGCTTAAGCAAGATACTGAAAGAAGAAAAGCAGTCTTTTAAAGGCAGAAAAAGCACTAGTGATCAATAACTGCCTTGAGTATTGTGAATTTGTCCTAAGTTGGTTGATGATGAAGCAGCAGATTATATTCGGTGCACTCAAGGAACAGGTGGTGACAAGGTTAAAGATCTAGTAAGAGTAAATGATATAGATTCCAATCAGTATATCCCAAAGGATGTGGATGAGACTGGCATTACTGTGTCCAGGCTTGAAAGATTTAGTATGTATACCTCAGTAGAGGATAATGATAAATTGAGTGTAGGTACCTTCATGAGGTAGAGTAGAAAATTGAGAACAAGTGATTTGGAACAAAATAATAACAGGAAAATGAAGTTGTTTGGCGTTGTCCTATTTTTATGAAAACCTTTTTACTGGAGAGAATTTGGGTGAGCTAGAAGAATTCAACACTTGACTTAGAGGAATGACAGGCAAGTCAGATGAAAAAAGAAGTGTCAGGTCCATGTACATTAAGAATTGACTTGGGGCGGCCAGGTGGCTCAGCGAGTAAGAGCACTGGCCCCAGTGTTGGGATGACCTGGGGAATCGAATCAGGGTTCAGATACTTAGCACCACACCCAGAAGTAACTGGCCATGTAACCTTGAGCAAGTTACTTAACCCCAATTGCTTTAAAAAAAAGGAAAAAAATTGACTAAATGATTTTTTTCTAACTTGTCTTGAATTCTTAAAGAGAACATTTATGATTTCTCATACTGATTGTGGGAGGGAAGCATTCCCTCTTCCCTTCCCCCCTCCAAAAAAAGGAATCTTCACCTTTATCACTGCTATTCTGACCTGACTACACCTCATATTGAATTCAGAGTAGGTCATAAGTAATCTAAAATATTATGGCTACAGAAAAGATTTTGTAAATTATTGAAGTAGGAAGTGTGACTGCTTTTTTTCCAATTTGTGTTTCATTGGGTATGTGTTATTATCAAGTACAATATACATATTGGAAATATCCCTCATTTAAGTTTCATCTTTTTAATGAGTGGTTTAATTTACTTTGTATTTGCACACAATTTTTTAAAAAACTGTCTAAAAAGCACTGTACCTTATAGATTACTGATGCAAATTCAGTGTTGTGTTTTTTGGGATTTTGAGTAATTTCTCAAATGAACATAAATGACAGCATTATCTGGAATGCCCTCTGTAAACCACTTAAAATTTTCCCTCTTCCTTTTTGCGAACCAACTTGTAAAATAAAGGCCATCAACTGTTAAAATCAGAAAAAGCAGTGATAAGAGTATAGAAAATAAAAGATCAGGTGATTTTTTTTTTTAAATAAGAGGATACAGAACTTCCAGTTCACATGAGCAACAAGATGGCAGGATAGACATTTTCTCTATTCCACATGACTCCTCAGACCTCCCCAGAACAGAAGTTTAACTGCCAAAGACAAAGGAACTTTGCTATTTCTGTGGTCTAGGACACCAAAAATCCAAAAGAAAGTTTAAAAAGAAAACACCCAGGAACTGATGTTGACTAATCTTGAGCTTATTCATGACTCCTCCCCCACCTCACTACCAGCATTGAGATTTCACTAGTAAATCTAAGAATAAAACAGGCCTCCTTCAAAGCCCCTTCCCTACGTGTCCTGCCCAGGGCCACAACCAAGGAGCACCAATGCTGCAAAGCTCTGAACTGCTGGTGCCAGGCCAAATACCTAATGAACAGAGGAATTGGGATAGGTCATTGAGACAGGTGACTGTACATGTAGGGAACTGCTGAGCACTCCACCAAACCTGAGGACATCCCAGCATCAAAACGGGGCCAGTGCTGATCACCCAAAAGTTAGTTGAGACAGAGACCTGGGCTGGTGACACATGAATTGCTTAGTACACAAGGAGGCTAAGACACTTTGAGATCTAGTCCCCAAGGAAACCTCAGTCAGAGGAAAGGGAGGAGACAAACTGCCAAAGATTCCAGGAAGAAATATCAAATAATATCAAAGACCTTGAACATAAATATTAACAGAAGGAAATAAGGCTGCCAGGTCTAGTAAATTAATTCAAACACTTCTGAATAAATACTGCAAAACTAAGGGAAATGATGGAACAATGAGAGAGAGTACCCTGTGGAATTTGAGAGGAACATGAAACCACAATACACTGCTCCAAAGTGGTTTACAAGTGAAATTATAATTATGAGAACAAAATTCACGTCCTGTAGAGCAAAAATAATCAGAATTGAAAAACTTAAATACACAATGGCAGTTCTCACCAAAGAAACAAAAAAAGAGAACCATGCAATGGGGATGTAAATACACAGAAGTGAAGGACAATCTAGAAGAGAAGCAAAAAACATTAAAATAAACTTTTTACTCCAAAACACCTGGACCTAGAAAACAGAATACATAGAAACAATCTAAGGATCAAATATCCTCCCAGAAGAATATTACAGGACAAAAAAATCTTGACACCATAATGAAGTAATAGAAGAAAATTGCCCTGAACTTCTGAACATAGAAAATGAAATTCCAATTAGAGTTTATAGATCAACTCTAAGAAAGACCCCCAAGGCTGCAAACTCCAAGACACAGTAATTAAACTGAATAATTCAGAAACAAGTTCTACAGGCCATCAGGAGAAAGACCTTCAAAAACAAAGGAAAGGACATTCAAATGATGCAAAGCTGTTCCACATCCAGTACAAAAAGTAGTGAATGGAATAAGGTCAGAAGAGCAATGGAGCTCAAGATTCAGTCCAGGGGGGCATATCCAGCGAATCTCGATTTAACCATACAGCATAAGAAATAGATGTTCAATAATAAAGAGTTTGAAACATTTTTAGAAAGAAAACCAGAATTGAAGAAATATTTTACGTCTCAGACAACAGAAATAAAGAGGAATAAATTAATGTAGACAATGACAGCAACAGAGCCACAACTGAAAGACTAGCAAGAGACTTCTTTCTATGTACACAAGAAGAGAGGTGAAAATGGAAATCTGGGGGAGGCAACAGTGAAGAGGTGCATGGGGGCATTAGGGACAGAGCCTGGCGACACCCTGCCTACAGGTGAATGCTTTTGTGAGACTGAAATGCAACATGGGAGGGTACGTGTAAGGGTGAGGAGGAGGGACGGGAGAGTGGAGTGAGTGATGATGCACTTGTGTCAAATCTAGGGCTGGTAAGGAGGCGAAGGTGACCTTTGTGGTTTCAGAAAGAGAAAAGCTTATAGGAGAATTGGTGAGGAGGAGAGGGGAGAGATTGTAAAGGAGAGGAGAGGAGAGGAAGGAGGACTTACTTGGGAGGTAGGAAGGAGTTCCATTGATGAATGCTCTTGTGGGTGAAGGGAGAAGAGGAATTTACACTGCATAAGGTCAGAGTGTTTTGGTGCCTACCTATCTTGAATTGGGGGAGTGGGGGTACCTGGCACCTGGAGGAGTGGGTGTGTGTATCCATGGACCCAGGGAGGAGATTTCTATGCAAATTTAGGAGAAAGGGTCAACAAGGGTTGGGGGGGGGGAAGGAGGGATGTGCCTTACCATGGGGTGGTGTCCTCTCCAACACCTGCAATAATTAGCCTTCTGAGAGTGAGGCACAAAGGAAAAAGGGGATCCTTGGGGCAAGCTCTCCAATGCAGTGGCAGGAAGCACCTCAAGGGCAGAGCCTAGAATGGAGATCTTAAAAGGCTCGAATGAAGACTACTGAGAAAAGAGACCAGATGATTACAGCGGTCATGAATCTGAGAATGAGAGTCTAGAGTAAATGGAGAGAGAAGATAGATCATGAAAAGTAAAAGAAAACCTTTTTTAAAAGGGGTACAAAAATGAAATATTAAAAAACCTAATGAACAGGACTAGCTAAAGGGGAGGAGAAGAAAGGAGAATCTACCTAAGAGGGTGGAAATATACAAGTAGATAAAAGAGAGGAACTAGCAAAACCTTAAGAGGAAAAGGGTAACAAGTGAGAAGAGGAGATCTAAGGTGAGGGGAAAAGAGGCAGTGGGGACAGGGCCACCTTAAAAAAAATAGCCAAAGAAACATTTTATTTATAGCAGAAGAGGGGAAAAATGATAAAACCCAATTTTAGAAAAAAAGATGGAAGAAAATATAAACCTAAATTATTTTAAATGTGAATGAATTAAACAATCTGGTGGGGGGGGCGGGGCACGCAGGAAGGATGACATTGGATGAGAAAGCAAAACCCTAAAATCTGTTGTTTACAAGAAACATTTTAAAATCCAAGACATAAACAAAATAAGTTTAGGGGCTGGAATTTTTTTTTTTTACTATGCATCAAATGAATCCAAAGAAAGCAGGAGCTGTCATCATGCTATAACAAAGCAAAAACAAAACAAAAAGACTTTAAAAAAATATTTTTTTAAAGATAAACAAGGATGTCATGCTGAAAGGAAACAGACAACAAACCATTTTCAGTAATAAACTTATATGCATCAAATTCCTTAGCATACAATTCATAAAACATCTCAGCTTCAAGAAGATGGTAACACAGTAGTGACAGGAAGCTTCAATACCCTTCTAACAAGTTTGGAAAAGGAAGAATATGCTACTGAACATTTTTTGGAAAAACTAGTGATAAAAGGCTCATAGTATCTTCTAAATGAAACAGCAAAAAAATACATGTTTCTCTGTACCACATGGAACATATACAAAAATTGACCACATACTAGGGCACAGAAATAGTGCAAACAAATGTAAAAAGGCAGAAATAATTAAGACCTCCTTTACAGAACACAATGCAATAAGAATAGAAATTGGTTCAGGGACCACAAATGAAAGATACCCAAGTGGAGACTTAGCAATGCAATCTTTTTTTTCTTTTTTTGGAGGGGGGGAAGGCAAGGCAATTGGGATTAAGTGATTTGCCCAAGGTCACCCAGCAAGTGTGCCAACTGTCAGGTCAGATTTGAACTCAGGTCCTCCTGACTCCAGGGCTGGTGCTCTATTCACTGAACCGTCTAGCTGCCCTGGCAATGAAATCTTAATTACTGATCACTTAATCACTGATTATTAGTGGGCCAAAGGACAAGTCACAAAAAATAAATAAATAAAAGAAAATTATAGACTTACAAACATTTATTAATAACATAGAAAAAAGATTAACTGAATATGTATTTTTAAAAGTTAGAGAATCAGTAAATAAGCCTAATAAGTTAAGCACTTTTCTGATAGTTAAGAATGGGAAACAATGGGGGCAGCCAGGTAGTACAACGAGTAAGAGTGGCAGAAAAAAATGTTTAGAGAAGAGTAAGATTATTTTGCTGTAGTGAAGACCAAGTTACAATTGGTGGGTTAAGAATTTGTAGGAAACTCAACGTAGTTCCTTAATTTCTTTCAGCTTTCTTCAGCAACATTTCAGAGTGAGGGAAGTGAATGGTGGGAATAATCCAGAGCTGGCGTCTAACCAGGTATAACTGGAATTGGGAAAAGGAAGGAAGGAATTTGATAGTAGAGGACAGTGTAGAGCTGAATCAGTTCATGGAGATGTTGAAATTAGGAAGGGAGTAGATTGTAACCTGTATTCTGTGTTCTGGGAAAATACTAAAATGTGGTGAGTTTGGGGGTAGCAATGAGGATGAGGTCTAGGAATAGGTGTTGAAAGGAATAGGGAAAGATGGAATGATTTTTAAAATTATCAGATAAATTTCAGAGTTCATGAACATAGAAGTGGACTACTTGTGGATGATCACAAAACCAAAGAGTATAATGGAAACAGAGGAGAGGAATAAGTCCTCACTCCTAATAGAAGTCTGTTTCCTTCAGAGTTTGGATCAGGTACCATTTTCTTTCTTTTTTTTTTTTTACTTTAAATTTTAATATGTTTATTTACTTTTAGTTTACAATATTCAGTTCCTCAGTCCCTTGAATTTAAAATTTTCTCCCACTCCCTCTCTTCCCTCCTTCCCCCATGGGAGTATGCAATCAAATATAAGATCTACAAATACCTTCACATTAAACTTTAGTCAAGTTGTAAAGAGGGATTATAACCGATGGTGTGGACAATGAAAATGAAGAAATAAAACAAAACAAATAAAAAGAGCAGGTGGTTGGCTTCAATCTGCATTCAAACTGTAGTTCTTTCTCTGGATGTGGAATTCCCTTTCCATCATGAGTCATTTGGAGTTGTCTTATAACCTTGCATTGCTGAGAGGAACCCAGTCTATCTAAGTTGGTTGTCATACATAAGATGTGTCTAATTGTGTACAAAGTTCTCCTGGTTCTGCTCTCCTCACTCAGTATCAGTTTATATGTCTCTCCAGGTTATTATGAAGTTCATCTGCTCCTCATTTCTTAAAGCACAATAGTATTCCATTGCATTCATATACCACAACCTGTTTAGCCATTCCTCAGTTGATGGGCAGCCCCTTGATTTCCAATTCTTTGCCCAGGTGTCATTTTCTAAAATTTTTTCCCCAACTCCTCAGTTTCTGGTGCGACTCCAAATTAACTTGGATCTGTTCTAAATACATTTCAAATGTGCTTATTTTGAATATACTTATAGGTGCACACGTTATCTCATATAGAATGTAAGCTCCTTGAGGACAGGGACTTCTGTCTTTGTATTTCCATAGCCAAACGATTTATAATAAGATTGTATATGATACAATTGCTTATTGATTCCTTGACATTGCAAAAGTCTACTCAAATAACAAAGATAACATGAACTAAGGTTATGGATATATGAGTAGAAGAGTGAAGTAGTATGGAGAAGAGGGCCCAGGACAGAACCTTGAGGAATGACAACAGGAGAGAGTGTTCCAAAAACCTAGAAAGAAAAGAGTATTAAGGAGGAGAACATTATCAATTGTGTTAAAGACTGCAGATTTGTCAAGGGGAAAGAAGATTGAAAAAAGACCCAATATTGTATTTGGCAACTAAAAGATCATTAGTAACTTTGAAGAGGGCAGTTTCAGTGGAATGAATTAGATGGGGAGCCAGAATGTAAGGAGTTAAGAGAAGCGAAAGTGGGGGCGGCCAGGTAGCACAGTGAGTAAGAGCACCAGCCCCAGAGTTGGGATGACCTGGGATCGAATCTGGGCCCTGATACTTAGCACCACACCCAGAAATAACTGGCCGTGTAACCATGAGCAAGTTACTTAACCCCAATTGCTTTAAAAAAAAAAAAAGCGAAAGTGGGGGCACCTATTGTCGGTGACTTTTTAATGGACTTTAACCACGAAGGGCAGAACAGATATAAATTAATAGTAGGGATGGCAGAGTCAAATTTTTTCAGCATCGGGAAGACATGGGCATATTAGTAGGCAATAGGAAATGTACCAATAGAGAGGGAGAGATTGAAAATAAGTAATAGAATGGGGATGACCAAGGGAGCAATCTGTTGGGGGAGATGGGGTGGAATAGGGTCACTTGTACAAGTAGAAGGGTTAGCCCTGGTAAGGAGTAAGGCTATTCTTGTCATGAGAAAGAGGGGTGAAGAAAGAGATAATGTGAGAAGAAACCTGAGTAATGGAAGATGAAGAAGAGGAAGCTCACATTGAAAAGCCTCATTCTTTTCTGCAAAATATGAGGCAGTTCTCAGCTGAGAGAGTTGAGGGAATGTTTGAGGAGGGATGCAAAGGTTTGGAAGAGCTACTGTTGAGAGTGTGAGGTAAATTGGTAAAGGAGGCATAGTGAGATTGCCTAGCAATAGTGAAGGCCCTATTGAGTTTATGTAACATAAATTTGTAGTGCACCCAAGTCAGAACATATTGCATGGTTTTCTTTACTTTCATTTAGCAGCACATGTGTAGGCACTAGGACAATGAATGGTGGGAATGACTCAAGACTGAGGCTCGTTTGGGCACAATCAGTGATGTGATAAGGGGGCTAGGGATTCAAGAGAGAAGGACAGTGTAGAGTTGAACTGGTTCATCAAGGAGTCAAAATGTGGAGGAGAGAGTGGCTACTATAGGGAAGGTAGCCTGGGAAAGAATAGAGGGATCAAGGTATTAGAGGTCCTAGTATGGATGAAGAGTAGGGCTGTGTAAGGGAAGGCAGAGGGAGAAGTGAAAAGCCAATCGATTATGGTCAGATGGGGCGGTTTCAGGATTCTTGAAGCAGAGGTTGTGCATTTATGGGTAATGGCAAGATGAAGTGTATGACCACCTTTGTGCATGGCTGAGCTAGAATAGAGGAGCAGCTCACAGGCGATAGGTTGGTTGAGAAGCTAGGTGGTTAGGGTATTACAAAGTGTAAATTGATACATTAATGATAGCTTTTAATTTTATCATTACTATCTTGGATAGATTGACTTCTGGACAAGTTAGGTCACACAAGGTCTGGTATGGTCCTATAAAGTGGTTGCCAAGCTAGTCAGGGAGAAGTATATCTCATTTTAATCATGAGGGCAGGGCCATTTCACTTCAATGAGAATAATTATAATTTTAATTTCAGACTTCTCCATCCTTGGTTTTCTTTCCTCTGTGACTTCTATTATCTTCCTGAGACTCCCACTTTTTTCCATTTATTTCCTCTATCCCTTTTTTCTTCTCTTCCACTCAAGTCTCTCTATTACATTGATGATTAAGGGTGGGGAAGGGCCTGGAAAAGGAAGGTGGTAATAGTATACTTTGTTTGTAATAATTACAACATAGAGTTATACCCTTTTTTCAGTTGGCAATCCATGCTAGCACATTCACACAGTGTGCTGCTTTCCTACCCTGGGCTCAGTTCCTCCACCACCACCACCATGGGCTTTGGAGATCTCTAGATATCCATGGACCTGCAGCACCTCAATGATTTCCTGGCAGACAAGAGCTACATCAAAGGCTGACATTGCCGTATTTGAAGCTGTTTCTGGACTACCATCTGCCAATTTGTACCATGCTCTCCATTGGTATAACCACATAAAATCCTATGAGAAGCAAAGGGCAAGCTTGCCAGGAATAAAGACAGTTTTGGGCAAGGATGGGCCTGCTATTGCAGAAGATAGCACAGGAAGTGGAGCTACAGATAGCAAAGATGATGATGATGGCTGATCTCTTTGGGTCTAAGGAGGAGGAGGAATGGGAAGAAGCTAAGAGAAGAACACTCTGCACAGTACGAATCAAAGAAATTTTTAAAAACCCTGCAATTGTTAGAAGTCTTCTATCTTACTGGATGTAAAACCTTGGGATGATGAGACAGATGTGGCAGAATTGGAAGAATATGTCAGAAGCATTTGGACAGCTGGCTTGGTCTAGGGATCTTCTAAACTAGTTCCAGTGGAATATGGCATCAAGAAACTTCACATATGTCACCTACCCAGCAAAACTGAGTATCATGTTTCAGGGGAAAATATGCTCATTCGGTGGAATAAAGGACTTTCAAGCATTCTTGTTGAAAAAACCAGGGTTGAATAGAAAATTTGGCATTCAGATTCAAGAAGCATGAGAAGGTAAACAGAGAAATGAATTATAAAGAACTTATCAAAGTTGAACTATTAACATTCCTACATGGAAAAACAGTAAGTGTAACTTATGAAACCTTTCTCAGTAGTTGAAGGGAATAGAAATATATATATATATATGTCTATATATGAGGATATATGGGCATATGAATACATATGTGAATGTGTGTATATATGTTTACAGATATACATAGAGGGCACAGGTCCAATTTAACAGAAAGGGATGATACTTAAAAAGTGAAATTAACAGGTGAGAGAGGAATATAATGAGAGGAGATGGGGAGAGACAGAATGGGGTAAACTATCTCATATAGAAGAGGCAAGGGAAAATGGTTACAATGGAGGGGAAGAAAGGAAGGCAAAAGGGAATGGGCCAACCTCACTCCCATTGAATTTGGCTTGAGGAGGGAATGAAATACACACTAAATAGGGTATCTCACCCTATAGGAGAGTAGGGGGGAAGGGGATGAGACGGGGGATGATGGAAGGAAGGCTGGGGGTAGGGAAGTTGGAAGCACCCACTTTTGAAAAGGGATGGGATAAAAGTAGAGAATAGAACAAGTGGGAGGTGGGATAGGAGGGAGGGAAATAAAGTCAGTCTTTTTTTTTTTAAAGCAATTGGGGTTAGGTGACTTGCTCAGGGTCACACGGCCAGGTGTTTCTGGGTGGGTGCTGGGTGTCTGAGCCCAGAATCGATCCCGGGTCATCCTGGCTCTGGGGTCGGTGCTCTTGCTCACTGTGCTACCTAGCTGCCCCATCAGTCTTTTACAATATGTCTACTATGTTATTGTTTTGCATTAGCCACACATGTACAACCTATACTGAACTACTTATCTTCCCAGTAAGGGTGGGTGACAAGGGAGGAAGGGAATGAATCTGGAATTCAAAGTTTTAAAATCAAATGTTTAATATATATATATATATATACTATTATTAATACTATTTTACATGTAATTGGGAAATAAGATATACAGGCACTAGGGCATAGAGATCCACCATGCCCTACTAGAAAAGTTGAAAGGGTATGGGAGAAAATATGGAAGAAAGCAGATTGGAGAAGGGGATATCCTGTGGGATTGCTATTTTCAGGTGGTGGGTAGGGGAAAAATGGTGAGAAAATTTGTAACTCAAAATCTGGCAGAAATGTATGATGAAAATCCGAAGTTAATAAAGCATTTGAAGAAAAAAAAAGAAATAAATAAGCAAATAATGTGAAAAAAAAAACTTCACATACAATGTGTAGCTGAAAATGATAAAGTTGGGACAGATATGCCAGAGTCGCCTTGGAAGTCTATGTGCAATCCATGTATGTTGCTGCCTTCAATAAAATCCAAAACCCACCATCCTCAAAAATTGCATTTAAATAAAAAATATTTGCAAGAAAGAACAATAACAACAACAACTTGTTGTGAATATAGGCTCTGAATCAGCTTTCCCAGGTCTCTGTTGGAAGGAAACAACATGTTCAAGAAAAAATTAAAATGTTCTTACAGTGAAATAGTTTGCAAAGCACTTTCTTCACAGCCCTTTGAAGAGGAGAGCTAAAGAGACCTCAGAGGTGATTTAATCCAACCATGGAGAAGGAAATTGCAGACCACTCCAAGTATCTTTGCCAAGAAAACACCAAATGAAGGGTGGGATATGATTGAAAACAACTGAACAACAAACAAATATGAAGAAAATAAGGCCTAGGGTGATTAAGTAAATTGCCCAAGATCACACAGGTAATGCAGGATTTGAATCCAGGTCCACTTACTTGAGGAACCATTGCTCTTCCCAGTATACCACACTGCCTCCTACATAGTACAATATATTTCTAGGTAATACCACCCTATTGTGGCCCATCACTGGAATAACAGAACAGGATATTAGGAGAGACTAGATAATACTGTACTCCAAATTATAACACAATTATGACATTCTTTAGTATTATAGGCTCTGGATCAGCTTTCCCAGGCCTATGTTGGAAGGAAACAACTATAAACCTTACGTGAGATACTGGGATACATTTCTTTGAATAAGGTGACTCATGAATCATGTTCATAAGTTCACAGAGTTCCTCATGTTCAAGATAAATTAAAATGTTCATGTTCAGGAAATTAAAAAGACTATGGAAAAGATATGTAAATAAAATTAATAAAGATTGACATTGATAACTGTCTTAATATAAGTTATCTTAATTATAATTTTTTGCTTAATATAAATTCCCTCATATGAGCCTTATAGGGTAACTAATATAGATATCTCCATTTTACAGATGAATACCATACTGGACTCTTTTTTGTCTTCCTGAGTTAAAATCTGGCCAGACACATAGTAGCTATGTGACCCTGGGCAAGTCACTTTAACTCTTTTTTGCCTCAGTTTCTCATCTATAAAGTGAGCTGAAGAAGGAAATGTAAACCCCTCCAGTATCTTTGCCAAGAAAACCCTAAATGGAGTCACAAAAGTCAGACTTGACTGACATGGCTGAACAACAACAATTATGTAACTCTGAGATCCATGTGTATAGCCCTGATCTGTTTCCTGAACTCTAATCCCACATCACTAGTTGCCTATTGGGTATTTCAATCAAGAGGTCTTGTAGGAATCTCAAACTCAACACATCCAAAGCAAAATTCATCATTTTTGCTGCCGTTTCTACACTACCATATCTCTCTTCTTTGAACTTTTCTTATTTCTGTCTCAGGTGTCACCTTCCTTCCCACCATCCAAGTTTACAATCTCAGAAATTTCCTCAATTCCTCATTCTCATTCATCCCATATATCCAACCAGTTGCCAAGTGTTTTCATTTCTACTTTCTTTATATTTGATGGGCAATTGGAATTAAATGACTTGCCCAAGGTCACAGGGCTAATTTTTGTGTTAAGTGTCTGAGGCCAGATTTGAACTCAGGGAAATGAGTCTTCCTGACTCGAGGCTTGCTACTTTATCCATCGTGCCACGTACTGATAGGGTACTTAATAAATGCTTGAGAAATTTTAAAAAGCCAAGGTCTGACAAGGGTCAAGCTGCAAGTTCCTGTTATAGTTGTTTTTTTTTTTTTTGGTTTCTTCTACTCCCATCTTGGACAACACTGCAATGCTTTAATAAAACATTTGATTTTTTAAATTATAAAATGTATCATTTACTACTATTATTATGCTTTGGAAAGTATGTTTGATGTCATTTACTCCAACCCCTTTCTTTTCCAGACTAGAAAAATAAAACCTAGGGGGCAGATTTTTTTTACTGCCAAGATGGCGCAGTAAAAGCAGGAACTTGCTTGAGCTCCTGCTCCAGCTACCTCCAATACTTATAAAAAATGACTGAACAAATTGTAGAGCTACAGAACCCACAAAGTGACAGATAGAAACAAATCTCCCCCTGAAGGCAGCCTGGCAGGCTGACAGGAAGGGTCTATCACAGCAGGCTGGGAGCAGAGCACAGTCCCATGCGAGCTGCACCGGCCCAGACCAGTGGCACAGACTGGCCAGAGCAGACTTCAGGAGAGTGAATCACTGGCAGCTGTGGCCGTTTCCAGACTTCTCAACCAAAGAGAAAGCACAAGGTCAGTGGGGAACAATTGATCCTGGGTGAGAGAAGAAGAAGGCAATGTGAAATACCTCACTGGAAAAACCACTGACCTGGAAAACAGATCCAGAAGAGATCATTTAAAAATCATTGGACTACCTGAAAGCCATTATCAATAAAAGAGCCTAGACATCATCTTTCAAGAGATAATCAAGAGATTATCAAAAATTGCCCTGATATTCTAGAACCAGAGGGCAAAATAGAAATCGAAAGAATTCACTGATTGCCTCTTGATGAAGATCCCAAAAAGAAAACTGCTAGGAATATTACAACCAAATTCCAGAGTTCCCAGGTCAAGGAGAAAATGCTGCAAGCAGTCAGGAAGAAACAATTTGAGTATTTTGGAAACACAATCAGGATAACACAAGATCTAGCAGCTTCTACAATAAGGGGTTGAAGGGCTTGGAATATGATATTCCGGAGGTCAAAGGAGCTAGGATTAAAACCAAGAATCATGCAGCAAAACTGAGTATAATACTTCAGGGGAAAATATGGATATTCAATGAAATAGAGGACTCTGAAACATTCTTGTTGAAAATACCAGAGCTGAACAGAAAATTTGACTTTCAAATACAAGAAGCAAGAGAAGCATGAAAAGGTAAAACAGGAAAGAGAAATCATAAGGAGCTTATTAAAGTTGAACTATTTACATTCCTACATGGAAAGATGATATTTGTAACTCATGAGACTTTTCTCAGTATGAGGATAGTTGAAGGGAATATATATACTCATATATATATATATATATATATATATATATGTATAAGTGGGCATATGTGTGTATATGTATATATGTGTATTATGTGTGTACATGTATACATAGACAGAGGACACAGGTTAAGTTGAATATGAAAGGATGATATCTAAAAAATAAAATTAAGAGATGAGAGAGGAATATGTTGGGAGGAGAAAGGGAAAGATAGAATAGGGTAAATTTTTTTCACATAAAAGAGGCAAGAGAAAGCTGTTACAATGGAGGGGAAGAGCAGAAAGTTGAAAGGGAATGAGTCAACCTTACTCTCATTGCATTTGGCTTAAAGAGGGAATAACATACAAACTGAATTGGATATCTTACCCTACAGGAAAGTAGGGGGGAAGGGGATGAAAGGGGGGATAATAGAAGGGAGTGAAGATTGGGGGATAGAGTAGTTAGAAACAATCACTTTTGAAAAGGGACAAGGTCAAAGGAGAAAATAGAATAAATGGGGGGCAGGATAGGATGGAGGGAAATATAGTTAGTCTTTCACAACATGACTACTATGGTAATGTTTTGCATAACTACAGGTATATAACCTATATTGAATTTCTTGTCTTCCCAGTGGGAGTGGGGGTGGGTGAGGAGAGAAGAAGGGAGAGAATCTGGAACTCAAAGGTTTTTTTTTTTCTTTCCATTTTGCCTTTTGGAGGGCAATTGGAGTTAAATAACTTGCCCAAAGTTACACGGCTAGTTTTGTGTGTGGGTGTGTGTGGGTGTTAAGTGTCTGAGGCCAGAACTGAACTTGGGTGCTCCTGAGTCCAGGGCTGGCACTTTGCTCTCTGTACCACCTAGCCACCCCTAGGAACTCAAAGTTTTAAAAACAAATGTTAAAAAATTGTTTTTACATGCAACTGGGAAATAAGATATACAGGCAATAGGGTATAGAAATCCATCTTGCTCTACAGGCAAGTAAGGGGGTGGGGATTGGGAGGTTATAAGAGAGGGAAAATTAGGGGAAGGGGTATTCAGTATGCTTGCCATCTTGGGGTGAGGGTGGGGGAAAGATGAAGAAAAAATTTGTAACTCAAAATCTTGTGGAAATGAATGGGTTTGTTTGTTTTTTTTTGCCTTTTGGACGGCAATTGGGGTTAAGTAACTTGCCCATGTTTACACGGCTAGATTTTTGTGTGGGTGTTAAGTGTCTGAGGTGGCAAGAGTACTCAGGTTCTCCCGACTCCAGGGGCAGCGCTTTACTCACTGTGCCACTTAGCCGCCCCCCTGGAAATGAATGTTGAAAACCAAAAACTAAAAATGAAAAAAAAAAAAAGAGGAAAAGTCAAGCCTAGCAAGGTCAGATAAGTTGCTCAAACTCACTCGGGCTAGTACTTTGTTCCTGGGACTGTAGATATGCTTCTGTTCACAGGCTGCAAGCATTAAAACTGCCTTGATTTCTGTAGTTTTAAATAGTCATAATGATAGTTCTATCTGGTATCCCTGGAAATTCCTGCCGATTCCCTGACTCCATCTCGATGTTCAAAGTTCGGACAAATAGGATTCTTTAATCCTTAAGTTATGGGGCAAATAAAACTCTCACAAAATATAAAAATTTCAGTAGGGCAAAAGATCTTTATTTTCTGATTAAATATACCAGCTAAGAGAACCTAGCTTTGCACGACATTCGTGGAGTTAATGATTTTTATGAGCTACTGTTTCGAGAGAAGATTTCAGGGTCTTCCGAATCATGTCATATAGATGAATCTGCTTTCTCATTCATCAGTAATGGTTTTGCTTTTTTCCCCTTGCCTGGACCACTTTATTATTCTAACCAAATAAACGCTGAAGGCAAATCGCTGCTTTACCTGCCACAGACAGAAATGCTGCTCCACCTAAAGCAAAACACCGAATGAGAAAAACAACCACGGGTATGACATTTTTCCAGGGAGTCCTTTCCCATTTCGGGGGAGGGCCACTGTCAATACTTCCTCCAAATCCATACTTCTTACAGAATGGAGGGGCCCATCCGTAGTTACAGTGGCAATTTCTTTTATTGTTGCAGATTCCTCTCTTGGTACATGTGTCCACTGTACAGCCAAAATTAAGAGTGTTCACATTTGTACAAGTCTTGTTAATGCATAAAAATCCCTCACCACAGGCAGTGCCATCTTTTACTTCTCCAATATCTGACAGTTTCATTGTACTCATTGGAGCATGATAGTCTGTCCCCCAGCACGTAAGATTGTCCTGACTGACAAAATTCATAACTACTGTATAGTGTTCAGCCAGCAAAGGGACAGCCTTGACATTGATACACTGTAGTCTTCCACATAACACATTATCAGGTTCACACTTGGAATAAACACTGGTCATAATTCCACAGTTGCCAAAGCGGTCTCCTTGATTGGCTTCTTCGTAGCAGGCAAGAGGGCCTGATACTGCACTATTTCCAAAAATACTCTTGCACTGCCGATTCCTAGAAGAGCATATCCCGTGGAAACAATAGCCATGGTCAGAGCACAGGGTGCCATCCTGAATGTAGGCGTTATCGGGGCAGTGTTGGGAGGTGCCATTGCAATACTCCTCAAGGTCACATTCGCTATTTTTGGGCCTACACAGTCTCCCTGCTAATCGAAATCTACAGTTATAGCAGCAAAGACCAGAAGCACATGATGCTCTAGACTTTAATTTACATGTTGGCTCACAACACTTATCTTGCTCACAGTCCTTTGGTGTGCCACAGTCACACTGTTCATCTTTTTCCACCACTTTGTTACCACATACAGAAATTTTTCTTTTTCCTGGTACTGGCACACTAGACATACATGTTCCATAGGTGTCTCTCTTTTCAAAATACTCTATGTAACTGCAACTACTGAAACCTCCATCGCCAGGGTTCTTGTCCATTAAGCATCTATCTGGACCCTGACATTCACATCCTTGCTTATCATCATTTATGCCCACAATATGGCCCAATGCATGAAGCAACTTGTTAGAGCCACTCAGGTTCTCTTGAGATAGGCTGCTCACAGATGCGCTGTTTCCTTTATCACAGATACCTCCTACCTTGGCTTTTGTGGCGATCTCTTTACTTACAATTAAATGTGCCCAATCTGCCTGGACACGGGGGTCTAGTTGCTCTGCTTTATATTTCATAAACTCTTCATAAATTTTATCTTCTTCCGAATCCTTGATATTTATTTTGTCCTCCTGGGACCAGACCTCAATTCCCTTCAGATAAACTCGACAATTGAGTCCCTGAAAAACTGCGTCTGCCAAAGCTATCAAAGTAAAGCACTCATTAATGCAAGCTGTCATATTGGATCCCAAAAGTTGATACCTCCCATTGGATATCACAAGAAAGGTCTCTACATACTTAAGGTGTAGATAGCTCCAAGAAAACTTGGCAGAAATCTCTGGGTTCTGGTTCTTGGTCAAACGAGGAGCTGTTCCTTCCTCAATTGCCTGGCAGGTGTGATGAGTTCGAACCTCCTTCTTCAGGCGATATAATAAGTGTTCAAATTTTGTAGAAGCCGGCAAGGGTTCCATTTGGTAAAGGCTTCCATTCATATTCAGTATCCCTCGGAGCCCCCCAAAGCAGGTGTTTATCGTAGCCAGGGAGTCGGGGGAGCCCTCCATGTAACCTCCGTAGTTGCAGTCATCAGAGATGTAAGGCTGGTCCTCCTGGATGGCTCCCTGCCCAGTGAAGGAGAAAATGCGCAGGTGTCTGGACAGTAGAAGCTTCTTAGGGTGAAGGTGGACAACCTGCCTCCTGCCCTCCACCTGCAGGAGGTAAGATGTCCGGCCGGCCACCTCAGGATCCCCACTGCGGGGACCCAGCTGCTTGGGGATGATCACTTCATAGGAGGAAAAGCCTCTCTCTGGGCGATACCCGAAGGCCAGAGCCAGGCAGCCTGGGCCGAGCAGGAGCACGCCCAAATCGAGCAGCAGGAAGGAGCCACTCAGGTGCAAAACGACGGCTCCCTCAGACCTCATACCGGCTTCCTGCCTCCCCTCCACGGAGCCAGGGAGCCAGGGAGCTACAGCCCCTTTCTGGGAGGGAGGTCTGAAGGAGCCAGAGAAGCGCCAGGGGGACTCCGCAGCCAACGGTGTAAAGGGCTGTGTGAATTCGGCTCGTCCCTGGAGCACCTTCCAGAACGTTGGCCCAAGAACGAGCCTCCCGTGCGGTTGGGGTTCGGTGGGGTGAGCTCGATTGGGATGAGGTCCGTTGGTTGGGATTCAGTGCAGGAGAATGGAAAGATACAAAAAGACCACCCGAAACTTCCTGGGGGAAGAGGAAATGGGTTGACTGAAATAAACAGTGGGAGTGGAAGGGAACAAGGAACCAGCTGAGAAAAACCGTGTTGAAAGATCCCTATATTCTATCTGTTGCTATCGTTCTAACGACAGAAATGTCTACAATATCTAGATATCTATCATATATCAACATATAGGGACAGATTTTTCTATCCATTGAAAGATATCTACATCTATCTAACTATAGAGATCTACCAATATCTATAAATAGTGATATCTTAGGTACATATCCTTATCCATACTATATACACATCGATAATACTCATCTATCACATATGGACAGATCTACCTATAGATAATGATCTAATAATATCTATAGAGATATCAGGCAAATATCTGTATGCTGTGAATATAGAATTACCACATAGTTGAAATTTTATACAGACAGATCGATATAAAGTTAGAGAGCTCACAGTATCTCTAGATAGTTATCTTAGATACATATCTCTATACTATATACTTAGAGCTATCACATATCTTATATAAACACATACAGAAAGCTCTATCTAGAGATAGCTACCCATAGATATCAATCTAATAATATCTATAGCTATATCTTAGGTAGATATTTCTATGTTACTAAATTATAACTATCACATATAAACAGATAGAGACAGAGCTGTCTATAGATAGATATCTATAGAAGATACTCACCAGTAGATATCTATCATATATATAAATATTTACTGTTGAGTTGTTCAGTCATGTCCGACTTTCTATGACACCCTTTGTGGTTTTCTTGGCAGAGATTATGTAGTGGTTTTGACATTTCCTTCTCCAGTTTATTTTCCAGATGAGGAAACTGAGGCAAACAGGGTTAAATGACTTGCTCAGGGTCACACAAATACTAAGGCCAAATTTGAACTCAGGTCTTCCTCGCTCCAGGACAGGTGCTCTGCCCACTGTCCTACCTAACTGCCCTGTAAACACATAGAGACAGATTTATATCTGTGCTACATATATTTCTACAGCTTCTATTGCTGTAGATATAGCTACAGATAGGTATCTGCAACATCTAGATATCTCTCACATCACTTATATTAACAGAGATAGCCAGATTTATCTACAGATAGAAAGATATTTATATCTATCTACCTATAAATAGAGATGTACCTAGATAGATAGATAGATAGATAGATAGATAGATAGATAGATAGATAGATAGATAGGTAGATAGATAGGTAGATAGATAGATAGATAGATAGATAGATAGATAGATAGATAGATAG
>NW_027185798.1:35261793-35420276 GCF_028583685.1 Petaurus breviceps papuanus | reverse complement strand
TAGGTAGGTAGATAGAGATATCTTAGGAGTATATCTCTCTATACTTTATACATAGAGATATCTATCATATATTATATATTACAACATATATAGTCAGATCTATCTGTAGATATAGATCTAGAGCTCCCTATGGATATGAATCTATCAGTATCTATATAGAAATATCTTTATATAGATAGATATCTACATGTATAGATATCTATCTCTGAAAGTGATTTATATTTTCATTAGTATGTACTTGTAGAAACTTAAAAAAAGAAACCAAACATTGAAAACTGAATGATAAAGGACATTCTTTTTTCCATCAAAGTAAAACAATGAAACGTATTTAGAAAACAAAATTAACAATGATACTTTATAAATGAGAAGCAAAAGAATAGTTTTAGCTGTGGTGATAACCAAGTCTATATGAAGATAAAGGTAATGAAAACTATCCGTATATTTAACCTGAAAAGGAGCTCCCCTAAATCGACCAAAGCAGATTAAAATTTCTTCATCTTCCTGTCCTACAGAATAGACATTGCTGACCAGGCCTTGGGAGCTTAAATTCCTCAATCACATTATTGTAATTAGCCATGAAAGCAAATTCTTGTTCAGTGTACAATGGCTAGCAGTAGTAATGTGTCAAGTCAACAAGCAATTATTAAGGTAGGTGAAAATAAGCATCTATATAATGCCTACTTGCCGGGTACTTTTTATAAATACTCTCTTTTTTATAAATACTCTCTTGCTTGATTCTCACAACAACTCTGGGTGGGGGTGGGGGTAGGGTGGGAAAGTAAGTACTATTATCCCCATTTTACCATGGAGAATAAGGTTTAAGAGAGGTTAAGCGACTTGCCCAAGGTCACATAACTGTTAAGTAGTTGAGGCAGATTTTGAACTCAGGTCCTTCTCATTCCAAACCCAATGTTTCATCTACCACACCACCAGTTAGGCGTTTATTATATTAAGCACTTACTCCGTAAGCATACTCAGTCGCCCTTCCTCAGAGCATGTACAGGCTGGCCTTACTCTTGGCTGTGGCTCTCTAAATAGTGAAATATGACGCCAGTGAGGGACAAGGAAAGGAGAGGGGCTTTTTCTACACTAGTCATAGTAATCCACCTACATGGTGGCCAGTGTCAGGGGCTTAACTGGGTTAGCTGTGGGATCAAACAATGCCCAGTGCAGAGTTACAATGTCTAATTAACAACCTTGTACAAAAACTGCTTTATTCACCTAACAACCTCCTAGTCAACTACATCTGTGGTTGTTTTTGTTGTTGTCCAGTCATTCAGTCGTGTCCAACTCTTTATGACCTAGTAGAAACTAAGACAGTTAGGCTAAGTGGCACAGTGAACAGAGCACTGGCCCTGGAGTCAGGAGGAACTGAGTTCAAATCTGGCCTGACACTT
Source organism: Petaurus breviceps papuanus (assembly GCF_028583685.1). Classification (NCBI taxonomy): domain Eukaryota; kingdom Metazoa; phylum Chordata; class Mammalia; order Diprotodontia; family Petauridae; genus Petaurus; species Petaurus breviceps. The sequence goes on along the minus strand of NW_027185798.1, from coordinate 35,418,879 downwards.
AACACTTTCTAGCCATGTGACCTTGGGCAAGTCACTTAACCCCAATTGCCCTCCAAAAAAAAAAAAAAGCAGGAACTAAGACAGTTAAGAGTCTTTATAATAATAATTTCTTTCCCTTACAAAGGCCTATCTCACAAGCTAATAAGGTTATATATACTTGGAGAAGACTCTTGAGGAGAGTTACCTGCAATGTTATTTTGAATTATGATTATAAGTTTTTCGCTTTGGTTTTGTCTTCAGAAACCTAAGTTGTGAAATTTGTGTGTCAGTGGGAATATTCGTTACCAAGCAACATGGAAAATAGTCTTAAGGGTATTCTGTTGGACCTGCTTCTCACTGGCCAGGGGGTTTCTGCCTTGTGTAGCTTTCAGTCTGCTAGGATGTGTTGGCTTAGAACAAGTCCTGCTAAGAGCCAATTGACAGTAGTTTGGAACCTCAGTCAACAAAAATCAGGCAGTGCCTTTCTGAGTAATATTAGATTTATCCCTTTTGACCAGTTCGTCTAGGCTGGAGATCAAAGCCTTTTGCTATTAAGAACTACCTGGTTATTAATAACTATCTGGTTTATCATTAGTATTCAGCTATAACTGAATTTTAATCTTGACAAAAATTAACTTAAATAAGAATTCAGACATTGTTTCCCAAACACCTAGCTTACCTTCCTATCTTTATTAGTCATATCTGTCAAGGTCTAAAGTTTTATTTTGGAAAGTGATGAGTTTCCTTTCTCTACATTTAGTTACCTTTTCTTTATTATTAATGTGGAAACGGGCATTATAAATTTGCCCCTAAAATCACTTTCCAGTACCCATTAGATTTTGATCATTGATAATAATTCTTTTAAATTTTTAATGATTTTCTAATTTCTTCTTTAACACAATTATTGTGTTAATTTGCACATAACCTATACCATTTCTATCGTAAATTGTCTTTATCTTTTCTATTTTTTTTGTATTGTGATCTGAAAATATGTGAAATGTTAACTTTCTAAAATTTATCCAGGATCTCATTCCTTAGTCTCAGTTCAGCCTTGACACTAACTAGTTGAGTGCTTTGCAAAACAAAACAAAACACTTCTACCCTAGTTGTAATTTCCTCATATGTAAAATAAGTGAGTTGGACTAGAATCAGGTAGGTAAACTACATTGAGGGCCAAATTCTTCTGCTGCCTGTTTTGTTATGGTCCATCAACTAAGAATGATTTTCACATTTTTAAATACACCTGTATTCAGAGCTCTTTGTTTTAAATCTTTTGCCTTAAATATAACTACATTTAAAGCCGTAAAAGTCATTCTTAAACTTTGCTCAGTGAATTTTTCTCTTGAATTCCTTGCCTCTTTATCCTTTCAAAGATCTTGTCCTACCAGACTTCAGCATCCCAGTATCCTCCCTGCCTTTGCTATTAAACAAAGCTAGAGAAACTCATGAAACTATGCTATCTGGATTCAAATTTATGTTAGGTAACCTCACCTGTGCTCTAACTGCAGTAAGTTATCCCCATTACACTTCCCTAATCAATTCACTGTCTTAGTCGCTCCAGCACCTTTTCCAAACTTTTTTATCTCTCCAGAATCCCCTCAAAGCTCCTCTTCCTCTACCCTCTCAGGTGAGAAACTTTGCTTCATATTTCACTGAAAAAAATGAGGCCCTTTACCAAGAGCTCCCTCTTCCTTCTCCACTTCTTCCTCTCACATACCTTCCACTACTATCTCCTCCTTTGCTTGCCTCACATAAAGAAGTGGCCCTTCTCTTTGCCAAGGCAAATGCACAGGTGATCTACACGCACAGGTGATTCTATACTATTGTAGCAGCAAGCACCCCAGCGTTCCCAGGGTGGCTGCTAGCAATACAGGTTCTTGGATCTGCTTTGTTAAAGGAAAGCAACTCAAAATGGGTTAACAAGCTTACTTTAATCAGTCAGACATATATCATTTACCTTGTTCAGGAGAAAAGGTCAGCACCCTGAACCTCAAAGTATACAGGCATAATTATCAAGACAGAAACATCAAGTAGACAGATTTCCAAACTGTCCAACCATTACATCCATACCCAGTCAACATCTGGGTTTCCACATTCTGGGTTTTTCAAAGCCGGGGGACTCTCAACAACGGCTTCCCAGAATTCAGATCAAATCACAGAATACTTCTCAAAGTGAGTCCCAAAACAAAGCTACACATCAGGGCTTATATAGCCTTCTCCTGGCTCAGAGAATGTAACAACCTTATTGACCCACTGGCCAATCAAAAAGTATCTACTGAAAAACAAGCCTCCCTCCCCAGGCTTCTGCTGCACTTTAGCCTAGGGGCAGGGAAGATCTTTAAAATTTACATTCGCATTACAACCATCTATTGTCTTTTCCAGCAGATGGTCCTGTTGATCATCCACTCTCTCACTAATCTTTAGTTTCTCCTGGTCTACCAGCTGCTTCCTCATTTCCTATAATTATGCCCATGTCTCTCCTATCCTTAAAAAGTATGCACTTGATCAATCCATCCCTACTAGCTATCATTCCATATCCCTTCTCCCTTTTGTGGCTAAACTTCTTGAGAATGCAGGCCTATATGTGACGCTTCCACTTCCTTTCCTTTCATTATCTTCTTAACTCTGTATACAGTCTGGCTCCTGAACACATCATTCAATTGAAACTCCTTTCTCCAAAGTTACCAATGATATGTTATCAAATCTAATGATTCTTTTCAAATTTCCTCCTTCTTGAACTCTTTTCAGCCTTTGATACTGTTGGATTACTTTCTCCTTGATATTCTTTCTAGGTTTTCATGACACTCTTAGTTGTATTCCTACATATCTGACCACTCCTCAGTCTCCTTTGCTGGATTTTTCTTTTCATCTTTTCACATTCACTTTTAAATTTTGAATTCCAAATTTTCTCCCTCCCTCCAGTGCCTTCCCCACCCAATGAGAAGGCAAACAGTATGATACTCATTACATATATGATCCTTTGTTAATCTTCATCCAGGTTGGGTTTGCCAACTGTGAGCATCTCCCAGGACTCTGTCCTCAGCCCTCTTATCTTTTCTATATATTTCTTCATTTGGTGATATCAATACCCATAGATTCAACTATCATCTTCATGCTGATGATTCTTTAATATGCTTATGCAGTCCTAACCTCTCCACTGACCTGTAGCCTCTCATCTCCAATTGCCTACTGGACATCTCAAAAATGACACCCCATTGATACCTTAAACTTAATATGTCCCAAACCAAACTCATTATCTTTTTCCCCAAACTGCAAAGCTGAGTATAATCCCAACTGGGGTTGGGGGCTGGGAAAATACATCTTTAATTTAATAGAGGTCTTTTAAGCATTTAAAAAAAATTATTTACTATTAGTTTTCATACATTTCTGATGAAAAGATAAGCCATGTGTAGGAACTTTGAAATACAAACACAAGGTTCCAGAGAAAAGTAGAAAAATAAATGTATTTGAGCAATCCAAGGGAGACAATATGATCATATACCACTAACTTTCTAACAGGAAAAGAAACAAGTATCCATTCAGAACCTTATTGCATTCAAAGGTTATTGAGGGAATTAAATAAAGAAAAACTCAGAGGTCCCGGGTGCCAATTGGTTATGCACTCGAATGCTTTTAGAATGAAAAGAGAAGGGAGGGCAAGAGGAATACACTAGGGTAGACAGTTGTAGGCCTGGCTATTTTTTCTCAGCTGGGGTGAGAGTGGGAACCTTACACTTTTATTTGAAGTGGAGGAAATGAAAGTGCACACACAGAAACACACACACGCACATACTGAGGCCTTCAGGCTTCCCTCTAGCACGTGAAGGGGCGCGGGGGGTGGGGGGCGGCATGGGATGAATTGTTTCCTGGGTGGGCTTCCTCACAAAAGCCTGTCTCTTAGCTTCCGCCCCCCCCCCCCCCCCCCCACCTTGAACTTGGCTCCTTCACCTTCCTCATCAGTAAGGTTTCCTTTCTCTCCCTTCCCTGCTTTCCCCTTCTTCTGCTCTGGGAGGGGCCAACAGCCAGCCTTTCCCTCCCCCTCAACTGTCTGCGGGGAGCGCATGCGCACAGCCCGCGAGGCGGGGCGGGGCGGAGCCCGAGGAGCCTCGTTCTCAGCCTGTCTCTCCCTTCCCCCTTCGCGGTCTGGTCACCGCAGCGGTCAGCCGGCCTGGCGGCTGTTGGAGCCTCGGCTCCTCCACTAACTGCAGCTGCGGCTCTTGGGCATGGGGGCCGCGACCCCTGGCGGTTCCCTCCTTCTGCTGGGCCTGGGGACCCTCATCCTGGGGGGTTGCTGCTTGGCCCAGGACTCCGTCTTCAACCCGGACTGGGGCTTCACCTCCTACGAAGTGGTCATCCCCAGGCAACTGGTGACCCGCGGGGGTGGCCCCGAAGTGGCCAGCCGCACGACCTACCTCCTGCGCATCGAGGGCAAGAAGAACATCATCCACCTGCGGCCCAAGAAGCTGCTGCTGGCGCGACACCTGCGCGTGTTCACCTTCACGGAAGAGGGCAGCGGCGTGGAGGACCAGCCCTACATCCCCAATAACTGCAACTTCCGGGGGTCGGTGGAGGGGGCCCACAGGTCCGAGGCAGTGCTGAGCACGTGCCTGGGCGGCCTCCGGGGGATGCTACAGATTGAGGACAGCGTGTACCAGATCGAGCCCATACAGGCTTCGTACAGCTTCGAGCACGTGGTCTATCGCCTGAAGGACGATTTCATCACCAACTTCACGTGTGGCCTAACGGATCAGGAGATTGAGAGGCAGCTGAGCAAGCTTGCCCCCAGAGCCCATTCCTGGACCTCTTCCTACATTCACCAGAAGTATATGGAGGTGATGATTGTAGTGGACAGACTTCGCTATCTCTTTTTGGGGTCCAATGTAACCAAAGCCATCAGTGACACAATTGTCATGGTAGGTATCATGGACACATACTTTCAGGTTTTGAATGCCAGAATACACTTAAAAGCCATTGAGGTCTGGACAGATAAAAGCAAAGTAAATGTTAATGTGAAGAAATTGATCCAAGTTCTTGGAGAGTTCAGCAATTATAGAAAAAGGGTTCTAAATCCAAGAATCACAACAGATTGGTCACACTTATATGTGCATAAATATTTTCCTGATGCATTGGGATGGGCCTATGTTGGATCTGTCTGTGATAGGAATTTTGGAGCATCAACAAGCACTTTGCCAAATAAAAACCTGGTTGCTCCTGCGACCTGGTCTGCTCATGAATTTGGTCACGGTGTTGGCATGCCCCATGATCAAGCAAGGTGTTATTGTCAAGGTAAAAAAGATTGTATCATGGGCAGTGGTGGAAGGTTTGGTTTCAGTAACTGCAGTTTTGTAAGCTATTACAACCATGTGACTGGGAAAGGTGAGTGTCTAGATGATGTACCAGGCATTCCCTATAGGATGAAGCAATGTGGAAACAAAGTAGTAGAGAGAGGAGAGGAGTGTGACTGTGGTACAGTAAGGCAATGTAAACAAGATATGTGTTGTCAAACCAATTGTAAATTGAAACCTGGAGCGCAGTGCAGCAGTGGTTTGTGCTGCACCAATTGTCATTTCAGTCCATCTGGACACGTATGCAGAGACAAACAAAACGAGTGTGACCTTGTGGAATTCTGCAACGGAACTTCAAATCAATGCCCAAGTGACTTTTACATGCAAGATGGAACCCCATGCAGTAGGGAAGCCCATTGTTACCATAAGAGATGTTCTGATCGCTTTTTGCAGTGCAAAGAGATTTTTGGGTCTGGTGCCAGGAATGCTCCCTTTATATGCTACTTAGAAGTGAATAGAAAAACTGATCGATTTGGTAACTGTGGCTTGATAGGGAAAGGCTATAGAAGTTGTAAAGCAAAAGATATATTGTGTGGAAGATTGCAGTGTGTCAATGTGAAGAATGTCCCTGAAATGCCTGATCATACAACAGTCATTTTCACTCATGTGAAGGAGTTTAATATTCGGTGCTGGGGGATAGACTATCATTCTGGAATGGTTACAATGCAGTTACGAGATGATGGAACCGTGAAAGATGGCACTGCCTGTGGTAAAAACTTGATATGTCTTAACCACGTTTGTCGAGATATTTCAGTCCTCCATTATGACTGTAGCCCACATAAGTGCAACAAACGAGGTGTTTGCAACAATTTGAAACATTGCCACTGTAACTATGGATGGGCCCCTCCCTTCTGTGAGACTCCTGGTTATGGAGGAAGCATCGACAGTGGGCCTCCAGGAAAAAGAGAAGAAATTCCCAAGCCAGTTAAAGTTGTGCCTATTATGCTTATTCGACTTGTTTCACTAGGTATGTCCTTGGTTCTGGTAATCTTGAAAGAAGCGATAGGAAGATTCCTTAAACGAAAGGTGAAAGTGGTAGTTCATTTAGCAAAAAAACCTCTGCCAAAGAACAAAGGGGAAAAAAGGAAGAAATTCCCAGAGAAATACCCCCAACCTCGCAAATGAGATTATTATTTATCAAAAACAAAAAAACTCCACTTGAATATTCTCTATGGAAGGCGAGGATGGCTCATAACTTCATTTTGTGGTTTCTTATCAAAGTTCTCTTTTTCATCTTGGGTATTTCCTTGGGTTCTGGTTATTAAATAAAACCTGACTTCATATTTGAACCAACCAAGGTTATTCTATTTTTGGAGCATTCAGTTGGCCCTAGATTTTATATTGAAGATTTTGGGGGATTGAATTTGTTCTTGGGATGCTTACCTAACCCTCTAAAACTTGATAGGTCAAAATCTCCTGGGCTCCAGCTTTAGGTGTTACTTTTCCAACCTGGCTCACATCACATCCCTCAAACCTGGCAGTTATGTTTGGTTTTGTGACTCCTCTGAACAAATAGAAGTTTTCACTATTTCCTCTTTTTATCTCCTGCTTCCTTTCCTACATGAAACAGAAACAGAAAAAAGATTATAGACCAATAGACAGCTTCCAGTGTTGCGGAATCTAACATACAGAGAAAATTACAGAATATCCACATCAATTCATAGAACATGTTTTCATCTGTTTTCTTTTTCATTTTGAAGTATTTTTTAGACCTCTACCCCACTTCCCCCAACCCCCAGAGAATGATTGGTATGTGCCCAACTTTTGGCAGCTAGAAAAGATACAGAATGCAAAGTGAATCCTGTAAGTAGGCAATTGGCCGTGTTATTCAGAACAATGCTTGGTCTTATTGCAAACCTCCAAACTATCCAATTTTTAGCTAAGCATAGAAAGGTGACCTCATAGGAAAGAATCCTGTCATGTTCTTCTGTTAGGATGAGATGATAAGATGGCATCACTTGACAACAGCAACAATAATACATTTTTATAGCATTTGAAGGTTTGCAAAGCCCTTTATGTGTATTATCTCATTTGAGCCTTACAACAGCCCTGTGAGGTGGGTGCTCTGGAGGGTCAGTCTTAAGAGTCTGTTTATCAGATATGCTAGCATGTTCAAGTCACTTAACTATCAGAGTGCCCCAGGCAATGCCCTAAGACTCCAAGTTATAGGCATGTTGCCAGTCTGCATTAGTGGAGAGAATTTCCATGTTGGGAGTTCCCTATCCAGAGGAAATCACAGTTTTAGACCAAAAAGAAAGGATGAGGAAACCCTGCATAGCCTTCTCAATGAATCACTAACTGATAACCCTTCATCAAGGGTTTTGAAGTAACAATATGAAAAAGGTGGGGAGGGAAGAAATTGATAGCATTGATAAAACCAAGGGGGCAGTTGAAAAGGCAAAGGGTAAACAATGAACAAAAATCATCCATTTAAGGCACAGAAGTCTCATCTCATACAGCTGTCTGGAGGTTAGGACATCATCTGATGAAGTTTTCTGGTCGAAGTTGTTGTGGCCAGAAAACACAAGCAAGACCCAAGTAACAATTTAGAATTGAACCCTTTATTTGTGCCATGTTGGCTGATCAGGCCACATGACGGGCTGACTGTTCCCACAGTCCCACCCAAATGGTACAGTGGCAATCTCAGGTAAAGCCTCAGTTTTTAAAGGGATGCCACACGGCCAATGGTTAGGTATTACTTAAACAGGAGCTTGCAGAGGCCAGAAATCAGTGATTGGTCAGTACACACCTTGAAATTCCCGCCAGCTGCCAGCACCAAGTGTCCCTAACACAGATGAAAGAGTGCTGATATTGGGGGAGGGTGGAGCTAAACCTGGCAGTCTGCTCACTTCCATGAGGGAGAGCTGATTGGGGGATGGGAAAGAATGGGGCCAGGTACAACAAAGTGATGAGGTACAGGCTCTGGAAACCCCCTTGAACTCTGATTGAATCTTCCAGTTTGATGAGGCATTTGCATGAGGCCATATAAGTCTTTCATTGTGGCTCTGCCCAAACTTCGTTACTAGCTTGGCCCTCTATTATCCAGCTAGGCCCCACCCTGGATCCTCAACTGCTACACCCTTGAACTGGCCTAGCCTACCATTGTTTGTCCTCTCCAGGTAGCCTCCAGCAACTTCACTCATTTACTGGAGTCTGACCTCATTAACTCCTCCTGAAGACCTTCCCCAAACTCACTTCTGGAGCTTGACCTCATCTGACCCCTCCTGAAGATCCTCCCCAAACTCCTCCTCTAGACCACCCCTAGATTCCTCCCTCAACCTTCTGTATATAAGACCCCACCTTGCCTCCATGTGGTGTGAGAGTGCCATAGAATGACCTAGCACAGACTTGCTCTGTATCCAATGCAAGCCCTCTTGTCCAATACAAACCTTACAGATGCCAAGGCTCCTTAAGAGTCTACCCAATATGTCAAACTTTTGTTTTTTTTAAAGCAATCAGGGTTAAGTAACTTAATCAAGGTTACACTGCCAGTTATTTCTGGGTGTGGTACTGAGTATCTGAGCCCAGATTTGATCCCAGGTCATCCTGACACTGGAGCCGGTGCTCTTACTCGCTGAGCCACCTGGCTGTCCCTAAGCAATTGGGGTTAAGTAACTTGCTCAAGGTTACAAGGCCAGGTGTTTCTGGGTAGGTGCTAAGTGTCTGAGCCTGGATTCAATCCCTAGGTCATCCCGACACTGGAGCCGGTGCGCTTACTCGCTGTGCTACCTGGCCACCCCTATGGCAAACTTTTAATGAATTTTTCTTTTCCTTGGCTGAGAGAAGGCTTGAGTCGAATTCATTTGGCAGGACCCAGCGTGTTGGTGTTTTGGGGTCTTGAGCACCCCTAACCCTATAGCTCTTCATTTTTAAGGTTCCCTGACCGAAGACCTTCTTCAGAAGTGTTGTTTAAGCAGTTTCCAGTGGATCATTCCCCTCAACACTCCTTTTGAAGAGATCTTCTTTCTTTCTTAAAATCTCCTACAAAATGTATCTTAACAAAAATTAAAATTATCTTGCCAATAACCAGATCAAATATTGAAAGGTATCTCTTATGTCTCTATTGTTATAAAATAAAAAATTGGAAACCATAGCCAATTGTCATGTTGATAGATCTAAGAAATTTGTATTTAAAAAGCAGAAAAACTAGAACCCAGTTTTTATACTTTGCATTAATCCATTATTCATTGTCCCATCAGGAGGATGAGATTCCATTAAGGGATTAATAGCAGACTCCAATACATACACAATACATTGAGTGATCAATTTTAAAATTGTACATATCATGTAATAAAACAATTCCAAATTCTAGTCATGCCTAATTAATTTTTATAATTAATTAATCTAATTAATTAATCTAGTCACCCCTAATTAAGGTAGATACTTCCTTTAAGGCATTTACAAGATAGGCCATAAGCCATTCTTCTTTTAACATTAACTAATTGTAACAAACCTGAGACAGGTAAGCTATTAACTGAGTAGCAGAATAATGTCCTGGTTTCTCAAGTCCTTGACCTAATTATCCCCATACCATTATGAAGAGTTAAAGGACCCTAACTTAAAAAGGAATATATACTAGTAATAGATGTCAAGAATAGATGTTTGATTAGTTGTTTGAGCTAAAATTCTAGGCCAAATAGCTCGATCTTCTACTTGCATCTTACTATAGAAACTTCAGATGTTCCAGGATCAATCTATTATTTAATAGATTTAATATTCTGCTTACCAAACTTTTTGATCATAGAAATTTGCCATAAAAGAAGAGGGACATAACTATAGTAAGGGAACAATGCAAAGCATGGAGAGGAAAGATATATCCAAATAGCAACATTGCCAAATCAGAGATTTATCTGCCTTGGTGATGTCTCTCCAATCTGACTCCTTTTCTCTGCTCACAAAGCTGACCCCTTTGTTTAGGCCCTGATTACCTCTCACCTGCATTATGGCAAAAACCTCATATTTCTTACTTCGTGTCTCTCTTTCCTCTAGTCCATTCTACACATTGCTGCCAAAGAAAATTTCCTTCGGCACAGATATCACCAAATGACTCCCCTATTCAACCAGCTGCATCGGCTTCCTGTTGCCTCTAAGGCAACATACAAACTACTCTGTTTACCTTTTAAAGTTCTATACAAATTGGCCCCAAGCCAACTTTCCAAGCTCATTTGACATTTTTACCCTCCTGTATTCTGTGATCCACACAAACTGACTTTTTCTGTGTTCCTCACACACTACCCTCCATCTTTCCTCTTGCTTTGCACTAGCTATCTTCCACGTCCTTCTCTTATAAGATGAAACTCAGATACTGGCCTTATTTCCTCAACTCTTTGTGCCCGACCTCGGTTGCATCTGATTCTGTGACCCTGAGTACCAACTGTTCATGGGATTTTTTTGGCAATGATACTGGAGTGGTTTGTCCTTTTGTCTTACAGATGAAGAAACTCAGGCAAAGAGGGTTAAGGGTCACACAGATGCTAAGTGTCTTAGGTCAGATTCAAACTCTGGTCCTTCTGACACCAGCCAGGCCCAGTACTCTATCCACTGTGCCACCTAGCTGTCCCCGTATTCGACTACTTTGCACATATTTGTGTTTATTAACTTTAGATTTATGTTGTACATGTTTTTATGTGTAATTGTTTTTTCTCTCATTAGAATGTAAAGTCATTAAGAGTGGGAATTGCTTCATCCTTTGAACTTATATCCCCAGAACCTATCTTGGTGCCTGGCATACAGTAGGTGCCTAATACATACTTGATAGATGGATTGGCTTGTGAGCTCAGAGAAGGGGATGGAGGCAAAAGATGCGGAAGTCAAATTTGTAGAAGTTGGAAATCAATTGGATATGGCCACGTGGCTAATATGCTCACTGGCTAAATAGTGCTGACATTCCTATTGACTGACTGAACTGATTTCTACTGAACTATCAATCTTCTGGATGTCTCAGGCAACATTTTCCGGTCTACTGGTCTGAATTCCCTGTCCAGAGTTCAGGTTACTATTTGCATCTCTACAGTCTATGGGTGCCCCTTGTTCTATAGGGGCCTTCTATTACTTAGGAAAGGGATAACCTTTGCAGCCCAGAGGTTTGCCTAGGTTGAGGACAGACTTCAATGACTTCCTGGGTAGGGAGTGTTTACACATACACAGTTTCTTCTTCCTCTGACTTGTTCTTTTCTTAGCTGCTATCTAGCTTTGACAGTCTGTTTCCAACTCCTGAATAAACTTTTCTTGGAGCCTGCTTGTCTGATATTTCACCACTGTTACCCTCCATCCATATGCTATCTTGATTTGTCCTTTAGTATTTTTCTAGCCTTATTCCCTTTCTAGAAAATGTGAGTCTTTTATTCTTTACAATTTCTTGCCAAAAACGAATTATTTCTGCTGCCTTCCATGTTTTTCTGACCTTCTACTTCAGCTATACTTCTTTGTTTTCCCTGCTTGCCTCTATCTTTTTTTTTTTTTGCCTTTTGGAGGGCAATTGGGGTTAAGTAACTTGCCCAAGGTCACGTGGCTAGTGTTTGTGTGTGTGTATGTGTGTGCTAAGTGTCTGAGGCCAGAACCGAACTCGGGTCCTCCTGACTCTGGGACCTGAGCTTTACTCACTGAGACACCTAGCTGCCCCCTCTATCTTCCTTTTTAAATTTCAAAGCAATTATTAATAATACTTTTAGCAGTTCTTTCTCACCCCTACCCAACCCCCTCCTGGGTCTGGGAGGTCTTTTCTTTTTGTCTTAATTTGTCCACTTTTTCCATTGTGAAAAGAGAATTTTGTTGAAAGTGGCTATCTGGCAGTGCCTTTCACAGGGCTGTAACATTTGACGGGCACTTAAAAATAATTTGTTGAATTGAATGACACCAAATCTCAGCTCTTATCTCTGGACTTAATGGGGTGCTTGGGATCTGTGTTTGTAAAATCTATTTGTAAACTCAATTTGTAATACCAATTTGTAACATCAGGAATGATGGGGTGCTTGGGATCTATATTTGTAACATCAGTCTGTAAAACCTTTTAACATCAATTTGTAAAACAGGTTTGTAAAATCACACTACCGCCCCCCCCCCCCCATGTAATGAGAATGTAAATTTTTAAGATCTTCCCTGCCCCTAGGCTAAAGTGCACCTGGAGCCTGGGGTAGGAGGCTTATTTTTCAGTAGATACTTCTTGATTGGCTAGTGAGTCAATAAGGTTGTTACATTCTCTGAGCCAGGAGAAGGCTATATAAGTCCTGATGTGAGACTTTGTTTTGGGACTCACTTTGAGAAGTGTTCTGTGATTTGATATGGTTTCTGGGAAGCCATTGTCCAGAGCCCCCTGGCTTTGAAAAACCCAGATGCTGAAACCCAGATATTGATGTGGTATGGATGTAATGGTTGGACAGTTTGGAAAGCTGTCTACTTGATCTGTTTCTGTCTTGATAATTCTGCCTGTATACTTTGAAGTTCAGGGTGCTGACCTTTTTCCCCTGAATGAGGTAAACGATATATGTTTGACTGATTAAAGTAAGCTTGTTAACCCATTTTGAGTTGCTTTCCTTTAACAAAGCAGATCCAAGAACCTGTATTGGCAGACACCCTGGGGACGCTGGGGTGCTTGCTGCTACACTCCACCAGTTTCAGAGCATTAACTCTGTCCCTTCTCCCCCCTCCTGCCCCAGCTTCAAAGCATTAATTGTGCCCAGCAACAACTCATGGATTGTTTATCTCAGCCTTGAAACACTAGCAAGCTACACCTATCAATCCTTCACAAAAGTATCTATAAACATTCCAGCTTAGGCAACTATTATCTCCCCCTTGCATAGTGTCTGGTTGCCCCCATGAATTCTTTGGTGCCCTGTCTCTAGGTTGACTCCTTGGCTGCCTCAATGAATCCTTCAGGACCCTATCTCTGGGTTAACTCCTTAGCCTATTATCCCCTGAGTCTCCAGTTAACCTTGGTTCCCAGACATTAATCTTGTCAAGCATGACACTGATAGGTGGAAGACTGGGCACTCATCCATCAACCCTTGACCGCTCAGTGACTTAGTTTCAAGCCTAAAACCACACCTCTAGGTAGCCCCCCCCCCCTTGGGCTTTGCCCCAGCGATTCCTGGGCAATACATCTGCACAGTTACTTTACACTGGCCCCACCTTAACTCCTCCCTAATCTTACCTTTAATCACCTAGTTAGCATAATTGGAATGGGTTCTATTATGGATGATTCTATATAAACCTTAATTCTACCCCTTTAAGGTTGCAGGTCCCCTAAGGATCCTTGCCCACTGTAAGTCGTATAATAAACTTTTACAACTCTGATTCCAAGTCTGCTTAGGCCTACTGAATTCTTCCCAGACTGAATTGCAGGCTCTCTGGTCTTAGATAAGATCAGAGCTCCTGCTGAACCTATTGGGAGCCATCCCTCATCAGACTGACTGGTTTCTCATAAAAAGATGTTTATGGAGATGACTTGAATTTTCAGAAGTTAGCCAACACCAAGTCTTAGGCATGAGTGATTTCCTTACTTGTTAGATTTCTGTTGGATGGGAAGAAGAATGTGGAAAACAAATAATTTATGTTTGCTTCAGGCTTCTCCTGCTACTTACTTTGCCCTTTTTTCTACTAAACACTGTCACAGATTTGGTCTATTCGGGGCTTCAATTAGAATAGGAATGGTAGTACATTTGAGAAATTTTTAAAAATCACCCCACAGACACAAGGCATATCACCTAAGTCTGGGGAAAATGGGAAAGGAGATATGAAAAGATGGAGTAAACATGTGTGTATATACATACATCTATACACACATATAGATATAGTGTTTGTCCTTCATTTTTTTTTGGAGGGCTGAGGGCAGTGCAATTGGGGGTAAGTGATTTGCCCTTGGTCACACAGCTAGTTAAGTGTTAAATGTCTGAGTTCAAATTTGATCTCAGGTCCTCCTGACTGCAGGACCAGTGCTCTATTCATTGTGCCACCTCCTCTGCCCTTTGTCCTTCATTTTTGAAGATGATCATAGCATGAGGGAAATGATGACATGATTTGAAGTTGACTTTGATTTGAGTGAGGAAGGTCTGTGCAAGGTCACCAGCCTCACTTTCTCTTCCAGAACCATCTGGATCTAGTGACCTGATATTCATCAGGATGACTGGAGATGACCCAGGATGCAATGGGAGACCCTGGCCCTTTTAGGCTAATACTTTTGCAGGTACTCTTTGAGAGTGAGGTAATATTCAGTGAATAGGCCTCTTTAAGAAGTGAGTCAAGGGATGGCCTCTTTAATTAAAAAAAAAGAAAAAAAAACAAGCTGTAAGGGGAAGACCCTCAGGGTTGCTGTTCCAAGAGAAACAGTTACCACTAACATTCACTCTAAGGCAGGAGGGCCCAAAATGCAGCCATGAAGTGGAGCTTGGACAGGAACCTATTGTGGTCCAATGGTTTAAACCCAGTTCACTCTGAAGCTCATATATATATGTACTCTCTCTCTCTGTCCTCTTTCACACACATATAGATAGATCTAATTTCATTCATATTTGAATTTTCTAAGTATGTAATGTTCTAGTCCTTGTTATATTTTCCCACGTTTATCCCTCTTTTTTTTTTTTTTTAAAGCAATAGGGGTTAAGTAACTTGCTCAAGGTTACATGGCCAGTTATTTCTGGGTGTGGTGCTAAGTATCAGAGCCCAGATTTGATCCCAGGTCATCCTGACTCTGGGGCCGGTGCTCTTACACACTGAGCCACCTGGCCACCCCTCACTTAATCCCTCTTCTTAACATTGCTATTCCTACCAAGGGCACCAGCATCCTTCTAAGCACCCAGGGTTCTCCAGCTTAGTGCCATTCTTGAGTTTCTCGATCTCATCCTACGTTAACTAAGCAGCTGTCAGCTTGTCACTCCAACTTCCGATGTTCTTTCATCCCTCCCCTTCTCTCTGCTCACATACCTGCCACCTGAGTTCAGGACTTCATCGCCTCTTGCTTAGAACATGCCAACAGCTTCCTAATTGGCCTCCCAGCTTTGTAAAGTCTACCTCCTCTCCAAGTCATCCTTCACAGAGCTGCCAGATTGATTTTCCTAATGAGAAAATCTGACCCTTCCACTCCCTCTACTCCAGTAACTTCCCAAGAGCTTCAAGACTGAACGACTACACTCTGGTCCCCATCTGTCTTTTCAGACTTCCTTATTGAAAGAAAAAGAAGAAAAAAGTCTTTATTAAGGGCTTATCATGCACCAAGCCCTGTGTTAAATGCTAAGAGGAAAGTGAGACAGTTTCTTCTCTCAATGTGCTATCGTTAACTTGAGGAGACAATATGTGTAGAAGAATTTGACTGCAGGAGAGAGTGACTGTGGAGCAAACTCCATCAGTGGAGCAAATGGCAAGGCCCAAGGGTGCTTAGGGTGCATTGGCAGGCCAGACAGCAGCGTATGGGGATCTGGATGGTGTATTTGCAGGGCAAGGTGGTGTCTCTCTGATCCTCTCTCTCCCTACTGTCTCACCTTCTCCCTGTCCCTCCCTCATTCTTCCTCTCTCCCTCCTCTCTTCATCTCTCTCTCCCTCCCTGTCTTCCTCCTTCCTGCCCTCCATCTTCCTCTTTCCCTTCCCCTATCCCCTTCTCTCTTTCCTTCTCTCCCCACCCTCCTCTCATTGAAAGTGAATCTCTGGGAGATCAAAACTGACTCCAATTTGTTCTCTATCAGCCACCTTGATGTATATGACTCCTGCATGAACTGCAAGATCAGATGCTGGTTTCCCCCAGTGTCTTCTTTCCTCCTTTAATGAATACAAAAGACTTAATTGGTAAAAGAGGATTTCAGAGTCTCTGGAATGCCACCCCCCCTTATTTAGCCAGATAGCTAGTTCCTGTTGACTTAGTGAAACTAGCTATGCTGACAAGGACACACATCTTATTTGTCTCCTGTAGCTAATGATAGACATTTTCCCTAATGAGCATACTCTTTGTCCTTTGTACGGCCAGCTGCATCGTAGTAAGCAGGCATCTTTTTTCTATGTTTCATATACTCTATAAATATTGCTTGCTGAATTTTTAATGACATATTCTTCATCAATACAGGTGACTGAATGTAATAAAGCCTTGTTTTCTAATTCATTTGGATTATTTGTGTTAACTAGTTGAACTGATAAGAAAATTCCAAGTGACACATTCTCTTTCCCTCCCTCTCTCCCTCTCATTTCTCCTCTCTTTTCCAACACCCCCCCCCCCCCAAGGCTCAGTTCAAGTTCCATTCTTTGCATAAGACCTTTTCTGATCTCTCTGTCCCTCCCATCCTCTTATTTTTTTTCATACTTATATTTACACATTGTCTCCTCCAGCAAGACTGTTACCTTCATGAAAGGATGGACTGTTTTCATTTTCAGCTTTGTATTCTCAGCATCCTGCAAAGCACCTGGCCTATAGTAGGTTATTAAGAAATGCTTTGGTGGATTTAACCAGTTTGTCTTTTGCTACTGATATGTATTACTAATAATCATTTTAACAATAATGTTATGATCTGATGTATCTGAGTCATGGAATCAAAATCTCAGTGTTAAAAATAGACCTCAGAGGGGTGGCTAGGTGGCACAGTGAATTGAGCACCGTCCCTGGAGTCAGGAGAACCTGGGATTCAGATCTGGCCTCAGACCTTAACACAAAAACTAGCTGTGTGACCTTGGGCAAGTCACTTAACCCCAATTGCCCTCCAAAAAGCAAAAAAAAAAAAAATAGACCTCAGAGGCCACTGAGTTCAACTCATGCCTGAACAGAAATCCCCTCCACAACATGTCTAACAAGTGGTTAACTAACCCATTTATAAAAGTCCATCTCACATGTAGAGCTCATTACATACTATAAAAGCCTATTGTACTTTTGGACAACTCAACTAAATTTTTGCTGATTGAGCCAAAGCGTTACTGGAACTTCTCCCCATTTCTACAGGTTGGGATGACCTTTATGACCAAGCTGAACAAGTCTGTCCAATTGATGAGGTGCTTGGGATCTATATTTGTAACATCAGTTTGTAAAATCATACCCCCCTCTCCTCCCCCCAGCTTCAGAGCATGAACTCTGCCTAGCAACAACTCATGAATTGTTTATCTCAGCTTGGAACAATAACAAGCTACACCTATGAATCCTTCACAAAAGTATCTATAAACATTCCAGCTTAGGCAACTATTATCTCCCCCTTGTATAGTGTCCCGCTGCCCCCATGAATCCTTCAGTACCCTATCTCTAGGTTAAGTCCTTAGTAATTATCCACATACTGAGTCTCTGTTAGCCTTGGTTCCCAGACATCAATCTTGTCATACATGACACTGATAGGTGGCAGACTGGGCACTTCTCCATCAGCCCTTGACCGCTAGCTGACTTAGTGATGTTTCAAGCCTAAAACCACACCTCCAGGTAGGCCCCCCCCCCCACTTGGGCTATTTCCCAATGAATTATGGGCAATACACCTGCGCAGTTGACATTAAAAGTGCATGTTCCTTTAAACACTGGCCTCACCTTAACTCCTCCCTAATCCCACCCTCTTCTTACCTGGTCAGCATAATTGACATCCAATGAATAGCCTTAACTCCTTAAAAAAAGCTATGCTTGTGTCTTCTTTAAGCTTGCAGGTCCCCTAAGGAGTCTTGCCTGCTGTAAAGCGTACAATAAACTTTCACAACTCAGACTCCAAGTTGGCCTAGGCTGAATTCTTTCCAGACTGAATTGCAGGCTTTCTGGTCTTAGATAAAGATTAGAGTTCCTGCTAAACCTATTGCCATCCCTCATCACAATGACAATTTTCAACTGCTTGAAGGCTGCTATCATGTGTTCTAAGTCTTTTTCCAACTCAACATCAGTTCTTTCACCCAAACCTCATCACAATGACAATTTTCAACTGCTTGAAGGCTGCTATCATGTGTTCTAAGTCTTTTTCCAACTCAACATCAGTTCTTTCACCCAAACCTCTTTAAGTGGAGTGGTCTCCAATCTCCTCCCCACTCTTATTTTGCCTCTCCTGGAAATACGTATTTTTATTTAAAAACACATTGAAGACAATACTCCAGATCTGGTCTGAACAACAGAGGGCACAGCTTAATGCTCGCCTCCCTTCTCTTGGACACTCTGTACCTTTCAGTGCACTTTAATGATGTATTATAGGGGCAGCCAGGTAGCACAGTGAATAAGAGCACTGGCCCCAGAGTCAGGATGACCTGGGATCAAATCTGGGCTCTGATACTTAGCACCACACCCAGAAATAACTGGCCATGTAACCTTGAGCAAGTTAACCCCTATTGCTTTATAAATAAATAAATATATAAATAAAATTTTAAAAAATGATGTATTATACTTTTTGGACTGTCACCATGTTAATTTATACTGAACTTGCAGTCTCCTAAAACCTCTTTGCTGTTTAGCCATACATACACCATTCCTTTCTATATTTACACCGCTAATTAAAAAAAAAATCCAAGTATAGAATTTTGTAACTAGCCCTTTGGATCACCTAAGGTAGTGTGCCATAGTAGTTAGAACTGGCTCCAGTCAGGAAGACCTAGACTCAAGTGCTGCCTCTAATAACACTACTGACTGTGTGACCGTGGGTAAGTCACTTGACTGTTAATTTTTATTAAAACTAAGAGTACAAGTTGCAAGTTGGTAGAGGGAGTTTCCTTATCCCAGAGTTTTATCTTACTGAAATTATAGACCCAGATCCTAATAGTAAGCACCAAATCACTATTTAGTGGCTTATGGAGTAGAAAGTAATGTGAGATAGAAAATCCATCAGTTTCCAACAGTCTCAAGTGACAATTATGGGGCTGATACATCAAAAGGAAACATACTCGGTATGTGAAGGAGAATCAGGGCATGTTAAAATAGCAATTACAAGACAGAAATCAGGCAAAGGAACTAGAGGCTTCTAGGAGGTGAGACACACTTTTTTTTGTGAATTTTCTTCATTCTCTTGCAAAGTATACTGTTATTTGGAGTAAGATCATAAACAGCACACTTTGGGGAGCTTCCTTAGGTTCCCCTCCTTTTTGCCTTTCACTTAGTATTTCTAAAGATGAAATGTTAATGGGAAAATCCTCAGCAAATTGTCAGGTTCTATAGAAATTATTATAACATGGAAGATAAGAACTAGATCTAAGAGCCTGAAATAAGTATTGAACCTTCAAAAATCAGTAATTTACCATCTTTTCACTGGAAGAACCAAGCATGTGCTCTCTAAAACCTTTAGGGACTCTCCAGGTAAACCACATGTCATGACTAGTATATGCCTTCCAGTATATGAAGCAAATCAAAGTCACTATTCCATTAGCCCACAATAATGGCAGATGGAAGAGAACCTAAGTTATCCAACACCTAGGTTTGCCGGCCTCTCCTCTGCTTCCAATGACTACACTCAAATATCAACACTTTAAAACTTAATTTAAATCTACTCTTCACTTTAAAATTCCTCCAACTTCCCATACCAACTCATCTAATAACAATAATAGCGAACATATATACATACATACACACACAGTGTTTACTATGTGTGGGGCACTGAGCTAAGCACAAGTATTCTTATTTGAGCCTCACCACAACCCTGCAAAGTAGATGCTATTATTATCCCCATTTTACAGATGAGGAGACTGAGACAGAGGTTAAATGACTCATTCCTGCTTTATTCTAACATTCTTATCTCTGGCTGCCTAAATTCACGAGGAGGTTACTTTCATCTACCATCCACAAGATATCCCAGGAAGCAGTTTGGCTGCTTGCTTCTCTTGAATGCCTTCTGCCTTAAGACATTACTATTTATTTAGTCTGGTGTTATTTGGATGAGTCTATGTCTTAAGGAAATGCCAGTGCTCAATGTATATCTCAATTCCTTAGTTTAGGGAATTTCTCCAATTTAGAAACCCAGATTTATCCCAAAGCCTCAATAGATTTTGTAACCCCATCTCAACAAATAAGGCATATTGAAGTCCATAGAAGTTACCAAATGGTGGGCCTATGGTCAAGAGACCTTGTCCCTTTACTTATTCTTTTCATTCTTACCTTTGCTCTCATTTTCTGTTTTCCTATTTCTCTCCATCTCACCATCAACGTCTTACTTCCACTACGTGCTGGGATATTCTCTATTTGGAGCCCATGTTTCCTCTCTCCCTTATTATTGGCACTTGCCTTAATTTCTCTCTTTCTCAAACCATCCCACAGAATACTTGGTGGAGCACAGCTGTGTTTGCCCTTCCCAGTTTGTTCCCACTACACAATGATGTTTAAGTCTCCAATGGTATCTATGGTAGTTGTTATACTTTCCCAGTTGGCAGGATATGGTTGTAAATCAGAGAACATCAACAAAGCTTGCTATAACTTAGTTCCTTCCATTAGGGGAGCATTTTTTACTTCAAATGAAATGTACTTTGTCTGAAATTAAAGTAACAGGAAATAGCCTTTTTTTTTCTTTTTGGAGGACAATTGGGGTTAAGTGACTTGCCCAAGGTCACACAGCTAGTTTTTTTTGTGTGTGTGTTGTATCTGAGGCTGGATTTGAACTCAGGTCCTCCTGACTCCAGAGCCGGTGCTCTATTCACTTCGAGGAAATAGAATTTTAATACTATCTTCCACTGGTTAGTGTTGGGAGCAGGAAAGGCAGCACTGTGTGTCAACTGTCTCTGAGGACAATGTAAGGGAAGTTAGCACTGATCCCCAAAGCACCTGTCTGTCAAGAGCTACAGCGAATCCAAGTGAACGGGCCTAAACAGAAGAATGCAAAGCCACATGAACTGTGACATGTAAGCTTTTTATTTTGTGATAAAAATGTTTTCATATAAATCTCATAACTACTTTTGGAGTAAAACTTAAAAAAGTAAAAACAAGGCATGCATCCTCTTGATCGTTACCAGGAAAATGCAGTCATTTAATGGCTACGGGTTCTTCATACAACAGAGAGGTGATACCCCCTTGAACAAAGGGAAACAACTGAGACAGGTACAGAAAGGGCCAACATAGTACCAAAAAAACCATCCATGGGGGATACAGACAACATGGTATGTGAATGTGCCCCTCCCCACCAGCCGGTCATCATACATTCAATGTACTTCAGTTCTTAAGGCAAAAGAACATTATACCTTTGGTTCATTACTACAGAAAAACAGAAATAAAGATCATGGATTGTACCTAAGCAGCTCAATCACTGATTGTTTGCACTTACAGTCTCTTCTCTCCATTTAAGTCCCCTCAAAATGTAGGTCAGAATTGGCTGCTGCAAAATTCCTGCCCTTTGGGGCAGGAGGAAAGGAGGTTGGACCATCGGAATTTAAAAATCACATCCTATACATGGCACAGGTAATTGTGTTCTATAAGAAATCAGTCTTCATGAAAACCAAGTCAAAGAATAGCAGAAAAATAGTTTCTCAATCTTCTCACATCCTGAAATATAAGAAATCCTTAAAAACTAAAAAAAGGTGTTAAAAATTGATAGGAGGCCTCTTCACTGTTGGGGACTCTTGTTGCTTTTGAGTGCCAATTAACTTTTACATTCTTCTTTCCAGAGAACTGAAACGTGGGGTTCTCAAGGAAGGGGGAGAAATAGGCTTATCTATAGGGCTTGTAAAATTGCTGATACTTTTGGTGGCAGAAAGTTGGACAGTAGTGGACAGGGAAAGTAGATTAATTATGGCCTCAATGTAGGAAGCTGTTAATTTTCATTTAGGCTCATTTATCTGGGAATGGTTTTGAATGATCTGAATCATTTCAGATGAAATACCAATGTACTCCCTTAAAGTAGGTAAATAATAATGCAATTATTAAGTTGCCTCTGACATCGACTAAGCAGGGTAAACCAAACAAAGACAGTTACTCTTTGAGAACTTTTCACTGACGACTTTGAAAGGCAGAGAAAATTAGCTGAATGTCTTCTCATTCCAGCAGGGTTTTGTTTAGTTTCTCATGGCTTAAAACAGAGCTAATGGAGTTCAGTGGCTCTAAATGTTTTTGTACCCTTTAGCAGGACCCTCCTGGTCATCTGATGTTGTCATAATCATCCACAAATTGGCAGATTTCCACATAAAACCGTATCAGATACTTCAGACTCCTGCGCAGTCCCAAGAATGCCTGCAGGGCTTGGCAGGAATAAGGACTGCAGTTATTTACACCAAATGGAGAATTCACCCATGAATACCTGCAAAATGACCTGGAAGAACGAATTCCCAGGGGTCTCTGCAAATGTGATGACGATATGGCTTTACATAAAGGATCAGTGATCAGCCGGCTCTTCTAACCAGATGCAAGAACAACTCTCCAAATATTCCTACTCCTACATCTAGGGCTGACAATTATGAGACTGACCTGGTGAAGAGCATGAAGGTGTGAGTATCTGGTTAATGATTAAGGCTGGATGACCTGTCCATGCATGATAAGGGTAAAGCTGGGACAGATAGAGAGAATTAAAAAAATAAACCCAATGAGGGTGAAATCACAATTTGAAAGCCATGACAGCAAATACCTTTACCATTCTCAGCACCCATGAGGAGAGGATCTTTCAGAAAGGTTAGACATTAGTCTTCATAAAGGGATGTTCTATTTGTTCCAAACAGATACTAATGAATTTGGGGCGTCTCCACAAAGACCAGGGCCCAACATGCTTCCAATAGGTTGTTACAAATCTTTGGACTGGGCTAAGGTCAGCCATTTTTTTCTGGAGGGGTGGAGAACTTCCAGGGTGTATAGAGACTAGAACAACTAAGTGTATGAGGGAGGACAGCATAAGAATCTGGAACTAGAGAGAAGATTCTGAAGGGAGCACTGAACTAAGTAAGCACTGGGAAGTGAGATCACTCATCAGGGTGATGAAGAAGACCTGGGGCTTCTTCATGGAGAAGAGCCCGGCAGCCATAAGTCTGATGGAGTAGTTTTAGCTGGAAGATGAAACAGAAGAGGGGAAGAATATGACATTAGAGTCCTCGAGTTCTGCCACTGGCAGTGAGTAAAGAGCTTGGGAAATAATAATACGGCCAACACCTACTGGATGCAGACATCCAAGAAATGACAAGAGGTCATTTCTCCTCTTGTCTGTGTATAATTGAATGTATCTATGTTGCCCTGGCCACTCTCCCCACCGAAGGTGGCCAACACTGGAAAGCAGCAGATGGGAATAGGAGCATCGCCTTGCAATGAAAACATATCACCCCTCCATTCTCCCTCTGGTGGAGATGCAATGAATAGAATGGTATATATACATTCCTTGAAGAAACACCCTTTGAAAAGTTGTGAGAATCGTAACCAAAATACAACCCTAGGAGCTCCTGGGGGCATTTGGAAATGAGTATGGAAAAAGAAGACTAAAATCACCTTCCTGGGTAGGAATGATTAAAAGCATTAAATACACACATATAGTTCTATAACATATACAGATGTGGCCAGACCACAGATAAGACACCTGGCATGAGAACTACTGATAAGAAGGTGCAGAAATGTAAGCACCAAATGAAGGGAGAGGAATTTCTAAGGACAAGATGAATAAAGTCATTTGAGGCCTGATGGGAAGACATAAGTTCCCAAGAGAGGACTTCTGACTTTTGGTCGAATCAAGAGAAGTGACAGGAACCTAGAGCTTCACACACATTTCAAGATTCCAAGCTGTTAAAAAGGATATACTGTAATCAGTAAACCGGAGTGGGGGGCTGGCGGGGTTTCCCAATGGGAAAAGAATATACATGACTCCAATAGACAGTTTTCACTTCCCAAATATTTTGGTTAGCAGGGTGTGAGAAGAAGCCATGACCTCAAAGGAAACCACATGTCCCCCAACAAATAGGCAATGATGATTAATATCTCCCATTTAACATCTGAGAGGGGCAGAGAAAGCCCCTCTTTGTCCTGCTCTAGGAGCCCAATTCCCAAAAGTTTCTTCATTTCCATCCTGGATGACCTTCATTTTGTTCATCAGCAGCACTAAACACATGCCCGTCAGTTCAGTTCCAGCACTGGTCACCCTCTTTCATGCATACACCTGCATATTGGTGCGTGGTGGGGGCTCAGCCATGTGTGCCCCAGGCCCTCGCTGGCCTCCACCTGAACCTCCAGGGGTAGGGCTGGTGGTCACATCTGACCAGTCGGAGGCAGAGTGAGGGGATGAACTAGACCACTGGTCAGGAGATTCTGGGGATGGTGTCAGATAAGGGTGTTCACCCTGGAGGTGGCCACTGTGGCTGGGCGTCCGCTCAGCAGCGGTTGAGGAGGCATAGCTGTGCTGTGACGGGGGCGTGGGGTACTTACCCACAGAGCTGGGGAATGGATGGTAGGATGGGAGGACAGTCTGAGCTGCCTGCCCATCCTGCTGGGGCATCATGCCTGTGGGAAATGCCACGCTTGGCAAACGGGCCATATCAGGGATCTGGTACATAGTGGGCAGGGCGCTAGCGACAGCTGGAGGGCAGTTGGGTGGTGGCTGGGCAGCCCCAGCTGGCTGGGCAACACTGCCTTTGGGGATCAGCTGGAAAGTCATGATGGGGGGCAGTGGCTCTCGGGAGGCAGCCAAGTGCTTCCCATCGGGCTGCCCCGGCCGGTTCTGTGGTCCCAGGACAGAGTGGGCACCCTCAGCTGGAGCCAGAACCATTCCGAACATCTCATTGTACTGGGTCTCATTCATCTCCATCCGACTCATCCAGTCAGCTGGGACAGCGACTGGGTGTAACCTGCCCGAACTCCCCCCACTGCTACTGCTTGGTGGGGCGAGGTGATGATGGGGCAGCAGCTGACTAACAGAGGGGAGGACTGTGTTAGCCCCATGGGCCAGTGGCTGCATCTCATGTAAGTTAGAGAAAGATACTGCGTGCTGCGTGTGGACTGGTGCAGCAGTAGCCAGCATTGGGCTGGGGGATGCTTGCAAGAGCCCAGGTGATGTGATCATGGGAGAAGATGTGGTATCAGAGACATAGGTGTGAGGAGACTCCAGGGAATCAACTGGGGAGAGGGTCACTGAGCTCTCAGACAGTTGGCCCTTGTCACTCAGAGACTTCTTCCTCCTCCCACCCTTGGAATCTTTGGCCTCTTTGGCAAGGTTGGGTAGACTGGTGGGCATGGTGCCTTTGGCATGGGGGCGCCTGGGCTTCTTGCCCACAGGGGTGTGTTTCAGGTTGAGGAAAGATCTGTTGGGTCCACAGATAACGGGTGAGAGAGCTGAGGTCAGCATGGCGCCAGGGGGACTGTGGGCCACGTTGTACTCATTTAGGAGGCGCACAATGTCATGGTGCATGCGGTCCCGGGCCACATCCCTGGGGAGTCGGTCCATGTGGTCTGTGATGTCCCGGTTGGCAAAATGGTCCAACAGAATCTTGGCTGCTTCATAGCTCCCCTCTCGAGCAGCAAGGAAAAGAGGTGTCTCTTCCTGCAAAAGTAAAAGAAAAGCCCCCACACAGGGCATATTTTAACAGGACCCATGAAGGAACATCTTGGTGATTCAGGCCATTTCAGACCAAGAATCTGGCCAACATTTCTATGTGTTTAAAGAAAGCAGGTCCATTGCCTGAGGGTCCTAAGTGAAAGGGAGGAGAGAGCCCGGGTGGGGTGACCAGAGCCAAGAACAAAGTAATTCTGCCAGGGAAGAAGCAGAGAAGACCAAGCATGAATATTACAGGAAAAGAAAAAGAAAGTTTGCAAGAATAAGGAAAGCAACAGAGAGAGCAAAAACAAGAAATGAGAGGTGCATGAGGAATAGAAAGGGGGTAAGAAGGAAAAAGGCTAAGGGAGAAAGTGAACGTGCAAAGAGTCTCAGGGGAGTTGGGCAAACAGAGAGGAGGCAGAGACTGGGAGAGATCCATTCCCTCCAAGAGAAGGAGAAGAGTGAGACGAGGGGAGGCCGAGTGGGAAGGAGGCCAGTGGAAGCCCCCATGAAGCAGCTGCCTGGCCAGGGCGGCACCTTCAGCCTGCTGCTGAGGCATCTGCTGCATCTCCTACAGAGTCACAGCCTTCTGAAGGGGAGAGAGAGCTGAGCAGAGCAGAGTGCCTGCGGCCCTGCACGAAGCACCAGCAAAGCTGCCTCAGTGTCCCCAGCATCCCTGGAAGCCTCTCTGGACTCAGGGCCCAGAGCCCATACCTTGTTGTCCTGCATGTCTCTGTTGGCCCCGTTCTTCAGCAGCACCAAAGTAGCCTCCACATTGTTGACAGCAGCTGCCCAGTGGAGAGCAGATTTACCTGTACATGGGAGATAGTCACTTCAGAAGGAGACAGAGACCAGGTCGCTTGTGCTCCTGATTTGCCTAATGACTGAAACTCTGCCCCCTGCCCTCTTGCCCCAAGTCTGAAAGGCTGTTACTGTGCATGAGAAGTCTCCATGATCTGAGGAAGACAGAGGAACATTCCTTAGAAGGCAGCAAGAAGACCATGCCCCACCATGGCCTGAGAAAGAATACCTTCATCTTCCAGGGGTCTCAGAGACAGCTTTAGAAATTGCATAAAAAAGTCTCCTGGGCACAAGGCCCAGCTGGACAGTGGTTCTGAGCTCAGGCAGAACTGACTTCACCATTAGCTGCCAACTCTGACAGGTTACTTCCACAGAAGTCCAGTTCTGTGTCACAGTGATGGGAAGGGGATTCTAAGTCTTTGGTGGCTAGGCCAGTGCTACACAAGGGGTTGGTCAGTCCTGCAGCTAACCATTAAGTGCAAGCAGCCTCTCTTAGCCGAGAGGTAACACCAGAATGGCCCTAGCATGAACAATTTCTCAGCCAAAGCCAAAGCCCCATAAGACCATCTACTATGTTATAGAGGGTTTGTGATTTGCATCAGTGGAGGAAGGATGCTTGGAAATAAAGTCAAAAGTCCTAAAAGGCTTGAAGTATGTATGGTCCTAAGGAAAAAGCTCTGGACATGGGAGTCAAGGAAACTGGGCCTGAACCATGGCTCTGTTATTTTGTGTCTATGACCACACGTGAGCTGCCTAACTTCTCTGAACACTGTTAAATGTTCAAGGTTTACAGAGAAATAGAGGTTATCATTACCATTATTGTTGTCATTTTCTACCTCCTCAGCTAATACTATGGAACTTCCTAAATGAGCTCTAGAAGCACTCAAAAATTTCAGTCTAACAATCTACATACACATAAAAAACCAAGTGGATGAGTAATACCTATTGTTCAGACCACTGTGACGTGCAGTCGGTCAATTCATAAATAAATTTTGTATGGACAATGAGATGTATCCTGAATAGGAAAAGAGCCGGCTTAACTCCTTTGGGGAATCGTGAAACGTTTTCATTGACCTCTCCCCCCAAACAAATAAGAACCTGTCATGATAACATCAGTGTTCTTTCTACTGAGGCTATCTGGTAGGGAATCAAAGAATTAAAATTGTGGATGACCCAGAGGGCAATGGAGTGATACAGTGGCTTAAAAAGACTATGGCATATCACCAACAAGGACTCTGATGGAAGAAATGGCTTAACCTATGTTATCCAGAAGATGTAAAACAGAAAAAGGAGGTGGGGTGGCCACGTCCTGAGAGGAGGACAAAAGCCAACTGGGTCCTCTATGGAGGACTGGGGGAGAGGCTGTGCATGGGTTGTAATCTGCATCCAGGAGAAGGAATTCCCACATTGGTGAGATGACAGACTAACTTCCTCAGAACATGCTATGAAGATACACACAGAATATCTTTCGAAGACATGCTGTGCATCTATAGCCCTCTTTGCCAGGCCAAGTGCCCAAATAAGGAAAGCATTATTAAGTAACTGAGCAGTGGCATTCTTAGCGCTACCCAACAGGTTCTAATCCTCAGCATTCTCACTAAGGACAAGGCAGCAGCTTCCCCACCCCTGCCAGTGAAAATTCCTTCCCACTGCATGTTACCATGGTCATCCACTGCATTCACATCTGCCTGGCAGTTGATCAGTTCGGCCACCATCCCTTCAACAGCCAGGCGGGCAGCTAAGATCAGGGGCGTTGTCCCATCATGCATCCGAGCATCCAGGTCTGTCACACGATTACGGATTAAAATCTGTGAAGGGACAGGGTCAAGGTCATCAGACAGAGGCACATAATGTAGTAGGTGGATCTGGTGAAAAAATGACTGGATTTGGAGTCGGGGTTCAAATCCTGTGACTGCCATTTACTATCTATGGTCTTGGCCAAGACAGACACAACTTCTCTAGACTTGGACTATAAGGTCCATAAGGACCTCCTGAGCTCTAATAATAATATATAAGGTGCAACAGATAGAGAGCTAGGTCTGCAGTTCAAACCTGGTCTCAGACACTACCATATGACCCCAGACAAGTCACTTAATGCTGTTTGACTCAGTTTCCTCATCTGTAAAATCAGCTGCAAAAGGAAATGGCAAATCACTCCAATATCTCTGCCAAGAAAACCCCAAAATGGCATCATGAAGAGGTGGACATGGCTGAACAGAAACCTTATGTGATGCCATCGACTCCATATGCCTCTCTTGTGTCTTAGTATCTATATATAGAAAATGGAGACAATATCTGCTTCTACCTTTCTCATAGAGAAGTTTTGAAAAGTCTGAAGCATTCTAAAACTGTGAGGCATTCTTAGGATTCCTCTAATCCTTTCCTCCCAGACGCTTTACCTGGAAGACACCTTGGGCATCAGCGGCCACTGCAGCATGAAGAGGACACCGCCCCATGTTGTCCTGGGCATTGGCATCTGCGCCCGCATCAAGGAGACGCTTGGCAGCATCTGCCCTGGAGTACCGAGCTGCAAGGTGCAGAGCCATCTCCCCAGTCCGGTCCGTCTGGGCCTGGAGACTGGCCCCCTGATAAACCAGGTCTGTGATGATGTTGGCTGAAGATTCATCTCCTTCTTCATCATCCTCACTCAAGTCAGAGCTGCCTCCTCTGAGGGATGCCAGCATCAGTGGCGTACAGCCATCTGGGGGGAGAGGTCAGAGGCATATTCTAAAGGAGATGGAAGACAATCCTCAAGTGCACCACGCTACAGCTACATGCTGTTTGGGTCTGAATTCTACTCTAGGAAAAGAAGATTCCTGGATCCCTCATGCTAAAGCATCAGCACTGTTTTACATTTGCTTAGTACTTTTCTCTGAGGTGCCTTCTTGGGAAATAACAATAGGAGAATACGCATGCACCCTTGTTCAACCTGTAAGCTCTTCTACAGGATAGATAAAGCTGAAATTACTAAGCAAAATGGTCTAGTTCAAGGAACTGACATCCCTATACAAGCTTCTAAATACTGATGGTAAGACAACCCAAAGAATTTAAAAATCCAACTGCATAATGGGAATGGGATTTGAAGATCTTCTATGCCCCTTGTATTGGCAAGCTAGTGGGTGCTCGGTTTCAAATTCACAATTGTGTCAAGTATTGAGACCTGGAACTTGTGAATCTCACAGAGGGATGAACTTGCTGATGTGGCAGGAAGGGGTGGGGCAGGGAAGAGATTTTGAGAACAGAACTGGTGGTGGCAGAACTTCTTCTGAGAGCCAGCTAGAACTTCTGCTGAGAACTGCCAGGAATGAGGACTGATGGGAGCCAGAACTGGTGGGAGTGAACAGCATGGAGGCTGAGCAGCTACCATGAGTGAGGAAAGGAGGATCCTTGCTTGAGGGAGTAAGTGAGGAGAGGTAGATCTTTGCCTGAGGTAAACTGTTTTGTTTTGAAGGTTTGCGAATGTGGGTGTTCACTGCATTAACTATGTGTACCAACCTCATGGCTACTGTAGTGACTTTGACCTTCATGTTTTGGGACTCAGTTTTCTGGTATTTGAATAAATTTGGCTCTGTCCTCCATGGGGAGAGCCTGTTACATTTTGTGATTCACAACGACACCAGAATATTTATAGTCACCATGGGTGTTATGAATATTGCAGTGCTGTTACATTTGGCGACGAGGATGGGATCACAAAATGTCAGGCCTCTATTTGGAAGGAGGGCTTTAGAGGGAGAAATGGATATCCCAAGATGGGAGGATTTGCCTTATTCCTCTCTAGCAAGAGAATGGGCCAAAAGCACAGGACTCTGTGAAAACTGTGAACTGAGGCTACAGAAGGGAGAACCCGGAGATTTGGAAAGATGTTTGCAAGAACCCATAGAACCAGGCAAAGAACTGGCAGGAGTATGCAGGAGAGGCTGGGTCTTGCTAACAAGTTATTTTCTTATGCATAAAAGTAGAGATAAGCTGCTGGAGGAAAAAGCTCAGATGGCAAGGGAGTTGGTTGGTTTGCGTGAGGATTCTTCTGTGCCACAGCACTCAGAAGAGCAAGCTGGAGGGTCTCAGGTGGTGGAAGAATAAGCTGCTGTTCATGTAGCTAAAAAGAAGCAAAAAACTAGCAGAAGGAATGTTCATGCAGCTTTTGTACAGGCTGGAGAGAGTTCCCCCAACAGCTGCCAGGAGAATGTGTGTCAGGAGAATGGAACAAGGTTAGATGAGGAGTCTTCTGATGCAGAAGTTCTCCTCATACTAAGAAGAAGGCAGGAGAACTGCCAGTGCCAGAGTTCAGGGAGATAATTGAGGATGTCACTCAATAGTAGGTTAGTGATATATTGAGTCAATTCACCAAATAATGGGAGAGTCTTTAGTGTCTTGGATGGTAAGAATCAGTGGTGAAGGTGCTGGAGAAATATCACTGGACAGTGTGGACTGCTTAAAATTCATAAGCACCTTTTGTACAGAATCCTTTTGTACACCAAGCTTTTAGGGATCACCACATGTGAGGAGCTAGCAAGAGAACTAATCTCTTAGCTCTAGCTGCAGAGGGATGCAATAGGCAATATCCCACTGACTCTATGTGGCCTGGTGGAGACAGACCCTGGTACTCACTTAGACTGTATGAGAAAGCTAAAGGAGGAGATAATGAAAACTGTTATCATGGTTGGAGATGCAAATGCTTATCACGATACCCCCCCCCGCAGGAGTTCCTCATAGAAATATAGTGAAGAGGGCTTCTCCTGCTTATAAGCACTGAATTCTGACTCTTATTAATTGGGGAAACAGGGAACCCTCTTTCGGAGGTGCTGGATAAGATTTCACAATTAAGTGACTAGGGGAATGGGGAAAAGGTACCTTTCCTTGAGAGAGAAGAGTAAATAGCCAGCGGATTCAAAGACAAAACAGATTGACAAAAAGAGAATTTTTTACTGTTCTATTGAGAACAGGGGTAGATTTTAGAATAATAGATGGTATTCCAACTGAAGAGCTGCATAAGATATACCAAGAAAAGGTACTTAATATTGGATTGAATAGAGAAGTAGGAACCACTCCTACAGACACTCCGGAATCATTGTATCGAAGTTTGCCACACCTTCAGGGAGAACAGAAAATAGGCCAAGACCCAGCCTAGATAAAGAAATACATAGACAAGATTGCAGACCCTATATTGGTTTAACAATATAATGGAAGAAGGAAATGCAGGAGCCTGGGGCCCTTTTTGGTTAACAGCCCTGCCTCTGATGGGTTATGTCTACCTTGTTTCTGGTTATTGTCTCCGTGTTTCTTCTTGGCTTTTTGTCTGTCCACCTTCTTTGTTAGATTTGTTTCCGCAGGCTTGCTACCCTCCACCTGTAGATGCCTGATAGCTTGAGCTGGATGTCACCCCCTGTCCACAACTGTGACATGTCGCCCCTGGACCTGGCATCAAGCACATTCCAAATCCTGGCTAAAGAACTGACCTCTCAAATTGGACCCCTTGGGACAGGAACATCTCTATGTCTAATTTCAGCAGTAAGTAGCCATGGAGGAAGAGACCTTCGTCCCTTACTCCAAGGTTTGGGGCCCCATTTGTTTGGGGTGGGGGGAATGATGGGGAGCTTGTGCTCCAGCCCCACCCTAAAATATTGTTTTCTGTGTTTATTGGGTGTTATCTTTGTTATATTATAAAATTCTGTTGACACCAGTTATTCCTAAAACTCCCATTAACCCATGTGATGAAATGTATTGTTGATGTATTTTTGCCATGTGAGGAACATGAAAGATCTTGGGGCCAAATGTAATGGTTATGGGATTTGAAGATCTTCTATGCCCCTTGTATTGGCAAGCTAGTGGATGCTTGGTGCTTGGTTTCAAATTCATAATTGTGTCAAGTATTGAGACCTGGAACTTGTGAATCCCACAGTGGGATAAACTCGCTGATGTGGCAGGAAGGGGTAGGGCAGGGAAGAGATTTTGAGAACAGAACTGGTGGTGGAAGAACTTCTGAGAGCCAGCCAGAACTTCTGCTGAGAACTGCCAGGAATGAGGACTGATGGGAGCCAGAACTGCTAGGAGCGAGCAGCATGGAGGCTGAGCAGCTACTATGAGTGAAGAGAAGAGGATCCTTGCTTGAGGGAGTGAATGAGGAAAGCAGGATCTTTGCCTGAGGGAGCCTGTTTTGTTTTGAAGGCTTGGGAATGTGGATGTTCACTGCATTAACTGTGTGTACCAACTTCATGGCTACAGTAATGACTTTGACTTTCTGGTTTTGGAACTCAGTTTTCTGGTATTTGAATAAATGCTTTGGCTCTGTCCTCCATGTGGAAAGCCTGTTACATTTTGTGATTCACATCTACACCAGCATATTTATAGTCACCATGGGTGTTGTGAATATTGCACTGTTGTTACACTGTGGAACAACTGATCTCAGAATCACCTCAACTCAGCCAGACACCAGCTTCCTCTTCCTGGGCCTTAATTTACTTATCCTACTAATTTCTAAGACTAGGTATTTCCTATTTCTGTACCTTCCTCCACAAAACACACATCATTCTTCTGGTCCTTGGGATGTCTTTCAACGTTTGGATTCTTTTCTATCTAAATATACTCTATTTGATGTGATGGACATCGTTCTCTTCTTTCTTGGATATTTGTGATTTTGGCCAAGACTGTCTTATATTCATTTTCCCTAGTTGTTTCCAAAGGGCAAACATCAGAAGCAGGGAGAGGATTACTCAGAAGACGCACTGCCTGGAGTAGAACAAGAGAACAAGATGCACCAACCTGGGCCCCTGACATTCACATCCAACACATCCACCTCTTGCTCGGCTTGAGGTGGGGTGAGGGCCAGGGATGGCGTCCTCCTAATATCCGCAGCCTCAAGGTGCTGCTGTGTCCACTGGCGCCTATCTATTGGGTCATCTTCTTCTGA
Source organism: Petaurus breviceps papuanus (assembly GCF_028583685.1). Lineage (NCBI taxonomy): Eukaryota > Metazoa > Chordata > Mammalia > Diprotodontia > Petauridae > Petaurus > Petaurus breviceps. Next base: position 35,385,514 of record NW_027185798.1, on the reverse strand, counting down.
AAGTAAAGCCTGATCTTCAGCCTGGAAAGAAAGAAACAACACCCACTGCCAGTGAACGTAGGCAAGAAACCAAGGTTTGGAAACTCCTATGTCTCCCTTCAGTCTCACTACATATGCAGCATAGAGTATCCCCTTCTCCTGGAGTAGTCACAACCCACTCTATCTCTGCCTTCTCTGCATCTGTGGTCCAAGACACAGAGGATCCAAACTAAGCTTCTTAACATTCTTCCTTCACTTTCTGAGAGAAGACTATCAGGAAACAAAGCTCAGGATGGGACTACCTATTTGTCTAGCAAGTTTAACTTTGTGGCCAGAGGGGATGTGGGAGCCAGGGATCCTATTGGACTTCTTTCTGAAGTATGACAGCTGAGCTCTCACCCCTCACTACTGGATCAGCAGGACACTGCCTGGGCACCCAAAGTAGACTCTTTTCCTTTCCTTCCCCCAGAACACTCCGGGAGCGAGGTATCCCAACAAGCCTAGGTAGAATGGGACAACAGTTACTATGTGTGTTACCTTGCTTCTCTTTGCCTGGGGTGCACCATCATCTGCCCAATGTTCACTGGTGCTGGAGTCAATTAAGTTACCCTCTGAAACCTGGACCGACAGGCTTCTAATGGGACAAGATTTGTTGTTTTTAAAGAAAGAGAAAAAAATGGAGAAAGTTACATTATAGATTTATCTACAGTGATTAAATATACCTAGACAGTGACTGTGGCTTAAGGACAATGCAGTCTGAATCACCAACTCAGTGCAATCTACTGCGCAGTGAAAGTTAACAAGGTCTAGTTTTGAGGCTTTATCACTAATTGATACCACGAAGGGTGAGGAGGTGAAATCTCTTACTTCAGTCCCATAGCATCTTGTCCGACTGGTTCCCGGCGCGTATGGTGGTTGGAATCCCGACGTAAGATGAAACCTTCGGGTAGCCAGAGAGAGCCATGCTTGCGTTTGCGCTTCGCCATGATCACGCCCAGGAGGATTACCAAGAGGAGGATGACGAAGGCCACAGCCAGCAGGTAGAGAAGCTGGGTTGGCTCGGGATGCAGTGACTCACCTGAAAGCCAGTGGGCCCAACAGATTAGCCAGGGTAACTATTTGGTGCATTTCTTTTTTTTTTTTTCCTCCCCACTTAACAGCATTTTATTTTTTCCAATTACATGTAGAGATAGTTTTCAACATTCACTTTTATAAGATTTTGAGTTTCAAATTTTTTTCCCCTTCACCCTCCCCAAGATGGCAAGCAATCTGATATACAATCCTATATCTGATACACAATCTGATGTACAAGCATATTAAACATACTTCCACATTAGTCATGTTGTGAAAAAAGAATCAGAAAAAAAACAACAGAAGAACCATGAGACAGAAAAAAAAAGGGGAAATAGTATGCTTTGATCTGCATTCATACTCCACAGTTCTTTCTCTGGATGTGGATAGCACTTTCTATCATGAGGCTTTTGGAATTGTCTTAGATCATTGTGTTGCTGAGAAGAGCTAAGTCTATCAAAGTCGATCACAGCACAATGTCGCTGTTACTGCATACAATGTTCTCTGGGTTCTGCTCAATTCACTCAGCATCAGTTCATGTAAGTTTTTCCAGGTTTTTCTGAACTGTCTACTCATCATTTCTTATAGCACAACAGTATTCCATTACATTCATACACCATAACATGTTCAGCCATTCCAAATTGATGGATATCCTCTCAATTTCCAATTCTTGGCCACCACAAAAAAAAGTTGCTATAAATATTTTTGTACATATGGGTCTTTTTCCCTTTTTTATGATCTCTTTGGGATACAGACCTAGTAGTGGTATTGCAGGATAAAAAGGTATACACAGTTTTATAGCCCTTTAGACATAGTTCCAAATTACTCTCCAGAATGGTTCTATCAGTTCACAGCTCCACCAACAATGCATTAATGTTCCAAATTCCCCACATTTTCTCTGACATTTGTCATTTTCCTTTTTTTCTATAATATTAGTCAATCTGATAGGTGTGAGGTGGTACCTCAGAGTTGCTTTACTTTGCATTTCTCTTATTAGTAGTGATATAGAGCATTTTTTGTGGTGGCCAAGAACTGGAAGTTGAGGGGATACCCATCAATTGGGGAATGTCTGAACAAGTTGTGGTTTATGATTGTGATGGAACATTACTGTTCTATAAGAAATGATAAGCAGGTACATCTCAACTTCCCAACCATTATGTCCCTTTCTTGAAAAAAATCAAGGGCTACCTATACCCCGAGGTATGCATATTCCCTTCTCCTCCACAGTGAATAACCTCTTCTTCCAGCCCCATCTTGTTCCACACTCCCCTCCCCCCCGGCCAGTGCCCATGCCACTTACTCAAGACAGACACAAGAGGATAGGAGAGAGTGCCTTGGATGGCATGAGAGGCCAGAAAGGCTGCAGCAGCATCAGTGTTTTTGAAGCATTGTTCTGAAGCTTGGATGCACTGGCGGTTGTCAATTTCTAGGAATACCCTGGAGCTGTGAGACAGAATAGAGAGAGAAGATGAGAGCAGGGCTTACCCTAAGCTAGTGAAAGAGACCAAAGTCTGGCAGTCATCACATCAAAAAGGGCTGAATACTCCCTGTTTCCTGCGGGCCCATCACCACTCTATTCACTTCTGGGTATTGCTTTTAGAAAGAGCCTGGCACTGGTCCCCTGCCCCCAGAGCCCTTTGATGTAGGGCCAGTCTGCTGGCACTCGACTGATACTGGGAAAGCTTGTCCTGAGCACCTCAGCCCTTTATCTTTGTCCTCAACAATTTCCTTTTGGATCTCAGTGGTGCCAGAGCGCCCTTCTCCAAACCTATCCCATGCTCAAAACACTTCTTCCCCATTCTCTTACTGTACTGATTTCAGTTAGGAATCATGAAAGTGAGGAACTTGATAAAATAATTCAGACTAAGGTATGTGATTGATAATGGGCTACTCTACTCTTGGGGCATTTTCATGTTACAAGGCATCTGGAGAGGGTAATGCTCAATAAAAAACATTGTTTTTAATGACCATCAGTGGAATTTTAGGCACCTGTGCAGCTTGGGGGTGAGGGGAGTGGGGAAGGGGGTGGTGAGGGGACATATGAACTGACTGTCCTTGTGTACTCAAGGATTAAGCATGACTCATTCTTCCATGGAAACTCCAGTTATAAGACCTTTTATCTGTCAGAGACAGATAGTACATGCTGCTCTAAATAAATGGTTTTAGATACAAAATATATATGTGGTGATCTTATGGACCAAGTTAAGCGCATTTGAAATCTGTACTTTAGATCGCTGTGTATATATGTTTTAATAATAATGATGATGATGATGATAAATGATCTTAGATTCAGTAATCAGCCTACCCTGCCACTTCTTCCTCCTGCTCATCAGGGAGGGATCTCCGGCTCACTGTGGACTTTCTGTTCGCCTGCTGCGTCTTCTCGCCGTAATAGGGGAACACCATGAGGGCCCCCTGAGAGTCCCGTTTGATGCGCAGGTTGGTGTGAAGCAGAGTGCCCAGTGACCGCAGAAAACTGTGGGCATCCTGGAGCAGCTGCTCAGGGGGCATCAGCACCACGATGACCAGGGTGCCCTCGGCCAGGTTCTCGGGCTGGTCGGTGGCACAGTCCAGCCCATCCCAGTCACACTCCTCACTGTTACAACCTTGGTCACAATGGTTGTCACTGAAGTGGTCAGCACAGTATTTGTCATATCTAGGGAGGAAGAGGGCAGGGGTAACAGAGAAAGAAAAGAAAAGCTTAGGGGTGGACACAGCTGTCTTTCCACCAAAACTACCACTAGTTCACTTACCCATCTTGGAAGTCTAGCTTAAGCACTTAAACACTCTGGTTCCTAATAATTTCTCCCTCTTTTCATTTCCCATAACCTTCTTGTCCCATAACAGTCACCATGATTGAGGTAATACACTCATTTCAGCACTTAATAATATACTGCTTTATATTACTATTGAAAGGCTTCCTCAGTATCACCTTATCAAATGTAACTCTAAGCCTGAAGAACTTACATTTTTTTATCCTGCTATCTTTATGGTGTCTAGCACAGAGTACACACAGAACAGATATTCAATAAATACATGTTGAATGAAAAGAAGAAAAAATGAATGAATGGTGAGGTCTCAACTCCCAGTTCCTATCTCAGAGTGCTACGTGTGAACTCTCGCTATTAACCTAAATCTCTTTTGAGTAAATAGCATGTGTTGTATGCCATTAGCAACTTCTGTTTCAAAGACAAGCCAACTCTTGATTATCCATGGTATAACTTAAATCCTGAGAAGTAAGCCTCCAATTTCATTCTCAAGTCTCGACCTCTTTCTCCAAAAGATCTTTGGGTATAGCAAAACGAAAAGGGGAGAGGCATCAGCTGGTTTGACTTTCCCCAATTTTTTATTTCCATTGCTCTCTGATGGGATAGTAATGTCAAAAACTAAGTCTAAAGGTAGGAAGGGAGAATGAGAAGAATGAGGCTGAGATAATCACTGACGAGTCAAGAGTTGGTAACCATTTCCTTCCTAAACAGAGCTGGATGTGGACCAGGTGGAAGCCGTGATCCCCATAACATCAGGCACCAACACTAATATGTACAGTGAATGCTGGCTCCCTAATCAAGAAGCTCTTGGGGAGTGCCAGGCCTGAGTCTGGCATTCCCTGCCAGACATGGTGGTGAGAATGCTGTGTGAGGGACTGCAGGGCAAGAGGGTCTGATTTTCACCTTGGCCACAAAGTAGCCTTAGAGCAAATCATCCTGCTCCTCTGTGTCTACCCCCTTGGCAAGATACCAGGTGCTCTACCCTAATGCCATGGGGTTATAAAAAATCAAATTAGATGTGGTGGCTTTAGAAGCACTTTGAAAAGTATAACGTAATGGTTTATACCTGTGGCATTAAAGGGTTTCTATTCTTTGCTTCCTAACCACTGAGTGAACTAGAAGGAGGAGATAAATATTATCAAATATTTAAATTATTAATAATTAATGTTAAACGAAATATTAATTAGGAGGTAAAAGACTCAGCTAGTTGGGCTTGGGAAACAGAACAGTTTTGGGTGACATGTGGCACTTTCCACACCATGGATCCCTTGCATGTTGCCAAGGTGAGCTTTTGTCTAGTTCTGACTGGAATCTCCTAATGGATTTCAATGGGGGAAACCAGAGGTGGGCTAATGGGAAAGAGAGGAAGGGTAGGAGAGGGGAGTACAGACCTTTCCATCCATCCTGTAGGCAGGTTAGCGTAGAAGGCCGCCTAGGAGCAGGGTTACACCACTTCCAAAAGTTATCTCTCCCAGGAGGTCAGGAGAGCAGCAAGTGAGAAGGCAGGGACAGGCAGAGGCAGAGAGAGAGAGAGGGTGAGTGTGCGGATGGATGGATGGACGAGCTTCCCTGGCCTGGCCCCGGCGGGGGAGGTCTACAAAGCAGAGGCAGCCGGAGCGGTTAGGAGCGGAAGGGAGACAGACCGGCGTGGGTTAGTGACAAAGCTGCCGCAAGGCTTCCCGGGACCCCCATGGGGTCCTTACTTGCACGTCTTGCTGCTGCCCTGGCACTCGAAATTGTCGAACAGGCACTCGGCCGTGTTGCACAGCTCGTCACACTGATGGTTGTTGATGTAGTCCCAGCAGGGCAACGGGGAGGAGCAGTTGGCCCAGGGGTCTTCCATGGTGAGCGAACAGTCGCCCCCATCCCACTGGCAGGCATGACTGTTGCAGTCTTCGTCACAGATGCCATCCCGCGCCTTGTCGGCGCAGTGCTGGCTCAGGCAGGTAGGCGGAGGGCCGTTGGTGGGACCCATGGAGTACTCACAGTGACTGCCCCAGAACGATGGGGGGCACTGGCAGGTATAATAAGGCGGCTTCCTCTGTGGCGAGCAGCTGCCGCCATGCTGGCACGGGCTGCTGGCGCATCCCGTCTCACAGTCCTCGGGCCGGGGGCAGAAGCAGCGCGGCCCCAAGGTGGTGTGCACACACTGCTCTCCCTTCTTACACTTCATGTGTCCGCAGGTACTCTGGCATCTTGCCCCTGAGAAGCCCTTTGGAGAGACACAGAAGATGAAGGCCAAGAGAATGGCAAGGTCTGTAGCCCCATCTGTGGCCTTCCCAAACAGGCAGTGCCTGCCACCACAGACTGGGGCAGGACAGCCTTCAGAACCTGTGTTCAAGGAACAAGGTCCATTTGCCTTTCAGGTACTGCTGAAAAAGCCATGCCACAGACAGTCATTGGACACAATGCTGACCTAGAGGAAGGGAGGTCTGTAGGTGTCAAGGGACGTGAGGACAACAAGACTGTGCAATAGGAACCCTCCTGCCTTTGTAAAGAAAAAATTCCTCCCAACTAGAGCTCCACCAAAGCAGGGACGCGCTGCCTAAGCAGGTAGCACGTTCCCCTTCTCTGGAGATCAAGCAAAGGTTGTAGGACTGATGATTTATTGGAAACATTGAATTTGGGCATGCGTTAGAACACTCTGCTGCTGATGTCCCTTCCAACTATGAGAATCTGCTTTTGGGTTAGAATTCAAGCCACTTACTCTCTGTGTGAACTTGGGCTCTGGGGCCCGGGGTTGAGTTAAATATCCTCAAAAGAACCTTCCAGGGCCCTGTGGTGCTACGATAATAATAATACCTCTCCCCCTCATAAATAAATCCAGGTTCCCATTTCTAATTACCATGTGAATACCTGGAATTATTAAGAGGAGAAATAATCAAGTAGGGGAGTTCTGGGACACCCAGCAGCCTCTCAAGAATCTCTAAAGAATCTGTTCCAGTCCTTTCCTGGTGACAGAGGTCTGACTCTGGTCTTTGCTGGTCCTCCACCATCTCCACTTTATTGAGGTTACAGGCTTTCGCAGAGGCAAGAAATCTCCTCTGGTACAACACAGGTGTTAGAGGGAGACTCATTTTACAATGTCAGAAATTTGTCTAAATAATTATGAGGTGATACCATCTGAGGAGAGAGCAAGTGGCCAAGCCAGGAGGGGAATTGTAGGTCACAGAGCACTCACCGGAGGACAATGGCAGATGAAGCCGCTGGGTGTATTACTGGCGACAGCACAAACACCTCCATTCAGACATGGCATCTGGGGACAGACATCCAGGAAGGTCTCACAGTGTCGTCCTGGAAGGCAAAGAGCGTCTCACAATGTTGGCCTGTATGGCAAAAATTGGGCTTTGAAGGGTACCCTCAAACTGCTCCAACATCTCCTGGGAAAGGACTGGGTAGTGCACTGGTTACAGCACATCAAGCTTCATCTTCATGAAGCTGCAGAAAGAGGGGGAGAACACAAAGCCAGACACCAGAGTAATGGCTCAGGGGCTAGGGGAAAGGGTCAGGAAAGGGAGGAAGGAATGGTTCTCTCTTCCCAACAAAGAAGACACATCATTGACTCTTGGGTTGCAGGGAATCCTTTAATAAATCACTTCTTCCTATATTGAATAATACCATACAGGCTTAAAAGAGATTTACATCTCTCCACAAAGAAGATGGGTTTAGATCAGAGGCCCTCTACTGGACCCTCTCTTTTCTAAGAGAAACATAATCCTAGAATCTCAATTAAAACAAACAAACAAACAATAAACAACACAAGGTCAGGGATCACTTAATCTAACCTATACTTGAACAAGATTTCCCTGTATACTATGACAAGTGGTCATTCAGCTCTCACATGAAGAATCCCAGGGAAGGTTCTTAATCTCTCATATGAACCCAATTCCATATTACCAACTACTTTTTGGACAACTTGACCTGGATGTGTTAGACACCTCAAATTAACATTATTCCAAACTGAAGTAATCAGCTTCCCTCCCCAAACCCAGCCATTCTTAAAGATTTCCTATTTCTTTTCAGGGTATTACCTTCCTCCCAGCTGCCCTGTCTCTCAATATTAGTCATTTTTGGTTCTTTTAACTTCTCCACATTAAATCAAGTGCCAAGTCTTGTCAATTCTACCAATTTTAAAACACTCATTGTATCTGGCCTCTTCTCTCCCCTAACACCGGGGCTGTCAATTAAGAACCTTAGCATTGATCATGAATTCTTACTGTAAACTGACTTTTAGTTGGTCTCCTACCTACAACACTAACCTTAGCATACCTGCCAAGATAATCCTGGCATTTAAGATCCTCAATAATCTAGTTCCAGTTTACCTTTAGACACCACTCCCCACATACTGTCTTTCTAGCAAAACCAGACCAGGAGCTCTTCCTGATTTTGGCCTATGGTCTCTTGCTTTTATGAGTGACACTCTTATGCCTAGAACACATTCAATACTTGTCTCTACTTTTAAAAATCCTTCCCTTACTCACTCCAACTTTACCTTATCTGCAGAGCTTTCCTTGACCTCCATCCTTGACCCTGGGTTATCCTTAAAGTCTTATTTTCCTCTTCAAATATTCCTAAAGAACTGTCGACATCTCTCCTACAGCCTTATCACACTCTACCTGGTTTTACCCTTATCTGAATACATGCTGTCTGTCTGTTACTATATTATGGGCTCCTCAAAGGTAGGAAATGTACCATTTTCCATCTTGTACCTACAGGGAAGACTTCATAAATATGTTCTGGGTTTGAATGGCTGATTCGATGCCATGTGACAAGGCTGCCCTCTGCTGGCTATCTTGACCAAGAGCCCTGAATGGAGGTGGAAATTTGGGAGAAGGACATTCCAGCCAGAGCAAAAGACAAACAAGACTTCAGAGGCAGGTCTTCCTGACTACACATCACTGCCTCCTCTAGCTTTGGGAGTTATCTCTGCATAAACGATAGCTGAAACCACGAGAATGGATGAGATCACTTTAAATAGAGTAAAGGGAGTAGTAAAGGAACGACCAAATACATAACCTTAAGGAAGGCTGACATTTAAAGAATGAGAGAATCCGGAGAAGGCGACCAAGGAAGATGGGTCAAAAGAGTAGGAAGAGACTCATGTCATGTAAGAAAAACCTTTCTAACAGTCAGAGGTACCCCTAAGTAGAAGACCCACCTGCCTCCCAGGAGGTTTTCAAAGCCTGGCCTAGATGTCCACTTGTCAGAGACACTGTAAAAAGGCACTTCTGTTCAGGTGAGGGCTGGACTACGCAATCTCTCAGCTTTCAAGGGAACTGCTTCATATGTTTCGCATGACTACACATGTATAACCTATATTTAATTGCTTGCCTTCTCAATGAGCGGGGAAGGGAAGGTGAGAATCTGGAACCCCCAAATTTAAAAAAATGAATGTTAAAATTTGTTTTTACATGTAATTGGGGGAAAATAAAATATTAAATGAAGGGGAATAAAAGAGAATCATTTCAGTGGAGTGGTGAGGGTGGAAGCCAGATTATGGAAGTTCAGAAGGGACTGGGTGAGTGTATACTGTCCTTTTAAAAAGACTAGAGGTAATGAAAGATGTATGATGGTTGTCACACAGTCTGTTGCCTTAGGTTGCCACCTAAGGGAAAAATGCCTACCCTTGGGTTCTGGGCTTGTCCCTCCCATAATGTGTAAGTAGGAGGTCAACTGTCTCCCTGACAGGGAGGTCCAAGCCACCATTACTGCAGGCCCTCCTGAGCTCCATGGAATCAGTAAGTGTGAAGGGGAGACCCACAGGGCCCTGCTCACCAGTGAAGGTGCTGCGGCAGACACACGAGTAGTTATTGATGAGCTGGATGCAATCCAGGCTGCCTTCAGGGTTGCAGGGGTTGGAGAGGCACTCATTGATATCACCTTCACAACGCTCACCAGCAAAGCCAGGAAGGCAACGGCAGGTGTAGCCCCCAATCTTATCCACGCACTGCCCACCGTTGAGGCAGTGGGGGCCTCCTGCATCCGGAGCACAGTCATCAATGTTCTCTTCACACCGTAGGCCTGGAAGACAGAGAAAAAACATGAGTCAGTGACTAAACTGAACGTTAATTTTGAGCAAAGGGTCTTCTGTTTGGACTCTTTCGGAGTCTATCATATGTGATGACTCAATCCCTGGGGGGATCTCTTAGGTCAGGAATCAGTAACCTGCTTAGCTGTAGTTATCCCTCACCACCTTGCAGAAGAGCAATTCTCCTGGGATCTATGAGCAAGTCCAAGCAGAGACAGGAGGAAAAGAACAGGGAGAAGGAGGAGGGGACAAGGAATGAAGAACTGGAGAGTTTGAAGGGTGCTTCAAGATCATCGCGGCCTAATGCCCCCTCATTTACAGAGGAGGAAGGTAGGGAGGTTCAGTGACTCACCTAGTCAACGACCAGTGAATGGCAGGTCAGGAACAAAAACGGGGGTATCCTTAGTCACAATTCATTGTTCTTTCCACTAAACCACAAGCAGGCCCCAAGAGCAGAAGGAGAAAGGACTGGAAAGAAAGAAGAAGAAATAGGAAAGAGAAGAGAGAAAGAAAGACAGGAGCAGGAGATGGTGATGTGCTACTAGTCACTGCCTCAAGGGCCACCTAGAGGTACCATGACCTCCTCCACTGGACTTAAACCCTCTGGAGGAAGTCAGGACCAATTACAATCATTTCCACCCTGCACCCAGTGGGCATTGTGCTGGTGTTGTTCTTAACTGTAAGTACTGTAGTTAAGTAGCAAACAGCTTCTGGAAATTAAGTGGTGAGGAGAGGTGAATCACTTTGATAAAATAAGCTGGAGGGAACAAGAATTTCAATTTCCCCAGATTCTAACAACTAGGGCACTCAGGGCTTAGGGAGAAAGGAAATAAAAAACCTGGCTTCTCCCATTTTCTTCATCATCACCATGATCATCATCATCATCATCATCATCACTACCATCACCACCACCACCACCATCATCCTCACTATCAATAAAGGCTTGCTGAAAGCCTATTGTATGTAAAAAACCCCTGTAGTAGATAGAGACTTTGGAGAGCACCCTTTTATTCTTAATAGCTCTAAGTCCCTAAGCATGTGATCTCTGCCGGGATAATCATTTCTCTTTGAAAATAAAGAAGCAAAAGCAGCAAAAGGGCAAAAAATGACACCGTCCACAGGACAGCCAAGGTTAAGAATTCTCTACTCCAAAAGGTAACAGCTCAGATAAGAAAGCCTCTCCTTACATTGAACCAAAACCTGTTGCCAAAGAAATACTATCCTTTGGATTCTAGACCTACACAGATCAAGTCACACTTGAAGCCCCCTTTTCAAATGTCATGATCCCAAGAGTAATTATGAATGTGCTGATGCTAACCTGGAAGACATTCTTTAGTAGTGTCCATGAGATGTGTACTTAATTCTAGGCTGTTCAACATCTTTATCATTTTTTGTATGGCAAGAGTGTAAAGGGGTCCAGAGGCTTTTTTTGTTTGAGAACCACTCAACTAGAACAATGGGTCAATTCTAATAGGAAGACACTTGATAAAAATAAACAAAGCTGTACACTTGGGTTCAAAACTTCACAACTTCCTAAGTACAAGATGGCAGAGGTGTCACTAGCTAACAGTTAATTTTGATGAATTACAAACTCAACAGAAGTTGACAGTGGGATATGGCAGTCAGAATAAGCTAACTCAACTCTAGGTTACATAAAGGAAGCTGAGAGTTGACCCCACTTCCCTCTGGTCTGGTCAGAACACCCTCGGGACACTGTAGTTCACCCTGGGAGAAGGATGCTGACAAGGTGAACAGCATCCAGAAGATGAAGGCTAAACTATCCAGAGGCCATAGCAACCAGGCATACTAGGATCAGCTGAAGAAGGTGGGGCTTTTTAGCTGCAGATATCTGGCTGGGAAAGGCTGAGAAGGGACGTGACAATTCTCTTCAAATGATGAAAGACATGGGGACAAGGGATTAAATTTGTTCTTGACTAAGAGGGTAAAACCAGGAGCAGTGAGTGAAAATCGCAAAGAAGTCATTTTAGGCTTAATGTTGGGGAAAAAAAATCTCCCTAACATCCTCACAATCAGAGTGATCCAAAAGTGGGACGGGCTGACTTCCAAGGCGGTGGGTTTTCCTCATTAAGAGTTCTTCAAATACAGGCTGGATGACCACTCACTGGGTATGTTACAGACACAGGCCAGCCTGGATGCCTCTAATGTCCCTTCCAGCTCTGAATCTCTGATTCAGCGAAATATTTCAGGAACCATCACGCCATCCCCCCTTAAGTTTTCTCCTGTTACCTCATTCCTCACTTGACCCATAAATTAGGGCAGATGAGCCATGGATATCTGTCCCCCAAATCAAAACAAGACATTTCTTAGAGATGGTGATCAAAATGTACTACTTCAGAGGGTCAAGTTGGGGTACACAACATTCTTCTTGACCTATTTTCCTTTGTCATACAAGCAAAAAACTGCCAGTTCTCCTGTACTTCTTGTAATAGGCTGACTGGAGCAAATATTTTTGTGCTTTGTAAAAATATACAGATTTCAAAATATTCTCAAAATGAGGATGATCTGACCCAAGATAAAACAAACCAATAAAGTAAAGCAAAGTGGTAAGCAGAGTGTCCGTAGAACCCACATCTTTCCATTAACATTCACGCTTAGGTCCAAGCTAGCTATGAGACGGAATTTACAGACTTCTTTAATGTTTTCCCTTCTATATTAAGTGAATTTAGGACAGGTCTCCTTCCCCTAGTTCTTAAAGTCAATGAAAAAGATGTTGCTGAAAGTCACAGAAGAGCTCCCAAGAGCTGAGAGAACAGGGGAGACTCTAATGGTGGGGTTTACTCTCCCACTGCAAAGGTTCACTCCATGTGATACATACCTCGGGTGCCTGGTGGACAGGAACATTTGAAATGGTTCACCAGGTCAATGCAAGTCCCTCCATTCTGGCACGGCTGGTATTGGCATTCATCCACCTCATATTCACAGTTGACACCTTGGTACCCTAGTACACACTGTTAGCAGGGGGAAAAAAGATCACTCACGGGCTATAGGACCATTATTAGAGTGCAGACTAAGTGAGTGGCTGAGAAACTCTGTACTCTTTCATCAATCCAGGATCATCAGACTTTCCTATTTTGTTTCCCAGTTTGTTTAGGAACAATCCAAGTCTCTGTTGGTATCTGACTATATCCTTGAAAAATGGGTAAGTTAATGTAGGGATCAAGTGTCCTCAGTTTTAATTTGACTCAATTTAATCATTCAACAAGAATTTATGAAATAGGAAATGAATGCAGATAGGATTTTTCAAAGAATTTGGCTGAAAAGGGGAGAAGAGATATTGAATGATACCTAGTGGAGATGGAAGGACCTAGTGAAGGATGGGGGAAACATGGACATGTCTGTGGGTAGCAGGAAAAGAACCGAGATAGGGATAATGATCAATATTTGTATCCTATGGAAATATAAATCAAAAATGGAGGTAGGGGAGGAATGTGGAATGGACACTCCTTAGTAGAAGTGGTTAGCAATAGGATGTCTCCAGAGATACATCCAAGAAGACCCCAGGAGTCCATGGAACTCCCCCAAAGGTAGAGATTTGGGTTTGGAGTGATTGTAGTATATTCTCTGGGATCACACTGGCATTGGAGATAACTCAGTAAAAAATGGATGATTCTAGTCACCAATGGAGGGGCCTCCAGAAGTTGATCCAATTCAGTAAGAACTAAGTACTTAAACTATGTAGAACATCTTGCCAGGCAGTGGGAAAAATGCAAAGTTTAGATAAGACATAATTCCTATGCTAATGAACCTTACAGTCTGGCAACTATTAGTAATTCATGGGAAGCTGGAATAAATAAAATAAATCATCAATATATTCTGCCAAAAAAAATCTGCTAAATTCTGTCTTGAAAAATCTGCTTTTAAAGTAAACCTTTGACCCTGACCATAAGAGAGCAAGCTTAGCATCTCGCTCACCTCACATCTATATCCTCCAACATAATCTCTGCAAGTGGCTCCATGCTGGCAGGGGTTGGAGGCACATTCATCCAGCTGTTCCTCACAGTAGCTTCCTGTGTAGCCCAGGGGGCACTGGCAATGGTGAGTGTTGCCAGCGTTGATGCACGTCCCCAAGTGTTGACAAAGGCGATCAACAGGCACTTCTACGGAATAACAGAGAAGTGGCATCGCATCACAGACAGCATATGACACAAGGCAAGAGCAGGATGAAAAAATAGCAACCTAGATCAACCTAGAAATTCCATTTTATTAACATCTTCATTTCCTACCTCATAGACCCATCCACTCTAATGCTAAAAACAGACAAACCATGAAAATAGAAGCATTCATTCTCATGTCAAGTAAAATATTGTATTGAACATCATCACCAGGGACATGGGATGGTGGTGAGGGCAGAAAAGTCTAACAGGCAATTTAGGTGAGAAAAACCAGATTTTAAAGATGTTTTCTTACTGATGTCTGGAATTTTCATATACTAGAAATGGTGCCAGGAGAGTTAAATGGTTCTATCATTGCTTATATTTATATATTGCTGTATGACTGATAAAGTGGTTTCATTCCAACAACCCTATTGCTGTGCAAAATGGGAATGTTTATTTCCATTTTGTAGATGAGGAAACTGAGACTCAAAGATGCTATAACTTGCCCAAGGTCATATGAGCAGTAAATGGCATTGCTGGGAATGAAAATTGTATCTTCTGACTCCAAAGTCAGAGTTCTTTCTGGTGCACCATCCTAAAACATTTAAAATGGTACCAAGAAAAATATACAGGGAATGAAGCTACATGTGGTCCTTAAGTAAAAGACTGGATGGGACCTTTAATGTTCCTAGTTTACAATATTATGAAAGGAAGCAAATAGGAAGTCCAAATCAATTTAACTTGGTAAACATTTTCAGAATACCTAAAATGTGCAATGCCCAATGCTAGGTATTAGGGACATGACAATGAAAGAAGAGACAGTTTCCATTAGTAGACAGGAATAAGACAAAAATAAAACCAACTCTAATTCAAGTAACAAATTGTGATGCAAGAAGAGAGACATCATTTTAGATAAAGGGAATCACTAATAGCTGGGAGACAACATACAGCAGATTTTCAGATTCATTCAATATCTGACTTTTACTTGGTTTTTCCAAATTATTAATTCTGCCCTATCCTTCTAAGTGACTACATCTAAGGCTACTGAGAAAACTGACAGATGTGACTGCAGAGTGAGTCACTGTCAGTGATATCTGAAAGACGGAGGAGAGTGGGCAAGGTCCTACAGGACCAGAAGAGAGCAAATATTCTGATTTTCCAAAAAAGGAAAGTGAGTAAAGTCTATAAACTTTAGAGCAGTAAGTCTAACTTATTCATGGCAAAATTATAGAATGTTTTATTAAAGGGATGGTTTATAAACATATGGAAAAGGTAGTGATCACAAAGAATCATCAGCATGGTTTCACCAAGAAAAACACATGCTAGGTCGATTCCATTTTTTGGGTAGGTGGGGTGGGAGGGAACAGTTCAGTAACTGACTCAAAGGTGAGGAATGGATTCAGGTCACCTAGACTTTGGAAAAAGTTTAATTAACTGAGAGGCAATATAACATATCAGATGAAAAGTTGGCCTCAGAGTCAGGAAGACCTGGTGAAGACTTGAATTAGTAAAGGGTTTTTCCTCAAACAATGGAATCATAGGTCTGGTTCCTATCTCTATCTGATCTGACAAAGCATCTCATGTTATTTGTTACTTTTTTTGGGGGGGGGGTAAGGTGGAGAGCTGTGTGCTAGAAGATAGTAGAATTCAGTGGATTCTACACTGGCTAAATGGTGGAATCCAAGGAGCAGTCAGCTTGGAAAGCCTTTAGTGTGGAATCTCCAGGATCTGCCTAGGCACCTGGGTTTTTGTATCAATAAATCAGATAAAAGCTCACACTGAATTTGTAGATGACACAAAGCTAGGAGGGAAAGTTAACGTGTTGTATGACCTATGTGTTCAATTGTGGGCACTGGATTTTAGGAAGAATATTGAGAACGTACAAAAGTGCCAGGTCGGTGAAGGGCCTTGAGATCATGGCACATTAAGGTCAGTTGAAGGAATCAGGTGCAATGTTTAGCTGAGAGAAGATTAGACTTAGGCAGGGACATGAAAGCTCTTTTTAGATGTTTGAAGAGAAATTAAAATTCTTCTGCCAGGTCCCAAAGGGCAGAATTAGGAGTGAAAGGTAGAATTTCCAGACAGGCAGTTTTATCCTAAGGAGGCACTTGGGAATAAATACAGTTGCCTGAAAATGGAACAGTTACCTTTGGAAGTCATAGGGTTCCCCCTCTAGAACCTGTCAGAGATGATGTTCAAGGAATTCTTCTACAGGGAGACATGGCTCTGGAAACCTCAGAACTGTGTGATTTCCACTGCCCTTCATCCTTTTGACTTGTACCCTGTACAACTTAACCGCCCCCCCCCCCCATCTCTACCATGATTATCTAGTTTCTCATTCTCCCATCTACACACGCCATGCTCTTTGTACTGATGACCCTTGCTAGAGTCAACGCCACCCACACCAGAAGCCAGGACTCACTTCTGCGGGATGCAGCCACCTCACAGGAGACATTGGGCACATCACAATAAGCCCCAGTCCAGCCAGGTGGACAAAGACACTGGGACTCTGCTTTTCTCTGAGTACAGGTGCCTTTATTTTTACATGGTGACCGGCTACAAAGGTTCACAAGGGTCTGAAAGACAATACATAAACAAACACATAAATATCTAAGAATCCAAAAATGGAAAAGAAGAGAGGGCAGGTACCAGCATTCTACTAGAAATAAAACAGCAGTCAAATGAGGCCAAGAATTCCTTTACTTCAGACTCATTTTTCCAGAAATTCCCACCCATTCTGTTCTGCCAGAAATGCTTCTCCCTTTCCTGTATACTGGGAGTTATTTGGCCCCAAGCAAAGGGAAAGAACATGCCTATTAAAACCAGGCTGGTGCAGATATATTTAATATGTTAATGCTAACTGCAGTGGGTCCTAGTAAAACAGGTTGGATGAGGACATTGATTTAAATCTTTATGGGATTTTGGCATTTTTATCTTTGCTTGAAGGGAGAAGAGAAGCAAAGATACATGGGCTGTATTTATTTTTCAAAATTTTATTTTAAAATGA
Organism: Petaurus breviceps papuanus; assembly: GCF_028583685.1. Classification (NCBI taxonomy): domain Eukaryota; kingdom Metazoa; phylum Chordata; class Mammalia; order Diprotodontia; family Petauridae; genus Petaurus; species Petaurus breviceps. Next base: position 35,368,546 of record NW_027185798.1, on the reverse strand, counting down.
ATTTGGATTAAAAAGTTTTTGTAATATCCCTCATTATAAGTAGAGATAACTTGGCACATCACAAAACCAGAGCTTGAAACCTTTGGTTTGGACCACTTATTGGTGCCTTGAATGTATGTCATTAACTTTATCTATATTCCTATGAAACTTTAATATTTAATTCGACTTTTATAGAGATGGTTGTTTCTATGCTTGAGATCTTTCCTAGTACTTCTGGTAAAGGACCACATTGTCTTAATATTTATTGTTCTTAAAGTCTTCCAAGGAAAGAGCCTCTTCTGGTAGCCTCTCCCAGAATTTCAGAACCTGAATTCTTGCTCAATAATATTCAAGCCAATGACCCATGGATGCTGCTCCCTTCTACTCAGATGAAATGGAAAACAGATGCCAACCATCACCTGAATAACCTTCAGCTTTCTCTAAATGTAAACCATCTTAATTCTATCTATAATTATCTAATTATTAATTATGTTAATATTAATTATGTACTAATATTAATTATACATCTAATAACTATAATCATAGTTCCCTTTTCTGGCTAAATGGATCCACAGCAGCCCCTTGACACCTTTCCTCGTCTCAGTTTTTGTTGAAACTTTATCATTCCTTTTCATTTGTTTCCACTGGACAGCATAACCTGTCAGATTTACTGGAGTATAAGTTAAGTTTAAAGGAACTGGCAACTCTTGCAATCAAACAGCTGTATTCCTTGGAAGTGATTTCAGAATCACCATCCAGGAGGGTCCCCATGCTACTTTAGGAATTAATATAAACTTGGGGTGCAAGACTCAAGAGGTGGATTTTAGAAGGGGCTGATTCAAGTATAGGAATTGAATAAGGGGGGGGCGTTGTGCAGGTTGGGGAGAGGTTAATTACCTGACAGTTTTTCCCTGTGTAGCCCAATGGGCAGTTGCAGCGGTAGGTCCCCAGGCCATCAATGCAGGTACCTTCATTCTGGCATGGGTGGGAATTGCACTCATTGATCTCATGAAGGCAAAATGGACCAGTGAAACCCACAGGGCACAAACAAGTAAAGGAGTTGATTCCATCCACACACGTGCCTCCATTGAAGCAAGAACTGAGAGACAAGTAGAGGAAAAACTGATGGTAACAAGGACACCAGACTTTACTAATGTCATTGACTGAGAATCGGAAATCCAAGGAGTCTAAAGTGGGTAAAGCTCTGTGAACTGACATCCCCAATGTCCCCAAACCAGTATTCCTTTTCATGTATTTCAGTATTGTTCTCTGTGCTCACCAAATTTGATGGAGAGTCAAAAAAAGCCCAAGGCCATTCTTGCCTCTACCACTGATTAAGAACTTATGAGATGAGCCCATTGGCTGACTTGGAAAACCCTGGAGAATGCTTACTTCTCCAAGTATTCTGTGCAGGCCTTCAGTAGCTTTTCACAGTCACTTTTTATTTTAGGAAAACTAATACTTTTGAAAAGGATTGGAGTGAAGACTCTGGACTTGACATTTCTTTCTCCAGTTACCACAGAAGGGCTGCAGAATTTGCAAAATTAGTGATAAATAGGGACACCTAAGAGCCTAGTTACACAATTCCCAAAGAATTAAGGATTAAAATGGCTTCCCATTCAACTGTAGAGATAATGGACAAGGAGCCAAGAGGGGGGTAAAAGCTAAGGACAAGGGTCAAAGGTTCTTCTTGCTTCCTAATGAACATTCCCACTTTTAAGATCCAGAAGACTGTATTTGCTAATTACCCAAATGTCAGCCACTTTGGTTGAAAGGCTTAGGAAATCGTGAAACCCAAGCAAATGTCTAATTCTCCACCCCAGAAAATATGGTTTGCATCAACCTCCCCCCTTTCCCTCCTGTTTGCAGCGATGTCCATTCCTAGGGGACCATCCCTCACCTCTCCGTGCATTCGTCAATGTTGTTCTCACAGTGAGGTCCATCGAACCCAGCCTGACACTTGCATGTGTAACTGTTAACATAGTCAGAGCAGGTTCCTCCATTCTTGCAGGGTTCACTCAGACACTCATTCATGTCTGTCTGACACCTATCACCATTGAACCCCGGCAAACAAAGGCATGAGAAGGTGTTCACTCCATCTACACAGGAAGCACCGTTCTGGCAGGGATCTAAAACAATGAATACAAGTATGTGAAAACTCCAAACAGCAGCATCCATGGGTCATTGGGATCAGTCAAGCTCCTTCCTTCACACCTGAGCTGCTTAAGAACCCAAAGGGAACACAGTCAAGCACTCCCATTTAAAGAAGCATCAGGCACTGGCACTATGACCAAAGACCCAGAGACTGGCTCAGCTCTGTTGGCTCATGAACCCTTCCTTCTCCTGATCCTGGTTTACATGGTATCTGATCTGCAGACTACATATCCAAGCTTCCCCTTTTGATATGCTGATGCTTGGCCCTCCTGGCAGCTGCTAATTTTCTTAGTTAGGAAAAAAGCATTATTAGTTCCAGCCTAGACTGATTTTCTCTGTTCCCTTTTGCTCCAAGGACATGGAGGATTTTGCTGGTTCCTTCTCTGTGTGAAAGGCAAAGTAGCCTGGTCAAAGAACTAGGGGAATGGTAAACAGAATGAAGGAAATGTTGTCCAGTATTTTATTCATATCGAGTCATCAATAAACATTTACTAGATACCTACTGTGTGCAAGGCACCATGCTGGAACCTGAGGGGGATGGCAAAGGTGTGCAAGAACGTCATTATTCCAAAGGAGCCTCTATCCAGGCAGAAGTTGGATAACTGAGTATATTCAGGTGGAGCCTGGGGGGAGAACTCCATTCACTGTGCCACCTGGCTGCCATAGGTATGCATGCATGTATGTGTGTGTGTGTGTGTATATGTGTGTAGATGTATATATATATATATATATATATATATATATATATATATATATATGAATAAGATTACCAATATAAGAGAGTTAATATATATGGCCTCTATTTCATAAAGGGAAAGATAATGCATTCATCAAATCACTCTTGGACTCAACTTTGCCCTAGAGTTCTTCTGTAATTGTTATTAGAAAAACTAGAAGTAAGCCATCTTCAGAGAACCAGCTTTGACGCATCCTTCATGGCAACTACTGCTGTTTCCCATAATACCCCTGTTTTAGGGCAGTGGGCAGTACCTTCCCACTTTGGTCTACAGGTTTCCCTCCCTGCTATGGAAGTGGTCAGCTGACCCACACACTCACTAGCAAGGCAGTCATCGATGTCTTCTTCACAATCCACGCCAGTGAAACCGGGGAGACACTTGCACAAGTAGCTGCCTTCAGTGTTATGGCAAACGCCACGGTTCATGCATGGCTTGGAGACACACTCATCAATGTCCACATTACACCGAGACCCTAGAAGCACCGGAGGAGCAAGCCTTAGAAACTTGGGGATCTTAAGGCATCCTGCTGATGGACGCCCAGGTGGGGAACACAAAAGAGGTCATCCAAGGTTCCCTTCAGGTCTATGCACCAATATAGCACTTCAACCACTAGGGGGCCCCAGAGTCATGGATGATGGTGGACAAGGTGACGCCAACTCCAACTTTAGCCCTGCGTTCAAAGCAGGGGAAGGAATGCTTGGGAGACCTGGAGGGCCTTGGCAGATTAGGAATTTAAATCTGCCTTTTGTTCCCCCTCAGCCTGAACAGGAGACTGACTGCTTATGGAAATTTGCTTTCTCCATCCCCACTAAGCTGGATGTCCATCTCACCTTGCCAGCCAGGAGCACACAGGCAGGTGTAACTGTCAAAATTTGCAGATTCCTGACAAATGGCAGCATTCTCACATGGGTTGGGATTGCAAGGGGCCAGCACTGTCTGACAGTTCTTCCCTGTGGGGACCAAAGCACAGTGATCATGCAGAAATAAACAAGCTTAGAAGAGTAGGCAATTTACCCTTTTGGCACGTTCACAAAACGGGTACATCAGCAACCACCAAATCTACCTAAAATCGAGGGCTGAAAAATGAGGGATGTGGGTGGTATTGCCACACATGATCTTTTTGTTAAGTAAGAAAAGCATCCATGATTTTTCATCTTGTTTTCTAGTGTTCCATAAATCCTCCATTTACTGACAGAAGCCATATGTACTGGGGAAAAGGGTAAAGGAAGTGTGCAGGAGGAAATGCTGTACTTCTATGACATTCCATTATTTCAGAGTTCTTTGGTCCTCAAGTAAATCCAAAAGAAGTGAAACTTTCAACTTACTTAGTGAAGGGCTTATGGAATGTTGAGCAAAAACATTCAATAAAAGCTTGAAAACAAAAAGTTTCTCTCTTTTGAGTATGGCATTGGCTAAAATCAAATCATAATTAACTGGCTACATCTTGGTCAAATTTTGTGTTCCAATCGGAAAAAAATACCTTCCCTAGATTTTGATAGAAATTTCCAGTGTGATGTCTCATCAGATTGATGATGCCTTAAATGACCTAAAGAAAAAGCAGACTGCTCCATTACTAGTCACAGTGAACCAGAGTCAATTAGAGATGAATGTGACCATATGCCAGGCACTGGGACTTTAATATGCTTGTGGTTTTGGTCAGATGTAATCCCTCTAGGTTCATACGCAGGATATAATTTTAATGTGGATCTTATCTACAGCCACAACATAAACAAATATCTTTCTAGTATCTGAGCAATTTGGCAACAAATTAAATGTTCTCAAAATCAGCTGCAGGCCTTAGTATGACTGAGCCATATACACAGGCATGTATATTTAAGGTCCCATTCGCTGCCAATACAGGCTGGTGAAAGGTAGAACAGAGAAGCTGAATGTCAGACTTCCCCAAAGTAAAACTGAGGGACATGGTGACTGATCGGATATGGGGGAAAAGGAAGAGAGGAGTCACGAATAATTGTAAGGTTTTAACAATGAACAGAAACAGGGAAGGGATGGAAAGGGAGCACTGGAAAGAAGTCGGGGGGCACTGGGAGATGACGATTTTAGGTCTGAACATGAGAGCACTTGGTAGACACTAGAAATGAGAGCTCCGGAGAACAGTGAAATAACACATAAATCTGACTTTGGAAACATCTGGATACTGAATACAGACTGTGCCATCATTTTAAGCTTCTGCCTTTGCAATTCCCTGGACTACACAGTTTCTCTAGCTTTACAGTGGGAACAATGATATAAAATAGCCACAGAGGGTGGTCCATATGGGTTCTTCCTTTGCTGTAGGTCTTTAAGGGGAGGCAAGAAAACCAACTTGCTTGGGAATATTTGAGAAAAAAAGATTCTCAGTTAATGTGGACTAAGCAAAGTTCCTTCTAACCCTTTAGAGCTTGGAATTCTATAATTACAAAAGAGAACAAGGGTACACAGGAATCAAGAGGGCATGACGTTTTCCATAAATTTCGGGATCCAGTCAATGAGCCAAAGGAAGAGGATTCCTTGAGAGGTAATTCTCTGTTATTCTGCTACCAAAGATAACGTCACTGATAATCAAATGTTGTAAATGACACAGAGTCAAGGACCTATTCGGTTTTAACATGTACCTGCTGGTCACCCAAGGAACTCACCTGTATATGGAAGCATACATTGACAAGTATAGCCACTTATATCATCAGTGCAGGTGCCTTGATTAAGGCATGGATTTGAGGCACATTCGTCAATGTTGACTTGACAATTGTAACCTACAGATGGTAGCAAATGAGAAAAAAAATGAAATTTAACATCAGCCTCATTGCTGCCTCAAATGAATTAACTCAAACAAAATTCACCCAATGTTGGTACATTAGCAGGCACAATGGAAACTACAGTTAACTCTTTCAGGCTGCTAGAAAAGGTGCCCACTAAATGTGATGAGAAGCCACTACTGCCCGTCTAGGTCTTTAGAGGCAAGAGGGACTTAAGCTTTTCCAAATAATCCCTCAGAAATGGTCCAAAGAATATCATTACATGTAGTAAACTTGATACACCATGGAAAATCATAACTTCTGAATGACACAGAATTTGAGAGTTGGAAGGGACCTTACTGGCCATTAAAGTCCAACCCCTATCTTAAACTCCTAACTCTCAAAGCATAATTAAAATGAGAAATAAAAGAGTACAGGATGCAGAGTCAGGCAGAAAACCTCGATTGGATTCCCTTCTTAGTCATTACCATTCAAACTGAGCCTAAGTTTCCCCATTTGGAATGGAGACAATAATACTAGTGTACCATCTTTCTGATAGAGTTCTTGGAAAAAAAAAACACAAACAACTTTGTGAATTGTAAAGCGCTGCATAAAAATGTGAGGTATCCTGCCATCATAGTACCACAGAATTTTGTACAAAGAACCTGTTCAGAAATGAAGGTTATAAAAAGTAAATTTATTAAACACATCTGATTTATACAGCCTATCTCAGTTTCATAGTTTTCACCACTACTCTGACATCCTCCTACCTTCAAAAGTCATAATATTCACTGCTTTTTTCCCAAAATGATGGTTCAAAATCCACCTCCAGAAAGAAAATGAAGAAAGAAGGAATCCCTTCTGACTTCAGAAAACTCAATTTAAGGGGGTTGTGAGGGGAAGGTGTACAGGTTGAGGGGAAGAAGGGGTATGCCCTGCACTTTTCAGTCTAGTGTGACAAGGTTCATGTCAGAGGGTTAAAAGAAAATGAGGCAGCCTTCTAGGATGATTTGGGTACAAGATGGAATCACACTAAGTTTCTGAGTACATGACAGGGAGAGTTTCATTCAGCTGTGCTGAAAACTACAGTAAAGATGAGACACACTAGAAATCTTCCCATTTAAGATATGGTGAGATCTTATAAAGTGTGGAAGAAATGGGATTATGGAAAACAATTAAGGTGATTACCTCCCCAGCAGAGGGACTCTGTTGCCATTATCTGGGTCTTATTTTTCCTACTAGACTATTTATTCCTTGTTGTACCTTACACGTCTCTGTAGCCTCCATACCCTCTGTCACAAGGACTTGCACAAATAAGAAATTCCAAAAATATATGCTCACTAAGTAAAGGAAAGATGGTTCTTTTTAAAACTCAGTTTCCAAATGATTAAGGATTGTAGGTCAGTAAAATACTCGAAAGCCTTTCTCCTGGGTTTTCCAAAAGAAAGCTGGTGGCAGAAACAGAACAATGGGGACCCAAGGGATAGTTATAAAGAACTCATGAATGGCTACTTTCCTAGAAAGCAAATAGGTGATTATCTGAGAATATCAGAAAACGAACAATGGTTCCATTGTAAGGGGATGGAGAGCATGGATCCCTTGCCCTCGATATGCCAACGTACTTTAAATACACTTGACCTCCACCTTGCTCTCACCGAATTGTCCCTGCGACCCACCGATAAAACACTGTATGCCTCAGGAGAACTAGAGAGTGAAATTGAAACCCTGTTCCTTCCACAAAACTGACTCTATACACCATTCCATCCCAAACCGGGCAGCAACGAGCCCTTTTGTTTTCACCTTTAAAGCCTTGCTTGCAGGTACACCTGTATCCATTCACCAGATTGTCACAGGTCCCTCCATTCTGGCAGGGGTTGGAGAGACATTCATTTTTGTCCACTTCACAATTGGTGCCAACCCAGCCTGCTTCACAGAGGCACTTGTACCTGAAAGAAAACCACACAATGCACTAGAGAAATTCCTGCTTTTGACTCTAAATTACTACTGCAACATAACCCTGAGCCAAGGAAGGGAAGGAAAAAATAAGCTCATTTAATCCCATTGACTTCAACCGTAAAAACAGAAGTAAAATCCAATTGAAGGCAACAGGGCTCTATAATTGCACAGAGATTCAGAAGCGGACAAAGAGCAAATGCATTCTTCTGTTTTCTCGGCCTGGAAGGCCCGCCTTGATGAGCGTCTCCCTGACAGTGATGTAATTCTTGTCATTCCCCACCTCATCTGTTCAAGACATAAATGGTTCAAATTGTGGGGTTGGGTTGAAGCCTCACCCCCTTGGTTGTCAGTTTGCTGTGAATACTGAATTTATAATAATAATAATGGGATGTTTATTTTTGTATTTAAAAAGAGCTAACTTCATTTTGGGCTTTTTGCAAATCTGTTAGTTACTCTGCAAATCCAACTAGAAATTACCTTTAGTAAAAAGTGGGAGTTCCATATATGACATCAAAAGTCACACCAAACAAGCTTACCCATTGGCAACACCTGTACAGTTCCCATGGATGCAGGGATTGCTGAGGCATTCATTCGCTTGTGAATAACAACTGGGGTGGTGAGGTCCTTCTGGGCAGATGCAACGGAAACCATTCACATCATTGATGCATGTTGCACCCTTGCGGCATGGGTTCGAGGCACACTCATCAATGTCAACATTGCATCTTTGTCCTGTGGTAAAGGGAAATCAATTATTTTTATATGGCTTTCCAAACGAATGTGTTTCACATGAAAATATGTAAGGAACTGGTGGTGGCCCAGCCAATTTACGTTCAAAACTCCAGAATCTTCTTTGCCTTTTTTCTTTATCCTTCACATCACAGACAGTGCTAAAGTCCTGTTGATTTTGACACCACATATCTCAAATCTGTTTCCTCTGCTCTACTCATATGGTCACTATCTCATCACCCATAATGGTATCCCTGTTTCTAGTCTCTCCTTTCCTATTCACTCTTCATACAGACAGAAAAATAATTTTCCAAAGGCACATCTATGTTACTCCTTCTCAAATATGCTCAGTAGTTCTCTATTGCTTGTATAATTAAATACCAATTCACTTAAGGCCCTCCACAATCTGGCTCTATCCTTCCTTTGTAACCATGTTCCATTCCATATTACTGTATACTCTGTATACTTTGTATACTCTGTGTTCCACCCAAGCTGGAATACTAGCTGTTCCTCAAACTCAACATGCTACCTCCAACCTCCCATGGATCCCCAGGTGTGCCCACATATCTGAAATATGCTCCTTCCTCACCTCCATCTCTCAGGATCTTTCTCTGGCTCATTAGCTGCGACCTCCTTGGTAAAGCATTCTTTGACCCAGGCCTACTCCAAGAGCTGAAAGTATTCCCTCCCTCCTCAAATACTCCTAGAGTACTTTGGGTCTCTTCTTTCCCTCACCATACCCTATCCTGGATTACACACATCTGAATATGTGCACTGAATCCTTCCCAATAGAAGGTCAACTCCTTGAGTAAAGTAACTGTAATTTTTTGGGGAAGGACTAAGAAAGGAATTAATAGATGATTATTGGATTTGGAAATTAGAAAACTGATAACCTAAAAGACAGAAATTTCTGTAAAGCAGTGAGAACAGAAGCCAAAGGGAAAGTAACTAATAAAGAGCCAGAGGCATTGAAGACAGGCTACTTCTGAAGAAGAGTCATCTTTTTTCAGAGTTGGGATGGATCTCAGAGATCATATGAGAAGTGGTAGAGAAGATGGTATGTTGAGGGAGTCAAGGGAATTTTCAATGGAAAATTTTGTAGATCAGGGGTGGGGAGCTTGTGGCCTCATGTGGCCCTCTAGGTCCTTGAGTGACTTTGAACAAAGGACCACACTCGAGGATCTAGAGGGCCACATGTGGCCTTGAGGTCACAGGTTCCCCATTCCTGATGTAGACAAAGGAGAAAAAAGCAGTGGAGCAGGAGAGATTCAAGCCACGAGAAAGGAGAGAAAACTGATCAATGCAAGATCCCAAAGGAGAGAGGAGGGGAAGATATCAGGAATACCAAGAAAAGGATTAATCCTGATGCATAAGAGGGGAGCCTCTTCCTCTAAGATGAAAGTGAAGAAAGCCTGTTTAGAGATATAGGGAGATTCTGAAGTAAAGAGAAAGGAAGCTCAGGAAGTTAATATTGAACAGACTTTTTCTTGAGCGCTAGAAAGGAGATGAAGGCATCTCTGGAGTGGTCAGGCAGGGTGGAAGGTACATGCACCAGAGGAGAATGGAAAATGTTTATATTAGCAGCATAGTTGAAAGGGAGTCAATATCCAATAAATAAAAGAAATCCCAATGAGCAATCTAACCCAGAAGAAGTCAGCTGGAATGAATTTACAATAGACCTCATCAACGTGGTTTTATTGCTTTTTCCAGCAACGAAGGAGAGAAGAAAGCAGAAAGCAGGTTTATCCAGAGTTAATGAAAAAACAGGAATGGCAAGAAGGCTAAAAAGATCCTCAGTTTCAGAATGGTACTGAACTGAGAATAAGCTGGGTACACTGGCAAGTGAGGTCGGCACTGGGGCGATGGACTAGGAGAACCAGGCAGAATCAAGAGACTAAAAATTTCAATGTTAGACTCCACTAAGAGCAGCCAATTAAGCAGGAGCAGGTAGGTGAGACAGTAGGATGGGTAAGAATGCCATTTTGGAGTTTAAGATCTGGAAGAGGCAGAAGAGTTGTGAGTGATGACCAAGTCTGTGGTGTGGAATTATCAGGAGGTAGCTTAAGTGCTGACTTGGGGATGGAAGTCACTGGAGACAGTGCCAAAGAACAGTGATGTGAAGGCGTTCAAGTCGCTGAGATATACTGCAGTCATTTGGATGCTGAATCATTCAATCACCAAACATTTATCAAGCACCTATATGTTTGGTACTCAAGACAAAAAGGCAATGAAGCAGTCCCTGTAATCAGAAATGACACTCACATCGTGGAAGGTAGACAGATATCTTGTCAAGGAGGTCAAGAAGGCAACTCTGATATGGATGGAAAAACTGTATAAAATTCCCAAGGAATTGTTACGGAATGGTAGTAGAGGAGCAAAAGTCTGAACCTTCCATAATTGAGGCCTGGCTGAAGAGGAGAAAGAAGAGAAGGAGGAGGGAAGGAGGAGAGGAAAAAGAAAAAGGTTGCTGTTGGAGTGAACTGATAAGAAAATGGTATGGACTAGGGTATAGGGGGGTGCAGGATCTGGTCTTATAAAAGGTACACATTTTTGTTTCAAATCTTATTTGTATAATCCTTACATACTAATATAATCCTTATTTCAGTCTACTTTCTTTCCATGGTGTGAACATAATTTAATCCTCTTTAATGATTCAGAAGGACCTTTAAAATCTCTCTGGACCATCAATCGAACCACTTTAATTTGGTAGTGAATGTGACCCACCTGCATATGGCAGCACTCCAGTCATCTGGATTATATCAGGCTATCTGGGCTGGAAACTGGGCTAAATCAGCAATGTAGGACATAAACCAATGGATGGTCTTGGGAATAAATCCTTACCACAGTCTTGATTTTTCTAGGTTATCTCTCTTCTCAGGAGACAAAAGAATTCCAGTTACTTAAGGAATCCAATGAACTGGTTTCTGATTAATCAGGGTTTTACTGTATATACCCACACCAGTCAGGCACCATTTATTAAGAGTTTACCATGTGTACTATGTACCAGACACTGTGCTAAACTCAGGGTTACAAAGACAGACAAAACACTCTTTGCCTTCATCAAGTTCACAACACACAAACAACACACACTAACACACACACACTAAGTGTAAGGTACTCTCAAAAGGAAGGCGTTAGCAGCGTAGTAAGGAGTAGGGGAGGGAAGAAGGCCGCCTGGAGAAGATGGGATTTCATTTGAGTTTATAAGGAAGCCAAGGGTTAGAGGTGAGGAGGGAGAGCATTCCAGACACAAAGACAGTCAGTGAAAAGGTACAGAAAAGAAGGCTAGTGTTGCTGGATCATAGAGTATATAGAGAGGAGGAAGTATTAGAAGTCAGGAAGGGAGGAAAGGGCCATGTTGTAAAGGTCTTTAAAAGCCAAACAGAGGATTCCTATTTGAGATTGTAAGTAATAGGGAACCACTAGAGTTTAATGAGTAGAAGGGAGGGGGTGGGGTACTATGATCAGTCCTGTGCTTCAGGAAAATTACTTGGGCAGCTGTGGTGGATAGATTAGAGTGGGGAGAGATTTGAGGCAGGGAAGGGAGATGGATAAGAAAGCTATTATAGCAGTGATGAGTCCCTGCACCAGGGTAGTGCTCATGTGAGTGGAGAGAAGGGAACATGTAGGAGACATACTATAAAGGCAGATATGACAAAAACTTGGCAAAAGGTTGTGTATGGGGGTGTCTGCGAGGAGGTGAGGAGGACTGTGAGCCTGGGTGACTGGGAGGACGACGGTGCACTGGACAAAACTGGCAAGTTGAGAAGGGAAGGTTTTGGGGGAAAAGAGTGAATTCTGTTCTGGACATGCTGAGTTTGAAGTGCCTATGAGACGTGCAAATAAATGGCAGTAAGTTCCAGATATGAATGAATTTATAGATTTTAAGGAATACCACAAACAGAAACAAACACAAAACATTCTTTTTCCCTGTCTCTCTCAATATCAATCCTGTCTTTAGAACCAGAAATTACAATAAACAGACATATACATTTAATGTGTGGATATAAAAACTTTTAAAATATCTTATCTAAATCCTTCAATACTGGTGATTTAGTATTATATGAATAAAGTAATACAGTATTTGGTAATGTATCGTAGTGGTGGCTATTTTCCTTTTTTAAAAGAATAACATTTTCTACTCTGCCATCTTGGCTCTGCCCCACAAGTATAACATTTTTCTTAGTAATTCATTTTAAGTACTGTTTCCTTGGTTTGTCCCTTATATGTTGAATTTAGAAGTTAGAAGAACTAGATTTAAGTCCAGCTCTGTGACCAATGGCAAGATACTTCACACCCCTGGCCAGGTCTCCTTTCTTTTACGTAAAATGAGGGAGGATGTTGGCTTAGGTGCTATCTGATGTTCCTCCCAACTCTAGATCATATTGGATGATTCTAATCCTAGTGGAGGGAACTCAGGAGATAGCAGCCATTGGCACAAGGCTATGAATTGCTTTTCCTGGGCCTGAGAACTATCCCTAGGCAACAATCCAATACAAGATCAGAGGAAAGATTCCCTTACTCCTTAGTTCTTTTGGGGAGGAAATTTTTTATTTGCTGATGGTTTCTCCCTTGTCTTCGTCATTGAGTCATAAGGATGCCAGTACAGTCTGCAATGAACCTTCTTTCAGGCAGTTTATGGAAACCTCACTTTGTTGGGGAGGAATGATGAGAATGGCAAGTACGGGCATATTGGTAAGAAGGGATAAGAAGGAAACATTAATGGAAGGGTAGCACTTTGGAGAAAGGACAGAATGGCAGTGATCCCAATGGCAGGGGAAGAGAATAGCAATACAAGACAGACAGAAACGTCAAGACCAAGACCGAATTTTATCAAATGTGGAAGCAAAATCAGAAATCAGACTGAATCAGAAAAGATGTCCTACTCTCAGTAAGTAATTCAACCCAATTTCTCCTCCCTGCCCCTGGCTTTGGAACCCCAGTGCCCAGGACACTTGAATTACATTTAGAAAGGAGCTTAATAAATATTTGTTGTTAACTGGGCTCCGTTTTCCTGGAATCTGACTCCAGGCTAACTTTTTCAAATGGCACTTTGTAAGGAGCTCTATACAGGATGAGTGCAAAGAGAATGACCCAGACATAGTTCCTTCCCATTAGGACTTCATATTCTCAGAAAAGGGATCAGAAGTACCTACTACATATCATACACCTTGTAGATAACTCCATAATTACTAATTAAATGGAAACAAGAAGTCCAAGAGGTATGGGATTATATGTTTATCAATTTTCAAAAGATCCAGAAAGCTGATCAAAGCAATTATGATGACTGACTCCAAAGAACCAAAGATGAAGCTGTTATGTTTGAAAATTAAGGTAAACTAGGAGACGATGCTCTATGCCCTGACCATTGTCGTCCAGTTCACTGTAATTTACAAGTGTAACAAAGCATTCTACCTACCTTTTGAAAGAGATGCAAAATCTCTTCAAAAGAAGCCATGCAGTTTTGGACCTGGCTAATGAGTAAATTTGCTTTGCTTGACTATGAATATTTGGCACAAGAATATTCTCTTCCTTTTCTTTGTTTAATTGGGGGTCAATGGAAGAAAGTAGAAGAAGAAAAAAATTCTAAATAGACAAAAATTTTTTTTTAAAAAGAAGTATATGTGTGCCTAACATTTCCCCTCTACTAACACTTCAGCTCTGTCTTGGGATGCTGTCTCAATATTTCCTAGCTGCTACACAATTAGAAAATATAGGCAGGTACAGAATACAGAATTTAATCTTTTTTTTTAAGTTTCCCTAACCTATGCAAACTGTTATTAAAATGGCAAAAAATAGAATAAAGGAAATAACACCATACCACACACTGCCAGGTGGTGGGCACACACCACTGGAACCAATGATATTTTAAACTTCCCAGACTAAGAGGCAGACAGAGGCCCTAGAGAGATGATCTAGGCCCATACTCAAATCATAACATTCTACTTCCTGCCTGGTGTGAGTTTTATACCACACCTTAAGTTTATTTTAGAATATTCCCAAACTATTCATTTCTCTCTTACTTTTCTTGCACAAGACCAAAAAGAATTCTGTAAAAAGTATTCTGCAAGAACTTTCCAAGAAAATTAGCCAGCCCGAGGCACAGGCACTTTTAACAAGAAACTTGTTATCTGGAAGAGTCTTCTAGGTTGACGTTCTTCCAAAGTGCTGCTTAACCGGAGACTGGGAACAAACAGGTCATTACTTCTTCAGCAACAACGTGCTTTGTCCAGTAGGCATTTTTTGTGTTTAACTTGCTATCAAGTCAATCTAAAGTGGCACATTTCAGGGTGTGAATACTGTCTGGTTGACACAGGCCACGCGTAGCCTTGGGTGTTGGCATGAAAGTTGCCATCATACCTGCCATGTGAGTGATTTCCCCAATGAAGAGAGGTTACGGTGACCCAATATGGACAACAGATATCCTTCTCAACTGCCCCATGATCATATAACCTTTGTGGCAGGCCAAGCAGGAGAACACAAGCAATTGTGAAATATGAAAGAAAAATAAGTCACTGGCAGGAAAATTATAAGCATTCATTTGTAGCTGGGTTGGACCCGCCTTCTGACATCACGGCTTAAAAGTTTAGGAAGGAAATTTCTTATGAGGGTTGTAAATAGCTATATGGAGGCCTATTACAGCATCATCATTTAAAAATATTTGTTGAATTTTAAAAAGCCTTTATTAGGTACCTACTCGTGTATTGCTCTGTAAAATAAAAAATGGTGCAGTGTTTTCTTAACCAGCACATGAGGCTACTCTGAGGATGCCCTGGCTTAATAACTTTTGATCAGGAGGAAAATGACATATTTTTATCCTTGTGGGTACACTGAGTGTCCTCTCTGTTGTGTTCCAACAAGTTCACTAGCATGTCTTAGACTAAAAAAGGACAGGAATATTGTCCTGCTCATTTATAATCATCTAAGAGGAGTTTACAATTTGAAGAATTTGGGGTAGTTTCTTTCTCCAGGGTGGGAAGTTCTCAGTCATGCCTGCCAAAATGAGGTGTCTTTTCCCAAATCCTGATCTCACCCAATAATTCTTCAAAAGAAAGTACCCGGAATGAGGGGTGGTGGTGGTAGCAGAGTATTTTTGGACATTATTTTTTACTGGTGTTTACCTTTGGTATACATACTGTGTGTGTGTGTGTGTACATTGTGTATATGTATATGTGTATATATACATATACATACAACTCTCCCTTCCTTCTCTCTGTCTGTCTCTCCTTCTTCCCTCCTGTATTATTTGCAGGTGTCACTAAGCAATTAGATTGAAAATCCCCAGTGATATCCCAAAACACTTCATGTCATGTATTATGGGGAGAAATTGGAAGTGCTCTTTCTGGCCCAAGCCCTGGACCCAGTGGAAGGGAATGTGAAAAGTTAAGTTTTCTACACTTTTTTTTTTGGAGGGGGAATGCAGGGTAATTGGGGTTAAGTGATTTGCCCAAGGTCACATGGCTAGTGAGTGTTAAGTGTCTGTGGTCTACGTCATTCTTCTGAGGGTAATGCGTTGGAAGGAAGGTTTTTGGAAGGAAATGGAATGTTTGTTACCTGTGAATCCTGATAAACAGACACAACTGTAGCGATTAATTCCATCCATGCAGATCCCATGGACGCAGGGATTACTTGCACAGTCATCAAAATTAATCTCACAATTCACCCCTGCAAAGATAAAAGCAAACTATCTCAGTGAGGTATTTCCCATTCTTTATTATTATCAGAGGCACAGACAGTAGAAGCCTCTGTGTGATTGTGATGATGATGATGATGATGGTATGCCAAAGTAGTCTAAAACTCCCCCAAACCTCTTTGGGTGCAATAAAACACCACAGAAGGCTGTAGGTCTCAGGTGGTACCTATCTAATTAAGTTTGTTCTTTGGTTGCTATCACGTAAAACCACAGCAACCAGTTTTCAACTAATCTCTCTCTAGTCAGAGAAGAGACGTTTCAGGGACAGGACAGGGACAAGGCAAATCAATTAGTAACATACAGAGTCCTACTGAAGCTGAGCTTGAATCACACTTTTGCCAACTGCTGTCAAAAGCAGTCCTAGAGAGGTTTTTTCTTTTTTTTTTTAAAGGTCCTCCCTTATTCCAATCCTAAATCTTTAAAAAAATTGGTTAAAAACTACCTTCTGTGGGTAAAGTGCTATGTAGACACTGAGGAAGAAGGGAGAGATGAATCACTACTTCTCACTAAATTTTTTTCTATCTTAAAGTTATGTAAGTATAATAAAGTAATATATGCATTTATGTATATAAAGTTGTTTATATATAAACTATAAAAGATATATACCTATATATAAAGATATGCAACTTTCTAATTTTTGCAATGAAATATCCAGCTATAGTTAAGGTCAATAAAAAAGAGAAACTGCACAAATTGCATATTTTGTCATTTAACTGGTTTGCAGTTTTAGCTAATTCATAATTTATCCCAGAACTTATACCCTAACTGCACAATTGTCTATTCTCAAACACCTGTTAATAATGGTGTTAGCTAAAATTAAAAAGAAAAAAATAAACAGTACTGGTTTCACTAACAAGGTCATTGGTATTTCAAGTAAAGGTCTTGCCTTCCTCATTCAGTGTTCCTTACTCTGTTACCTGCTGCCCCACTGTATGTGTGTGTTTGTGTGTGTGTGTTCTCAAAGGCAGAACAAGAAATGGGTAAAAGATATAAAGAGACAACCTTTCATTTTAATGGGAGTGATGCAAATAAGCTTCTTAGAAGGGGCTGTTTCATTTCTCTCTTATTTCCAGAGCTGAGGTCACTAATGAACTCCTCTAATCTTGCACATCCCATCCCTCCCTCACCTGTTACAATTCTGATATTTCTCAAATTAAATTTCATTTATCTTCCCACATATCCCAAGAGCAAATGGATTATGGAACCCTAGCTCCTGGCCCCTCCTTTTTATTGTGCTGGCTTCAAATGCAATCAATTATTTCTTGTCCTGTTCAGGGACAGGTTCTTACACCATCCCCCCAGGGCACCCACCTGATACCTCCTGGCATGATGGGATAATCCTAGGGAAAACAAAATGCCTGCCAGCTAACTCTTCACCCAGTTTTACAGCATGCTGGATAAAGTGGGATAGATAGCAAAGGCTGAGACAGCCCCTTCCATTCTAAGGGCCTCCATTCACTTGCTTGTAAATCTCTCAAATTTCTTTTGGGGCTGCAATTTCTCATGTCTGGGGACCAGCCCGGAAGCAAATTGCTTTTGGAAGGTTTCACAAAGATCCATTCAGCCCTTTTAGTGAGTTATCTAAACGTGGAGGGAGGGAGAAGCATTTTCAGCTGTGAAGGCATGGGGATGTTTTTTTGTATGCTTGAGTAATTCAAAAAGGACTTTGTTTCCAAACTTGGCATGTATGAGGTCCTGGATGAAGCCCAGGGCCTTTGACATGTTTGAAGAAATTGGTTTGGAAATAAAAAAAAATAATAAGTTGAAGGCATCTGACCATCCCTCCCCCTTCACCCCCTACGTAGATCACTTTCTTCAAGTCCCAAATGTGTTTTCAATAAATCACCCGATGTATTGGCAGGTACCCTTCTCACAGAGGCATACACTGGTTAATCTTTCTCTAATACATTTTTCTTTGATCTGAGAAATAGTACCTCTCTGTCCATGCACAGCTGGCATGGCAATAAATATTCATCTAATAAGTAAAACTGGAATTCAGGGAAGTCTGTGAAATGCTGCCAACTAAGAAAATAATCTCACAATTACCTACCATGAAGTAGCATGTTCTCATCGCTAACAAACACAAATAGCCATTCACCTGGGCTCAGTGAGTTTAACCAGGAAATCTATAACTGGGCTGGGGGTGGGGGTGGGAGCGTGCATTCAAACCCCTAGATTTATGGTAGGACCATTATGGATTGCTTTCACTTTCTGGAGTCCTAGACTGTTTCTCCCTGGTGACCTTCCCAATATCCAAGAATAATCTAGAGGCAAAGTAAGGAAACTCATGACTGAGTATGGAGAAAGGGATCCTAAAAGGATTATCATAAGAGCAATCATAAAAGTATGATCACAAAAGAGCTCGTAAAAGAATTGCCAACCAGAAAACCAAAATGTCCATTCCTTTTAGAACAGAGGGGAGAAAGTAAAAGTCTAGAGGCTACCCAAAATCAACTGAACTGTTGTATTTGAGAAAAAGGATTTCATTTGTTCTAAGGGGTAGGCATTCATGCGTATAATTCTAACAAACTAAAAACCTTTGCATCTATACATAGAAAAATGATCAATCCCAAAACTCTCAGCTGGACAGGAGGAGTGTCTACTTCCAAAGATATTTATAGATGTGGCTTTGGCTGGGCATTTCTCAGAATCAGGCCTTTAAAAAACAGTGGCTGCATGGATGCCAGGAAAATCTGATTCTGTGGGTGAAATGTGGGGAAAGAGCAAAGCCCCCAAACCAAGCAGAAACAAAGACTGTCTCACCTGAGGTGCCAGGCTGGCAATTACACTGGTAGCCATTCACCAGGTCGATGCAGCGTCCTTCATTCAAGCAAGGGCTGCTCAGACACTCATCGATCTGCTCACTGCAGATGGCCCCCATGTATCCGGCATTGCAGATGCAGGTGTAGGAATCAATCCCATCCTGGCACTGGCCGTGGTGACAGGGATCAGGGTCACAGTTGTCAATGTTCTCTTCACACAGGAGTCCAGTGAAACCTCAAGAGGCAAAATCACCAAGGGTTAACATTATCAGGGAGGGAGGCCTATTTCTGAATGAAAACGGCACACCTACTTAATATTCCTACCCTGTGGGTTTGCTAATGTAGAAACTTAGCAGAAAACAGTCAAATCATGGGGCTGTCCACCTCACTTACGATATGCTTAAACATCACACATAAATTAAATAGGCACAGACAAGTTTGGATAATTTTAATCCCACTTTTATTACCGATTAACCTAATTTCAGAGTTACTCTATTTTCATTTTTGATTAAATGGTCACTAGGCAATCGTTATATATAAAGTTTAGGTATTCCTATCTCCTTATCCCCTACCTCCCAGGTAGGAAAAAAGGCAGGCTGGCTTATTTGGGGTCAGAGGATGGTCTTAGTAACTATCCTCTCTCCATCAGCTATATCTAATTAGTCACAAGAGTGCTGTCAGCTTTTCCTTTTGTTTGCATGTCTTTTACATGAATTCTTCCTTTTCTAGCCCAGCCGACATCACCCAACCAAATTCCCGTTACTTCATATCTGGAATATCTCATGATTCTCACTCTCACTAGTCTCTTCTATCTCCAAATCACCCTACTTACCTCTCCCAGATAAACCTCCTAAAACAGCAATTTTACTATGGTACTTTCCTAAACAAAAACCCTCAATTACTCACCATTACTCATAAGACTAAGTTCAAACTCTAGCCTGCCATTCAAGGCCCCTCACCCCACCTATATAATATTATTTCCAACTACTCCTCAAAGAGAATGAAACCTGTGCACTGCTTGGGCATTCTCAATGTCCTGACATGTCCTATTCAGTCTCTAATTCCCATTTTGTATATGCAATTCCCCTCAGTGAGAATGCTTTCTACCTCCTCCAAATCCTTTCTCACCTTATTCGATTTGATCCCATGTATCTTTCAGCTTAAGTCTCACCTGTTCTACCATGAGGCCTTCCCTAATCGGCTTCATTCATCTTCCTGTCCCCGAGCTCCTGCTTTCTATAACAATCCCTTATCACTTACCCTTATCTACCTGTAGCATACTGGCATTCATATCCATTGGGATGGTCACTTTCTAGAACAATCCCAGGTGTGTTGCAGTAAACTATTACTTAACGATTTCATGTATGTGTGTCCTAGCTTCCAACAAGACTGTGAGCTCTTAGAACCAGCAACTATACTCCCGGCACATTTCTTCGATCTCTCCTAAGATAGCTCACACAGAGCTATGCATACAACCAGTGATTCCCTGTTAGATCAATGAATGAATGAAATGGCCACCAGGATTAGAGGGAATGAAGAAAAGGGCCAATTGCCCCCATATGGCTCATGGGTGAGCAGGCAGCAGGCCCTTGCCTCCTACACTTCCAATGGCCCTGATATAAACTCTAAGAGCCTATAATAGTGTCTCCTTCTCCCTTTTAACATAAATTCATATTTTGAAAATCCTCTCCAGTGGATCTTGTCCTATGTGATCACACATGAGGGTATCAGCTTAGTATCTCCCTAACTGGAGACCACAGAAGAATGCACAATAGTGACTCATCTAGGGTCACCAGATAACAAATTGGACTGGGAACCCTGGATACAGTGCTCCCTCCCCTACACCATGATGGCTATCTGTTCTGACATCTGTACAGAGAGCAATTCACTGGAAGGTAGGGGTCAGGATGCTCACAATAACTAGATTGTTTAAGAATGGAATAATTTTTTTAATTAAAAAAATGGGCCCATTTCAATGCAAAGAAAACAGAATACCTTCCCACTTTCTCAGGCAATCAGAGGCCAAAGATGTTGTAAATTTGCTTTCCCAAATGATCTGGAAATGCCATTTTTTAAACTTCTGGGGGTTGTAGGAAAAGGCAGGAATGATGGGTAGACTGGACCAAAATATATCCTTATTTGAGTTCACAAATGAAAGGGGAATTGTGCCCATGGCCCAAGAATATGTATATGCAAGTAGATCTACTGTGACTATTAACTAATAGTGCTATAAAATTTATAAAGCCCTTCTTCACATCAATCCTCTGAGTTGTCTATCATCTCCATTTTCAAGGAGCTCAGAGGTTAAATGATCTGCCTATAGCCAATTGGTGTAGTGATTCAGCTAGTCAGAACCTACAATCAGACCTTGTGAATCCAAGGCTACATTTGTTTTTTCCATTATGCCAACTGCTGTAGCAGCACAAAGGGCAGAGCCAGCCTTTCCCAGAGTTAGAGACACCTGGATGCTAATAACACCTGCTCTCTTTTCCACAGACTGACGCTGCTCTTCACACAAGTCCAGGTTAGCCCTGGACTTGGAGAATTTTCTTCAGCTACTTGCCTTGGGAGATCTAGGGGAAAACTCTCCCTGTCAAAAACTCCCAATGGAAGAAAAAAATAAAACCAGATCATTTATACAAAGGAAAAAAACAAAGTCAAGCAGTAAGGTCAGTTGGAAACTCATTACTGCCAAAACCCAAAACAGAAGGACATTGTCCAAGGGACTCCCACTTGGGCAGGCTGTTATCATGGAAAAGACGGGTCCTATGGGACAGAATTAACAGGAGAAGTGAAAACCCCCTGGAAGGAAATGCAATCGGAGGCCATTCCTTCCACGTCCTTCCCAACTTGCTTTGGGGAAGCCACCAGAAGTGTTGTCCTAGCTTTGCTCAGAAGCATTCACAAAGGATACAACAGAGAGACAGAAGCAACAGAGTCCTACCTGTAGCACACTGGCATTCGTATCCATTGGGATGGTCAATGCATTTTGCACCATTTAGACATGGAGTACTGGAGCAATCGTCGATGTCAATCTGGCAGACTGATCCAGTGAAACCTGAAAGAGACACAGGTGTTGACCTGAGGAAGCCCAAATGTGATTCCGAGGGTGAGGTACACCTGACATCATCCTTGTTCTTTCTCTCATGTGAGAACCCCAGAGAAGGGCTGAGTTAAGGTTATAGACAGGACAGGAGCCAAGTCAGCTTGCACTGTCAGGGATAATTAGAGCTCTTCTGACCAAGAGGCCACCAAAAATAACTGACTTAAACTAATCGGGGGACGAGAAGCTGGGTCATGAACACCTGCAGTTATTCTTGGACACTGCCATTTCCTGGTCGAAGGCATCCAACCCCAGGTAAACCAAAGAGAGATTCAAGGGAGAAACAATCCCACAAGGAACAATGGTTCCTCCAGGTGCAATAAGCAACCACCCTTTGAAGACATAATGGGAAAAATCAAACCATTAGGTAAATGGCTTGGCATGAACTCATGTCAGAGTTAGGGGAATAAGGAGGAAGCAGCCTTCCTTAGAATGACTGCTACATTTCTGCCTTGGGGTCCACAGGTAAGGAAATGACTAAAGAATTGGTCTTTCATGAAACCACAAGAATATTAATTGAGGGAAAATCAAATTGGGGACAACATAGAATGGGAAGCATCTGTGAGGAGTGCGTTTCCTGAAAGACACATGAAGACACAGCAGTCCCGGATTTTATCCTCAGAGTGTTAGAGGATGAAGGAGTTGCTGCACTGGTTTCTCACCAACCTTCATAGATATACTCCTACTTCAAATTACTCATTTTAACGAGACCTTGAGGTCCATCCCATGGATACTTTCCTCCCTCTCCAACTCCTTCCCTCCCTCTGGTCAGTTGGCTTGGTGCCTAAAAAGGAAATCAGGACAGGTGGTGTGGATACTTACCAGGAGGGCAGACACACTGGAAGCGGTTGACTTTATCTAGACACTGCCCGTTGTTCACACAAGGGTTGCTCTGACACTCATTTATCTCCAATTCACAATGCACTCCTTTGAAACCTGAACACAGAATGGACAACACAAAAGACTCAGAAGGGAGTGTATTCTAGGTATCCAAGATCTCATCAGAAAGCACTGTAACTTCAGCAGATGGCTGTAGCTTCTATAGGCAGGCAATGGTCATTCAAAGGAAAAAGAGATTTGGCCATCAAAGTCCAGGGGAAATGAATTGTAAACATCTGGGCAATAAGGGAAGAGTAAGAGATAATCATAGCCCTGAGGGGGTAATAAAGGTGTGTGGTGAGACCTCATCTACCATCTCAGACCAAAGAACACGGTTACCCTTTCAGGAATCTAATCCTCATCCTTATAAGATTGCCCTCCACACTTTAAAAGCAGAAGACCTTTCATCATATCTTTAAGTAAACGGAGGACGAAAGATCCACGAAAATTTATATGTCCAAGGTTCTTTTTCCCTCTTGTATTTCTACAGTATTTGCTCTGTGTGTGTGTGTGCGCGCACACACACACACACATGCTATTTCTCTGGTGACTTCATTCATTGTTCTGTTGGCTTGAGTGATCTAGATCTGATAATTTGAAACATACAATTCTTCTGAGGAAGCCTAAGCTTTCTTTTCTTCCATTTTTGGATATCTTTTTAGCAAGGCAGCGTCCACCACCAAATCCATCACTCTATAATGTGTGACAGTCTACTATCCTTGAACAGGATGTTAAAACTGAATGTTGGGAGGGAAGATCAGTTATTTGGTGTGTCCTGTGCCCTACCTGGACACTCAGACAAATGTCAGGCCATAGAGCATCACCACCCCACACTCTGGGAACCGTTCTGAGACTATCCAAATAGCAGGTCCAAACCAGAGTTCTTGGCATGGATGAGGAGGTCAGAACCACCCCCATCTCTGGGGTGGTCCTGAATGTCTAATTAGAGTTTCTATGGTGGGAGCACATAGTCACAGCACGTCCCTGAGGGGCTGGTATACTCTGACCTACAATCCTTCCACAGCCCACAGTTTCAACAGCAGAAGCCTTCATCATTAGGATTTTACTTTCCTCTTTGGGGACACTGGAACTTATTCTGAAAGTTAGGATAATACTAGAAAGAAAAAGACAGCTGCAGTTTGTCTTACACAGGACATGAGTACCTAAAGTCATGGATGAGGGGCATTTCTGTCAACTGACAAATACCTTAAATTCACAATGTGATGGGCATACCTGCCCTCATTACAAGAAAAGGAATCTGACAGTAAACAGCATGTGCTATATAGTAAAAATCAGTAAGGATATGTAAAACAAATCTGCTAACTTATCTATTATACAAACTTGAATTTTGATATGATGAGTGGTTTTTTTAAGGCAGGAATTCTTAACCCATTTTGTGTCATGGTTCCCTTTGGTACAGTTTAGTGAACCCTATGGAACCCCTTCTCAGAATGATTCTTTTAAATGCATAAAATAAGTGGGTAGGGGGAGAGCTGGGAGAGGGAGAGAATGTGGAACTGAAAAGAAAGCTGAATAAAAATATTTAAATGCATAAAATAAAATATATATCCAGGGGAATACAAGGGAAACTAGTTATACTGAAAAAGGATTTTTACATACACATGTACATATCTATGTGTGTATATATACACATATGTAAAGAGAAAATAGAAAGACATGTGTATACATACATATACATGTACACATATAAAGAAAAGTTTAAAAAAGTATATATGTGTGTGTGTATACACACACACACACACACACATAACATTCATTAACCCCAGGTTAAGAACTGTTTTAAAGGGAATCAGAACCATATGACTTGGCCAAAGTATTTTCTGCATCTGCAGTTCACCAATGCAGGAGTCTTTTAAGGTCTTTGAGTAGAGGTACTGACTTGGGTGTCTCCCAAGGCAGTGATGGGCAGGACTGATTGTCAAAGATATGGTAACCAGACTGCCCTTGGAACAGCAGTGAACAGAAACACTGTCACTATGGCTTGAATTCTGGTGGTCCCAGGCACTGTCCTGGACATGACATGCCACTCGTTCCCCCCCAGAGCTCCTGTCCTAAGGATCTTGCCCAGACTCTTCCTTTACCTGGCATGCAGAGGCATGTGAAGCCTCCAATCTTGTCCAAGCAGGTGGCATCGTTCTGGCAGGGATCCGAGTGGCACTCATTGATGTCCATCTCACAGCGGGGGCCTGTGTACCCCTTCAAACACTCACAGTGGAAAGCGCCTTCTGTGTTCACACATTTTCCCGCATGTTCACATGGATTACTATTGGCTAAAATAAAAAGACACAGGTTGGAACTAAAAAGTCCTTGGTGGGGCATGTTGCACCGAAGGGAAGGAAGGGGATGGGACTAGTGACCACAGAAACACCCGAGCTCTCATCCAATCCTTACCAAAGATTTGCTATTAGTAGCAAGGCCAGTGTCTTGGAGGTTTGGTGACTCAGTTTGCCATTTAGTCTCCATAAAATCAGACAGGACAAACACCCTCTTTGTATATGCTCTGTCTACCTCCACCCACACTGCCAGAGGCCTTTCCCCTCACAGTCAGCAATGATGCCATATTTGCTCTGCTGAAGAATCCCTAAGCTGTGAGTATATGCCAAGCTTCTCACCAGATGTGGGCATGAAACTCTTGGAGTAAAGAGGTTTAATGCAAGTTTAACAGTCTGTGCTCACTTAAAGCATACTAAGTATGACCGTGCCTCCCTGCTTTATGCAGGGGACAGAGTGACTAATGACAGTGACAGCCATCATTCACACAGGCACTGTGCTCAGCAATCACAATGGTCACTTTGGTCTTCATGTCAGCCTGGAGAGGTAGGTGCTACTATTATTACCAAATAACTACAACTAACATTTATATAGAGCTCACCATGTACCAGGCACTGTGCTAAGCCCTTAAAGTAATTATTTCATTTGATTCTTGTAACAACCCTGGGAGGTGGGTACCATTATTATCCCCATTTTACAGTTGTGGAAACTGAGGTTAATAATCAAAACAACAGCCAATATATAATATAATTTAATGCAATAATAATGTAATATAACATAATATAATATAATAATATAGTATGTCCCTAAAGTCTGGACACATAGGAAATCTTATTGACTATGCATATTTTCAAGAAATGAAATGAATGAAATTTTCAACATTTTATTTAATTAGTATAAATGAGATTTCATAGGAAGACAGAGAGACACATAGGAAATCTCATTAATTAAATTAATCTCATTAATATGGAAAATAGTCCCCAAGAGCTAATGAAAGCTTTTACTCCATATGAGATTGTCATGGTTAAAATTTATGCTAATTAAATAAAATGTTATTGAAAAATTCATTTCATTTCTTGAAAATATGCACCTACTACATGCCAGGAACTGTGCTAAGCACTCTGTAATAGCTGTCTCATTTGGGTCTCACGTCAACCTCATGAAAACGTAGGTGCTGTTATTATGCCTATTTTACAGTTAAAGGAAATGAGGCAAACGGGTTCAGTGCCTTGCCTCGGATCACTCAGCTGGTACGGGTCTTCATGACTCTGGGCTCAGCGCTCTGGGCACTACGGCACCCCCAGCTGCCCCAAGTCACAGGTACTCACCCATGGCACATTCATCCACATCATCGGTGCAGGCGGCCCCCTTGTAGCCTTGTGGACAGGTGCAGATGTACTGCCCATTCAGCGGGTTGGTGTCACACAGAGCCCCCTTGTGGCACGGATTGCTAATGCATGCATCGTCCAGGTGACACAGAAGACCTGTCCCGGGAAGAAGAGGGATGGGAGAGGTCACTGTTAGAATAGCAAGAGGATCCACACCCGCTACAACATTCCATCCAAGTGACCAACCAGCCTCTTGCAAAAGACTTCCAGAGAGGAGACTCACTCATTCCCAAGGCAGCCCTTTCCATTTTTGGAAGCTCTAGCTGTTCAGACGTTGTCCTAAAAGCAAACCTCAATCTGTCTCTGTGCCTTCTCCCAACTGCTTTTAAGGTCTTACTCATAGAACGAAGATGACCAAGTCTAATTTTTTTTTTTTTTGCCACACGACAGTCTTTCCAATCCTGAAAGACTACCATCCTTAAGTCCCCTCTTCTGTAAGATAAACCTCCCCAGTTGCTTCTAACCTATCCTCATATGGCATAATCTCGTATTCCTTTAGCAACTGTGGTGCCCAGAACTGACCAAACACAGTATTTCAGGTGTAGCCTGAACAGGGAAGTGTACAGTAATGGCCCCCTCCCACTCTTGGACACTAAAGCCATCTTTAAGGCAGTCTGAGGTCATTACTGAAGACAATCATTCTCTCCCTTACTAGAGAGGGGAAGGTTCACTCAAAGCTGGGTGGACACAACAGTCATGATGGTTGGGGTCAGGAGGCAGGGACACCTATACTACAGCAGGAACTCTCTCTGTAAGCCTGGTTCTGCCTTGGACCCACCAGGGAAGAAACCAGAGCTTCTACAACATGGTCCTCACATGCTGGACCCTCTACCCTCAGATGAACATGGACTTAAGGACATGGAAGTGATCCTGAATCAGGTGAGCTTTCCCATGGCCAGTTCTCTGAAAAGGAGGACCTCTCTTCACCCCTTCTCTGAGGATGAGCCAGTAAGACCCAAAGTTGAGTTTTCACTAGAATCCTGACCCCTGGTAAGTATAAGGATCTTACAAGCCCAACAAGAGTAAAACTACATAAATCGCATCCTGCTCATTGTAAGCAGCTGTTTCAGAGCGTCAGCGTTCCTTGTCTGGGAACCCGAGGGGTTCTGAAGAAGACATTACCAGGTACCCTCATCCACCAAATGAGAACAGTCACTGGGAACTGGATTTTCTGGTCTGCAGTCCGCTTAAGGACACATGAGTAAGACTCCAGGAGCAAAGCTGTGGGTGGGGCCTTTGGAAAAGCATTCACAATGAAATGTTTCACAACTGTTCTCTCTTCCTAACTTTTTCACCTGCTTCCTCCTCATCTAAAAGCTATTCAATTAGCAGTGATTTTAGCTACTTTCGTTTCACATTTAAAGGCCCCAATGGATGACGACAGAGGTACTCTCAAATCCGACCTTTCCTGATTAGACTCTTCATATTTCTGCTTGGTTTTTGTTGGCAGAAGTTTAGTTTAATGAGAGCACTGATAAACAGATTTCATGTGGAGATCAAGTCCCTAAGTCCCTTTATCACTAATAATTATTACTTTTTATTCATGAAAAGTTTTTTAATCTTATAATTTCAAGGAGATGAAAAGATACTTTCACATGTCAGCAGTTACTAGGCTTGTTTTTCAGCAAGAGAAAATGAGATACAAAAAGGAGAAATGAATAGTGTTCAATCAAGCCCAAGTCACCTGGACTAAAAACCCTTTGAGGCTCTGACTTCCCAGCACTTTGCATACAAGACCCCATTTCAAGCAGGAAGGTTGTGAATGATCTACACTTTAAAATGGCATTTTGAGCACTTTGGTTTCATGCAGGACAAGCTATGAAAACTCACCCATCCCCCTCCCGGCTGACCAGACTCCCTGATCTTCTTACCTGCCTTTCCTTCTGGGCATGTGCAGGAGAAGGAGGCCACACGGTCAATGCAAGTAGAGCCTGGAGTGCAGGCGGCGAAGGCACAGTCATCGATGTTCTCACTACAGTCGCCACCGCTCCATCCATTGACACAGACACAGCCATAACCCCCATTGTGATTGGTGCAGGTGCCTCCATTCTGACAAGCATTGGGCTGTAGCTGGCATTCATCCACATCCTCTGTGCAAAACTGACCTGGTGGGGAAAGAGAACATGGACACCAGGACTATTACTCCCAAGTGGCTGGTTCCATGTTATGCTATAAGCACTTGGCTTGTCCTCATCACCACTCACCAGCCAAGTCAATCAATCAATGAACGCTTATTAAGCACCCACTATGTTCCAGGTACTGTACTAAGTGCGGAGATACAAAAAGAGGCAAAAGACAGTCCCTGTCCTCAGGAAGCTTATGCTGTCTGTCCTTAGTTTTTGAAGAGGATCAATGACATCACAGGATGATGTCTCGACTTGTGTGTGAACTGGATTTAAGGCGGAATGACCCAAAGTTGTCGCCCTCACTTTCTCTTCTAGAGTCATCAAAGTACAGTACCAGGACAAAAGTCAAGATGGCCTGGGGTGCCGTGGATGACCTCGGTGTCTTCCATGGTTGACCAAGCTCTAAGCATTCCACAGTGTCGTTAGAACAAATTGTTCTCATCTACCTATTCCACTGGGGGAAGTCTTCACATGTTTGGGGCAGACACCCCTCTAACTCAGCAACAGGTCTGAGGTCCACTGGTTATGCTCAACCTGGTTTAGCCTGTCTGGGGTGTGGCCTCTGCCCATGTTACAGCTTCTTGGGTGAAAGGTGGACCCAAAAGTAGATGAGTGACACTGAAAAGGACTCTGTAAGCCTCTCACCAGAGGTGCTAGTTCTTCATGAGCATCCCATACACTCTCAAGAAGCTTATAATCTATTGGGGGAGGCACCAAACAAACAAATATATACAAAACAGGCTATATGCAGAATAAATATGAAATAATTAAAAGAGGGGAAACTATAATTAAGATGGGTAGGAAGAAGGTGGATTCTAGCTGGGCCTTAATGGAAGCCAGAGAGATCTATGGTTGGAGTAGAGGCGAGAGAATATTCCAGGCATGGGCGCCAGCCGAGAGAACGTGCAGAGCCAAGGGAAGGAGTGTCTTGTTCATGGGACAGCCAGGAGACCAGGTCGCTGGATCGAAGAGCACATGTTGGGGAGTAAGGGGTAAGAAGACTGGACAGGTAGGAGGGGGCTGGCTGATTAAGGACTGTGAATGCCAAAGTCAAGTCAAAAAATATTTATTTAGTGCCTAGTGTGTTCCAAGCACTGTGTTAAGGTAAAAGCAGTCTCTGACCCAAGGAACTCACAACCTAATGGGGGTCAGAGGGGGTGACATGTGAATACTATGTACAAACAAGACCTATCCATCTACCAACATACACACGTGTATATATTAATATATGTATACATATATATGCATGTATACATAGTCATATGTATATAGGTGCATATACACACACACACACACATATAAATTATGGTGGTTTATGCCAGGAAAGTTATAGAGGAACAGAGGCAGCTTCCATTCCCTAGAAACTCTGGCCTCATGGGAATCTGACCGGCTAAAAAAATAATCACAGCTGACATTTACGCAATGTTTACATAAGCTCATCTGATCCTTACAACAAACCTGTGGGGTAGGTTCTACGGGCATTATTATCCCCATTTTACAGATGAGGAAACTAACATGTAGCGAGATTAAGTGGCTTTCTTAGGGTTACACTGCTAGGGAGGGAACAGACATGGAACTCTAGATCCTTTAAAACATGGAAAATATCTGGGATCACATATGCATGAATAACAAGAACAGGCTGAAGGATAATTAAGCAATGAAGAAGAGAGAAAACAAGGAAAAGAAATTCCTATGCCCAAAAGAAAAGGTGGCAGGGGAAAATAAGGATAGGATAAAAAAAACTCCTGCTACTTTTGAGTGTAGAACAGGGAAAGGCAGAGTCTGGAGAAGAGTCTGGCTGAGCGTGTCCACCCCAAGGACAAAGAGGATAGAGGAAATCCACAAAGTATAAAGGGAGATGGACAGTCAGACTGAACTACAATATGGCGGCAATCTTAAAATGTGTTAAAAGCTACTATTGGGTGGGTTAGGGGGCTGGGATGATGTCTACTCTCCCTATGACCAGGACAAAGCATATATGGCTTCAAATGGAAGTTAAGGAATTTTCAATAGTAGTAAGAATAAGTCTGACAGTCAAATCACAAGCTCTAAAGCTGACATCAGATCTTTAAAAGACCAAATCAGGTCATCACCAGAGGGGACTTTTTGATGTGTAGAGTCCAGCTGAGTAACTTGAATACAAGCAGCACAGAACAAATGTTTGTTGAATTACATTAAATCTTAATATTTGTAAGCCATGACATTAAGTTGAACCTGAAGACATTAAGGATCTCTCAAAGCCTATTTTTTCAAGGACTCACACCCAGATCAAAGAAATACACACGAGACCCTTGTTACTGATGGATAACTGGTACTATAAAAAGCTCGCTTAAAGTGAATCCACTTAAAATGAGGATCAACATTTCACAATAGATAGTTTTTTAAAAGGGCGTTGTGGGGATTTTATCTTGAAAAATGAAATGAAAAGTATGTAAATAAGTCTGTTTTATTTAACAAAACCAAGGTTACAATTCCAACTATGTCCTAATGAACAAAGAAAAAATAGTTTTTTGGGGGATGTAATTTTTCCAACAAAATTATGTGACAGAAAAATCATAATAAGTGACTGTTACAAAAATATTCAAGTGCTTCATAAATTTCTCCAAAAGCCTCTGCGTCTGTTAACCCCTCTAACATACAAAGCCTTCTTTTCTGATTCACTTACAAGAATCAAGAAGACACTAACTGGCAATGGGTAAAAACAGATTGCTAGAGGCTGGCTTTAAACAGCAAGGATGATTGAGTGGATGCTAATTTTTAAGTGGTCAGTTCATAAGTAAATATTTTTATATTATGATTACTTTTACTCCCTTTACACAGCAAGGCAGGGGTTCAATGTGGCACAGAGATGAATGTTCAGAGTCAGGAAGAAGTGAGTTCACATTCAGTTGGGTCACATACTGGGGTAACATTTCCCTTGGAGAAGTCACTTAGGTTCTCATGCCCCTCCCCAGCAACTCATTAAGCTATATGCTGCCCAACTGCTGCTCGGCATTGGCAGACGAAGTTTCCTTATCTCAATGAAAACACAGGTACAGGTCACACAGAAAAATATCATCACTCCAGGGTGTAGATAATGAATACCCCAATAATGAGCACCCCCTGAATCCTGTTCCACCCCTAGTCTAGTCTACTCACATTCCCCTCTCCTCCTATTCCCCACTCCCCTCAAATTCACTTCTTACTCTCCTTCATAGTCACTGATGGACAAATACTCCACAATCGGAAAGTACGTGACGTTTCAACCCAAGAAAACACTCACTCTGCAGCATAGACAGAACAACAAAATCAGTCAATTAAGAATTTTCTGAGCAACCGTGTGTCCAATTCTAGGTCAAACAGAAATGAAATAGGCTGAGAGAAGGGAGAGCTTAAAAAAAGTAAGACATATCAGCAAACACAAGAGCCCAGGGCAAGCTATTCAGGACAGACTACCTTAAGTGACAGCTATCAACCAAGCTCTTCTCTGTTGCCCTCCTTGCAGAGACACTCACTTAGACTGCCAACAGCTGTGTTTACTAGTATTCATGGGAGACTTAGAAATGAAAATACGACAGTATATCTTGAGTGGAGAGCTGCTGCAGTATTGAAAGTTTCAACAGAAATAAGACTTTAGTATTGGTGCTGACTCAATATTTTCATGTTGCCCCATTAATTTAATTTAGCAATGGTATCTAAGCAACTGAAGCAGCACTTCCTTTTTACCTAGATATGGGGTGATTTGAGGCATGGGTCAGGACATAACAAATATCTTTAAAAATATCCAAGTGAAATCTCATAGTGAGATAATGAGGTTAACAAGACAAATTTCAGAATGGGAATTTGAGGGAAAAAAGAACTCTTTTCTGAGATGAGAAGTACAATCTTGAGCAATTTGCTCCATTTTTCTGCAACTGAGTTTTAGTACAATGGAATGAAAAGGAAGGATTTAAAATAGTGATCCATCACGAAGGGATACTGATGGTGATCTGTGAATTCTCTCAGCTAATGCTTTGTTTTTACTCAAAAGTTCTTGACAGTTTTCCTGTACGGCTTGCTGCATTATGGAATTCAGGCAGTTTGATGTGTCAGGGTCTTTGGGGAGAAGAACTGTGATCCTTAAATTATCCCTGTACATTTTATTTTCAAGGTGTCACTCTAAATTCATATCTGTTTTAACAGAATTGTTGCTGTTTAATTCTCTTCTAGGAATTTTCCTCAAAATCAGCAACATATCTCAAGTCTGTTGTTCTCTCTACAGTCTATAGCTTATACTTCTTTGGAAAGGTGTTTTTTTTTAATTGTGTATTCCCAATGTATATACTCTGCCAACTGGGTTTCCAAATTCTGCATCAAGAGTTAATTTCTGTGCTTGGAGCAACAAATTTTAATTTCGTCCCCAATTTCTTTTATGAATTTTATCTTTTGAACAATTCTATAGTTTCTTGTTGTTGTTCTGTGCTCTCTTGGAGGGCCACTGGATGCTGTCTTTCATCTGCTTCACTTTCCTTCATATTATTTCTTTGAGATTTTGCTGATTTTCACTTCTCTTTTACCTTTTCTCTTAATCTTCTCGTGACCTGGGCTTTTAAAGTTTATGTCATTTCTCTTTGTATTCCTGGCATTTTACCTTTTTCTTGCATTCTCCCATTCACTTTTTCATTCATTTATTCTTTGCTCACGTGGACACACAGAAATACACACACACACAGAGTTACTGGATGGTGAAGGGAGAACTACTTTGCAAATACAAAAGGCATTACTTCAGGAATGAGAGTGATCTTTGAAGAAAAGGCATTATAATTGAATATATAATATCATTCATTGAAAAGCACACATCAGCTATTTCACAGACTGATATGAAAACCAGAGTTGGAAGTCACTGTGCTACGTACGTTTTAAGGATACTTTTATCGTACATTAGAATTCCTCTAGGATTGAAGAGTTCCCATTCAGAAGACCGATCTATTTGGTCTTATTTCTACCAGTATTCTTTTTCCCTTTGTCCAGTTCTTCCAAAATATTCTTCATCCAGGACATAAGAAACAAAAATCAATTGTTTCCTTCCAAAATGATATGTTTATTTATGTGATTCATTTTCTTCATGTCATTATCCTGCCAGCATAGGAGAATACCAATATAAACTCATTTCTAAAATGAAGAGGTTGGATTAAGTGGTGTTTGAGGTTCCTTCAAGATCTAGATTTATGTTTGTACAGAAGAGAAAAATTATTTGCTTTGTGGTAACATGGCATTCAAATAGACGCCTATGCAGTTTTGCATACAAAATTAAGTTCAATCCAAAATTACAGTTCAGAGACCATGGAGATGGTATTCACTGAAGGTCTTTCATTCAGCATTTAAAAATATTTATTAAGCACTAACTATGTGTGATGCATCGCCCTAGGTGCTGAAGGAGATGCAAACTAAGTAGGATGCGATATTGGCCTATAGGAGCTTAGAATTTAGGACATACCTAATACAGTGTTTTAAGTTGTAAGGGGGTGCAAAGGTATTCTTTAAATGGCTGCTGCCCTCAAGAAACTTACAAAATCACTAGAGAGACAAGGCTTACATTAAGAATAAAAAAGCAAAATAAAAGCAAGCATCAAAAGGGTGATTTGATCAATAAGGAAGAAGAGACGATCAGAGTGGGCTGGAGCAGCTGAGCCTAGCTGGGTGGAACAAGCTTGGGCACTGAGGATGGGCAGCATTTCTATAAGCAAGGGGAAAAGACGGGAGCATTCCCACCTCACTGAGTATCCTGATCAAAGGCAGGGAGATGAGAATGAGTGTGGAGTATGTGAGAAATAGCAGAGACCAGCCTGAGCAGACTGGAGGTCTCTTATATGTATAAGAAGTAAGAGATCATATTAGGAATCTTAATACCAAGATAAATAGTATGGAAATGACTTAGATTTTTAATAAGAACACAAATTACTTGGAAAAGAACTTCATATCTGAGAAGAATTACTAGGAAACTGGAAAGTAGTTTGGCAGAAATTAGGTGTGGACCAACACCCAGGCTGTTGGATTTTGCAATACATTGAGCAATGAGCCTGGAGTCAGGAAAACCTAAGTTCAAATCCAGCCTCAGACACGTATTAGATGTGTGACTTGGGTGAGTCACTTTCCTTCTGTTTGCCTTCGTTTCCTCAACTGTAAAATGAGGATAATAATAGTACCTACCTTATAGGTTGTTGTTAGAAAATCAAATGGTAATGCTAATTCTCTTCCCTTCACTCCTATATTCATTCTCCCCCAAACTCAAAATAGATAAGTAACCTCAATATAAAGGTCATATCAGAAACAATTTAAAAGACAATGATATCATGTACCTTTCATAGATACGGCTAACAGGGAAAATTCTTAACTAAGTTAACAAGGGCTAAAGATAATTATAAAAGAGAAAATAGATAATAAACTGAAAAGGTTTTCTATGAACAAAATCAATAGGAGAATCTGACAAGTTGGAGCTGCAGCAAATATCTGGCCTGATGAGGGTGAATGGCCAAAATATAAAAAGAACTAAAACAAATATATAAGACCAAAGATGTATGTAAGAAGAATATGTAAGACCAAAGGCCTAAACTTTCTAGGTCTACTTGGGGTAAGACTGTAAGTCATAGACAGGATTTTGTCCTTGGTGTAGCCCTGTTTGATACTGTAATCAATGACTTGGATGAACACGTAGATGACATGCTTATGAAAGCTACCAATGAGAAAAAGGTAGGAGGGAAAAACAAACACATATTCTGTGAGACCATGGGTTAAGTTTTTAACGTGAGCATTTATATCTCAGTAACCAGCAAACACTACAAATCAGGCCTTGATTCATTGTTTTATTGGTTATCTAGACTTAAGAAAGCGATAGAAAAATGTTAATAATGAAGATTAAAATTAAAAGTGAGTCATGCTTTTTTGAAGATTAGACATTTAACCAGCATACCCTCATTCAAGATTCAGATTTGAAAAAGACCTCAATCTAGCAAGATCAACATAACTAAGGATAAATGTAAATGCCTAAACAGGTTTTGAAAATGAGGGGGGATGTGGTTAGATAGCTGTTGTTTCATTCTTTGTTTTCTAAGATGATCAATGATATCACGGAGTGATGCGCTAGGGATTTTTATTTGATTAAAATCTCAATGAGTCAACTAAGTGATGCGAATGTCAAAAAATCTAACTTGATCATGGCTGCCAAACTGGAAGAGATCTGAGGGGCTCTTCAGGTCAATTCCCTTATCAGTCCCGGGGAAGCAGAGAAACTTGCCCAAGGTCACAGAGGTAGGTTTTGAATCCAGGTACACCATCCCATGACACACAATAGTAAGAGAACCATGATGTCTACAACAAAAGAAGTAACATGTATGGGCAGACACAAATACCTTTGCCTGTCATCCCATTACAATAGCTTCCAATATTATTGGCCCACGTATAAAATTCTACTGAGTACCATGAACTATTCAATGTCAACTCATAAACTGTTTCCCAAGGTGGATGGGGATCATGCCTTAGAAGAGGAAAGAGGGCAACTGGACAGACCTGCACACACATTTCCCCTATGACACTCCCACTGCGACTAAGACGTCTGAGTCCCTCTTTGTATTTCCTCTTAGATGAATCCACAGGTTACCATTAGGTTCCAGCTTTAGGAATACATGGGACTAGTCTTTTAAAAAAAATTCCTCAACTACCTGTTACCACTTACCAGAAGGGACATTAGATTATTATATCCAGATTATCCACCCAGCTTTCGGATACTGAGCATAGACCACATGAAAGATGTGAGTGGGTTGTTCCCAACTCTGTCATTTCTGAGGACAAGAGAGGGTTGTATTCTTTGATGCCTGCCTTTAAAAGTCTTCTGGTAATAAAAAAAAGGAGATACTAGCTCTTCTGTAGCCTCCTGCAACATTTCTGAAGGTGCTAAGTCTTTGGTATAACAAGCCTCAGCTTGTACCACCTTAGTCTACACTTAGGTCTCATTGGTGAACTCCCAAGATGAGTTGCACAAAGTCCAGTCTGGCAAGTTCTTGTGGGCATAAACTAGTAACTTGTTCTACTGGTAACTGTTTCACCTGCTAAGGCATCTGGTGAATGGGCTACAGAATAGTTCGATTTAGCTATTTCCTTTCCATTTACTATTGTGAAAAGGAAAAGGAAAATCCTACTTGCTTCAAAAAAACTACATTTTCTGTGGCCACCACAAGCCTCAACTAGCAACTGGTGGAGAGCTTCTTATGATCTGGTGCTTGGATAAAAGTTTAAAGAGTTTAAAAACTGCTGAGTTTTTAAATGGAGTCTAGAGCATGGGACAATGCTGATCACACACTTTCTGAGTGTCGAGTAAGTGAATAGCTCTGTGGAAAACAGAAAGAGGTATAGGATAGTCACCATCTTCATGGAGTTTACATTTGAGGTCAGGGACACATGAAGAAAATGAACACGAAGCAGAAGATTGGTGCCAAATGAACAGAAACTTAAAAGCTGGTGGAGTTTAGAACAAGTAGTCACTGTGGCTGAAGCGGTCAGGGAAATTAGGGATTATCTGAAGAAGGTATTTCAAAGATCATCTAATCAAGCAGATGCCTAAAACCAGAGTTCTCTCTACACAAAACGCAAAAGACAATCCCGGGGGTTCCACAGGAAGACCTCCAGGAACTGGGAGTCACTCACTGAGTAACTTACTATCCCCCAAGACGACCCATTGCATTTTGGGAAAGCTTCAAGTTTGGAAATTCCTTCCTTATATTCTAGGCCAACATCAGCCTCCTTATACTTTCCAATTCTTGGTTCTAGTATGTCCTCTGGAGTTGATTCAATTCCACAAGCATTTCTTAAGCCTCTATATCCCAGGCACTATTCTAACACAATTCCTTCCTCCAAGAAGCTTCTATTTTGCTGGAGGGAAAACAAAATGTGCACATATAAATATATGTGTATGTGTGTAATCATACACAGATAGCTATGCACATGCATGTCTATATGTGTATGTATATATCTATATACATGTATGTATACATAGGTGTGTGTACACACACACACAAGGTTGGGGTACAGGGGAATCAAAAGAGGCCTTATGTAGGAGGAGGTGGCCTTTGACCTCAGGTCTAAAAATAGTTGGGGATTACAAAAGAAGGAGGTGAGGAAAGGGGATATTCTAGGCACAGAGGACAGCTAGTATAGAGGCAGAGTACATGTAGAGGGAATGCCAAATGAAAAAACGTATGGAAAAATACAACGACAACAACAAAGGAAAGGCAATCACTGGTACACTTAATCTCCAAAAGGCATTAGAGAATTAGGAACAGAATGAACAAAGGCACTGAAAAATAGAAGGCATTTTTGGAAGGCACTGTCAGCAATTTAATATGGCTTGAATGTAGACTATGTGAGGTATAGTGGTGAAAGAACCCACTGCCTCTAGCATCAGAAAACCTGGGTTCGAGCCTCGGGCAAATCACTGACCTTCTCTGGGCCTTGGGTTCCAAATTTATAAAATGAGAGAGGGGGGAGGTGGAGCCAAGATGGTATTGTAGAAACAGGACTTCCGTGTGGCTCCGGCTTCTACCTCCTCCAATATATGTAAAAAATGACTCTAAACAAACTGCAGATCTACAGTACCCACAAAGTGACAGAGAGAAACAAATCTCCTGCTGGAAGGAAGCCCTGAAGGATCCATCAGTGTGCTGGGAGCACAGCACAATCCCGACTGAGGCCCAGGGCAGCCCCAACCAGCAGCAGCAAATTTCATGTAAATCACCAGCTGCTGTAGAGGTTTCCAGACTTCTCAATCCACAGAGGCCAAAGACAAAGTAAAAGGTCAGTGTAGAACTTTGTTGGGAGCAGGGGAGCGCGGTCTGGCTGCTGCCCGCTGAGCAAGAAGCAGAGGAGGCATGGTGGCTGCAGCCACTGCCACGTGGCTACTTCCAGGCCTCCTGGCCTGCAGATTGTAGGGAGACCAAGAGACCATTCAGAGGGTAATCATTTTTGCTTTGACCTGCTTGGATCCAGATCATGGTTTTGGGTGGTGGTTCTGGGTGTGACCAGTGAGCCAGAGTTTGTGGGGGCTGTAGAGAGGATGCCCATCTAATTGCTCTAGCAGCTGCAAAAACCCCAGCAATTTGGGACATAGCTCTCTCCATTATGGAAGCAGAGTTCTTTCACGGCAAAGAGCTCAAAAGTCAAGTAATTGGCTGCCAACATGAGCAAGCAATGGAAGCACAAACAGACGACAGAATCCTTTTTGGGGGACAAAAAGGATCAAGGCACGGAGCGGGAGGAAGACATCGATGTCAGAACTCCTGCATCAAAAGCCTCCAAGAAAAATATGAACTGGTTATAGGCCATGCAGGAGCTCAAGAAGTATTCTGAAAATCAAGTAAGAGGAGTGGAGGAAAAATTGGGAAGAGAAGTGAGAATGATGAAAGAAAATCATGAAAAGTGAGTCAACAGCCTGCTAAATGAGACCCAAAAATACACTGAAGAAAATAACACCTTAAAAAATAGACTAACTCAAATGGCAAAAGAGGCCCAAAAAGCCAAATGAGGAGAAGAATGCCTTAAAAAGCCTAATTTGCCAGATGGAAAAGGAATTTCAAAAAGTCACTGAAGAGAATAACTCCTTCAAAATTAGATTGGAACAATTGGAAGCTAATGACTTTATGAGAAATCAAGATACTATTAAACAGATCCAAACAAATGAAAAAAATAGAAGGCAATGTGAAATATCTCATTGGCAAAACCACTGACCTGGAAAATAGATCCAGGAGAGATAATTTAAAAATTATTGGACTACCTGAAAGCTATGATCAAAAAAAGAGTCTAGACACCATCTTTCAAGAAATTATCAAGCAAAATTCCCCTGATAGTCTAGAACCAGAGGGCAAAACAGAAATTGAAAGAATTCACCAATTGCCTCTTAAAAAAGATCCCAAAAAGAAAACTCCTTAGGAATATTATAGCTAAATTCCAGAGTTCCCAGGTCAAGAAGAAAATACTGCAAGCAGTCAGGAAGAAACAATTTGAGTATTGTGGAAACACAATCAGGATAACACAAGACCTAGCAGCTTCTACATTAAGGGATCAAAGAGCTTGGACTATGATATTCCAGAGGTCAAAGGAGCTAGGACTAATACCAAGAATCACCTACCCAGTAAAACTGAGTATAATGCTTCAGAGGAAGATATGGTCATTCAATGAAATAGAGGAGTTTCAAGTATTCTTGATGAAAAAACCAGAGCTGAACAGAAAATCTGACTTTCAAATACAAGAAGCAAGAGAAGCATGAGAATGTAAACAGGAAAAAGAAATCATAAGTAACATTAAAGTTGAACTATTTACATAAAATGAGAGAGGGGTTGGACTAGATTGCTTCTGAGGCCTCTTACCAGCCCTCAATCTATAATTCTAGAATGGTATGAGAATGATGGAACTGAATCAATGCCCTTAAAAAGATATTTTTCTAAGCTGTGGATGTAAGCCAATGACAAAAGTTTCAAATCTACCCAAAGGTATGAAGTCCAACCGAATTAGGAAGGAGATATTATTGTCATCACCACATGGAGAAAACAAACCCCAGGAAAGTAAAAGCAGGACTGCCTACCCACATTTCAAAATTCAAGACTTTCTCTTTTACACCGAGATTTTCAAGTACCATTTTCAGAACACCACAATGACATATTGATTATAACCATCTCATAGAGACAAAACATATCATTCTAAGTTCCTTGAGGTCAGTGAACGTCTTTTCCTCTTTTTGTATCCTCAGAGTTTTGCATAGTGCCTGGTACACAGTAGGCACTTAATAAATGTTAACGTATTGATTAATACCACAAAAGGAAAGTGGAAGTAGTATATTAATAAGATGTCCTACCAGGGTAGGGAATATAATCTGGCTAACCAAGCTCAACTGGCTATATTCTGTACCAATAACCCTTTTTTCTTTAAAAAAAAAAACACATGCACTTTATACCTATTGTTTTTATATGATAGTCATTTTTGGATATAGTCCAGGGTCCCACCCCTTAGCACAGAACTCTTTCTTATAACAAAGAAAAAAGTTAAGCAAAACCAACTGATGAAGTGACTCTATATGAGATTAAGGAACCTTCTGCACCTAGGTTTCCACTTCTTTGCCAAGAGGAAGAAGAGGTTTATTTGATTATCTTTTCTCTAGTATGAAGACTGGTTACTACAATTAGTCAAAGTTTAATTTCCTTTTAGTGATCATTTAATTTAAATTGAGGCTGCATTTTATTCCAAGTTAAGTGCCTTTTTAAAAAGTAAAGAAAGAATTATAGTCTCTCCATCTCTCAGTAAAGGGTGGGGCTATGGATATTCATTAAAGAACACACAAAATATATTTTCAGATTATTCATATAAAGATTTTAGAGATGAGAAAGTAGGTTTATGTGTTGACAATTACTGTTTTTTATTGCCTTATTTGTATATGATATTTTCATGTGATTTTGTGATATTTTTATGACTTTGTGATACTTTAGATGATATTTTAGTAATACTTTATCTGATTTGTGATATTTCCATGTGCTTCAAGAATTCTCCCTCTGAGATATTTTTGAAAATTGATCACTGAATGTCTTTAAAGTTGTGTGTTTCACATCCTGAGGAGGTAGCATCCATTGTAATAGTTCTATTAAATTTGCTGAAGAGAAGAGTTGACTGCAGAAATATCATTAGCTCGTTTCTGTCTTTTCGTTTCCTTTCCAGGTTCATATATAAAATGCTCTTGGGATGATCTAGCTTTCCCAAGGCCTCAAGCATTCCACAGGGTTGGTTTCCCCTCAATTGCTTTTTTGCTCTTTTGTGAAGAGACACTTATAAACTTCCATCTTAAAAACAACAAGAACAAAACTAGACTGCCCTTGATTTCACATCACTCTACTTGGCAATCTATCAACCACTGAATGGATAAGGTGGTTTCTGAGCTCCTATGGCCTTCTCATTAGGGTGACTGTTTTTCATCACAAGGTTCTCTAAGTAACAACAATAGAGTTAATGACTTAGATAATTTTCCCATTTTTTTAGAGTTCATAGGATTTCAAAGCTTTATCATTGAAAGGGAACTTAAATACTCTCTATTCCACCCTTCTCATTTTACAGTTGTAGAAACTGAGGCGAGAGGTGAGGTGAACTGCAGTTAAAGTATGTCAGGAAGGAGCTGCTATAATAATATGTAGCATATCATTCTTGCCTTTATCTTTCCTTCTAATTTACCTTTACTATTATCAGTCAGTGATCTGACTGCACACAGATAGCTAATTCTGAAATGACTCCCACATCAGTAACTAGTCATTTCCTGCCTATTTTCACTTGTTGTGATGGTGTTTGGTGCTCACCACAATTAGGACTCTCATCCTGAATGATGTATAGGCATGATGCTGAATATTCTATTAACCTTTGGTCTCTTTCATTTCTTGATCCTGAACTATATTTCACAATG
Organism: Petaurus breviceps papuanus; assembly: GCF_028583685.1. Lineage (NCBI taxonomy): Eukaryota > Metazoa > Chordata > Mammalia > Diprotodontia > Petauridae > Petaurus > Petaurus breviceps. Next base: position 35,326,572 of record NW_027185798.1, on the reverse strand, counting down.
TACGGGCCCATTTCCTACTGAAGCTTTCATGATCTTCCCTTCTGTGCCCACAACTGCAGTGAAATATCAAGTATATCAAGCTATACACTGATTTCCTCTGAAGCCATCTCATCCAGCTCTTTAATGAATTTCTTTACTTTTCACCCTATTCTGTTGGTGCATAAGTTACAATGATCAAAGTACTCTGGGTCTCAGTTTCTGCATCTGTAAAATGAGGGGGGTTGGACAAGATGGCCCATAAGGGTCCCTTCCATTTCTAAATATAAGCTAATAGGATCATCACGGTGAGCTCTTAGCTGGTGTTTACCATGAGCATTGTCTGATCAGCCACAGTCAGTCATACTATACCTTGCCTCCAACAGAGTGGTGCCATTTTGGTCCTCTTTGAGAATGAAGTGACAGCTACCAACCAGGAGGACTATAAGTTGGGATAATCAAGGGTCTTATGAAATGCTTCTTGTGGTCTTTGGCCATACAACAGAGCCTTTACACTAGTCCTCCCTGAAGAATTCCAACTCCTCTACTTTATTTATTTCAATCCTCCAAAGGGAACCTGCATGCGTTATTCTTCTATTCATTTGGCGGGGCGGGGGCGGAGAGAGTTTCCTGGTATCACTATGGAAGAGATTCATTTCCTTTTGCACTCTATCCCCTTGGTCACTGCACAATGACTACACAGGAAGAGTGTCAAGAGTTAAATTCAATTAGTGTTTATCAATGGTCTAAGAATGGTATAATTCTTAACAGCTCCTACCCCATACCTCCTTTTCTACCATTTGATTAACATCACTTTGGAAACAGGTTGCACAGGACTGGCAGCTATTTTGGATGTTTATACTAATCTCTAAGGCCAAACAAATTCACCTAGATGTTAAGGGATCTTGTTGGTGATAAACCTTTAACTCAGCCAGGTTGGTCTTCAAATAACAGACGTTATCTGTCATAGGAGCCATACTGGAAATATTTTCATTTGTAAAACCTGCCAGGGATTACGTTTTCCTGGCCCAGTTTTTGAGAAATGAGGGCTCACCTCCATGCTGTGGTGGGGAACCAGAGATGGATTTTTATGAAGGCTGATAAGAAACTAAAAAATTGGGATCCAGGAAGGCAATACATAAATCCAAAGAACAGGTTTGTAATCAAGCACTCATAATCAGCATTACAGAGTAGAAACTGAAATTTGAGACATTTCCTGTTCTCTCCATCCAGAATACAAATGAGGGTATTTTTGAACTCCCAGAAAATAATGACTTTCCACACTGAACTAGGGAGAACAATCTCTATACAGTTTTCTTTTAAAAATAAATAAATAAATAAATAAATGAAGATCGAAAGCTGTGGTGGGAAAAGCCTCATATTACAGATCAGCCTGTCACCAGCTAAAAATTGGACAGAATCAGGGACACCTGGTTCAAAAAACTAAAATGTGCAAAAGCCCAAGGCCCCAGACACAAAAGGCTCATGCACCAACTTTGGCAGTCACTGCCTAGGTTTTCATGCCAGAAAAGAGTTACTGAAATTGGAGCAACTGACAGCCATGGGAGTTTTAACAAACTCCTTGGGCTCATCATTCTATAATGAGAGCTGGGAGAAAAGTTCAACCAGTTAGATTTGACTCATATCCACCTAAGGTCCACTCTTCATGTCTGCCTGGGGCCCCAAAGGACAATTCTGGGATCAAATTGAAATTGCATTCATAGGTTCAGCACAAAATAATAAATCATGACTGCCCGACCAGTGAACTCAAAAGCAGTCGAGGAGGGGGATTTGTGAGCAGAGCCTTGGGCCAACCAAAGTTTAAAAGACTAGAACCTAAGCTCATCAAATAACATAACTTTCCTCTAAGGATCTACTTTGAACTACTCGAATTCATTTTCTTAACTTTTCTTTAAATGTGAACTGAAATAATTTTTATGCTTAATTCAAACAACCTGACAGATGTTAACACTATAAATGACCTGCTCTACATAAAACTACTCCTAAAGAACACCTCAAAATACATTTTTCCAAGTGGTTCTCAAAGACAGACTAAGGACATCTGTGGACAGGAAATATGTGGCTATCCCTTTTCCACTCTCAGTTTGTTTTACATCCATAAGTGAGTTTTCATTGCTTAAAGGAATGCCCAGTATACTTTCATTCAGGTGACATATTTAATAAGGGTCTACTACAGGCAGAGGGCAGCTAGGTAGCACAGTGGATAGAATGTCAGGCCTGGAGTCAGTCACTTCTCTTCCTGAGTCCAAAACCAGCTTGGAACATTGACTAGCTGGGTGACTCTGGGCACACAGTCTCTTAACCCTGTTTGCCTCAGTTTCCTCATCTATCAAATGAGATGGAGAAGGAAATGGCAAATCACTTCAGTATCTCTGCCAAGAAAATTCCAAATGGGGTCATGAAGAGTCAGACACGACTGGACAATAAGTTCTGTGGGCAGAGCACTGTAATAGGAACCAGGAGAGAGACCAACTTTAGATAAGAGAGAGTGCCTGCCTTTATGGAGCTTGTAGTCTAACAGGGCAATACACCCACACAAGTAACTACCAGTTGACAAAGTAATGGAGAAGTGAATAAAGGATGAGCAAACAAGGAGCCGTACTGAGCTTCATGGAGGTGGAGATAGCCAGGCAGGTCTTCACAAAGACAGCAGCAATGAGGACAGAGAGAAAGCGTTGGCAATGCGAGCAGTGGAGGTGGGGGAGACAGATCTTAGAGAGAGTCTTGACTATTTATGCTTCCTTTGGCCTGAGCTTAGAGGCGACTCCAGTGGAGTGACTCATGTTCTTGAAGGTGGCCTAGAAAGTCACAAACCTTCCATAGCCTGGGAGGGGGGGAAGGAGGTGGCAGAGGAAAGAGGCATAACTCAGAAGATTGAGGGCGTGCTACTAATAAATGGCTCTCAGTAACGTTCCAGCCCAGGTCACATCCTAGCCCTCAAATACAAAAATTTCGAGAATGCCACTTGAGCAGCTACTTGTACCCAACAGCTTGTATCTCTTTCACTTAGGGTCAAGGGCGACACTCTCCCTTCTATTGAAACCTGCAGAGGGCTGCCCTCTGTGGACTGACTGCAATCTCCTTCTACCCAAGGTCTGAGAACGGGTAGCCGTAACTAATACTAATATTTGTAATTAACCTTTGCATTTATAGCAATATGAACAAATGAATTTTCTTAGAGCTTTCTGTGGCTTTGTAAAAAGTCCTATGCAATCCCTGCTCTCAAGGAACTCACATTCTAATAGGGGAGATAATCTGTAGGGAAGGCTTCAGCTGTGAGTTAAGTGGAAAAGTTCCATCATCTCAGGGGTCAGTGGCAAAGCAGATGTTCATATATCAGTATGTCAAGTACTATCAGAATCCTTATCTTCGTTAAAGTCTCAGTTCAGGGCTGCCTGCTATGGGAAACTTAAAACAAGTCTCCCTATCCCCCCTGTTGGTTTTTTCTATCTCTCACAGAATCACAGAATTTGAGAGTTGGAATGGACTTCAGCTGCCATCTAGTCAATCCCAAACACGAAGGAATTCTGACTAAAATATAACCAACAAATGGTTTCCATCCTCATCCTTATCCTCACCATCATCAACGACAAGCATTTATTACTGGGTCCTATGGACCAGGCTCTGTGTTCAGCTTAAAGCAGGAATTCTCTCTTGCTTCATCTTCGCACCCCCCAATGCTTATCAGGTAGTAGGGATTTAAAAAATAGATGCTCAATTGAATGCAATTTATCCTGCCAATACCCCAAGAAGATACTGAGACAGGCCACAAAATAGGAAATGGGGGTTCTGAGACTTCAGAAGAGAATTCCCCAGGATTAAACAGTGAACAAAACTGGCAGAGTTGGGGAATCACTAAAGATAATTTTGACTGTAGTGCATGCCATAGAATACCATACTTCCTCTCCATAAGTATGGGGCCACTGGGAGCCAGGATATTGATGGTGCTGGGAAGGGGTGGCTTAATTCTCCTTCTCTACTCCACCCCACCCCACCCCAACTCCTACAACACCAGTTGTGTTTACCACAAGTAAGAAAGTGGTGGTGTAGACCTGGGACAATTTGGGTTAATTTTGCCCCCAAGTAAATTAACCTGGGAGCCAACAGTGGGCCCTTTGGGCAAAGGGAAAATGTGAAAGTAGTTTTTAGGACTTTTATGATTAGCACAAGAGACCCAGGAGCCACTCCTTGAGTAGTGCTTTTAATTTCTGTTTGCGATTTTTATTTTTTATCTTCCTAAATTGCTTTTTTTTTGGGGGGGGGGGCAATCTGGTTAAGTGACTTGCCCAGGGTCAACAAGCTAGTAAGTGTCTGAGACTGGATTTGAACTTAGGTCCTCCTGATTCCAGGGCCAATGCTCTATCCACTACACTACCTAGCTACCCCTCAAATGGCTTCTTAACCGCCTTGAGAATTGCTTCCGAAAGTACTGGAATAGGATTTTAGTAAAAGGTCAAGTTGTTTGAACCCTCAAGCTCTGAGTGGTCCATTTTATCAGATGCAGGGGCAAATAAAACTATCTCCATCAAGGTCTTCTCAATAAACATGTTCTATGGTCTCAAATCTCCAGGGAGTTCACGAAGTGCCAAGTTTCTGAGGTAACACATACCCACCTAGTCTTTCTCACAAAGATAGTATGCAATCATACTTCCCCCTCCTGGTCAACCCACCATATTAGGAGCCCCTCCTTCTCTGCTTCATAGCTAACAATAACAGCAGCAACAACAAAAGTAATGACTTAATGCTAAGCACTTTGCAATTATTTCATTTTATCCTCACAACAAATCTGTCAGTGAGGTGCTTTTATGATCCCCACTTTACAACTGAGGAAACTGAGGCAGGCAGCGGTTAAGTGACTTGCCCAGGGTCAGACAGCTAGTAAGTATCTAGGCAGGATCTGAACTTAGGTCCTTGTGACTCCAATTACAGCGCACCACAAAGCTGCCCATTCACTCAGGTCATGTCAGTCACATAGTAGACTGAATTCTGGGCTTGGGAGTCAGAAAAACCTAGATTCAAATTCTACCACAGATACCTAGCTAGCTCCATCACCTGGGGCAAGTCACTTAGCCTTGGTTTTCTCATCTTTGAAATGAACTAATAAAAGCAAATGCCATGAAGATTCAATGAGAATGTAAATAGTGTTTTTCAAACTTTAAATCACTATATGTAACTACTATCTTTCCTACCACTGTTACTACTGCTAATTTCTCTATCAAAGTCAGGCCAGACGTATCTTTCTATAGAGAAATTCATCATGGTAAAAGGAAGAGAATTGTGTGCACAGAGATAAAATATGACAAGGCTGGGAAAGATTGCTCTGGCCCGGGCCTTTTTAAAGGTCCTTGCTAAAAATGAACTAAACCAAATATAAAGAAAACTCTCAAACTATGTTTGTTTTTTTCCATAACACTGCATTCATTCACTTTTGCAAAGCCCTGACTAACTAAAAAGAGCATGAATTGCAAATGACTAAATATTAGGATTATCAGGTCTTTGAGTAGATGTTCAGATTTCTTACATAATGAGACCCACTGTCCCTTATGCAGAGAGAACTGCTGCTTCCGGCTGCAGGTTGTTATTCAGAAATTTCACATCAAGGGACCCGAATTAAAACCAAAGTTCCAGATTCTCAACCAAGTAAAAGGTAATGACAACACTTTCTGAGAATCAGAAACTGCTCTGCTGACTTCCTAGCTGGCAACACATCCCAGATCACTCTTCATACCCCTTTCCCTTCAGAGAGGAAAAACCATCAGCTCAGCTGCCTGTAACCTCCAGAGGAAAAAAAAAATTACTGGTAAATGGCAGTTACTGGAAATGAAATAACTGGTGTGAAAAGTAAAAATAGCCTGTGAGCCTTTAAGCCAGTGCCAAAGCACACAGCAGGTATTTTTTAATAGATGATGGTTGACTAACTGGAGAAAGAAGAATGAGCAGTTCGATGGGATGGTAACTCAGATACTGGGGGTCCCTGTGGCAGAACCAGGTGACAGACAAGTGCCAGGACAAGACTTCCCAATCACCATTTCACCATCTTCACACCCTGTCTCCTCCCCTAAAAGATATTCCCAAAAAGGGGAGAAGGGATTTTAAACAGGTAATATTTTCCCACAATGCTCTAGACAGATATTTTGGTAAAATATCAAAAGGTTGGGAAAGACTGCTGGGCTCTGGGTCTTCCTAAGAAAGAACAGAGCTGGAAACTGGTATAAAAAAGAGAAATACAAAACTGTTTAATCTCACAGGCCTCAGAGGTTTTTGTACCACACAGAACCATTCTCCCACAGGGCATGGTAGAGATTAGGGGATAATCAAGTTCTTAACAAGTATCTTATGCTGCTCAATACCACAGAAAGATTATAAAAACAACCATCAAACCTCCCTAATGATCAAGTCACATTATTTCTCATATATACATATACATATATGTGTGTGTGTTTGCATAGGAAATCGTGACCCTATCAAATTGTTTTAAGCTAGATACATCACATTTAACATGACAGCACCATCACTGCCATCCCAGTCTGTGTCCCCTTCTGAACTTTTTTCTGCTCTTTTCTGTATATTTTATCTGTCTGTCTATCTATCTATCTATCTATCTATCTATCTATCTATCTATCTATCTATCTATCTATCTATCTATCTAACATCTACTTTTCTTTTCTACATATGTTTTAAAATGTTTCATTGATGATGTTTTCTTTTTTGGCTTTTTCCCCCCATCACTATCAGTGACCTTCTTCCTACTCCCTCCCCCCCTGCCCAAATAAGTCTTTCCTTGTACCAGGCAAGTAGAGTCAAAACTAAGTGTCGTACTGGTTATGTCTCGTGTATACTGTCCAACATCTTTCCATCAATGGGGGGGGGGGGGCTCATGGTGGGACGGGACATGCTTCATCAGCATCAGGCTCCTGCCCTCCTGACTCATCACTGTAGCCATCAAAGCTGGAGTCTTTTGCAATGTTGTTGTTGATGTAGTTAAATTACTCTCCTGCTTCTGTTCACTATCATAAACTTTTTTTTACTAAAAAAAAGTTTTGGCTTCTGAAAACCTACTGTGGCAATGGCAACAAGACTGGAAGAGAGATGGTGAAAAGCTGGAATTTGGTTCACATGCTGAGGACACTGGGAAGAAATCTAGGGGAAGTCCATCCCCAGGGAAGCCTGGTGAGAAAGTATTAAAAGGGTCAGATTTGGAGCCTCAAAGCAGAAATGGGTGTCCTTCCAGGAATGCTACTAGGAGTTCTGAGTATTACATCATAATTATCTCCAGTATCCTTCCCTCTACTAGGTAGTTTAAAACAATTAGATGGGGACAAGGACTCGGGGATCCTTCAGAGGAAAATAAAATTGTTACGGCTGGAATTTAACATTAGAGCTCTTTGGGAGAGGGGGAGAAGAGGAAAGGAAAGATATTATTATCAGTGGTAATGTGGTTCTCTCTTTCTTTCCTCCTCTTCTCTCTCTCCCTTCCCCCACCAGATACCTTCTTCCTAACACATGCATCAATACTCTGATCATCAGCTTTAAGAAGGCCTGATTCTTAACTGCCAAAGTTCGAATCAAAAGTTGAGACAAAAACATTTAACCTCCAAAAATGAATTAGCAGCTGGACATCATTGGCCTCCAACCCTCCACCCTAACCCCAAGACAACAGAAACGGAACAAGGCTCCCAAATAAATCAATGCACTTCATTCAACAAAATAGTCCCTGAGATGTCACTATGTGTAAGTCACAGTTGTGGCTGGTACCGTACAGGTCAGGAGCAGAAAGCCTAATTCCTTACTGTGAGTGCCACTGATGCTACAATGGGCAATGTGAAGAGACAGAAGGTGATGGGTAGTATCACATAAGCAATGACATCAAATACATGTGAACTACACTTCACACAATTACATAATATAGATGATCAGGTGGTACCATAATACAGAGAGAAATAGAGCTAGACCTGGAGTCAGAAAGACTTGAGTTCAAATGTGGCCTCATATGTTTACTGGTCCTGTGACCCTGGGCAAGTCACTTAATCCTGTTTCCCTCAGTTTCTTCATCTGTAAAGTGGGGCTAGCACCTAACCAGCCCCAGGGGTTGTAAGAATCAAAGGAGATAATATTTCTAAAGTGCTTTTTGAACTATAAAGTACTATATAAATGCTAGCTAATAGCAATTATTATTATGGAAAGAAATAAAATAGTACCTACCCCACATGAACAACATTCTATTTTCCCTAAACCCCAACCCTCTTCCAAACTTCCCTGTTTCTTTTGAGGGTATCGAACTCCTTCTGGCTTCTCAGGTCTACAAACTCACCAGGATTCTTAAAGCTCCTTACTCTCCCTCACCCTATACATCCAATCAAGTTACCAAATACCATCTTTTCTAACATGGCTTACATCCATCTTGCTTCCCTCTACTTAAATCATTTAATTCAGGTCCTCATCCCTTCTTTCCTGGTTTAATCCAATGACCTCCTAATTGGTCACCCTGTCTAAGTCTCTCCCACAACAGAACGTAAGTTCCTTGAGGGCAAGAATTCTTCTATATTTGATTGTATTCCAGACCAGTGCCTGGAATACAGCTTAATAAATGTTTGTTGATTGATAGATTGATTCTCTGAAATCCTACAAAAATTTACTGTTCATAGAATGCATTTAGGTAATTCGATGCAATCTCATCATTATCTGATTCATAAATGTTAAATGTGTATATGCCTTATTTCCTGAATGAGACAATAAGCTCACGTCCCATGTCCCTAATATATTCTCTTGTATCACCTCCTTCACACCGCCACAGTTTTCACAGCAAATGGTAAGTACTTGATTAGCATTGACTGAAAAATATCATTTGAACTATTTCCCTGTAGCTGAGAACAGGTCAATATCTTGATTTTGAGGTATAGAAAAGTACCCTATAGTAATGAGCTGAGTAGGGAAGAGCTGAAAGGGTTTCAGATACAGGCCACAAGTGGCTTTTCAGCCATTCGATGTCAACTGTTCAAGGTCATATATCAATCAGTAGACTCATCAGAAACATTCCTGGTGCCACTGCCAATGCCCTTATGGTCTCAGGACACCTATGGCACATTACACTTACCTGTCCATTGTGGAGGACAGCGACAGTTGTAAGTATTGACCCCATCTACACAAACTCCGCCATTTTGACAATTGTGGTTTGGACAGTCATCGATATTTTTCTCACAAGTGTTCCCTTCAAAACCTGATACAAGAGGAACAATAACAAAGAACGTCAATAATTCACATAGGGAAAAGGTGATCAACCAAAGGTTCAGATCCAAACTTGATCAGCCAGTAGGTTCTGCTCAGTTTCACATGATCCTCGATAATCTTTTTCAGCTCAAAGGCTATGCTTAGTCCAGAAATCATCGAGAAACCTCTCACCCACACTCTTTCTTCTACACAGCAGATATTACATACTGTGCCTAGAATAATTCCCTCATTGTGACCCCTTCCCTCCAGAGGTTTCAAAGCTCCACTAGAACACCCATTGACTCCCATTTTACTTGCATGGGATAAAATTCCGATGAAGGTGAACTTTTCCTGCCACTAGGATTTCACTGGTAGCATTTAAAAATACTTGCTCACCAAATTCTTTCCTTCACATCAGTCACTAGGATTGGGGAAAAGGAAGGAAAAGAAGGAGGTAAAATAATAGAGTTGTCATAATTAAATTCTTTTTTATTAGAATCCATTCAAGAATTAGGTCCATTAAATATACCAACATTTTAAATTCACTTATCTTTCCCCCCACTAAATTACTCCTTTCTCTCCTCTGTATTTTACTCTTTGCTTTAGCAGAGTGGATCATGACCACCCACCTCTTAATAGCTACTCTATCCATTGACTGCTTCTAGTGATCCCAATGGTTTCCTTTGGAGCTCCTCTCCTGCCTATTTCTGGCACTAAGATTTGGGTCCCTCCTTGACAGATGTAATCCAAAAGCCATCAGGCTTGAAGGTCAATGGCTCACCAACTTCTAAGACAAAATCCATCACGGGTCAGTCATTACATCTGGCCTCCCAAATCACCCCTTATACTTTCCTTCTCTACCTCCATTACCTCCAATCTACCTCCAATCTCTTCCTATGAGTTCTATGTCTAGGCTACTCCACCCTAGACCCAGAAAGCTTGTTTGGTTTTTTTGTTGTTGTTGTTGTTTGCAACAGCAACCACACAAAATAACCCTGGCCAGATAATTTGGGTGGAGATGAAAAAAATCATTCTCTGTGAAACTAAGGATTTAAATGAAACTGGAAATTATGACTCAACAGAATGATGTTCCTCTAGGAACACCATAATGATGTACTAAGTATGACCAAGGCTACTAGATTATTTTTTTGGGCTCCCAAATTTTTTAATGATCTCATATATAGCTGTATGGAATACTTGACTACATTTATTATTTTCAAAGATATGAATGCTATAAAGGGGACCATAATCCTTTAGACAGGTGAAACGTCTCTTGTGCTACTCCACATTTAATGGGAATCTTTAGAGATACAGGTCTATTAACCTACCAGCAGTGGGGCATTGAGTTTTGTGGCCATTTTTCCAGAAGGGGCAATGGGTTTACCCAGTCCTGGGATTTATACTGAGCTACTGCCTGGTCAATGATACATAGCACCAACCAATTACTACAAGACTGTTTTCTGGCCAACAGTGAAAAGTGAGATAATAAATCTTGATAGGAAATCAAACTTGTGACTTTCGTCTAACAATAAAAATAACAGCACTAACAAGTGAACTTTAGAAGAAGAGCCTTGAGGTTTGTAAAGCATTTTCACACAAGTGCTCTAAACCAGCAGCAGACTTAAGAGTCAGTAGAATCCAGGTTCAAATCCCACCTTTATCATTTACTGATTATGTGACAATGGACAATTCAACTGACCTCTCTGAGCCCCAGTTTGTTCCTCCATTAAACAAGGGAGCTGAGCTAGCTGGCTTCTGAGGTCTTTCCCAGCTCAATTATTCCAGGTCATTGGAAAACTAACATAATCCACTATATTATAGTTGCCTTAACAACCTGAAAAATTTACAATCCAAAGCAATATCCAATACAACCACTCCTACATTTATTTAGGAGTAGGAGGCTCAATCCTACATTTACCTACTCTCTTTTTAAAAGGTCTTATGTATATAAACATTTCCTAGAATTATGGAATTTTAGATTGGGAAGGAATCTTAACAATTACTCAGCTTTACTCCTACTTTTTTTCTTTTGGGCCAAATCTGTGACTTCATTTGGTGTGGGGAACTCCTTGGTATGGGAAGTCCCTCCACTGTTACAGACTGGCATCTCACCAGTAATTTGGAGTCTCAGAGAGTAGTCTGGGGCATTAGGATGTATCAGAAGAATGCCCAGAACTCAAGACTAAGTGACCATGAAGCCTGCCCTCCCACCCACTAGGGTAATGTCACTTCCCCTTTATACATTTTACAGATGACAATTTCCAGAGGTTAAAGGAGCTGAGAAAACAGCTGGGTGTGTCAGGTTCGTTGGGAGGATCATATTGGCACAGTAGCAGGGCCATATTAGCTCAAGCCAATTTAAGTCCTTAAAAGGATAAGTAGGGAGAAATCATTTCAGAGGTTATGTTTCAAAACCCTGCTGTCATAGTACTGTGGGCAAGTTTGCTTACTGATGATAGTAGGGGGAAGGAAGAAGGTGGTAGGTAGGAAGGAGACAGAAAACTTTTCTGGACCCATAAATCCAGAAATCAGCACATCCCTCTTAGAAGCTACCTCACCTTCTTTCTCAAGTTTGGTGGGTGTATACCTGTGCAATTGGTTAGTAGAAAAAAAGAGAGGTTACCCAATTGGGGTTCCCTAAAGGGTCTCTTATTGACAAAGATGACAGAATTCTAAAGGTTTTGAGTGAAAGGCCTCAAGGAATAAGCAAATCTACAAGGAGAAAACTAGAGGACTGGTACAAAAGACTGCTACCTAAATTGCAGGTTCATGGAATTTAGCCCTTCTGATGGCTCATCCTTGCTACTATTGTTTTTTCTTCTTAGCTAATTCTCTACATATTTTTATCTATTGGGTCCATTTTCCCAAAAATTCACAAGAAGACAATGGATGCAAAAGTAATCCTAGGTATAGTTGGAAATGTATTTTCTCCCTAACTCTCAATTGCTTGGATAGGATTTTGAGGTAAGCAGGTCTTGCCTGCCAGTCCTAAGGACCAGCCTCAATAGTACTGTGACCCCCATGGCACCTGACCCCAAAGCCGAAGGGTTTTGCCAATGCAGGGTGCCATGGCCAAGGAGGCAGCCCCTCACCTCAGAATAAGTCAAAACTCAGAGAATGCAAAAAAAAACCAAACTAAATAACTCTTAATCCTAGCAGAAATAAAACAGACACTAAAACCTACAAAATGTGCTCAGGCCTTATTTCAATGACCAAGGGATAATCAATAATCATCAGTATGCTAAGTGAAAAGATAGTTAAGAGGATTAAGGGGAAAGGCCCATCCCCCACGTTCCTATTTAGAAGAACACATGAGAGAGAAGAGGAATGAAAGGGTGTGGGAGAAGGAGGGAAAAAAACGTATTGAAAGCTACCCAATCCAAGTGGCAACTCTCAAGTCTCAGCCAATAGATTTAAAAACAGCCCAACATTTTGTGATGACTTGTGCTACTTTATTAAAATACACACCTACACACAAAACCACCCTTACCCAGTTCTCCCTCCAGCTGGCCCCAACCCAATAATATTGGGAGTTGATGATTCGATAATTTTTGTTAGTGTTCTATTGTGTTCTTATGATAAACCTTCATTGGCCAGGTGCCACTCCTTGGTACACACACATACAGGCTTCTGCTAAGGAGTTTATATAATGTTAACTAATGAAAGGTCTGAAATGTTCACAGCTGCTCATCCATTAGAAGAGAGGAGTCTTTACCTGCTGGAGCAGATTCTACTTTTCTGCCCCTTAAATATCTTTCTTATTCCCCCTCTTCTTGGAGTCTTCAAAGGCTACATTTTAGGCTAAAGAAACTGAATTTTTACAAACATGCTTAATGTCTCTCCTCTCCCCTCCCACTTCAGGAAATATTTATCTAATGAAGTCAGCACGGTATAGGGGAATGGGTTCTGGATTCTGAGCCAGAGGACCCAGATTTAAATCTGATACTTACCTTGTATGACTTTGACTTGAGGTCAAGTCAATTAACCCCTGTGGGTCTCAGTTTCCTCATCTGTAAAATGAAGGAATTAGACAAGAAGAGCTCCAAGGTCTCTCCTAGTTATAGGAACTATGAGCTAAGTAACCATGGAGGCCTTTATTCTTTGCCAGAAAAGTTGCAGGAGGAAAGCATTGTCAATTCAGTTATAACTAGGTTGTGTATTCATATCATTAGACGAGAAGATCATGGACCCACTGCTAGAAAAGGCTAGAAAATCAGTCAACAAGCACGTATTAAATGGTACTACATGCTAGGTACTATGCTAAGAAGCCACTTCACCCAGTACCCTCAATTCAAAGATAAGGAGATCCAGAAAGGGAAAGTGAACCTGGCCGAGGTCATGTGGATGGTCCATTGAAGAGCCAGGATGCCAACTCAGGTCCACGGGATTTCACATCGTTTCTTCCCCAAAACTTCTGCTAAGGAGTTTATATAATATAATAATTGTCTGGATAATCCAGACAAGTCTGTGGAGTCGGTCACTACGGCCCTGGAATGAACTGGCCCTCCCTTTCATGCTCACTAGTGGAACAAGTCATTTCTGATGACTCAGTTTCCCCATCTCTAAATGTGATTAGCACATAAAGAAGAGTACTTATGGATGCTTAACATGTCCTTTTTAAAAGCCTACTTCTTTAGGAGAGGAAATGGTGCTGAATAATAGGGGCCTTCTCAAAGTGTTCCACCATCAGGAAGCCTTCCCTGACTAAGAGTTATTTTCCAACCCCACCCATACATTCCTAGACATATGAACTGTGAGCCCCAAAGTCTTAAACTGTGTAAAAATATAATTATTCACAGGTTTCCTGCATCATATTTTGGTTTGCAGTAGAGCAGGGCATCCTGGTTTAAGTCACAGGCTCCTACAAGATGGGGACCAGGTGGATTTAACATTTTTTCCATGTTTTTTTTTTTTTTAAACTGCAGTGCCCAGCTAGTGACATATGGCAGTAGGCATTATAGATGTACTAAATGATGATTTCTCTGATAACGGTCAATTAGGTAGTTCAGTGAATAAAGCACCAGGCCTGGAGTCTGGCAGATCTGAGTTCAAATCCAGACTCAGTTGCTTAATAGCTGTATGACCATGGGTAAGTCACTTACTCTGCCTCAGTTTCCTCCTCTGTAAAATGAGCTGGAGAAGTAAATGGCAAACCACTCAAATGTCTCTGCCAAGAAAACCCCAAACGGGGTCACAAAGAGTTGGATATGACTGAAGCAAACAACAAACTTTCCTTTTCTGAGATAGTCAAAAGGATGGGCCATTTCACTGACGCTCAAAACACTCAAGAGAGGTAGTTGAAATACGTCATTTCTTCTCTACTTCCCGACCTTTCTTACTTCACCAGTGGAGATAAAAGACTTGCTTGAAATGGTAAGCAGAGAGTCAGGGAGAGAATTTTTGTGTCTTTACTACCTGACCTAGTGTGAAATAGTGAACCCCTGGAATGAGATGACCTAGGTTTGAGACCTAGTAATATTAATCATCGTGATGGTAATAGCAGCTACCATTTCTATAGCACATGCCAGGTACCAGGCATTGTCCTAAGTGCTTTACGAACAGTATCACCTTCTATCCGTAGGTTTTTACAGTTGAGGAAACTGAAGCAAACAGAGGTTAAGTGTCTTGCTTCAGGTCATACAGCTAATGAGTGTCTAAACTCAGGGTTTTTCTGACTCCAGGTCCAGAGCCTTAACCACTGCTCCTCCAATTTCTACCATCTACCTACGTGAGTAAGTCAACATCTCAAAGCCTCAGATTCAGTATTTACAAAACAAGACTAAAAATACTTGCTCTACCAATCTCGTAGGGTGGTTATGAGAAGCAATTGAGATACAGTAGAGGCAGCTAAATGGCAAGGACAGCCAGGTGGTACAGTACATAGAGCACTGGCTCTAGAGTGAGGAGGACGTGAGTTCAAATCCAGTCTCTGACACTTGACACTTACTAGTTGTGTGACCTTGGGCAAGTCACTTAACCCCAATTGTCTTGCCTTACCCCCTCCAAAAAAAAGGAGATATAATAATTAAAACAAAGCACCATATGCATGTGTTGTTGTTATTATTATTGTTTTATGAATAGGCCAGACATCTTCTCTCTTGCTGAACGTCGAGTGATTTCCTTTTTTTCTGGAGAATATATTACTCTGGTTTGATAGATCCCTTCCTGTACACACTCTCAGAATTCCCTGAGGTCCTTATACTCACTGATGGATAACAATGCAGAGAATTTCAGTGAATAATCACTCTCTCCTAGCTAAAAAAACTTCCTTTATTGACTTCTCTGACTTCCTGTCATTGTCTCACTGCCAAGTCAACCCCCTGGTTCTAGGCAACTGTTAAAAGGCATTTTCTACAAAGTGAAAGAGTTTGTTTTTCTTCCCTCCCCACCCCCCACCCCCCAAAAAAGGTTTATACAACGTCATCAACAAACTCAGTCATTAGGCTCTTTGGACTTCTGATACAGCCAAATGCCAGAACATATGGAAAAGTGAAATGTTCACAGTCAGATTATTTCCTTAACCCTTAAAACACTAACACAAGAAAGGTTTGAAGACTTAACAATTTCCTTTAAATGATCCTTTCCTCGAGCACAATGCTCAGTGAAAGATTGTGTGGGATCATGGAAAGAGAGCCGGACCCAGGAAATTGGGGTTCGAATACAGCCTTGGGTACTGACTGGCTGGCACATGTAGGTGTTTAATGAATCCTTGTTGATTGAATGCCTAAAAAGTCAGAAGATGGGGCCACCATGGAATCAAGCCACTCAGTCTCATAAAGCCTCCATTTTGTTGTCTGTAGAACACGACAACCCATTTGGAAGGCTTATTGGGAGGAAAGAACTGCATATCTTCAGATGCTTTATTAATGTAAGTTCATAAGACCACATATTTAGAGCTATAAAGGATCTCAAGGCCCGGCCCTCATTTTACAGAAAAGGAAACTGAGATGCTGAGAGGTTAAGTGACTTGCCCACCAGGGTCACAAAGCTAATAAGAGTCTGAGTCAGGGTTTGAACTCTGATCTTCTTGTCTCCAAGTCCAGTGACGATCTACTATGCCACATTGTCTACTTTTATGATTTATACTAATGTGGTGGTGCTCATCTGTTTTCCAATTTTCAGTGTCCAACTCTTTATGACTCCATTTGGGAACTTCTTGGAAAAAAATACTGGAATGGTTTGCCACCTTCTTCTCCAGCTCATTTTACAGATGAGGAAACTGAGGCAAACAGGGTGAAGTGACTTGTCCAGGGTCACAAAGCTAGGAAAAGTTATCTGAGGCCAGATCTTAACTGAGAAGATGAGTCTTCGTGACTCAGGCTTGACACTCTGTCCACTGTGCCACCCAGTTGTCCCTATTAATGGCGTACTAGCACACATTAATAAGTAACTTTTATTCAGAGCCCAGAGTGAATATATTCCCTGCCTTCTGAATGTAGGAAAAATTGAGAAAACAGATTAAGCTCGAAAATAGTATATAATTATTAGGAAGGCTTTTAGATGAGTATAAATCCATAATCATTCAGTCCAACTTGAAATATATTTTCAAAACCTGTGGCTTTCAAATGGAAAAAAAACCCTTCTAACTTCCCATTCACTTCTGAGGGTAAAGTGTATTCATAGAATCTAAATGTTTCCAACTCCCCCTGGAAAGCAAGAGAGAGAACTTTTTTTCTTTTTTAGGAAATTCTGCTTACTTCACAGATTTTCCTCCCCTGCAGTTTTCCTTCTTTTGTTTTTTTTTTGTATTACTAAGACACTTGTATAAAAACAGGATTGTTGTTGCTTAGCAATTCATCTGTTCCAGCTGCTTATTCTCTAGCCCCAGTTAAAATCCTCAGTTTCTGACATTCTAATTATTCAAACAAGATTCTTCAGTGCTTATTTCTTCCTCCTTTCCAATTGGACATCAAGACCCCTGACTTCCTTACATATATAATTGTGCCCTCTGTATAATTAATCACAACTTCTCAAATCTTAGGAGTGGGTAGGGGGTGTGTGTTATCTATGTATATAAATAGATGGTGGGAAGATCAGCAGGTTCTTTCAAATAAACAGATGTGTCTAATTTTCAATGCTGTCTTCAGATGTAGCCTTAACTCTTTTCCCATGCCTGCCCCTTTCCCAGAGTTCTATTCCCCAAATTTCCCTTTAAAAGATGCAATAAAAATTTTCCTAGTCACCCATCACCATAAATACTGACATGGCAAATTAGTGTATGTTGATTTATCCACCATAAAGTGTCCATAAAAGTACTTTCTTCCCTCCCCTCCACTACCCGGTACACCCCTGTAACATCATTAATCATAATCTTCATACTTCCCCTTTTCCATGACAGGAAGGCTCCTTAGCTGATACAGGCTAAGCCCCACCCAACCTGACCCATCTCCCCAGACCCAGGGGACTCTAACAACTCCTTACCTGGCAGGCAGTTGCATTCGAAGGTAAAGTCACCAGTCTGCCGGCAAGTCCCTCCATTCACACATGGTGAGGGTGCACATGGCACATAGGGACTGTCACAGTGCTGCCCGGTGAAACCCTGTGGGCACTGGCACTGGTAAGAGCCTGGCAGGTTGAGGCATGTGCCGCCATGCTGGCAGCGCCCAGGTGTGTCACATTCATTCAGGTCAGTGTCACATCTCTGTCCTGTGTAGCCCGCTGGGCAGCTACAGGAGAACTGGTTGGCTATCGTGGTACACGTGCTCCCATTTGCACATGGCTGAGACAAGCAGGCATCTATCCATTGGCAATGCTTTCCTATGGGAAGGATGGTCACACTTAGCAACATGACAAGAATGGGGCTCTTCCAGGCTACCATTCCCCAAATATCAAACACACCTTGTTTGCTTACAAAGGGATGCACCAAATTCCTGATCCAGCAGGTATCAAAAGCACCTTTGGAAAACCAGCCTAAGACTAACAGGGAGCTGACTAAATGCCAGTGTCCCTTCCTCAGCATGAGGACTTTGTGGTGTACATTGTTAAGCCCTTAATAATCTCAATCTCTCAATCTCTCTCTTTCTCTCTCTGTCTCTCTCTCTTTCTCTCTGTCTCTCTCTCTCTTCCCTCCCCCCCAATTCCCCATGGTAACCCTGTAAGATCAGCACTACTCTTATTTTATACATAGGGAAACAGGGATTCAGAGAGATTACAAGGCCTAGATAAGGTCATATGGCTAATCAGTGACCAAAATCCAGTTCCCTTGCTTTTCAGTCCAATGTTCTTTGCACAAAACCATACTGCTCTCAGGACAATAACACATTGGCTAAGCTGTGTGGTAATATGTACACTCTTTAGATACTTCCTTTTATTAGGAAGGAAAGAAGAAGTATTGAGCTCTTCTTAAAAAACAAACGCCTCTAAAAAAACAGCATTATCTAGAAAGGTTTGCCCAAACCCTAATCATGGCTTCATCTACAAGTCTGGCTGAGGGACTTGGATGGTTTTTGGCTCACTTGCCCAAGGTGAGAAGGAAAAGGAAAACCCAGAGTCATGCCAGAAGAAAGGTAATTAAATGATCTAAGCTCCAATACTCCCATCCTGCCTTCCTTATACATATATCTCTTCTTTTCCTATAGGTAAGAACAATAAATTGTCCTTTCATGCCTGAGGTAGGGTGGAAAGGCAAATGAGGGACAGTTGTGCTCCTGGTCTTTGGATGATGAATTCTCTGTATTCTAATTTCTGAAGGGCAAGTCAGGCACATCACATTCCTGCCAGGCCTCTCTACTATTCCTTCAAAATTTCTCCCTCTTAACATGCCAGAGTGGAAGGAGGTATGTGTCTGTGACACAGGTGGAAGAAAATATCCCATAGTCCATCTAATCTACGGGAGGTCTTTAAGAACAGACACCAAGAACCATCAAAGACAAGGGAGAGCCTCCCACTAAGGTTGGAGGAGGCATTGGCCTGAGTCCCAATCCCTACCTGTACGGCCCGGTGGGCAGATGCATTCATAGGTGTCTCGGCTACGCATCTGACAAGTGCCTCCGTGCTGGCAGGGGCGAGAGACAAAGCACAGGTGGGAGGTGGAGTACTGGCAGTCCTCACCCGTGAAGCCGGGTGCACAGCGGCATGTGGCTTTCCCCTGCATGGCCAAAGCCACACAGGTCCCTCCATTCTGGCATTTGGTCCTGTCGCAGGGATCCAGCTGCTGGCAGTACTCCCCCAGGAAGCCCGCAGGACACCTGTGCAAAGGAAAGAGGTATCCATAAAAACAGTGAACTATAAGAAACCATTTTATTCGATGATCCTTGGCTCATGCAACTTTGCACATCAATTTCCCTTAAGTCTCATTCCTGTAACAAAAACCACGGTCCAGGCCTTAGCAAAGAGCACAGAGAAGTTTAAATGAAACAGATGAAAAATTCTATGTGGGTACATTTCAGCACTCCATTCACTCTGCTGCCTGCTCCCAGGGACTCACACAGATCAGAGAAGTGGTCAAGGAGAATTCTCGTTGTCTTGTGGGTTGCATAGCCAGAGGTCTCTTCCAGCTCTGATACACGGGTAGCCTGCATCAGCTGGGGAGAACTAAATCACACCGCCACACTGACTAAATCGTGGATCATCTTAAATACTGAAATAATGTGTTTCATCTCCATTCCTTTCTTTTCATCCCCACAGTTGCTACCTTTGTCTGGTCCTCTGACAACTTATGCCTAGGCTACCATAGTAGCCTTACAGGATTTTCCCCTTGCTTCCAGATTCCTGATCCAATCTATCCTGTAATCTTACTAAAAACTTTTACCATGGCCTTTCCCAGATCAAAAACCTTCAACAGTTCTCCATGGCCTACAGGACATTGAGGGTTCAAGGTATTCCATGATCTCTCTTCCTGACAAGTTGGTCCTTTTACTGTCTCTAAATATAATTCACTCACTTCTGCCTCTGTGACTTCATTTCTGAGCCTTTGTTTCCCCACTGTAAAAACAGGAAGGCTGGACTGCATGATCTTTAAATTCTCTGCCAGCTCTTAATATTTTAGGTGCTTATCACTCCTCACCCGAAGGGCCCCTCCTTCTCTTTGGTTGAATCTATTTTTTTTGGAGGTAACAGGGGTTAAGTGACTTGCCCAGCATCACACAGCTAGTAAATATCTGAAAGTCAAATTTGAACTCAAGTCCTCCTGGTTCCTGGGCCAGTGCTCTATCCACTGTGCCACCTAGTTTCCCCTGGTTGTATTAATTCTATCCCTCTTCAAAACCTAGTTCAATTTTTATCTTTTCTTTTAACAGCTTTTCCTGAGACATTAGCCCTCAGTCACCACCCTCTTCTGAATTTCTACCTATATGGACTAAGGAGCTCTAATAAAGAAGATACATCATGAATCTCCCTATGTCTGGGATAGTTTACATTCAACTATCTATGTGAAATATAAGTACATGGATGCTTTATGGTATGTCCTTCTATGCACATGCACACCTAGTATAATTTGCAAGGGCTACAATTGTTTTTTCTTGGGAAGGAGGGAGCAGATATGTCAGTTAAAGAAAAGATATTTCCCAAAAGGCCATGACAACAAAACATCTTCTGACTGATGAGAGACAGAGGTTTCTGGGAGGAAGAATAGCCATGAAGGGCAAAGAATCCACGAGCATCCAAGAGTCAGAAATGGTTTTTGATTCCTTGCCAACCATGGACAGATTCTCAAGTGAGCAGAAAGGAGAGAAGACATCCTGGTCGAGGTACCAGAAACTAACATCGAATAAAGATGTTTTTACTTTCCCTACCCTTTATGACAACAGCGAGGTGGCTCAGGAGATAGAGTACAAGACCTAGAATCAGGAAGACTTGAGTTCAAATCCAGCCTCAAACACTCACTAGCTATGTGACCCTGAGCAAGTCACTTAACCCTATCTGTTTTTTTTTTTTTTTTTGCTAATGGAAAACTATTCCAGCATCTTTGCAAAGACAACCTCATACTGGCGTCCTATGATCCACAGGGTGATGAAGAGTCGGATGTGACTGAACGACAAGAAGAACACCTCTTATCCCCATTCCAGCTGAAGAGACTGTCCAAGCCTTACCTATTGAGGCTATACATGCTTAGAGGCGTCATTGCCCAAATTATTCTAAGGATAAAGGGGGATAAGTATGTGTGCTCCAGGAATGCGGCCCATGTTCTCTTGATTTACTATTCATTTCAAGGTCTGGATGAATAGTCTATGTTTTGAAAACTATTTATAGGTTTTGGTCTGCTAGCAGACCTCAAAATAAATGACCATGCTAGCCTCCCTAAATAAGACCTAATCCCTACCCTCAAATAATTTACAGTCTAGAAGGGAAGAAGACAAGAATGTAGGAAAAGCACAACTTACTAAGAGAGCCCTGGGAAGGGAGGAGTTACTTCTAACTGGAGGGCATTAGAGACTTTATGGAGGAAGTGGCACATGAATTTGCCCTTGGAGGATCAGAAAGCAGGTAGAGATTAAGAAAAAAATACATTCCAGATGGAGGAAATTATGAGAACAAAGGTACGGAGGTGAAAAAGATACGGCTGTGCTTGGGGTGCAGTGAGCAGCCCAGTATGTTGAGCAGAGAAAACATCAAAGGGAATATTATGAAATAATATTGATAACGTGGGCTGGTGTCAATTTATTCAGTGCTTCATGGGCAACAGAGTTTACATTTAATTTAGTAGGCAACGAGTCACTGAAGGTTTCTGGGGCAGGAGTGACTTCATCAGACACATGTGCGTGCGTGTGCATGTGTGTGTGCATGTGTGGAGAAAATCTGCCTGACAGTGATGTGTAGAGCTAGGAAACTCTGCAAGTAGGGAGATCAGTTAGAAAGCTATTGTCATAGGTTTATCCAAGCAAGAAGTGAGGACTATTCATTCATTCATTCATGCATTCACCTACTGAGAGCTTGAGTGCTTAATAAATAAAAACACTGTGCTCAGAGCCAAAGGAAGAGCCACACGGGAAGGAATAAAAAGGAAAAGTCAAGCGGTAGAGATATTATAAGGATAGACAACAGGATTAAGAAATGACTGAACAAGGGAGGGATGAGGAAGAGACAGGACTCAAAGATGATTCAGGTTTCATGACTGGGAAAATGGTGGTACCGCAAAAAGAACTTGAGAAATTAGGAGTAAGGGCAAATCTAGGGAAATGATAATGCATTCAGTTTTGGTATGTTTGGTTTAAGGAGCCAATAAGTCATAGTGATTTCCAGCAAGGAATCTGGGTCTGGAGTTCAGGAGAAATGTGAAGGCTATTGATACACATCTGGGAACCAATCATCTATCTCAAGTGATATAGTGGGAACAGGAGATATCAACAAGGAAAAGAATGTGAAAAAAGAATACCAAGAATGGACACTAGGAGTAGTCCTATATTTTTGAGGAAAAGACGCCAACAAAGCATGTGGAAAAGATATAGTCAGAGAGATAGGAAGAGAGGTATGAGAATACTGCATCACACAGAGAGATAAGCATGTCACAATTTTGTTGTTGTTCAGTTCTTCATGACCCCATGGACCATAGCACACCAGGCCCTTCTATCCTTCACTATCTTTTGAAGTTTGTCCAACATCATGTTCATTATGTCTATGACACTATCAATCCATCTCACTTTCTGCCATCCCCATTTCCTTTTTCCTCCAGAATCTTTCCACCATCAGAATCTTTTCCAATGAGTTCCGTCTTCTCATATGGCCAACGTATTTACGCTTCAAGCTTCAGTATCTGACCTTCCAGTGAATAGTCTGAATTAATTTCATGTATCAACTGATTGTATCTCCTTTCCATCCAAAGGGACTCCCAAAAGTCTTCTCCGGCACCACAATTCAAAAGCTGGATTGTGCAGCACTCAGCTTTCCTTATAGCCCAACTCTCACAGCCATACTTTACTACTGGAAAAACCATTTTGACTAAATGGACCTTTGTTGGCAAGGTGATGCCTCTGCTTCTTAGCGTGCTGTCTGGATTTTCCATAACTTTCCAAGGTTCACATTTGATCCTTAATATTTGCAGGCTGCTTTTGTGTTTGTTGTCGTTGTGCATGCGGGTATTTTAGGGGGAGGTCTAGGACTTGTAAGGGTGAAAGTTTTGTTGCTCAGTGCCTACTCTTCATGACTCCTTTTGGGTTTCTTTGGCAAAGATAATGGAGTGGTTGGCCATTTCCTTCTCCAGTTCATCTGACATCTGAGGAAAGTGAGGTAAACATGGTTAAGGTGCCTAGGTCACACAGCTAGGAAGTGTCTGAAGCTGGATTTGAACTCATAAAGATGAGTCTTCCTGACTCTAGGCCCAGCACTCTGTATACTGGGCGATCTAGCTGCCCCCAAAGCAGGTAATTGTGTTAAGGGCTTTAGGGAATCTAAGGGAATGAGGAGACAAAAAGGGCCACTGACTATGGTGATTAGGAGGTCATGAGTGACCTTTATAAAAAGTTTCAGGGCAGAGGTTAGGGCAAAAGATAGGTTTCAATGAACTGAGAGGTAAATGGGTTACTAGAAGCAGAAACAGATAGCATAGACTATTGGCTTGGGGGGTGTGAGCTATTATGAGCAAGATCTTATTCCTTGCTCTGGACTCTGGACTGAGAACTGAGTCATCACTCAAATCAATGACTGCTTGATGCTCCCTGAGCTATAGAATGGTTCATTCCTTCACCTTTATCTTCCATGTATGCCTGACTAAATTGCTTCACTCAGCTCCTTTTCTAACCCCAGTCCCCCATCTTTACCTGCTGTAGTTAAATGTCTTTTCTCTCTACCTACTCTTTCTGTGGTCCTCTGAAATCCAATTTTCAACCTCATCACCTCGCAGAAACTAGTGTATGAGACAAGCAATAACGTCCTCCTTAGCAAAGCCAAGTTTTTATCTTGCCTAAGTTCTCCACTATGTGACACCAATCATCCCACCTTCCTTCTAGATGTTCTTTGTACACCTGACTTCAGTGTCATTTCTACCTTTTTCATTACTCTCTTTTGATTATGCATCCCAATTCTTGCATTTCTATTGGCTGCTTCCCATATCTGGCACATGTGTCCTCCTCATCCCTGCCTCCTGGATTCCTTCAAGTCTCAGCTAATGCCCCATCTTCTCTAAGAAGCCTTTTCCAATCCTCCTTAATCTGAGTGTCTTCCTCCTGAGATCACCACCAATTTATCCTGCACATATCTCATTTGTATGTAATTGTTTCCATGTCATCTCCCCCATTAGACTATCTTTTGACTTTCTTTGTGTCCTCAGTGCTTAGTACAGTACCTGGTAGAGAACAGGTACTTGATAAATGCTAGCTGACTTACTGGATCCCGTCTTAATTTTTAAGAAAATTTCATAATGAAAGGAAATGCTAAATTTCTTTCAAATGTGGGTGAAAACAAAGAAGTAGTTTCTTTCCCACTCAAGTCACCAGATGCCCTGAAATCTATCCATGAACCACTTGGGAGTGTCTATGCACCCCAGGTTAAGAATCCCTGATTTAGAAATTATCTACTCTTATCTCTCGCCTTGGGTAAAAATACTTTCTATAGCAATGAAATTCAAAATGCATTTATGAAGCACCCACCACATGCAGATTTTTAGCAAACATTTGATAAATTCTCACATACCATTCTTTGGGAAAAGATGGAAAGTTATGGACTATCCAATTATAAATTTTGATGGATTTTCAAATGCTTGAATGTACAGACTCAGAATATTTCCTAATGGTTGAATGTCAACTTGGCAGTAGTTCTCCAGCAGAGTCCAAAGAGATTTGTACTTGGGTCTATGCATTTTTAACATTTTTTATTAGTGACATGGATAAGGATATAGATAAACTTGCTAATCAGATTGTAGATGACACCACACTGGGTGGGAATAGTCAGAATCTAAAAAAAAGCAAAACAACCCCCCCTCCCCCAAAATCAACTTGGAAGTAGAGGATGTGGGAGGCACGGTTAGTCAGCAATCTGTCCAAAAAAAGATCTGGGGATTTTGGTGAACTGCAAGGTCCATGAGTCAACAATGGGAGAGGGAAGCCAAAAAAGCTAATGCAATCATGGACTGCATCAAAAGAAAATAATTTCAAGGATTCTAGGGGTGGCAATCACCCTGTACTCAGTTCTGTTCTGACAAGGAGAACTGATAAACTATAGGGTACCCAAAAGCCAGCAACCAGGATGGTTAAGGGCATCTTGTCTGTGCTAGATGTTACTGTTGTTTGTCCTTCATTCTCAAACTGGACCATGACATCAGGAAGGTGATGCCATGACTTGGCAAGTGAATTGGATTTAAATGAGGGAGGGCTGTGGAAAGTCACCAGCTTCACTTTCTCTTCTGGAGCCATCTGGGTCATGTCCAAATACAGATCGGGAGTAGAGATGGCCCTAGAAGTACAGGGGCATCATAGCTGGTTTGGGGTCATGTGGAAGAGGGATTACATTTATTCATTTTGGTTCCAGAGGGGGAAAAAAGGAAAAATGAAGGAAGGTTACAAAGAAGCAAATTAATGCTTAATATCATGAAGCTTCCTAAGAATTAGGAAGGGCCAAAATCAAATGAACTGCCTTGGGAATGGGTGGCCAGGAGATCTTCACTGGAGGTCTTAAAGTAAAGCCTGGATGACTATTTATTGAAGTATTATAATGAGACATCCCCTCCCTTTTTTTTTTTTAAGCAATTGGGGTTAAGTAACTTGCTCAAGGTTACATGGCCAGTTATTTCTGGGTGTGGTGCTAAGTATCTGAGCCCAGATTCAATCCCCAAGTCATCCCAACACTGGGGCCGGTGCTCTTACTCGCTGAGCCACCTGGCCACCCCTAAGCAATTGGGGTTAAGTAACTTGCTTAAGGTTACACGGCCAGGTGTTTCTGGGTGGGCGCTAAGTGTTTGAACCCAGATTCGATTCCCCAGGTCATCCCGACACTGGGGCCAGTGCTCTTACTCGCTGTGCTACCTGGCCGCCCCGAGACATCCCTTTTAAGACATGGGTTAGACAAGGATGTGCCTGCTTAGGTCTAGTCTCACTCAAAATTTCTGTAGCTCATAAGGAACTACGGATGGACCTTACAACATACTAAAGAGATGCAAAATGTGGAGGGAAGGAGGGAGGAAGAGGGGAAGAGAGGCAGAGAGAGAGAGAGTGTAGAGTGTAGAGTGTGATAGGGAAGAGGAGGAAACCAGACACAGTGTGCTAGGAATATATAAAGGAAAGGAGAACACTTGGGCTAATTTTATGGAGAAAGTGGCCCTTGAGCTGAGCCAGGAAAAAAATAGAAGGATTTCAAGAGAGAGTGATAAGGAGAGAAGGCATCAAAGACATGGGGAGACAATGCCCTTTGCAAAGGAGCAGAGGAGGGAAATTATTGTGGAATAGCTTGTATTTCAGTTTGACTGGATTATATTACATGAAGAGGAATAAAAATTATGATCATGATAGCTAATATTTATATAGTGCTTACTATGTAGCAGGCACTATTCTAAGCATTTTATAATTATTACATTATTTTATCATCTTAGCAACTTTGGGAGGTAGGTGCTATTATTGTGCCCATTTTACAGATGGGAAAACTGAGGTAAACAGAGGTTAAGTGACTTGCCCAGGATCATGCAGCTAGTAAAGCATCTGAGGTCACATTTAAACTCAGGCCCGATGCTAAGGCTTAAAAAAGTAATTTGAGGGAGATGTTAAGTGCAATGGAGTTAATATCTTATCCTTGAAGCAAGTATAAGCTACTGAAGTTTTGGTTGGTTTGTTTACTTTTGTTTTCTAAAAAGGTCATGTGGTCAAATGTGCATCAGGAAGATTTTTGGTAGCTGTAATGATAACAATAAACAGGTGAATTCTGTGAATTTGTTTACAGAAACACACGCTTCTCATGTTTTTCACATGGGTTTATGATAGTGAAACTAGACCACGACACTGTCTATTGCCAGAAACTATCAAAAGGTTATCTTTATGGAACTCCGATTTATTGACTAATTGATAGATACAGAGGTCCTGATCTCACCAAGCTCACATGGAAGAAAGGGTGGTGCTTAGATAGATAACAGGAAATGATTGAAATGGGGTGGCAGCTCACTGCAGGTTTCAACACCTGAGCACTTCAGAAACACCTAGAAAGCCACGATCTGGTGTCCACAATTACATATGCCATAAGCCAACAGATGACAAATTCATGTACAACAAACAGATCCCCAAATATCCTTGACAACTCAACTAATAAACCATTATCACACTTAAAACTGTTGCCCACCATCACCCAGACATAACACTGATCCATTAAAATTTAATAGTATTTAACAGATGTCACCATACCCAATACTTTTCATCTCTGTTATTGGAGTTGTACTGAAAATGCATTTAGTGATATTACAGAAGATGAACTTATATCCCAATGCTTTCATTCAGCTTCAAAAAGAAGTGATTTAATTCACCTGTGTAAAAGTCAACAGTACAGTAATATAAAAAATAGGACAGTGACATGCCCCAAAATCCTTCCTATCAGACTGCCATCAAACAAAATGAGAGTGAAACGGCACAAGTCACGGTGCTGTAAGTTTTGTGAAGTGCTTTACACAAATGATGCTCCTCACACCAGTGAGGGGGGTCCTAAAGTTATGCCCATTTTTCACATGAGGAGACTGAAGCTGAGAGGGATTAAGTAACTTCTTCAGATGAACAGAGCTAACTTTTGAGGCAAGAGTCACACCCAGGTTTTCCTGCTGTCTAGCCTTCCATTCTACCCATGCCAGTGAAGGATGAAGGATGGTCTAAATGACAAAGAAGGGACATGGGCAATTCGGGTAGGAGAATATTACGATAGAGTTTAAAGTAGGGTGATGGTACTGCATGAGTGGAGAGGAAGGGATGGACACAAGGGATGTTGTGCTGGTAGATGTGATGGGACTCAACTGACTGGATGTGGACAATGTTGGAGGATGATTGAGGTTCCAAGCCTACTGGGAGGATGTTGGTGTTGTCAACAGAAACAAAGACTGGGGTGAACATTCCTGACAGATGGCCATCTAGCTATCAATCAATCAATCTATCAATAAGCATTGAGGAAACAAAAAAGGGCAAAAACCATCCTTGCCTTCAAGAAATACACATTCTAGTGAGAGAGACTATGTAAATAGTTCCCTATACAACACATAGAGTTTATTTATTTTATTATTATTATTTTTTTAAAGCAATCGGGGTTAAGTAACTTGCTCAAGGTTACACGGCCAGTTATTTCTGGGTGTGGTGCTAAGTGTCTGAGCCCGGGATTCGATCTCCAGGTCATCCTGACACTGGAGCCGGTGCTCTTACTTGCTGTGCTACCTGGCCGCCCCTAAGCAATTGGGGTTAAGTAACTTGCTCAAGGTTACACGGCCAGGTGTTTCTGGGTGGGTGCTAAGTGTCTGAGCCCAGATTCGATCCCTAGGTCATCCCGACACTGGAGCCGGTGCTCTTACTCGCTGTGCTACCTGGCCGCCCCAACACATAGAGTTTAGATGGGCCTTTGAGGGAAATGATGGGGAAAAGGGAAAGGCCTGAATAAGCCAGTGTTTGAGCTGAGCCGTGAAGGAGGGAGGGGATTCTAAGAGATGAAGGCCAGAGGTCAGTGCGTTCCAGGGATGAGGGATTGACGGTGCAAGGGGCTGAGACAGAGAGGCGGCCTGTCGTGTGCAAGGAAGGGTAAACAGGCCAATGCGTCTACTTCTCCTGACAGTTCTTCAGCTTACAAGACAACCATTTCCCACTCTTGTGCACGTCTAATTATTCAGAAGCTCTTTCTGATACTGAGCTGAGAATTTTCTCCCTACAGCTTACATGTCTTGGTCCTCCTTTGGCCCTCTGGAGCATTATAGAACAATTCCACTCCCAATGCTACACAATAGCCCTTCAAACATCTGAAAAGAGTTGGCATCTCTCTCCTTAATCTTTTCTTCCCCCGTTGATTTTCTTCAGTATTCCTCATTTGATAGATTTCCAGAATATTCATCATCCTAGGTCCCCGCTTCTGGTAGACCAGTAATCCCATTCTCATTTGGGGATAATGTTCTTAAAATGTGGCTCCAAATGCACTTTGATCGATGTAGAATACTTCTATTACTTAAGTTTAAGACTGCTTTAGCTTTTTGTTTCAAATATCAGTAACAGTAGTGTTAAGAAATAAATTTACATTGATTCTGTGGTCAATTAAAACCTCAGATTTTTTTCCTATGAGGCATTAAGCCATGTTTCTCCATCCTGTGCTTGTGCAATAGATTTTTTAGAAATTACAAGATATAGCATGGCAGCATTGTGTAACAGAAAGAAAATCAGCCATGGAGTCAGGAAGACCCAGAAGTCTTGCCTCTGACACACATTTGATATACCACTCTCTAAGCATCCCAGACAACTCTCATAAGACTGAGTCACTGAACAGTGGCCAATCTACGTTGGTCGTGGACCTCTGCTCATTGGAAGAACCCCACACTAATGAAGCAGATGTCTGGCCAGACAAAATTACAGAATGTGATTCATTCTTTCATTCTAACACTTAACTAAGCACTAACTATGCTAAGTTATAGGGGAAGCAGGACAGAGGCCCTAATCTCAAAGAGTTTCCATATAGGAATGGTGACCAGATACACAGATAACTTTTGTTATTGTTCAGTAATTTCAGTCGTGTCAGACTCTTCATGATTCCATTTGGGGTTTTCTTGGCAAAGATACTGGAGTGCTTTGCCATCTCCTTCTCCAGTTCACTTTTACAGATGAGGAAACTGAAGCAAACAGGGTTAAGTGACTTACTCAGGGTCACAGTTAGTAAGTGTCTGAGGCTGGATTTGAACTCTACCCACTTTACCACCTAGCTACCCTACACAGATAAACAGGCACAGATAAAATGAGAAAGGCATAGGAGTACAAAGTAATAGGTGCTGAGATAAAGAAAGGCTGAGCAGAGCCTTGAAGGTTGACGACAGGTGGAAATGGCAGGGAGGGCATTCTGGGCACAGAAAATAATGTGACCCAGAGAGCACAGGATGTTTTCAGGGAACAGTGGGAAGTCCATCTTGGCTGGAACAGAGGAATACATGGTGGGAAGGTGAGATGGGAGGAAGGAGTAAAACGTGATAAGGAAGATCGCACAGGATGGCTGGAAGAGAGAGAAGTAAAGGTTGGTGCCTGATTCTTGGGGGTCTTAAAGGCCAAGTTGAGGAGTCTGAGCTTTACTGAGAAGGCAGTAGGGAGGCACGGAAGGGTTCTGATCAGTGAAATTATTGGACCTTTTTATCAAGAAGATTACTCTCACAGCAGTGTGTAGGCTGGTTTGATGGAAGTAGGGAGAGAGAGAGACATACAAAACAACCAAGCAAAGGGGGAAGGAAGGCCTGAATTAAAATGGAAACAGGAAATGGAAAGGAGAGTAGAGGTATGTGGGATATTGTCGAGGAAGACTTAAAAGGGTCTGGCAATCCATCAAACAACCAAGGAAGAACAGTGATGCTACTGACAAAGGGAGAGATGTCAGGGGGGAGTAAGTTTAAAGGGAAAAAAATTATTTCCATCCTAAACATGCTGATCTTGAGGTGGCAGCTGGACCTTCAAGAAGAAACATCTAGCAGGCTATTGGAAATGTGGACTTTAAAGGAGAGATCAGGCCTAGAAAGAGAACTGGGAACTTCTCACATGGAGGTGATAGCTAAAAGTGGAGAAGTAAGAGTTCACACTGAGGTAAGAGGTATTAAACTTTACTTCACTAGCTTTGGCACAGGGTTCTAGACAATCTAGATGAATTTTGCCTTATAAAATTAAAAAATACAAACGTAGAGCTAGAAGGTACCATTTGGTCCAACTCCTTTATTGTACAGACAGGAGAACTCAAGCTCAACAAGGTTAAGGGATTCATGCAAGGTCTGTCACATTATTCCTCCAACTTCTTGTGACACATTAATTTGATAAGTGTGCCCTCTACATCTTCATCCAAATTGTTGACAAAAATTAACATCAAGGACAGAACCCTATGGAATACCACTAGATACCTCCCTATAGGATTATCTTGATCCATCAACCAACATTCTCTTGTTATGGTTGTCCAGCTATGAATATAGCTAATTCTACTGTCTTCCAGTCCACATTTTTCTATCTTATTCAGAAAAAAGATCATGAAAGACTTTGCTCAATGCCTTTCTTAAATTTGGATGCACTATGTCTACAGTGTTGTCTTGATTCTATAAACAATTTCATTTGCTTATTTTATTTACTATTTGTTGATGCCTTTTGATTTTTACACAAGTCATTTTTTAATACTTCTCCTCTCCACATTGAACCTTCCCTTGTAACAAAGAAAAACAACTAATTAAGCAAAACTGATAAAATTTTAGTTTGGTAGCACATGCAGCCTTTTGCTCTTGGAGTCTACCAAAACCCCTACCAAAACAAGGAGAATATGTTTCATAGTTGTTCACCAAGAAACATGACAATCTCAGTTCAGCTACATTTGTTGTTTTCACCTAAGTCATAGAGGTCACAGTGCTTATTTCTTTCCCTGCTTCCCCTAACTTCACTCATGAGTTCCCCTAAATTTTCCCACATTTCTCTGAATTCTTCCTATTCCTCATATCTTGAGGTATGATATGATTTAATTCTATTCACATACCTCAATGTGTTCACTCAAACAATGGGCATCTGGTTTGTCTCTCTCACAAAGAGTGGTGCCATGAATAATAATCTATGTTGTGCTTTCCTTAAGGCTTACATACAGCTTCAAGGGATAGGACTCAGTCTTCTGACTCCCAAAACTCACTGCACTTTTGACTTTGTCGTTAACTCTCTCCCCCAAGTTATGTCTTCTATGGAGAATTCCCACATTAAACTCCATTAGCTGTTGATTTTTCCATTTCTATACATAATATAGCATGAATGTTATTTTTGCTTGTCTGCATACTTTTCATTTTGATGTTCTTGTGCCTTTTTCACACGTCCATCTTGACTCTCCAATTGGCAGTAAAATTCCTTGAGTTCTTAATGCATATTAGTACCTACACCTTAATTATATAATCTGTATCAACTGATTCCAAAACTGATGTCACTTTCACATGGTGGAAGAAGTAAATTCCATGGCCTGCCTTCTAAGCACCCTTCCAAGCTCCACTCGCTGATTTGTTAGGGCTGCATGGGACCTTAGAGGTTATCCAGTTCAATCTCCCCATTTTATAGAGGAGAAAACTGAGGCCCAGAAAGCCTAATGATTTGCTTCAGGTTAAGCAGCAAAGCCAGGATTTAAATCCGGGTCCTTTGCTTTCAAATCCAGCACGGTTTCCACTTCATGCCTCATATGGTCTTGGCTTGGTAAAACAAATCAGTTCCAAGAAGTCGGTCTGACCCTGAGGGCATGGCTTGCCTACCAGTAGCTCCCGCTGATAGACTAAATTACAGATATGAAATCAAGGAGAATCTTGAGGTAAGTACACTGAAAGCTGGAAAATGGGGGGGGCTCTGTTTCCTGGGGGTACCAAAGGCCCTGCTGCCTGAAAATAAAAGGGTAGAAGCTCGGTTTGTTTTTCCCTCAAGTAGTTACAGTGCAGTCACGCTCTGAAGCATGGGGCCAGACTATACGGCACCTCAACTTTCCTTCCCAGCTCTGCCATTTTATTGAGAACATTTCTAGCCCTCCTTTAGAGAGCTGCCCAGTCTTTAATACAAAAACAGCATGTGGGAAAGGTGCATATGAAAAAGTCTCTAAAGAAAACCTGAGTAAATCTAACAGCTGCCTGCCATTCTCAATCTTGTATAGCTTCAGCTCCCTCCTGGAGTGCATTCACCATTGATTTCAGTTACTCCCTCCAAGACTCCTTTCTAGTCCACTCCAATCTCGCCTCTGACTCTGGAACTTTGAAAGAAAATAAATCACAGGCAGGGCTATGAAAGTAGGGGAATACATTTTTTTTTTTTTTTTTAAGTAAGACAGTACTTTTTTCGTGAAGTAATTCCAGGAACTAATCTGAATACTTATCAGGCCCAACTACATTCGGTTCCTTTTCTTGGAGGGGGGGGAGAGAAACAACCAAAAACCTTATGTTCCTATCAGGAGGGTGTCCAATCCTTTAACCTTATCGTCCAAAACACACGCCCGCACACACACAAACACACACACACACACACACACACAACTAGGAGGTCCTCCTAATAAAAGGTTTGCATATCTTCCCTTTGAAAGAATACTCACACAGTTCCCCCTAATGAAACTGATGAGAACCAGACCTCCATTCTATTACACCCCCAGTAGCCTGGATTAGTTCACATGTAGACACTTTACAGATTTCAGCAATGCTGGGATTTGAATATCAATTCCAATGGCTATAGGTCAGGATCAGTTTCCCTAGTAATGAAGGGCAGAAAGATTTGTTCTTTCAAGTTTCCTCTGTGAATAGCCACTCGTCTAGTGAAAAACTCGGCACTGTGGCTGCTTGTGGAAGCTCCAAGATGACTGAAGTCTGAACAGGAAATAAGCCCCCTTTCCAAATAAAAGCCAGTGTTCTTTCTCGCCTGGTTTTTTTCCATCCAGGGCTCTGTATCAGCAGGGTGAACACAAATCGAGTCGTAGGGCTTTGTGGAGTCTCAGCTTTCTTTTAGCTGAGGTCTGATCATTAAAAAACAAAACAAAACAGAACCTCATTGCATACACAAAAGGGGGGAGAGGGGAGAGAGGGAGGGAGAAAAAGAGAGAGGGAGGAAGGGAGAGAGAGAGAGAGAGAGAGAGAGAGAGAGAAGGAGAGAGAGAGAAGTACTTTACCAAACAGCTATTTCAAAATCATGATTTTTAAAATGCTATAGAGAAGCTGGAACGGAGGGGAAAAAAATGTCTCATGTGGGCTGCGTCGGCCCTGCAGCTGCTCCTCATTAAAGCTTCTCCTTTACTCCCTCTGGGCTAGTTTCCAGCAGAAAATTCTTTAGTCAGAACTCTGCTTTCAACCCACTTTCTTCTTCCCCTGGGCCCTGCCTCACCACCCAATCTGCAGTGGCAGCCTGCCCTGGTGTGAGCTTAGGGGGAGAAGGCTGTCATTGAGGTATGGAGGGAGGGGAGCAGATAAACCCCAACGTCCTCCCCAAAAAACCCCAACTTAGCACTGGCCAAGAGCAAAAATTGATATGTGTATATATTGTTTAAATGGACTCCAAAGTCAGCCTGCTCGTCTCTTTCCCCTAGAAACTCATACCTGGCATTGGGCTATGTAGAGAATGGCACCAGACTTCGAAGGAGATCCTGGTCCTCTCCTCCCTGCCATGCCTCACTAAGTCAGTCAATCAATTAGGAGGAAAATCAATGTTGTTGCAAGCCCACTCCCATCTTTACCCAGTCATGAATCCTACCAAACACGTAACCACCTAGAGATCCATTCCCAAACTGCAGATGTCTTTGCTGCTCAACACAACAGAACATCAACTCTCTTGGCTTTGCATTCAAGGGGCCCTCCACAATCTGGCACAACCTACTTTTCCAATCTCATCTGCTTTGAAAAGTGCTTTGCAAAAACTTTGAAGTGTTATGTCAAGGTCAGCTTTTATTATTATTACTCTCCAACATTAAATTTCTTCTCTCTCTCCCTCTCCCCCCCCCCATTCATCATCATTCCATCTTAACTGTTATGCTAAAAAACAAGCTTTGAAATAAAATCCTATCAAATTTATCAAGTCTAAAGCCTGGTAAGGAAGGAAAGAAAAAAAGGAAGAAGTTCATATTTACTTCTTCTTGCCAAGAGAAAGAGGAGTGGAGAAAAAAAGGAAATACCTCAGTATGTCAGCAAGGGGAAAAAAAAGTGAAGCAAAATGAAACAAAGATTTGAGAGGAACCCAGAAATGAGAACTTAAAGGCTTCGGTCCCATCCAGCATAGGCATCCATCCCCCGAGGCCCAGGACCAGGCTATTCGGGGTAAGAAACTTTTTGGTGCATTGCTCTGCTGAAAACAACAGTCAAAAGACACAAACACACACTCCGAAAAATAGTCTTCTGACAACCAATAAACAAAGACAATTATACACTCCAGGCCA
This sequence comes from Petaurus breviceps papuanus, assembly GCF_028583685.1. NCBI lineage: Eukaryota > Metazoa > Chordata > Mammalia > Diprotodontia > Petauridae > Petaurus > Petaurus breviceps. Next base: position 35,291,406 of record NW_027185798.1, on the reverse strand, counting down.
GCCATTTTTCTGCTATGTAAATTCAGCTTCCTGAATCATGTTTCTGCTTTTTTTTGCTGTTGCTATAGAAGTATTTCACAAAATGGTAATCTTGGTTCCCACATTAGCCTGAATGATTCCAAATTAAAATTTTCCCACAGGAAAATAAGTTCGGAGGGAATTGTGAGGCTGGGAATTATTCTCTAAAGTTCCACTTTACTTAGCTTGCATGTGTTTGGAGATCCCCCCCCCCTTTTCCGAATCAAGTATTAAACTTAAACCAAATGCAATAAACTTAAATTAGGAATTAGCTGAAGTGCTATTTTAAGCAGTTTTTAACATGATGAGTGAGTTCGCAGCATCCCTCATCTGAAGCTATTAAATCAGTAACCATTTCAATGGGAAAAACATGCTTTATTTACACAGGCCCTGGAAAAAAAAACCAAAAAAAAAAAAACAAACCCCCAAACAAACCCTTTGTCATTTAGGTCACAGTCCATTCTGGGTTATCAGAGCTCAAAAGGTGAACTGAGCCCCAACATGGTCAGTCACCCTTCTGAAGGAATATACAAATAGACCCACTGGACTGTTCTCGTTACTGCTGATTTGGTCTTCTCATCTTGCCTACCATATTTCGGGGTAATGCACATTTCAAAAAACATCTGTCTACTTGTGATTCAAAGGGTGATTCTTTGGATGTGTGAGCTGCCTCAGATATGATAACAGTTGAAGGGTAAAACTAGAGGCATTTTGTTATTTACTTAAAGAGGTTATCTTTGCTTCAGAGATAAAGAGGGAAGCAACCCTAACTTCCTCACGTACCCCCGAAAGTCATTATCTAAAAGCATGTAAGTCATTATTTTGCTCCATATAAGAAAAAAGTTAAGTAGCAAAAAGATAAATTTCCCCATCACAACATCTTCAGGTTATTAAAAGAACAAAGAATACATCAAGGTCTTGCCTCTCTCTTACGATCCATCCTCTCTTCTCCTTTGTCCCCTAAATTCAATCCCTACCTGCTACTGAAATACTGGCAAAATGACCTTTGGAATTTAGGTTACTAAGTGGTACTGAGTGACATGCCAAAGCTCTGATCTTCCAGCTTCTTCCCAAGACCACAGAAGCCAAATCTGACAAACTTCAGGAAGCATCTATTCTCCAGAGAAGTAACTGTCCAACAACCTAAGCTGGACTGATGTAAATCCTCATCTGTCCTGGGGTCCCATAACCTCTGGAAACCATCTTCTTCTTTCTTTGTTTCTGAAAAGGCCTTTCCAGTTCCAAACTAAATGTTACCCAGAGCACACCAAGCTAAACTTAATAGTGCAGATGGGCAGGGGAAAATGCCTTTCTTTAATCCCCATTTAACTTATAGAGTGAACTTCGTGCCCTCTACAAACTCAAGAATGGTAGAAGAGAAACACATTCTTTGTGGAGTCTGAAGGCCGGGGCTGGGGACTCACTCTCAAAGAAGCAAAGTAAAGGTGATGTGCAGAAGATTCCTCTTCAAAGAAGCTGGATCAAGTAGGTAAAACCAAGTAATATCCATATAGGCAACACAAAGACATCTTTAGAGGGACAGCCAAAAAGATGTTGGGGCATCTGAACCTACGGAAAACTTTCCCCTCCACAGTAAGGACAACATCATCTTCCATACCCCCCCCCCGACACACACACACCTTCATACTGTAAGAATTCTTGCTCTAAACAGATTAAGTAGATTAAAGTTGACTAGACTTCCCAGGTAGAGAATAATTCACCATCAGTAATCCATGTATAACAAATCCAGCCTGAGAGTTACAATGACATAAGAACAGAATGCCATCAATAAGGACTTTGACCAGCTGCTGTGACACAGACAAGATCAAACAAAATGAAACACAGAACAAACTCCCTGCTAGCCTGTGAATCACAAAAGTCATGTTTTATGTGGGAAAAGTATACTTAGGACCTACTCTGATGGTTATACGTCAATGGTTCTGGATATTCACTCCAGGGATAAACATTGATTACCACTCATCCATTCAGTCTTCTTTAGCTTCTCTTAATTTTCTCTCCAAATGAGTTCATTTCCTCTCACAGCTTTGACTATCCCCTCCTTCTTACTGACTCCCCAAATTTATACTGCCATCCCTAAGTTTTCAACTGACTTCAGGGCACTTCCTATTCAAACCCTTGTTTATCCTTCATATCTGATAGGTCACAACATTCCATCCATCCTTCCTGTAGTACAATATCTCAAGATGTATGCCTCTATTCTCACTTCCATTTACATACACCAGGCCATTCCTCGCACTCTCATGGCTGGATCATTCCAACAGCCTCACAATTTGGCTTCCCTAACTGAAGTCTTCCTCTTCAATCCATCCTGTAGATCAGGGCCAGAATAATCTTAATACACCAATCTCAATGTTACCCTTTGGTTCAGGAGCCAGCAACAATTGCCCATAGATAAGAAATGTGCCCATCTGTAACAAATGAAGTGCTAAATCCTCCTTATCTTGGTATTCAAGGTTCTCCATTATCTAGCCCCATCTTAGCTATTCCACACTATTTCCAAACATAATTTATGATAACCTGACATTGTTATATGGCCCCTTAAAGTTTACAAACTATTTTATACACATTAGCTGATTTGATCCTCCCAAAAGTCTTGTCAAAGTAGGGATGATAAGTATTCTTACTAGTATTTCCCAGATAAGGGACTGAAGCTCAGTAACACTCTGATTTGTTCATGATCACTCACAAAGCCAGTGTCTGAGGCCAACCTCATCCACATGGACACTCTCTACCTACTCATTGTCCTGAAGAGCTTGTCCTCTGCTCTACTTAAGCCAGGGTCCATCACTGCTTCCATCCACAAACATGCTTATTTTGCCATAATTTCTGTGCCATTACTAGGGCTGTTTCCTCAACTGGGAATGTTGTTCCCTCTCTTTTCTACCTGAGTCTTACCGATTCTTTTAGGTCACCCGACTGAAATCTAACCCTCAGTAACTCCAGATAAGGTGCTGATCTCACCTCACTATCCAAATCACTTAGTTTGGAATTTGATTATATTCAATTTAGACTTCACTGTCTACTGTTCTACTGGATTCTTCTTTTCATACATGTATGTGCTATCTTCTTAATGAGTTAACAAGCTTCTTAGAAGAATGGGTGACATTTTCTGTGTCAATATCTCCCACAGCATCTATTGTGCTAGTAAGAATAAATTAAATGGCAGACATAATTTTTTCAAAAAAAGCTGAAAGTGTTATATAATACACAGTAGAATTACTGGCATTATTATAATTACCACAATCTAATGATATTCCATAGTGAGTCATTAGAATACTGGTACAGGCATACTTCAGAGATACTGTGGGCTCAGTTCCAGACCACCACAATAAAGCAAGTCACACGAATTTTTTGGTTTCCCAGTGCATATAAAAGTTATGTTTATACTATACTGTAGTTTATTATGTATTATGTCTAAAAAATTGTACATACTTTACTTAAAAAGACTTTATTGCTAAAAAATGCTAACCATCATCTGAGCCTTCAGTGAGTCATAATCATTTTGCTGGCAGAGGGCCTTGCCTCAGTGTTGATTCTGCTGATTGATCAGGGTAGTAGCTGCTGAAGGTTGGAGTGGCTGGCTGTAGCAATTTCTTAAAATAAGACAATGATGATTGCAGCATCGATCAATTCTTCCTTTCACTTAGGCACTTGAAGGCTTATTCTTCGGCCCAATTCCAATACTGTTGTATCTCAGGGAATAGGAAAGCTCGAGGAGAGTGAGAAAGATGGGGGAATGGTCAGTCGGTCAAGCAGTCAGAACACCCACAACAATGATCAATTAAGTTCGCCATCTTATAGAGGCATAGTCCATGGCTCCCCAAAATAATTATAATAGTAACATCAAAGATTCCCAATCACATCACCAAAACAGATATAATGATGAATAAGTCTGAAATATTGCAAAAAAAATACTAAAATGTGACATAGAGATATGATGTGAGCGCAGGCTGTTGGAAAAATGGCATTGATAGACTTATTCATCACAGGGTTGCCACAAACCTTCAATTTGTAAAAAGAAAAACAATGCACTACCTAAGAAATACAATAAAGCAGAGTACAAAAAAACCCAACCAAGGTATGCCTGTATTAAAAAGATGGTGTTTTGTTTCAGGCAGAAATCTGGGTGGTTGAAAACACCATGAAATTTCCCAAATCCAATACATTCTATTTTCTTCCTCCCATTCAATTCTAGGTCCAGCTCACATGTCCATCTGCAGTGCCTATCCAAGATATCTGAATTGAATGACCATTTCAACAAACTGGCCATCCAAGTGAATGCCACAACCTAACCAAGAGTGGGGAACCTGTGTCCTCGAAGTGGGGAACCTGCGGCCTCGAGGACACAGGTTCCCCACCCCTGGTAATCATTCTTCATCCTGTATGGAACCAAAGGAATGGAGATTGTTTTATTCTTTTTTTTGTATTTGTACCTCAGTTGCCTGGCACACAGAAGACAATTAATACTTGCTGACTGATTCTCTTCTAAGTGACTGTGAATCTCATTTAGGAGCCTCTGCAATATTCTAAGGCTTGGTGCAAACTGTATAAATTCAGAAACATGAACACCCATGTAGGAGGGAATCTATTAGAGTTCTATGCTGCACATCTTCTATGATCAAGACTAACACACATGCCTCACCTGAAATTAATAAATAATTAGAGGTTCACATAATTTTCTGCATCTACAAAAATATCTTTCATGACCAAAGACTGAAAATTGAGGGCTACCCCAATGGCAATGGAGAGACACGGTGGGAATAAGCAGGATGCAATCACCGATAATGAAATGCATACAAATAACGGTTGCAAAAGACATCAGAAAGATATATGACCAGAAAAGGTGGATAGTTCTGTAGCATGGACAAGATAAGAAATGGAGAGTGGATGCGATTGACTAGAACCCACATCATGTTAAGAACCCTAACACAGGGCACTCAGCACAGCAGATACAGCCGATCACTATAAAAGACCTCTGGGAAAACAGATGCAAATGTGGCACAGGCTGAGAAGGCATGAAGAAGTTGCGATCTTTATTGCTTCAGTGAATGTCAACTTCTATGAAATCACAGATCCATGCAAGTGTCACTATCACAGTAGGCTCCAAATATACTTTCCCCACATAAAACACAACTTTTGTGATCTGCAAGTTAACAAGGAAGCAAATCATTTGCTTCCAGGAAATAATTTCTATCTTGGGTGATAGCATATTAGTTCAATACCAAATAAGTAACTTTATTGTCCAATAGGCAAAACTGCTATTCAGGAGGTGTGACAGAAACTTGCCACTGACTGAGAATTAGGCCCTATTTTGGTTCTTACTTTGGTAAAAATCTATTTCCTTCATTTCCTTGCCATGGATGAAAATCCTGGCCACGGACAACTCTTCCAGAGTATAAACAACTTTCTAAAAAGAAGCTGGGTACTTCAGGAGGGTGAATTATTGCTATGTGGCAGGTACTGTGCTAAGCACTGGGGGGATACAAAGGAAGGTAAAAACAGGGTTCCTGTGTATAATATTTATGCAGAGGGAGAGGGAGGAGAGAGAGGGGAGAGGAGAGACAGGAGAGGAGAGAAGAGGAGAGGAGAAGGAGAGGAGAGGAGAAGGAGAGGAGGGGAGGAAGAGAGGAGGAGGGGGAGAGGGGGGAGGGGAGGAGAGGAAAGGGGAGGAGAGGAGAGAATGATGATGGACCAGCAAATAATACTGAGGAGAGGTCAGACAGGAATGGGAAAAACTAGGAAAGAATACAGTCATGAAAATCTAGAGAGGAGAAAGGATTTAGGAAGAGCAGGTGATTGATACTGTCAGATTCTTCAGAGATGGCAAGAAGAAGGATTGAGAAAACACCATTAGATTTGGCAATTAAGCAATCACTGATAACTTCAGAGAGGGCAATCAGTAAAGGATCTGATAGTGAACTGGTAGTGAAGAAGAGGAAGGAGAAGCAGCTGGTATTGACTGCTTTCTCAAGGAGTTTAGCCAAGAAGGAGAGGACAGATATAGGACAAGAGCAAAGATGGTAGAAGAAAGCTAACCTATAATGTTAAGTGAGATAATATTGGAGGAGGCAATTATTTTAATAGGACCAATGTTATAAGTGAGTAACTGGCCAAAAGTGATATGACAACAGGATTTTGTAACTTTATGAAGACGTTTGGTTATGATGTGTTATCAATGTCACTAGAAATGGAAGTAACTGGTTGGTGAAATGTTACACAAGGTAATTAGATAACTATATTCCCACAGAGGACTAGCATTTTAAAAAATATTATCATTTCCTAAGTGTCTTCTTTCTGAAGAGATGCTGCTAGTATAAACACAACTCAGCTCACAATGCTGCCATGGGGAAAGGAGTTTGCAAACTGTACAGAAGTATACAAAAGTGAGTTATCACAACTAAGCAGATTTACTCAATGATGATCATGAAACCCAATTAACTCTAAGGCTTTATGAACCAAAATCCAGTTATTCCCTTGTTCACCATAAAAACACACTGACTATTGTCTTGTATATAACATCATTACTAATCTGACCTAACTTTTTTGAACTGTATATTCATGCACATCAGAAGAACATTTTTAGATCCTAAGCAGGAACCATGGATTTCTTTAAAAAATCCCTCTACCGTGTTTCCCCGATAATAAGACACTGTCTTATTAAATTTTTTGGACAGAAAAACACCAGAGGGCTTATTTTCAGGGGAGGGCTTATTTTAATGAACATTGACAGCAATTTTAATAAACAGGTAAATGTGAACAAAAAAATGTACCTTTATTCAATAAGCAAATCACTGGGGAAGAACAGGATGATGCGCTCACTGCTGCAGCTCTGATTGGATGCAGCTCGGAGCGCAGCATGCGTTTCACGGGGCGGGGGGGACGGTGCTAATGTAGCGCGTAGCGCAGGGGATCACCTTCACTACAGTAGCAATCTCAATAGGGCTTATTTTCGGGGGAGGGCTTATTTTAGAGGAATCTTACACAGTAAGGGGAGGGCTTATTTTCGGGATAGGTCTTATTATCGGGGAAACACGGTATAAAGCAGCATATCTAAGGATTTGTTTCTAGTCAGTGCTATTGGTGATAATGGCATCTTTCCAACACTACTAAATTCCTTAAGGGCAGGGACCATGCCTTATACTTCACTTGTTTTCTCTACAGTTCCTGCTCCTAAGCACCATGCTACAATAACCCTCAAAACTGTTATACTGAATTGTAATCCACAGCCCTTCCCAATCATCTCTTAGGGTGCCAACCTCAGGGCACTCATAAGACATAGGAATGTGGGGGCTAGGATGGCTCAAGGAGGCAAGAAGAAAAATTGACAGAAGAAAAAAAAGATGAAGATACTTGTAGCAGAAAAAACATAAAGAGGGATCCATCAACTAAATGACCAAGGAAAGGCCATAGCTACCCTCTTTCCCAATGCCACCACCTAACATGTGGAGTCTTTCTGTTTCTGTGGAATACAAAGACAGGAAACCAGATGCCCTTCCAAACTAGTAAGGGTAAATTTTCATGACCTATGTCACATGGCTACATTAAGAACTTGGCAGAAGAGTATCTTAAGATTGCAGCATAGAACTAGAATGCTCATATCTAAATTCATAGGGGAGGAGGAGGGCCCTCTCCTAGCTGAGTAATTAAAATCAATGAATCACATAATGCCATTTTTCACTATTTCCCAAATCCTTTCAACACAACAATTATATCTATGTGTTTCATCCACGTCACCAACTCACAAAATTATCATTTTTAATATTTATTTTTACAGTATTTAGGGGAATGAGGCTAGGGATTAATAAAGACAGGGAACAGCTTCCCCTACTTAGAGAGCTTGTTTGTCTGGGGTCCAATTATAATCTCTGATAGTCAGTGTCTGCCTTTGGTTAGAAGGAAATGAGTCAGCTCTCATTAGTAATCAAGTTCTGTCCTCTTTTTCTTCTTAAAGGGTGACCAAAAATTTCAAGTCCACTGAATTTTAACAGTAGGAGGCAGAGTTAGACACCACAAGTATTACATACAAACAGCACTAAGAAAAATCAGAAGCAAAGATGTCGCTAAGGTACTTTTCTTGGGATGAAGAGGATTTTGGGAAAGGGCAGTTTGCCCAGTAAAAAATACATGACTAGACTACATAACTAAGATGGGAAAAAAGGCATTTCAACACTCAGAGGGAAAATTGGGCAGCAAGCAGTATGGAAGAAAATGTATTTAGAACACCTCACACCTTAAATAAAACAAAATAAGCTATAAATAGATATATGAGCTAGATATAAAATTTAAAAAACATGGAAAAAATTACCTATCAGATTTGTAGATAAAAGTCCATGGCCAAGCAAGATATAGAGAGAATTTCTGAATATAAAATGAATAATTTTGATTACATAAAATGAAAAAGGTTTTGCACAAAGTATAATAAAGCTAAAAGGGAAGGGGAAGCAATTAACTGAGGGGAAAAGAATCTTTACAGAAAGCTTCTCTGACAATGATCTCATTTCCAAAAGACACAGGTATCCCAAAAGTCTCAGTGCTGTTTTGAGTATTAAAACTTTAATAGCTTATAAATAGCAATTTTTAAAAAACTTTAATAGCTTAAAAGGGCACTAAGCTATTAAAACTAAAAAACGGCACTAAGACTTTTGGGACACTCTATATAAGGAATGTGTTCTAATTTATAATAAGAGCCATTCCCCAACTGTTAAATTGGGATTATGGATGTTAAGACTAAGAATATGAAAAGGCAGTTCTCAAGAGAAAAAACTAAGGCTATTTGTAGTTATATGAAAAAAGTCCTCCAAATCACTTCTAATTAGAGAAATACAAATTTAAAAAAATTTTCAGACTCTACCTCACACGCATCAAATGGGATAAGATGACACAAAAATGACAAATATTGGTGGGACTATAGGAAAACAGGTACACATTGTTGGTGAATTTATGAATGGGTACAACCACTGTAGAAAGCAATTCAGAATTATACACAAAGAATTACTGAATGGTGTATGCCCTTTGATCAAGCTGTAGAAAAAAAAAAGAAACAGGAAAAGGTCCTACATATACACACATCTTTTGTGGTAGCAAAAAACAGAAACTAAAGAGATGCCTCTCAATTAAAGAATGGCTGAATAAGTTGTGGTATATCAATGTGATGAAATACTATTATGTGATAAGAATGAGGAAGTGATGGTATCAGGGAGAGATGGACTTATATGAACTGGTGCACAGTGAAGGAAGCAGAACCAAAGAAATAATTTATATTAAAACAACATTATAAAAAAGGAAGCAATTTTGGGGACCTTCATAAACTAATGAAGAATGAAGTAAGCAGAACCAGGAGGACAAGCTATACACACATTAACAACAATTTACATAACAACAACAATACTGTATAAGTTAAACAAAACAAAAAGAAGTTTTGAAAGCTCTTGACCAATACAATGACCATCCATGATTTCAAAGGATCAGTGAAGAAATATACTATCCATATCCTGACAAAGAAATGAAAGATTTAGGGTGCAAAATTATTCATGTGCATGCGTATGTGTGTGTATTGTATATATGTGTTTATACATATTGATACATGTACATATGTATACAGAAAATTTAATATCTGTTGTGAGGGAGAATGAGTCAAAGAATAACATATTTATACACACACAGAAAGACACACACACAGAGCCAACAGGGGAATTTGTTTGGCTTGACCATGCATATTTGTTACAAGGAATTTGTTTTTCTTCTTTTTTTTTTCAATAGCAAAGCGGGAGTAGGAAAGAGAGAAAATAGATTTGTTAATTAATTTTTTTAAATAGAGAGGTTGAAGGTGTAGCAATGTGGAATGTTGCATACACTTTCAGATGTGGTCACTTTATTGTTGAACCAGAAACCCTTCATAGAATGAAGGCAATATGCAAATTTTTATTACATAAAGACAAAATACAGCTATAACTTGGGGAAAAAAATTGGAAAAATCCCAGCACTTAAAAGGATGAGAGAAATCAAACAAAAGGAAGACCATAACCCAGGCAAAAACTATCTCCCAATCATGGTCAAGCTTTTGCACATGACCCAGGCAGCCCTGGTTTATTCTGGGTGCCTGAGGTTTTGAATGCACACCCTATAATCAGAGATGACAGGCATTATGAAATATGAGCCATTTAGGGGAACAAAGAAAGATTTAGTGAAAAGATGCTCATTTGATCTAGGTCTTTAACATAACTAGCTCTAGCCTATATGATGTAGTAAACAGGGCAGAAGACAGTAAGTCAAGGGAGCTGAGTTCTTTCCAATTTCTCTCATTTACTCTCATGTAAAAGCTGTTTTCTAATTAATTATTTTATTCCGAACTTAAAATCCCAAATAAGATGGGCTTCCCATAAACACAGAACAAAAATACATGAACTGTGAATTTCTATTATGTACAACTTTAAAGATCCTTGAGGGCAGGAAACCTATTTTTGCCTTTCCTTATATCCCCAGAGAGCGCAACTCTGATGGACTGACCGTGTTGCTTGAATGTCAAATGTGCACTTGCCAAAAGCCTATTTTATGGAGAACTCACAACAGGGCAAGCATTCACATGGCGGTAAGAAGAAGCGATACAAGGACACTCTCAATGTCTCTCTTAAGAACTTTGGAATTGAATATGTGACATGGGAGATGCTGGCACAGGACCACTCAGCATGGTGTACCCACCTCAGAGAAGGTGCTGTGCTCTATGAACAAAGCAGAATTGAAATAACTCAAAGGAAACACAGGATGCACAAATTTGGAGATTCCATCCCAAATGTTCAGATGGACTATTTGTGCCTGACCTGTGGTAGAACATTTCGAGTTCATATTGATCAGCCACAGTCAGACACACCATACCTTGACTCTAACATAGTGAGGTCATTTTGGTCCTCTCTGAGAATGAAGAACAATAACCAATGAACCATATCCCCAGAGGTCAGCACAAGGCCCAGAACATGGTAAACAAATACTTAACAAATGTTTGTTGGTACTGAAATATTACCTATAATATGTTCAGATAGCATACCCTCTTATCACACACAATAAACTCAACATGTAACTCTGAAACAGTTTCCTTTCTTGTTGGCTTTCCTTCTTGTTTCTTCAGTGCATTTTAAAACACTGATTTAATGGCCCCCATTACTATTTCTATTTCTTCTTCTTCTTCTTTCTTTCTTTCTTTTTCTTTCTCCCTTCCTTTCTCTTTCTTTCTTTCTTTTTCTTTCTCTCTCTACCCTATGCCTACCTCCTTGTCCTCCCATATCCATAAACTGAAAAAAGAAAAAAAAACTTGTAACAAACATGCATGGCAAGAGCTGTTTTCTTCTGCTAGTATTTCAATTTTCTAATCTTTCAGAAATACCACTCCCCAACCCAAACTATATCCTCTTCTAAGTCTAGTCCAGAAACATTTATTAAGGGCCCACTATGTGCTGGGCACTGGGATAAATTCTGGGGGTACAAGGAAGGGCAAAAGCAGCCTCTACTCTCAAGAAGCCCATATTCTAATAAGGAACATGACAGGCTCACAGCTATGCACAAACAAGATACAAGTCGGGATGAAAAAGATGTAATCTCAGGGAAAAGTAGGAGGTAAGGGTGTATACAGGGACCAGGAAAGGCTTCCTGCAGCATGTGGGATTTTAGCTGTGTCTTGGGAGGCAAGAGAGAAAAAAGCATTCCAGATGTAGCTGGTATAAAGGCACACTAGTATCACCTGTGAGGAATATCATGAAGGCCAGTGTCACTGGTGGAGAGGGAGAGAAGACTGAAAAGGGAAGAAGGGGCCAAGTGAGGGACTTTAAGATAGAAACAGAGGATTTTATATTCCATTCTGGAACAGGGAGCTACAGGAGGTTTATAGAACCAGGGAGTGGCGTGGTGAGATCTGTGATTTAGGGAAGACCAATTGGGCAGCTGAGTGTTAGCTGAACTGTAATGAGTGAAAACTTGAAACAAGGAGACCAATTAGAGACTGACTGGAATAGCCCAACTGTGAGTTAATAAGGGCCTGGACCAAGACAACAGATATGACAGAGGATCTCTTTCCCTACGAGTCATACTAATACAAAACTGCTTCTTTAAGAATCTTTAAGCAGCAACAATAACAATCAAATGTTAATACCCAGTAGTGAAAAGTAAAAGGCATCCATTCCCTAGGGTAGTCCCCTTTCTAAACTCCTCTATTTCTGTCAATACCATCTACCGTTTTTCTAATATTCTGGGTTCACAACCTGGGAATTTTCCTCAACTACTCCGTACGCAAATATTCAATCAGCTGCCAAACCTTCTTTCTTGCATCCCACCCCTCCTCTACTCACCCTTAGTTGAGATGCTTATCCCTCTCATCTCCATTATTGCAATGGCCTCCAGTTCCTTGCCACTTCAGCCCATCCTCTATCTTGTGGTACTCCCAAGGGAAGGCATCCACCCCTCTCTGTACTCTGTCTCATTGAGGTCACACCCAACATGCCATCTTCAATTCTGGGAGTGACATTTTAGGGAGTGCATTAGTAAGCTAGAGATCACCCCAAGGATAGGGATGGCAATAGTAAAGGGACCTGAGGTCATGCTATTTCAGGGGACAATCAGAGGAACTGGTGATGTTTATCCTGAAGAATGGAAGAAAGGAAGAGATGATGATTGTATTCGCTTTTTGAAAGGCTATGTTGTGGCAGAAAGACTACACTTGTTCTGTTCTGCTGGACATTAGAGGGAAAACCTCAGGGTAACAAATGGGTGAAAGTTACAGAGCAGCACATTTAGGATTAAGGAAAAACTTCCTACTCACTGGAGCTATGCAGAAGTAGAATGTATAGCACTGGAAGATAGTGTCCCTGCTCCCCCATCTCACCCCCCCCAGATGGCTTTAAGCCTGGATCACTCATCATTAGGTTGTTGGAAAAGGAGCTGAATTAACTAGGTAGCTTCTGAGATCCCCTCTTACTATGAAGTTCTGTGGTCTGCCCAGCTAAGTCTGGAGGACAGAAAGCTGACCACTTCATGATGAATTATCAACCACGACAACCCCTAAGTCTAAGGTGTGAAACAGTTGCCTAAAATGGTGCAATCACGTGTCTTCTAAAGTAAGCAAGACTAGGCAAGCAAGGAGGCACACGTAAGCTCCTTTGCCGTGACCTCATTCATTTACCACTGCTTCTCAATGTGAATCCTCAAATTCGACCAGGCTAGTCTTCACAATACACTCATTCCTCTCTCCATATTTTTGCTCATGCTGCTCCTCAGACTGGGCTAACCTTCTTTCTCTCCTCTATCCAAATTCTATTCATGTTTCAAGGCCCAGTTAACGCTTGTCTCCTCTGATTATATAGTACGCATTCAAACCTTCAATTATCTAGACTAAATTAGGGCTGCCTATTCCATGCGGAAAACTGGAAACGACTTGGGAGGGGAACAAGCATTGTCATGTGAAAGAAAGAAAGGGCAAAATGAGGGCCAACAGGCAGAAGATGAGGAGACACAGATTTTGGTTCAATAATCAAGAATAATTTGAGTTGTTCGTAAAACGGGTTGCCTCATAAAGAGTTCCCTGTCACTGAAAGGGTTCAGTTAGAAGCTAAAATAACCACCTGCCAGAGAGGCTAAAAAAAAGGTACGTTCCCATCTGGGGTGGGAGGTTAGACCAGTTGGCATCTAAAGTATTTCCCAATTCTTGAGATTCTATGTCTCTACATTCCTAAACGTTCTTCCTTGTAAGAAGGAAGAAAATCAAGGGCAGAGACATAAAGAAAGGTAGGATAGTTTCGGGGCAAGAGCTAAGGAAACAAAATAAGAAAGGAAGCAATAGTGGGTAATAGGAAACAAGCAGTCATTGCTGTGAATTATGGGATCTTAGCAAGGATAGGACCTTGGGATTCATTTTGTCTAATCCCTACTCATAACACAAATCCTTTCTACAACTTCTCCAACTAGCCTCCACTTGAAAACCTTTAGTGATAGGGAACCCCCTACATTTCAAGGAAGCTCATTCTCTTTTGGATAGCTCTAATTTTTATAAAAAGAAGTTTTTCCTTCCGCTGCATAGAAATCAGTTATATTGGAACTTCATCTGAAGCCATACATTTGACACCAAGCAGAACAAAGTCTCAACCCTTATCTAAACAACTCTTTAAATATTAAAAGATAGTTATCATGTCCCAACTCATCCTTCCCCCTACAAGTCTTCACTTCTCCAAACAATCAGCCCCTTCAACCAACTTCTAGGTCAAATGTTTCCAAGTCTCCTCACCATCCTGATTACCCTCTACATACACTACACATTATCGTAAGCACTCTTAAATTATGGCACTCAGAAATTAACATAATGCTCTAAATGTGTTCTGATAATGGGAGAATATGATGAGACAATTACTTTCCTTTTTCTGGATGCTACACTCCTTTTAATGCACTTAAGGTGACAAGATCTTCATTGTTGAATCATGAGCTTGTAATCCACTAAAACTATCACATCTCTGTCTCTGTCTCTCTGCCTCTCTCTCTCCCTCCTTCCCTCCTCTTCCTCTCGTCTCCCCACCCCCTCTTTTACATAGTATACTTGTGAAATTGATTTTGCTAAACTAACTAAAAGACTTTATAATTATCCCCACTGACTTTCATTTTACTTGATTAAATCCCTTCTTCCAGACTTTCTATATCTTTTGGGATCCTGATTCTGTCATCTTAACACAATGGCTAATTTCTCTCAGCTCTGTGCCACCAGAAACTTTGATAAGCACATGTCCTTTATGACTTCATTCAGATCATCTGGATTTCCAGAAGGGCATCTGACAATCTCCCAAGGTATCTTTTCTGCACAAATGGAGTAGGTTGGATAACACAGTTAGGTGAATCTGGTTGAACCCAAAGAATGTTGATCAATTTTGACCTAAAAAGTTAACACCAAAGAGTAGAAATTTCAAAGAGGAAGATTTCAACTCAATCTAAGAAAACTGCCACCACCACCACCACCATCATCATCATCATCATCATCATCATCACCATCATCACCATTACGGGCAGAGCTATCTCAAAGACTTGACTGCCTCTGGAGGTAGCAAGTTTCCTATGACTAGAAATCTTCTAAAAAGTTAAATGTAGTAAAGAGAATTCATGTGTTAGGGATTAGAATTCATGATCTCTAAAGTCCCTTCCATCTCTATGATTCTATGGAAAACCAGGTAATCTCCTAAACTCCGTGTCAGCTCTAAAATTAATTGATTTATGTGAGGAAAAGGAGCAGGAGAGTTAAGAGACTGAACTAAGATCATAAGGCAAAATGACATAGAATCTTACAAACTGAAATCCCTAATATAATACATACAAACTTGCTTAAGCAGAATATTCTGATAATGTAGTGCTCTGATTAATTTTAATTAAGGGTTAAAAGAGAAAACTTTTAGTTCCAAACCCTATTTAAAATGCAAGTTTCTAAAATGTGTTCACATATCATGAGAAACTTCCAAATGTGTGATTTTATGATTAGATCTTCTTGTCTTGTTACACACATTACAGTGGTCCAACTCAGCCATCCAACATTAGTTCCCACTACTCCCCAATTATCATGTTCCCATTAGGCTACTGCCTTCTAACATGCTTATTCCCACTGCCATGTCTTTGCTAATTTGGAAACCCTTCACTGGGAAATCCTTTTTTTCTGATGTCTATACAAAATCTTATCCTACTTCATCTCCAAGATTTGATGTCCAAATACTCTAACTCACACAATCCTCTTCTCCCTTTCCTCAAATTTTGTTTTTTATAGTAGGTACCACAAAATCAACACTAACTATATTTTCTTGTTTCATGGTACATGTCCTCTTTCCCCAAATAACCTATAAATTCTTCCAGGGCGGGGACACAGAATCTCGTCCAGGAGATCTGTAGTGGACACCTCTCACAATACACACAGGGGACACACTGTTATGTACAAGAAAGTCAGCAAATGTACAGGGGTCTCTCCTATTTTCTGTTACTATCCTCACAATATGTATTTCATGAAACACCCTTCTAGCACAGTGTGAATGCTCATAAATATTTAACCGGCAACTTGCCAAATTATCCATTGAGGCCGCATAGTGGAGCTCAAAAGAACTGAGTTCTACTATTTACTTGTTGTGACTTTGGATAAGGGATTCAGTTTCCTCATCTCAGAGGCATACACATTGTCCAAGCTGGAAAGGGTCTGAGAGATCATCTATTCTGATAGTCCTATCTTTTTAAAAAGAAAAACGAGGCCAATCCCAGTCGATGTTCTTATCTCTGTGCCTCAAAGTTTATATGACATGAGAGATGAGGACATCTGCACTACCTACCTCACAGGATCCAAGAAACAAAGTACTTTGAATGCTAAGGTTTTGTATGAACATGAGCTATGACATTCATCACCTTTACTAATTAATGAAAATCTTTTTTTTTTTTTTGGAGGGGGAAAGGCAGGGCATTTGGGATTAAGTGACTTACCGAAGGTCAAATAGCTAGTAAGTGTTAGAGTCTAGATTTGAACTCAGGTTGTCCTGACTCCAAGGCCAGTGCTCTATTTACTGCGCCACCTAGTTGCCCCAATTAATGAAAATCTTGCAGTAATGTAAGAGTTAGCACGACAATCCTCATTAACTGAAAACCTGGTCCAACTGATAACCACACCAGCAGAGCTGAATGAGGTACTGAAGGAGAAATGGTAACTCAACAGAGCTCACTATTTCCAGATGGCACTGCTTTGGTCTGATAATAAAGTGGCAGCTAGGTGGCACCTTGAAGACCTGAGTTCAAATCCAGCCTCAGACATGTGTCCCTATACAAGTCACTTAACCTCTGTCTGCCTTGGTTTCCTCATCTGTAAAATAGGCATAACGAAAGCAGCTGAGATTTCCCAGGGTTACTGTGATGAGCAAATTAGATACTTGTAAAGTACTTAGCCAACCTTAAAGTGCCTTATAAATGCTAACTATTATTATTATTAATGACCAATTCTATTTGTAGCTTTCAAGAAACTGAGGTCAGAAAAGGGAAATGGGAAGTATGTAAGATAAGCCTTCAAGTGAAACAATACCACCACTACAGTACCATCCTTATTACACTTCAATAAGCATTTAGATCATTTGATCATGTGAGGACAACAGAATGGTTGTCAACTGGAGAGAAGCTTAACCAAGAGTTTTTTGGTTTTTTTGCTTTTTGGAGGACACTTGGAGTTAAGTGACTTGCCCAAGGTCACACAGCTAGTTTTCGTGTTAAGTATCTGAGGCTGGATTTGAAATCAGGTCCTCCCGACTCCAGGGCCAGTGTTTTATTCACTGCACCATCTAGCTGCCCCCTTAACCAAGAGTATAAAGAAAAACTATCTCTTTACATAAAGTCCAAGACACCTAGGTGCTGGAGCTTTGCCTGTTTCTGTAATTGAGCCCAAGCTAATTCCTAAGAGTCATTGCTTTGAGCAAGTCCCTGTCAGTTTTTTCTCCCCTGTTTCACAAACTCAATTTTTAAAAATCTAATTAAAGTCAAAAACATGGGTGTTCTAGAATCAGAATTACCACCCTGAACTTCAACTTGGTTCTTCTGACTTGCATATCAGGCTGTATTTAAAGATGGTTCACTCCAAAATTATTTTCTCTGCTTTAATGAAACTTTTTTTAAAATAAAAGGCCCAGGAAAGAGATTATTCTGGAAATATTTTTAAAGTCAATAGAGTATACAAATTGAGAGGCTGATGGTTGCTATTATCAGTCTGAGACAACAATCTATTTCTAGGAGGGGAAGGACTGAGAGGCTGTGAGGTGATGTCACTAATAAATAGTTTCCATTTTACAAACAGAGGAAACTTAATCTCTCTTAGACCAAAGTGAAGAGTAAAATGTAACTTAGATAAAAGTCCACTCTAATATTTCAGTGTGGCTTCAAAGTAACCATACAGTCTCACAGGTGATGCCAACAAAACTGCAAAGGCTTCAAGTACTGCCCTGGTGATAGACTGTGTCAGCTGATGACCAGCCTTGGTAAGCATGGACAGACTTAGCCTTGGTAACTGGAAAAGGAGTTCTTTGGCCATGGAACAAATAAAAATTTTAAATGACCCTTATTTCCAAGTGGCCCTATTTTGCCTGAGCTCTGAAAATGATGAAATCGTAGAAAAGAAGGTGGGGAATGCTAAGAATCTCTGTTTACTTACTGAATTTATAAGTAGCATTCTACCTGCTGGTACTCCAAATGTGTTTGTTTTCCAATGACCTTGGATGGGTAAAGAGGTAAAAATTCTCAATTTCCCTTCACTCCTAGATCTAAAATGCAGGATTTCTGAGTTAGAGAATTAGAGGTCCCCATTGATGCTTGGTACTTAGTTAACTGTGGTAGATCAGGCAAGTCAGGTGTCCTAGTAGACAGAGTACTGAACTTGGAGTCTGGAAGAGCTGAGTATGAATTCCATTTATGTCATTTACTAGCTGTGTGATCTTGGGCAAGTCATTTAACATGTTTGCCTCAGTCTCCTCAACTGCAAAATGGATATAAAACTGTACCTGTTTCACAAGGTTCTGAGGCTCAAATTACATTTCATATACACACATAAATATACAGATGTGTGTACACTTATATAAGGACTTTGTGATATATAAATCATAGCTAGTATTATCTGTGATTATTGCACTGCTGCAGGTATTTGCTCCACAACACACATCACAGCCTCTCTATGCCTGTTTATCCTTTGATATTCTTGCCCACATTTTCCCCTAAATATTTCAGGGAGGATCTATTTAGATGCACTCTAGGTCCTTCTCCTATCTCATTAGCTCAGGAACAATGAAGGCTGTCCATGAGAAGCATGGCTTAGTAGAAAAAGTCCTCCATTTAAGAAACAGAAAGACCTAACTGTAGGCTCAAGCCTTTCCTCAAACATCTGCTAACTGCCTGACACTGAAGCTGTTTTATTCATTTTTTTTAATCTAAGAAGTAGGGATGATATCCCCCAGAGCAGTGACCTCAGTAACTCAGGGAGTTACTGTAATGTCAAATGAGATCATATAAGTGACAAACTTTGGAAGCAGTCTCTTAAAGGGAGCTCTTTCTTATATGGCATCTCTCCTACTTTCCAGGTCATATTCTCCATGTTTTTCATGCCACCTTTTAGGACCAATGCATCACGCATCATTAGTAACCTGCCCTCCCAATGCATCTTTCTACTGTCCTGTTCTTGAGCTATAAGTCATTTTAATGCTCCCAAGATCTGAATGTTCCATGATCCACAGCCCTAGAGCAAAACCGCAGCATACTGGCATTCAAGGGATAAGATTTTGTAGTAAAGTGTGTTCAGTATCACAGGCTCTCTATGATTGAATTAACTAACCATCAGTGACTAAGGAAAAAAAACTATCCATTTCTATGTAACAAATAGAAGTTCAGAGTAAAAATAATACTTGGGATATTAATAAAGTTCTATTTCATCCACTGTTTTCTGGATGCAAAGCCAGGTGATACAGGAGATAGAGTGCTGGACCTGAAGTTAGGGAAACCCAAGTTAAAATTCTGCCTCAGATACTTAATATCTGTGTGACTGGGCAAATCATTTAACCTCCCTGCCTCAGTTTTCTCATCTGGAAAATGGGGACAGTAATAGACCCTACCTTACACAGTTGTAAGGATTAAATGAGGTAATATTTGGAAAGCACTCTGCAAACAAACCTTAAAGAGCTATAGAAATCTAGCTTTTATTAATTTATATCCATTCTTGCTAAACTCACATTAAGTTAGGTAAAGCTAAAATGTGAATGTTTAAAAAAGCAAGAGCTTATTAAAATCTTCATAACCCTGAAAGGCAAAATAAAAAGAATACTTCCTTGTACCTCCTTCTAATTCTGCTTTGTTTTTAAAGCAAAAACTGCCCCAGAATTAGTGGTGATAACACCAACTTAAACCAAAAAGAAAATGCTACTTTATCAAGTGTACTGATTACCCAGAGACGGTGTGGCAAGAAGGCTGGGCAACCTTATCTTTATCAGAAATATCCACCATTTGCAGGACACAATTAATCAGTTTGCAGTTTTTCTGTTATCAGTTTGTATTGGCAAGATGCAATAGCACCTTTTCTCCCTCATTATTGATAACTGCTGCTCTCAGACTCCATCCTTAAGAAAAAATACTGGTAGAATCTCCAAATTGCTTAATGTGGCTATTAAGTTATGGCATCAGACTTTACTTTAACAATGAATCTCTCAGGGATGACATATACATATATATGTGTATGTAGGTGTGTGTGTGTGTGTATAATACATATTATACACACATATACAGACATATATACACATTATTTTTATATTTTTATTTTAACTATATACAAGTTTAATTGGTGAACCATTTAAATATGGAGTTAAAGGGTTGATGCTTCCAGAAGTTCTTTTTTAAATCATGGGCTGAAAATAAGGACAGAACCCTCTGCCCATATTAACAAACTATTACTTGTACTGTGCACATGGAAACATTTAAGCTGATTAGAGTGGCCTGGAAAGTAAAATATCTGTGTTTCCTGGCACTTAGGTAGTTGGAAAGATAACATGAGTTATACCAAATTCGGTTGTGGTCATTAATGCTGCCAGAGCCAATGAGAGAAAGTAAATAGTGTGAAGTTCTCATTAAGTTAGTGTGTTCTGCACTAGATTTTCCATCAGCAACATCCTCTCCTTTCTTTCCCCCCAATTCTGATATCCTTTTCACACTCAACTATAGTGAACTTTTAAGAGAGAGAAACTGTCTTGGGAAAATGTAGGATTACAACAAACCAGGCTGATGCAAACGCCTGCTGTTGCTGGTGGTGGGTGCAAAGCATTAGATAAGCTTCTTGGGCCTGGTGTCCCTCCCATTCTAAATGTTGCAACTGTATGTGAAGTATAGTCCTGACCACATTTCTGATGTGAAAAAAACAACACATTTTATAAACTCTCAACTTGTTCTACCCTTCTATTTCAAAGGGCCCTTTGTGAACTATGAAAAAATACCATGTGTGTAAAAAAGGGCTGAGTCCTACTTATATCACAAGAAGTCTTGATTTGGAGAAAAGGGAGAAAGGAAGATGGAAAGGAGGGAAGGAGGGAAGGAGGGAAGGAAGGAAGGAAGGAAGGAAGGAAGGAAGGAAGGAGGGAAGGAGGGAAGGAGGGGGAGGGAGGGAGGAAAGGAGGGAGGGAGGGAGAGCAGCACCCCATACCTTCTTGTCCTATATGTAATCAAAATTCATACTTTCTGTAGACTACTGCTAATAATAAATCATATAAGGAGGCTTTCCCTCTTGGGGAAGTGGTATTAATGCAAATAGTACAATGGAAAAGTCAAAAAGTCTGGATTCAAATCCCAGCTTTGAAGCCTTGTGCTAGCCTTGTTACTTGAGGCCTCAGTTTTCTCCTCTGTAAAAAGGGAATCCCGGGAGCAGCTTTCCTCTGCAGCCCCCTCCAGCTCTAAAATCCCAAGGCCATCTCTGAATACACTAGGCTAAGACACACAGAGCTCCTTTTTAAAAGTATGGGAGTTAATGTTCAGGTAATTGTTTTCGGAGTTTCACAATAGTTGCCCAGTTCTCTGAAAGAAGTATCACGACAATCTTCAGCAACACAATCCACCTGAGGAACACACCAACAGAGTTGCCTGGCTGGGGCACTGAAGGATGAGAATGGGTAACTTCTATTTCCAGAAGGTGCTGCTTTTGTCTGATAATGAAAATCAAACTTTGATCTGAGAATAAATAGCAGTCATTGCTTTGATCTGAAACAGAAAAAAACAACTATTCTTCTGGATCTCAACAAGCTGATTTGGGAAGAGAAGGTACAAGGGGTGTAAGTAAGTAAGTAAGTAAGTAAGGTACCTTCTAAATATGCTTTTCAGTTTGGGAAATCAAACTGCCACCATTAGCAGTCACTCTCTGCATGCTACTTGGAGAAGTCAAGGCCAACATAATGATCCCGATGCCTCGACTTGCTAGGACAGCATCAAATCTGCTTGGGCGGCTTTTTTAAGGAGTCCTTAACCCTTCCAACTAACTCCTCCCTCCAAAGCCCTTCTAAATTCTAAAGCATCAAGCAAAATGGTTGATTAAATGTTTAATTAATACTTCTGCAACTAGGAGATTAATTTTAGGTCAAATTTAATATGGAATAGAATTGCATTTTTTATGTGTTGCATCTCCATTTTATTGGGGCCCCTGGGATAGATAACCAGTGAGTATGTTACTTTTGATGTCCATTTTAAGAGACCATTTGAAATGACAGAGTTTTGCAGTCTTTCTAAGCTTTACTTTTATGACGCTGTTGACCATATTTTTCTGCCAAGTCCTTGGCCAGGAACACAGGTTCAAATTTTATACACACACACACACACACACACACACACACATATATAACACATTGTTTTATATATAAAACATTCTTTTTTGAGAAAATGGGATCCATTCTACAATGTAATTTTCAATAACACAAGGTAAAAAGGAGGAAATTCTAATAATGCTCAGTCCTGAGATATTGACTTACCTTTCATTTTTTCCCCTAATGGTTTGTTTCAGTCTCCATCCCCAGTTTATAGTAGCATAACACATCACAGTTTTCAAAGCTCTTCCTATACAGTTCCTCATATGATCTTTTAAAGAATTAATTTGTGGTATATATTAATTCAGGAATTATTTACTCTAATCTGCAGATGATGGAACTGAGAATCAGAGGAATCACATGAATTGTCCAAGGTCACACAAAGTCGGCAGCAAAGCCATTACTAAAGAGTGAGAATTCAACCAACAGGTGGTCCACCAACTTACCAGAATCTTCAAAATGAGGCATCATCCCTTAAAAATAGAACCCCATCATCAAATCAGAGACTTCAGAACCAAACTTTTGAAAATGAACATTCTACACTAACATACAGATGGGGAAAATCAACATAGGCCAAACACAAGGGGAAGAGAAGAAAAGCCACCTATAACTCTTGTATGTTACATGGCCCAAGCTTCAGTTTACCCTTCTGCAAAATGAGAAGGTTGGACTAGGTGATCTCTGGCATTCCCCTTCAGTATTCAATTTAGGGCCTTATAAACCTTTTTGAAGTATTTGTTTCACCCTCCAAAAGACACATGAAAAGGAAAAAAATATTTTAAAAGCACACTGATGTTTAAAATCCACATTTTTAAAATTCCCCATCCCTCTCCCCACCATCCCACCCAAGTTTAGCTGCATTAGATTGTGAGTTTCCTAAAATCAGAGACTGAGTTTGAGGGTTTCAGGGAGGGCCTTTCTTTGTACCCCTAGTGCTTAAGACTATACCTGATACACAGTAGGTGCTTAATACTTTTTCACTTATCAAAGAAATGTTCTACATAATTTACATAAAATGCACTAATAAAATTTATATTTTAGAGAAAAACTTATAAGTTACTGAGAGGCTACAACCAATCATAGATTTGGGAGAGACAACTTCCTCTGAAACAAGGTAACATACTTGCCATCAGCATGGTCACAAGGGTTTTATTAACCTCTCCCAAGAACACATTGGCCACAGTAGCTGAAGGTTTCCCCCAGCTTTGTATCCTGATCTACTGACACAGTAGCAGGACACAAGGGCTCCTAACAGTAAGAAAAAAAACAACTGAGCTGTTTATGAAATGAATATGAAAGTCCCCATCTATCCTCATCTGTCAGCATGATGTTATCAGGGACTTCTATAATTTCCATAAACAATCATTATATTTTAGCTGAATCAGTAGCATTATGTTCTTTGAAAAGAAAGTCTTTTCAGATACCTGCTACTTTGAAGCTCTTTTCTCTCAAATCCCACCCTCCATGTTAAAGATTTGGCTTCTCCTTTTAAAAATCCACATAGCAGTCTCTTAAAACAGGCAGACTCTTACATGCCCAGAATACCCGATTAGAAGTTTTGTCAGCCTGCCAAATCTTCTCATTTTCACTTACTACTCTGTGTTTTGAGTGAGTTGTTTCCTTCATATTATTTACTGATGAGATGAGTTCCAGTATTTCCTTTTTTTCCAGAAGAAAAAAAGTCACTTTTAAAATATGCTTTAATTTTTTTGTGTTTTTTGCCTTTTTTTTTGGAGGGGGAAAGGCAGAGCAACTGGGGTTAAGTGACTTGCCCAAGGTCACACAACTAGTACGTGTTAAGTGTCTGAGGCCGCATTTGAACTCGGGTCCTCCTGACTCCAGGGTTGGTACTCTATTCACTGTGCCACCTAGCTGCCCCAAAAATGCATTATTATAATAATTATCGATGCTGTTACCTGAGAGTTCTTAATAATTCTGCACCTATGCAACATTATTCTTCTAAAAACCCAACAGATTTTATGTCCCAACTAAGTCTTATCTAGATCAAAGGGTATAGAGCTAGAAGAATTCCCAGAGAAAATGTAGAGAAGTGTCACAGAACTCCCCAGTGTGGCTGGAACCAGATTAAAATGTAACTGGGGAATATTGGAGAAATTTATTTTCTAAAATACAACAGAGATAATGTGAATTCTTGGTTTTTGAAGCAAATTTATGCAGCGATAAGCTTCTACTTGAGTTTGACACCACTGATCTAGACAAGGAAAGTGAAACCTAGAGAAATTAACTTGCCCAACGTGACAGAGGTAATAAGTAAAAAGCACTGGGGTCAAGTCCATGGTTTTCAAATTCAATACCCCTTTCCACTGTCCCTGGTTGCCTTTTAGGGGCCCAAGAGAAAGTGTATCATAAACAGATTTCATGCAAGCCTCAACATAATAACAGTCTGAAATTTTGCTTATAGGAACACCATATATTTTTACAAAGGCCAAACAAAGCAGTCCTGAGGAATACAGAGCAGACGGAAGTTATCCCACAGCTGACAGAGGTACTTCCATTCATTTCCATCAGAGCTGATGACGTAGATATTCACTTACACACTCATTCAAAAAGGCATCTGTGAAATGTCTACCTGCCTGCGGCACTGTGCTAGACCCAGCACAAAAGAATCAAGTTCCCAGGGTACAAGAGTACTAATTATCTGAGACAAAGGAGTAGTTACTAAAAAATCAGAACACAAAGCGGGTAGTTCAGACAATAGAGTAGAACTCCAGCCCCAGTTCTAAAGGTATAAAATTTGACTCCTTTTCTTCTCTTTCTCTGTCATTTATTCCATTGGTCAAAAAAGCAGATCATTATTTTTTTATGGTATTTCGTGGACAAACAATTTGTAACCTTACCTTTTATTCCAAATTTAAACAATGTGCAAGCATTGATTTGCTATCATGACACCTTCAAAGAAATGTTCACATTTAGTTAAAAAGAGTTATTGGGGTTTTTTTTGCTTTTTTGGAGGGCATTTGGGGTTAAGTGACTTGCCCAAGGTCACACGGCTAGTAAGTGTTAAGTGTCTGAGTCCGGATTTGAACTCAGGTCCTCCCAACTTCAGGGCCAGTGCTCTATCACTGCGCCACCTAGACACCCCTAAGAGTTGTAATTGTTGAGTTGTTTTTCCGTTATATCTAACCCTTTGTGACCCTTTTGGGAGTTTTCTTGACAAGAATACTGGAGTGCTTTATCATTTCCTTCTTCAGCTCATCTGACAGATGAGGAAACTGAGGCAAACAGGGTTAAGTGACTTGTCAAGGGTCACACAGCCAGACGCAAACTCAAGTCCTCTTGACTCCAGGGCCAATGTGCTATCTATTGTACCACCTAGCTGCTCTAGTTAAAAAGAGTATTTCCTGCCTAAAATGGCTCATTTTCTAGCACTAAAAATTCTAGATCCAAGTGCCCAAGAAGACTGGGTTAAAAAAATTGTGACAAATTCACTTATGATGTGCAATCATTAGTCAATAGCTATAAATTAAAAAGTTAGCCTAAACCATCTCAATAGGACTTTTGTGAAACTCAAAACGAGATACTGTATGTAAAAGTACTTTGTACCAATAGTATTCAAAACATTATGTGAATGTCATTTTACTTATTTTTATTTCATTTTAAAGTTATTTCATGTGTTTATCAACTTGTACAATAATTAGAAAATATTGGGGTGGCCAAGTGGCACAGTGAGTAAGAGCACTGGCCCCAACGTCAGGAGACCCGGGATTGGTTCTGGCTTCAGCTACTTGGCACCCACACAAAATAACTGGCCGGGTAACCTTGAGCAAGTTACTTAACCCCAATTGCTTAAAAAAAATATAAAATAATTAGAAAATATTGAAGGAATGTGCAAAGTTCCCAAGAACTGGGAGAATAGCTAAAAAAAACAACCCAACTGTTATATATGGATGTAATGGCACACTACATGCCAAAAGGCAGATTACAAAGAGATTGAAGGAAATCTAGATGAAGAAATGTGGAGTAAAGAAAACAGGATCAGCACAAGATGCATGATGGGTATCCCTATCAGTAAGATGAAGGGTTTGAACCAGAGCACAATGCGAACAGTGATGGTTCTGGAGTTGAGAGACCTGGGCTTCCATTTCACCTCTGATGCTAACCACTCAACCTCTGTGTGAGATCTTCAATTAGTCACTTAACAACCTCTTGTGGGCCACAATTTCCTCATCTGTGAAATAAGGGGGTTGGACCAAATGGTCTCTGAGTTCCCTTCTAGTCCCAACATCTATGACTCTTTGACCTCAAATGTTTCTTCCAGCTATAAAAATCTATATAACAAGGTAAAAAAAAATTATAATTATATATATATAACAACATCAGAATTTTTCTAAAACACAGAAGGAAAAGAAATCAGAAGGGGACAAAGAGAAAAACTGGACATTTCTGTTATTATTTTCTTAAAGTTAATATATGTTTTCTTTAAAAATAAATACAAAATAAACTTAGAATTTATAGTTTTATGTACAATTATTTTTTATTTTTCTTAACCAAGGGAATGTTTGCTTTTGTTAATGGTTACTAAATTTAGAATATCAATGTTAAACCTTCTTCAAAGTTTTTTTTTCTGCTAGCAAAACAAGAAATTCCACATACCAATCCTTATTTTACCATTAATTTCCATTACAAAATTGGAAATGTGTTCCTGTGGGGAGAAATTCATACCCAGGATATTGTGGAAGTGGAAAAAACATGGTGATATGCAGATGAAATCATAATGTCCCATTCAGGAATGCCATAGTGGTTGGATATAAACTGAGTTTGAAGGAAGAAACTGGGTACTCCTAGGCTACTGGAATAGATTCCAACCAGGTGTGGGGAAAAGGGAGGGAGAAAGGGAGAACACAGTCATGACAGTTTGGAGCATGAAAGAAAAGGGCTCTTAACTCAGTCTCACAACACTGTAGGGTTTATTTATATAGAGAAGTAAGATGATTATTTAAGTTGCATTTTAGAGACTGGCACATGGCTAATGCATCTGGCCTAAGGATCTGACTTAGATGACAGGAAGGAGAAATTAGACCCAACTAAAGAATCTGGAATCAATGAGATAGACTCATAAAGTTCAAGAGAGGTCTGGTGGTCTCGGGGTGGAGGGGAGGGGCACATTACCCAACAGAGAACAAGAATCCCCTCCTACAACATGCTTGGAAAATGGGCAAACCGTCTTCACTTGCAGACCTCCAGTAAGGGATGATTCACCACCTGCCAACACAGTCCCATTCCACTTTGGAATACCTCTAATTGTCAGCAAGTTCTTCCTTAAAGCAAACCTACATATATCTCTTTGTAACTTCTATTCATTGCTCCAATTCTCTGGGACCAAGTAGAGCAAATCTCATGCCCTTTCAGGAGACAATCAATCAAATATTTGAAAACAGCTAATACTCACTACTACATGAAAAAAGTAAGAGGTTATTTAACAAGCAAAGGAAAAATACTATGAATGGGACAGAGTCAATCATGATACTAAACAGTTCATTTCTAAAATTTTTCTAAAAATATTTCCAACCCATCCCCTAAAAAAGATTTCCAATCCATCCCCCATAAAAGAAAAATCTCTTTCTACTGGTCAAAAGAATCCCTTCACATCCAACTTAAATGTTGAAGAACGAAACCATGGAACAAATCTAATTTAGTGTTATACTTACTCGCAGTATCCTGTACCATTGTTGAAGGTAACACATTTTCCTTCATTTACACAGGGCTTGAAAGCATCTCGACACTGTATTGCTTTAAAAAGAAAACACACAAAAATATAAATTAGATGTGTCACTAACCACTATCTTCATATACTCTAGGATCCAGTTCAGACCAGCCTTTAAATCTTAATCAGATCTGGAATTCCCTCTACAGCTGTGCTACCCCACGAACACCTAACAGAGGCAAGTCTTGGTCTCTGATTCAAGAAATGAATTCCTTCCCCATTGATAATTTGCTTTTTGGTCATCACTGGTGAAGCACTTCATTCTAGGGCATCCTGGAAGATGGGATCCCTCTAAGTATAGCAAGTTTCAGAGGAGTGATCTGATAATCCAGCAGTGAAGAGAGAGGGATAACTGGGAAGAAAATCTGTTCTCATCTCTGACTTCAGCACAACCCAAACTTCAGGTGCATTTTTGGAAGCTTCAGAACCATTCATTCCAATGTGCCTCCAATTTATCCCTTCCCCTTTTAATATACCTTCTGTACAGTTAAGTAATCTTCCCAAAGCCAACCATTCCAAGCCTTGTACAAGATGACTGGCTCCACTCTGATTTCATGCTACTTCCCTTCGCTTATTCTTGGTAAGTTGTTCAGTTGTTCAGTCGTGTGCAACTCTTTGTGACCCTGTGGGTCACAGCAGGTTTTCCAGCAAAGACACTGGAGTGGTTTGCCATTTCCTTTTCCGGTGGGATAAGGCAAAAAGAGGTTAAGTGACTTGCCCAGGTAATACATGCCTGAGGTCATATCTGAACTCAGGTCTTACTGACTACAGGTCCAGAGCTCTACCCCTAGTTGACTCCTCATTTATTCTATGCATCAGTAAAACTGCATTGCTCTTTTTTTTTTAAAGTAATTGAGGTTAAGTAACTTTCTCAAGGTTACACGGCCAGGTGTTTCTGGGTGGGTGCTAAGTATCTGAGCCCGGATTCGATCCCAGGTCATCCTGACTCTGGGGCCGGTGCACTTACTGTGCTACCTGGCCGCCCCAAAACTGCATTACTCTTGATGCCCTATTCTCACCCTACCTTTGTCCGTCTTTGTGCCTCTTAAGTCTTCTGTCCTCTATGCCCCCCTTTCCCTCTCCCTTAAGGGTCTGATTCAGTTACTTCCACTTCTCCCAAAAACTCTTCCGCTGAAAGTGATCTTTCCCTCTTTGAATGCCTATAGCATTTTTCCTGGACCTTTCCTTTCCACATATTTATTTGGACATTTGTCCTGCACCTCCTCTTCTCCCTGATTAGACTGTAAGCATCCTAAGAGTAGGGCCTTAGTCAGCTCAACCGCCCTATTTACCCCAAGTACTTAAATGTGTATTGATTGAAATGAATAATCACATCTCATCTTAAGGATTTTTGAGTGAGTCTCTTTGGGCAGAAGATAGAAAGCACAATCTAATTACTCATCCATCTATCCATATACTCATCCATCCATCCATGCATTCACCCATAGATCCATCCATCCATCCATCCATCCATCCATCCATCCATCCATCCATCCATCCATC
>NW_027185798.1:35052915-35261783 GCF_028583685.1 Petaurus breviceps papuanus | reverse complement strand
ATCCATCCATCCATCCATCCATCCATCCATCCATCCATCCATCCATCATTCACAGGATCACAGATCTAGATCTGGAAGGAACCTCACAGTTCGTCTTATTTAATTGCTTCATTTTATACATGAAGAAGAAAAGGCCCAGTAATGTCAGTGACTTGCCCATGGTTACAAACAAGATTTGAACCCAGGTCCTCTGATTCCACAAGTCAATGTTTTTCAGCATCTTGGAAGCAATGGACAAAGTGAAGCTTACAAAATATATGAGGACTTTCCCTCACATGTTTTTGGTATTGGAGGGGATTTTTAATTGTTTTCTGGAATGAAAAGAAATGCGCTACACTCTAAATCAGACTCTCTTCATTTTGTGTGTCATGGGCTCCCCCCCCCTCCCAACCCTGGCAGTTTAGTGACGCCTAGAAATCCCTCTTAAGAATAATATTTTAAAATAAAATACATGGGATTATAAAGGAAATCAAATATATTAAAAAGAATTCTCGGGGCGGCCAGGTAGCATAGCGAGTAAGAAAGAGCACTGGCTCCAGTGTCAGGATGACCTGGATCAAATCCGGGCCCAGATACTCAGCACCACACCCAGAAATAACTGGCCGTGTAACCTTGAGCAAGTTACTTAACCCTGATTGCTTTAAAAAAAAAAAAAGAATTCTCCAAATATTAAAAAAAAAAAACAATCTCACAACACCCCAGGTTAAAACCCCCTGCCCTAAATGGATTACCCCCACTGAAGAAGGCAAAGAAATCTGGAGTTTACTTCTAGTTCTGTGATTCTATAATAATAATGATAATATCAATTATATAATGTTTTAAAGTTTACATAGAATGTCATGTACATTATCTTAATGGAGCGTCAAAATGACTCTCCGAGGTAGATGCCACAGTATTACATCCATTTTACAGATGAAGAAGCAGGCACAGAGAGTGACTTTCCTAAGATCACCTAGCTACTACGCATCAAATGAAGGATCTTAACCTAAGTGTACCTGGCTCTCAGGCCAGCATATAAATGGAAGGCCCCTGGCCACTCAGACTTCTTTTGGTTTTGTTTCATTTTCACTAGATTTCCACAAAGCCAAAACAGGAAGAAGCAGTTTCATGAAATTAAAAAAGGGACCTGGACCTGGTGTCAAGTTCTGTCTGGGACAATTGTGACTGAGTCTTCAGGACACTTAATTCCTCTTGGCCTTCCATGTTCTCATATGTAAAAGAGTTGATCAATGTTTCTTGTAAGGAAAACCTCTGTAAATTGTATGATATAAATTATTACTCCAGGAGCCTCAAATCACTAAGTATCACAAGTATCACTAAGCTAAGCACCTGCTCTGCAACCTATTCTGAACAATAATACATTATTATAATTTTTATCAGATGAGAAGAACTGAGACCCAGAGAAGTAAGGTCACACAGCAAGTTGGTGGTAGAGCCAAAATGAGAACCTAGGCTATATACAATTACAGTCCTGGTTCTTAGTCATTCATCCCCTTTTCCCAACACAGTTGTTAACAAGTCCATAGCAGCTACTAGGCTGAGAGCCCGAGGATCCAAGTTCAGGAAGAGGGTCAGCTTACTGTCCATATCCCACTTCCCTGTAGGGCTCAAATTCTCCCTCTTCCCACACTGATAAGCCCAATGCAACAACTATAATTAAAACAGTTAATGTCAGGTTATTTCCTCCATACCAAAGTTCTCAAACTGATTTCTTCATTCTCTTTGGACATTTTTATTAGTTTCAACGTGAACTTCCTGGCTTGTTCTGCTTGCTTTTTTTCTTTAAAAATAAAGTCTTAGTAGGAAAGGAATGTATAGAATGATTCCAGGCTCCATCCAGGCTCTTCCCTTCCTCTCTCAACAGGGTGGTATGGCAGAGGGGCCACTGCACTGGGAGTCAGGAAACAGGGGCTCTGTGTGAACATGGACAACTGCCTTTACCTAGATGGGACCTGACTCCTTCAGTTATAAAGTAAAACGAGACTGGATCTCTAAGATAACTTCCAGCTCTAAAAATCTATGGTCTTTCTATAGGGTCCTCCTCATTAAATAAACAAGCTTATGATGTTTGGGCCCCAGAACGCAATTCGATGCTTTGTTTCTGCTATAAAGCTACAGTAATTCAATCAAACCCTTCTCTCCCCAGGCCCCCACATTTTTCTGGAGCATGCTCCTGGTAACTGTGCCACTCCTGATGAAAATCTAAGCATCCACAGATACCCTGTTTGCTTCTAGGTACAAACTGGTTGCTGAGCTAAAACTCTGTGGGTGTGCTAAAGGAGTGACCTGCTCCCCAACAGTCTTTTTCCTTTCCTACTTCAAAGAATGAGGATTATTCAAAAACCTACTGAGTAGGGGAATGATAGGAGCTTTATGCCCTACGCAGCTCCAGGTTGCCATGAGCACTGTCCTATCTAGGCAAACTTATGCCTGGGATGGGACCACCTGTCTTTTCTGTGTTCTCTTCCCCAAAAAGACGACTGAGCGGACATCCTCAGATGGAGAAGGCTAGGTAACCTTATGAGTTCCATAAGGTCGAGGGGTCCTGGGAGGCCAGAGAAGTGGCAGCTGCTGTGTCTACACAGTGCTGTAGCAGCAGGAGAAAGTAAGGGAAGAGTCAGCATCACAGAGAGAAGACGACACTTAGGGAATACAGTTGGCATTTGATCTGACTATGCTCCATAAAGGTGAAATGGCTAATTAGCAGAAGTGCCAAACTACAATATATCTTGATGAGGCTTACTACCAGGCTTCTAGCAGTTTTAAACTCAATTTCTAAATCCTGTATAAATCATTTTGTTGATGCGCACTGGGATTCTCCTAAAAAAAAAACATGATCACTTTCTGTGCGGAAATGAAATGACCTGTCCTATACCTGATTCACAGGATGTACCAGAAACTGCTTTTGGAGAAACCCTAGACTAATATCAAAAGTATGATTACTTATAAATTAGCAACTTTACTCAGAAAAACCTAGGTCAGGATGAGTGAAGTCAATAAACATGAGAATTAGGGAGCTTATTTCCTTTACTAAGAAGTCAGACTTCCCACAGGGCTAAACACTGGGCAAAACCACAATGGTAAGTAAAGGGCATGTATTGGAACAGGCCACCAGTCCCCGTGATCTCAGAGAACAAAGTGGTGTGCCAGACAAACCTCTCTGTGCAATACGCTGTATCAGGTGCTAGAGATACTGAGAAGTCCTACCTTCAATGAGCTTACAGTCTAGAACTAGAGACAAGGCAAGAATGCAAATATTAATAAAACATATTAGAAAATATGAAGCACATAAGGAAAGTAGAAGCCTGTGCAGGAACCAGGAGGGAAGACAGCAAAGAGGGGAGAAGAGGAAGGAGGATTATGGAAGGTTTATTGTAGAAGAAGGTAGCACGTGAAATTGTCCTTTAAGAGTGGAAGAGAGGAGGTGGCTAGGTGACACAGTGAACAGAACACCTCTGGAGTCAGGAGGTCTTAAGTTCAAATCTGGTCTCAGACACTTAACACCAAAAACTAGCCGTGTGACCCTGGGCAAGTCACTTAACCCTGACTGCCATACCTTCCCCCCTCCAAAAAGCAAAAACAAACAAACAAACAAGAGTGGGAGAGATCAGAGCAGCTAGGTGGTGCATTGAATAGAGCACCAGCCCTGGATTCAGGAGGACCCAAGTTCAAAATCGGGCATCAGAAACTTCCTAGTAGTGTGACCATGGGCAAGTCACTTAACCTTGTTTGCCTCTTAAAAAAAAGAGTGGAAAAGATCTCAAGAGGCAGAGTACTATAATCTAAAAATAAGGAATGCATGGAGGCAGGAAAAAGGAATAAAGTACAATTTAGATGGAAAAGATGAATTAAAGCCAGACTGTGTAGGGCCTTAGATGCTAAACCAAGGAAAAATGGCTGGCAATAGGGAGCCTGGAAGATTGCTGAGTGAGGTCTTAAAACTCATGATCAAAACTGTGAATTAGGGATAATAATCGTTTGTATTATAGTTGGTGTTTATAAATCCCTTTAAGGTTTACAAAGAACTTTACAAAGCACCTTCACAATAACCCTCCAGGTTAGGTGCTATTATCTTCATTTTACAGATGGGTAAACTGAGGCTAGGGAGGTTAAGCGGCTTGCCCAGAGTCATGTTGCTAGTAAGTATATGAGGGGGATCTGAACTCAGGACTTCCTAAATACAAGTCCAGAAATATGTCAGTGACTTTTAGGATAGGTTAGAGAGGGAAACACTAAGCAGGGAGATAGGCAGCTACTCAAGTCTAAGCAAGAAGAATCTGAATTAGGATATTCTGGAGGGCAAGGGGTGAAGACAACAAGAGATATTAAGGAAGTAGAATAGACAAGACTCGAAAACTGGCTTATACTAGAGAGGGAAAGAGGAAGGGAAAAGCCAAAGATGACTGGTAAGGTCATAAGGCTTGGTGACTGAGAAAACAATGGAACATTAAAAAAAAAAAAAAACCACAGAGGTATAGATTGGGGGAATCCAAGCAGGTGGAAAGATCCCACGAGGCCTTTTGCTTCTCCAGCCACAAGATGACTCTGGAAACAGTGGGTTCAAAAAAACCCAAAGTCTGTTTTTATTAAGTGGTCTGACAGATCATTACAGGAAAAAACTCACAGAAACAAACACGCCAAAATCGATACCATTTTGCTGAGGCAATTCAGAAGCTCTGACCTTATTTAGTCTAGCAAATGTTACTACCAAAAGGAGGAAGGCACACCAGGCTAATAATTAATTGTCTGATCAATAGAATCATGCTACCCTGAACCCCTCTCTTTTTTAACAGCTTAATGAACCACTGGTGAGAGCTTTATTAAATTCCTCCTAGCCACCATTACAAACCACTAAAAGGGAAAGGCAAAGTAACAAAATGTGCCATCTGAGCAGGAGAAATGGTGAGAAAATGAAGATTTCAAACCTTGTTTTTAATTACTTAAGTCAAGAAACAATGATTAAGCTCAGCACTGGGGACAGATACCAGGACGGAAAACAACAGTGCCTCCTTCCATTCAAGAAATTTCAAGTCTAGTAGGTTAAGCTAGAAACAAATCAATATAACTTGGAAGGTGACAGCAACAGCCATCAAATAGCACAAGAGAGGTTCTGAGGAGGGATTATTTCTGACTCTCAGGATCAAAGAAACAGTAGAGCCAGGGCCACTTGAGCTAGGCCTTGAAGGATGGAAACAGGCAGAAATGGCGGGGCTGCAGGGGACAAAGAGGGTAATAGAATATATTCCAGACATGGGGACAATATGTACAGATGCATGAAAATCAAAAAGGACAGAACCAAAGACTGATAGTCACAGGATGCACAAAAGGATACTCCAAACCTCAGCATGGCATCCTTACAGGAGTGGGCTCCTGTTTGCTGAAATAAGGCTAGAAATGCCAGGTTACAGGCTTTCACTTCTTAACTCCCTTATAACTGCCAAATCCGAAGGCGAACATTCCCTCTGCTTTCATTTCCCTTGCCCTTTCTGACGTTTTGGAGACTGGTGGACCACCCTCCTAAATAGTCTCTTCTCCCTTGGCACCTGTGGTATTACTCTCTCCTCATTCTCTTCCTGCTCATCTGGCCACTCTTTTGCAGTCGTCTGCTGGTTATTCATTTTCCTTACCCTTAAGTGAGGGGGATCTCCCAAAGCTTTATCCTGGGTCCTCTTTTTACTATCTACTCTCCTGGGTCATCTCCCATAGGTTCAACTATTGCCTCTATACAGATGACTTTCAAATTCATATCTACAACCCCAATCTGTCTCATTAACTCCAATCTAACATTGCCAACTACCTACTGAATATCTCCAACTATGTATCCCAAATGAAATTTCAATCTCAACATGTCCAGAGTAGAATGCCTGAACAGAACTGGAGTCAGAATTCAATAGTCTAACATGGGTCAGGAGGGGTGGTGTTATGTGGCTTTCTAGGTCCTTGGGTGCTGCCTTTTGACTGAATCCAAACTTCAAAGAACAAATTCCCCTAATAAAAGGATTTGTTCTGTAAAACTTAGACTGAATCCAAACTTCAAAGAATAAATCCCCTTAATAAAATAATAAAACTTAGACTTAGTCAGAAGGCTGCACCCAAGGACCTAGAAGGCCTCATTTGGCCTCAAGGCTGCAGGTTCCCCACCCCTGGTCTAGCATCTGGCTCCAAATGAATTAATATCTACCGCCGTACAAACTACACAATGAAATTTAATGCCATAAATGTATGGAGGGGGGTAGGGCTGAAATGATATCATTTTGGTATTATATATAATAAATGGTTTAATTAAGCAGTCTTGAAAATGTTGGGTTTTCCACCCAATATATAGAAAGCATTTAAACATGTGACATAGATAGGTCTCTTATTTATGTTTATAAAGTAAGAGTGACAATTCCAAATCTGCCATAACTACCACATTAATATTTGGTTGTTCAGGAATATGCAAGACTCATGGGACACCAATCACAAAGGGTGGGACAGGAGTAACAATAGTCCAACCCAATCACATCACATCTCTTCTCAACTTCATTCCATGGCTTGCAATAAAACCCCACTTTGCTCTTATTTCCTCTGGTATTTTCAGGTCTTTTAAAAAATTCTGGCTGTCTTACTCTTCCCTTTCTCTGACCTCCACATTAAAAACATGAGCCCCTTTTAGAAAGGAACTGTGATTCGTCAATTTTATAAAACCACAAAATCAGGTTCTTATAATCAGGCAGAGAGCATTTCTTTCTTATCACTTCTGACTACCATGCTAAGGCTATAAAAATGGTATTCAGTAAATGTTTATTAATTAGAACCAGTCCTATGCACTGTGGAATCTTCTTAAAAAGTGATAAAGAACATGGAAGAAGCAGAAAGATCGTACTTCACTAATCCAGGCTATATCCATGTAAAATTGGGAGAGTAATCTCCAAGTGTTTCCTTTGTCATCCTCTTACATGTACCACATATAAGGTCCTTTCAGAATTACCACCTTTCTGAAACTGGAAACCTAATCTCTGTGAATCTCACATTTCTTTTTGATTCTGTCATCTTGACTGGCTTTCATTATCTCAACATGTGGCTTAATGAAAGAACCTTCTAACTGGCCTGACTGCTTTCAATGACCTGTGCATCCCCCTCCCCCCATCTATCTGCACTCTACTACTAATCTTCCATAAAAACCTCTTTCATCATATCATTCCTTACCTCCTACTTCTGATTGCATCCAATCCAAACTCCTCTACTAGGGTGCTGACTGCATCCAGTCACAGAATTTAAGTTAAAAGAAACTTTTAAAATCATTTATTCCAAGCCACACCCCAAAGATAATTCCAACAGAAGATAGTCAACAAGTGGTCTTGTAGCTTCAGCATAAGACATTCAGTGAGGGGGAAGACATTCCTATCTAAGACAGCCCCCCCCCCCCTTTTTGGATAGTTCTAATTGTTAAGAATTTATTTCCTGATGATAAGTCTAAAACTGACTTCTCTTCTCTAGACTAAATATTCCTGGCTCCTGATTCTCATATAACATGGATTGGAGAAACCATCACACCCTCATTCTTGGAAGCCATGCCTCTCATAAATGCAGTCCAAGAACACACGAGCTTTTTGGCTGTGCTATCACGCGACTGACTCATACTGAGCTTGCAGTTCAATAAAATCCCAATCTTATCCTTGGGAAGGTGTTTTTTTTTAACCTAAGGGTAAGATTGTACATTTGTCCCTATTCAATTTCATCCTAATAGATTCACCTTTCGAATCATCTTTCCCACTCCATCCCACCAGACATCAACTACTCTCATTGAGCTGGTCTCCTCACTGTCATCTAAATACTTCTGGAATATTTCCTCTTCCCTCCAGGGCTTCTGCTGTTGTTTCCTTCCCCTGGTATGTGCTCCCTTCTACCCAACCATCAGCACCCAGCTCAGTTTCCTTTTTTCCCTAAGTCTTTCTGACTAATCCAACTCGCACTAATACCTTTCTCTTCTGAACTCCCATGGTACCAAGATACCTAATTTGTCAGCTAGGTCTATATTGTCTATACTGTTATATTTATACTTTTTCTCCACATTTGTTAGTTTGGAGATAACAAATTCCCTAAAGGTAGAGACTACATTTTCTACTTCTTTATATTCCCTAGAATAATGTGGAGAAATGCTTATTAATAAAGGCTTGCTGACTAATTGGTACTCCAAGATGGGACAGCGCAAAGTGGAAAAGGAGCTGGTTTTCTTCTACAAAGACTGGGATCGCTGTAGCAAGATTAAAAGCCTAGAAAATAGGAGAGTCCTGAGAAAATTCAGGACACAACATCAATAAAAGTAGCAGTTTCCATAACCTCACCAAGAGCTTAGCAGCTTCCATGACAGACTGAATTTGACCTTCTGGACAAAAGAGGCACCAGAAATTGAGGAGAAAAAAATAAAAGGGAAGAAAGGGATGGAAGCAACACTTACATTCAAATAACAGCAAAATAAAAATGAGTTGCTGTGCTTATATAAGAATATAATCTGATCCTGCCCTTTTCCCCAAATGCTTTCCATTCACATGGTCCTGGCACATGGTCCCCTCAGCTCAACATCCATTCCAAAAGGGTCCCCTAGAAAGAAGCCTTTGGAGTCCAGCATGAGCATTCTTTGGTGGTCCTTCCCTATGAATTAGAATGTTTCTTAGGGAAGGTCATGGTGTTTGCTCAAATTCATCTGCTCTGTGTATGGCTACCAGGAATGATAAAATAAGCTGTCCTTGGTTTTAACCAATTCTTGAACTTCAGGAGAAAGCTCCCTTGGGGATAAGAGAGAGCTAGCCAGGCTTGATGGAATCTTCCTTACAATTTTCTCTAGACATTTAGCAAGTTTGTTGTTGCTTTTTTTTTCCAGGGCTTTGCAATATCGTGCCAGCCACACATCAAGTACTTAAAAGCCTCCCTTTGTTTTAGGGATTTCTGCCATAGGTAATTAAGGCTGCACTCTCATCAGGTTTAATCTGAGCTGCCTTCACTGTGTTTCCCTTGTTGCATTAACATGTAATCATTTTAAATTGGCAGAGTCAACTGCAGCTCTGCATCCTCTTCAATAACCCTCTGTTACTGGGCTCTCACATGATT
This sequence comes from Petaurus breviceps papuanus, assembly GCF_028583685.1. Lineage (NCBI taxonomy): Eukaryota > Metazoa > Chordata > Mammalia > Diprotodontia > Petauridae > Petaurus > Petaurus breviceps. The sequence continues at coordinate 35,252,693 of NW_027185798.1, read as the reverse complement.
TTCCTGATAGCCTGCTCCCCCCGTGTTTGAAGTGTGACATCTGTTTGTGCTTACATCCCCAGCTCACTTGGAAGACGCTCTGAGCCTGGAGGGGGGTGGATGGATGAGCCAAGACGGGCCAGGGAGGGGGCTCCCAACTTTCTCTTCAACGTTTATGCAAATCTCAGGTAGCTGCCTTGGAGAGAGCTGGCAGCCTAGCTCACGCCTTGGGCTGCCACTGCTGCTGGGAGATGTGGTGGGTGGTGTACCAGGAGACTGCAACAGCTGCTGGGAAAGGTCTTCCAAAAAAGCCTGTGCTACTTACCAGGGCAAGGAGAAGAGACTGGACAAAGTGAGGAAAATGGGAGGATTGGGCTGCATTATTGTAGGACTCTGATGCAACTCATTACCAAAAGCATTCACTTTTTAAAACTTCTGCTCCATGAAAGCAGTCACACATAAGCCCCATACAAACAACACAGACCTGTTAAGCAAACAGATGCCAAGGTGGAATCTTCACGTTTTCCAAATGACTTTTAAGCATACCATATGTCCCCTCCCTCATATTCTTCATTAGAAGACAAAAAAATATCAACAATAGACTATACTGATCTGTATTTCCTCAGTCCTACTAATATGAAGGGTATTCGGTGCATTCAACTGGTGTTATCTAAAAATCCAGCTAAGCAGAATGGTCGAGTGGAATGAGGACTAGCCAAGGAGTAAAAAGGCCTGGATTCAAATCCTACCATTCAATTGCTTGGCCTATATCACTTCTCTTCCAGCTCTACATCTATGCTCACATTGATCCCACAATCCTATTTAATGTAGGTATAGAAACTAGGCCGTAAAGAAATAAATCCACTAAACCTTTATCACTTAAATGACTTAACCAAGAAAAATCCTTTAACAGAAATATATGCTATATTAATAAAATGCAACAAAATTTAATTGAACAAATGAGTGATTTGTATGACAAAAATATTCTTTGCTTTACAATAGGGTTTGTTCCAGTGAGTTCACATCTTTAAAAAAGTTTTGATTTTTCAAAGATTTATCGATAGCTTTTAACAAATAAGTCTATGGGGGGGGGTGTAGGTGAGGCAATGTTCACCTGAATCAGCTGTTCTGAGTGCCCACCATTTACAGAATTTCCTAGCTCTAGCTTTTTAAAGTCCCATTTCATGGGTCACTTATATACAGAGCCCAAAACAAAAGATGAAGGGGCACTCTTTTTTCTCAAGGACTCCAGTAGCTGGCTCATTACCCTCCTCTTCATTCCAAACCTTACAGTGCAGGACTTCAACTTACACACTGAAAGTCCATCAAATATCCTTGCTTCCTATTGCATCTGTGCCTTCACTATATTTCTGATATATATATATATATGTATATGTGTATATGTATATTTGTGTGTGTTTATGTAAATATATGATATACACACATTTGGGGGGCTATGTATATACACGTATATGTATATGTCAAGGAAATATATATATATATATAGATATGCTTATATATATATATTTCCTTTACATACGTGTGTGTACACACACCCTTGATCTCATCACCCAGGTGTCTACCTCCACAATCATAAATCTAAAATTCCTCTGATCACAATCTTCTGTCTTTCCAGCTCTCCCCTCACCTCTCAGAAGCCTGATCTCTGTCCTCACCTCACCTAATCACTCCACTGTAACAGCTTCCTGAGGCTACTACACCCCTGCTCTGGCCTCACTTTCCTTCCTCAAAATCAGTTAACCAGTTCAACTATATACTGGCTTTGACCCTTGAGTCCTTTGTCCCATTTCCTACTGTTTTCACCCCTTTTTTCTAAACTAACAAGTGTTTATTCCCATCCCCACTAAAAAACATAAAATAAAATAAAAACCCTTGTAATAAATATGCATAGTCAACCAAAACAAATTCCCACACTGATTACATCCAAAAATGTTCCCACCTCGGGCTTATTCACTACCTTCTTCATTCCTGCTCAAGATCGGCTGGATACCACCAGAAAACATTGACTGGGGTCCCTTATCTAATCTCAAGCAAGTTTTTGATGCTGCATGCTTCCTCTTCCCAGATCAGTTCTCCTTCCTACTTCCCATGGCAATTCTTAAGTAATCATCTGTCAAGGTTTTGACTGACTTAAGTCCCATAAGGTGAAATAGGAGAATGGTGAAATTCCACTTCATTTAGATCCTCTCAGCTGATGCTTCTCCCCACCCCATCCCAATTACTTTATATAAATATTAAACAGTTACTATTTATTTATCAGTATATAGGTTCCCTCTCCCTCTTCCCCCTATGAGGTAAGCTGCTTGAGAACAGGGCCTGGGCCGAGTGCATTTCTCTCTTTGTATCTCCAATGTTTAGCAGTATCTGGCACACAGCAGGTACTTAATAAATGCTCTGTTGAATGGATAGATGAATAGACTGATTGAAATACAATCTTTTAACTAAACCAATAAGCAATTTGTGGGCGGGGGTGTCCTGGAGGGAGGGGAACTATTTTATGATTCTATAATTTATCAATTTGCTGACTGTTGCAACAGTGGTAGCCAGATGACCCACCCATACACCACATAACTGATCAGCTGATCAACAACATACTCAACTGGTATAATTTCATTCTGTGAACTGAATTGGGTAGGTGAATTGAAAAGCTTGGGGTAAGGGCAGGATCAAATTATTTTCTTTCAAAAGGGATGAAAAGTTAGGTTGTAATTTTCTAACACAGGAAAGGAGGATATAATTGAAAGTTTCTATCTTAATATACCCTTAAGGAGAATCTTGATCCCTACATATTCTGGTACAACTGGTTGAAAAGCAGCCAGAACAATTATATTTAAATAGTGAATTTGGAGGCTGCTAATAAAATCCCATTTGAATTTCAATCTTACTCCCAGAACTCTTTTGTAAATTGCAGGGTTTTTTTTTTCCTCTTTGTAGATTTACCTGTTAAGAAGCATCATGAATGCTGCCATTGCAAAGGCCACACACACCCTCTTCACTCTCTCTCTCTCTCTCTCTCTCTCAGTGATCTCATCAGCTCTCATAGGTATAATTATCACCTCTTTGCAGATGACTTCTAATTCTATGCAGACAATCCTAAACTTTCCCCTGATTTCCAGTCCTACATCAACAACCACCTATCAGACTTCTGCACCTGGATGTCTCATTGGCATATAAAACTCAACCTCACCACAAAAGAATTCATTATCATGATGCCCCCCCCCCAGCACCTTCATCCATCCCTCCTGTAGACTTCCCATTTTCTGTACACAACAGTCATTCTGGTCTCTTGTCCCCTTTCCTTTGCTGCCCCCCCCAACCCCGTCCAATCAGTCATGTACTCTTATTTTTCTTACCTTCACAACATCTCTTAGGTCTGTCCCCTCCTCTTCCCCCAACAAGCACAATTATAATAACCTTCTAATTGGTCTCTGCTTCCAGGCTCTCTCCTCTCCACTCCATCTTAAGACACAACTCTTCCACATCTCACTTGCCTACTCAAAAATCTTCAGGGGCTTTCTATTACTTCTCAGATAAAATACAAATTCCTCAGCCTGGCACCTGAAGGCCTCTTCAACCTGGTTACCACCCACCTTTCCAGGCTTATTTCATATTACTTCAAATTCTAGCACTTTATATGTTCCAGTCAACTTGGCTAACTAGCTGTTTTCTAAACTCCACATTTTCCCTTCCATCGACTTATCTTTGAACAGACTCACTCTCATAGCTGAGATACATTTCCTCCTCACTATCCCTTAGAATTCCTGTTTTTTTACTGTTCAGCTCAGATTCTACCAACTACCCTAAGCTTTTCTTCATCCCCGACCCTCAATTTTTTAGTGCACTCTCCCTCCCAAAATTTCCTTATATTTATCTGTGCACAAGCTGTGTCCATTAGGAGAATCTAAATTCCTTGAAGAGAAGGACTGTTTTACTACTCAGCGCCTAGTAAAGTTCTTGTCCTAAATAAATATTTATTGAATTGAAAAGAGGAGATGCATTTTGAAGTTAAATTATTACTCACAAAGACTACTATACATTTGCAAGCAAAGTAGAAGTTAAAACGACCTGCTGTATTTACCCAGGTTTAAATCCCACTTCTGGTCGGGGAAGTCACAACCTCAGTTTCCTGATCTGAGAAAGGAGGAAGGTTGGGCCAGATGGCTTCAGAGGCCCTTTCCAGCTACTGGTATCTAGGTCTTCCTCTTTACCACTAAGCCATAAGGACAGAAACAGAAGCTCAAGTCTGTGAGACAAACTGGGACTGTTCCAACTGTTCTTTGGTTAAAATCCCCTTGTTGATTTGTCTTTGTTAAGACTTATTTTGCTAAAGTTAGATTCAAGAAGTAACTTGTAAAAGTAAATTCAAACAACAAAGTATCTACCAAGTACAAAGCATTTTGCTGTGGCCCAAGGAAGATACAATTTATCAAAGCCATGGTCACAGCATTGAAGAGGATAACAGGGAAGGAGTTCGACCCAATGCACCTACACACACCTACATACATGCACTCTCTCTCACTCTCTCACTCTCACTCTCACTCTCTCTCTCCTCTCCCTCTCTCTCTCATTCTCTCTCTCTCTCTCTCTCTCTCTCTCTCTCTCTCTCTCTCTCCACAAAATAAGGCATAACTGGATCAGAGAGATACAAAAGTTTGTTGCTGTGAGGTTGAGGGGAAAGGTCAGGGGAACTCTTCCAATGACAATAAAATTCTCCAGTACCATCTAAAGGCCTCTGTTTTGCTCCAATTGTTGAGAAAAAGCTTCCTAAGTGATGCTAAATCATTAAAGATATAGCTCTCCCTGGTCAAAAAATTAACTGTGCTTTTAGGGTCGATGTCCCCAAGGAAAGGCCAGTGTGTCGATATTAAAATATGGATGCAGCTGCTACTGAGTAGTAACAGCTCACACATGCAGCTTCTTAAGGTCTGCCTAGCACATTACCTCAACAATCCCATAGAACTCTCAAGACAACCCTATAAATGGAGTCGGTACTGTTATTATTCTAATTTTACAGATGGGGAAGCTGAGGCTGGGAGGAATTTAGTAATCACACAGCTACTGAGTGCTTGAAATGAGATGTAAATCCAAGGCTTTGGAACTCTTAAGCCCCATGCTCTATTCACTACATGGCTGCCTACCCTAGGTCAAGTAAAGAAAGGAAGGAACCCAATTCTTCATAGAGAAATTTCCCTTTCTATCCTTGGATGAGTCCTACCCATGATATATCCTGGTTTTTTAAGTTTAGTCAAATTCCAGTAGAAGATGGGGCCAGGAACCTGTGCTTAAGGATGCCTGCAGGCACATACTGACTTAGAAAACAACATATTAACATTAGTTGTGTCTTACTGTATTTTTATTTGTTAAAATATTTCCCAATTACATTTTAATCTGGTTTGGGTACACTCTGGAACCTCCCATTTAAAACCTTTTCTGAACTAGAAATTACAGAAAAGGTGACAACCTGCATTGGTAGAGGGATTTTCCACACCTGAAATGTCCCTGGACCAATTCAATCATAAATCCAGTCCCTAATCCTATCGTTGTCTGATGTTGGGGAAACATGAAATCAGTGATCTAGAAGGAAATACCAACTCCATACCAGTAGTTGTTTATGAACACCTGAGAGGGTGGAAGGGAAAACTTGGGAGTCATAATCAATACATATGACTGGGGGATGATTGCTTTGTCCTGAGATTGAAGAGTTAGATAGTGTTGGGCATCAAACTTTGTGGCCCTAATAATAAACTATATACATCTGGACTGGAGGCTTACCACCACCAAACCTGTCTATCTGGGGAATTCATTCCACAAATATTTACCGAATACCTACTTTACACAAGCAATACAAAGATCAATAAGAAGCAGTTTGACAGTTCCTGTCCTCGAGGAATTTATAATGTGGTAGGGAAAAACTTGTACCCAAGTTACTATAAGATGAAGCAGAATAGAAGAGGATGGGAAGATAAGGAGAGGTACAGTGGGAAAAGAGTCCTCTGGCCTCAGTTTCCTTATGTGTATTATGAAGAGATTGGCCTAGATGACCTATGAGATCCCCTCTACCTCTAAATCTGTAGGATTCTGGGAATAAGATGGAGTCAAAGTTATGAGAGTTTAAAGGGAAGGAGAAACCACCTCAAGTCTGGGACAAGGAAGGGCATCAAGGAAAGCTATAGTGGGGAAATTCAACAGGAAATGTGTCCACACTGTTGGGGATCTTCAATGAGAAGAGGCCAAGAGGCAGGAAGCCCAGAGGGCATACTTGGGACAACATGAAGCTGGAGCACAGGGCACATAAAGCAAAAAAGAAAGGTGGCACAAGACTGGAAAGGCAGGTTATCAATCACAAAATACATGGCAAGGAACCATAAAAAAGTAATGTATGTGAGTCAGAGGATCTACCAACAAAGGATCCCGTAGCATCCAAAGTCTTGGGTTTCTCACTCTATATGCATTAGGAAACCAGGATATTTAGAATAACTCAAAAAATTCAAACAAACATTTGTCATAAACCTACTGTATGCAAAGCACTCTACTAGTAGCTGGGAGAGATACAAAGTTAGATAACACATTTATGCCTACCCACATGGAGCTTACACCCTAAGAGATAGAAAACTCAACTCCAGAAACAGACTGAGGATTAGACTTATTTGAAAAATCTTGTCCCAGAGGCAAAAAGAACCTCAGAACAGAGGAGAGTAGTAGAAAGAGAGCATTCAATCTTTATGAAATATTTAAAATAAAATCTGAAACAAATGAATGAAAAAAATTTAAGCCCTCTTTATGTACCAGTTACTGGCACAAGACCTCTTGGAACAGTGAAGAAGTTGTATTTTCATTTAAAATTATATTTTCACAGCCTTTACCTTCTCTTTATTAAAAAAAAAACTACCATAATTTGGGTTTCAACAGCCAACAGGAAAAATACACGTGTACCAATTACAATAGGCAGCTGCTTCCCTTCCCTCTCTTCCGCCTCCCTCCATATAACTAAGTCTCACATTCTCCTTTGGTCATCAGTACACTGTAAGTTAATATGAATCCACCCCCCTGCCCCCTCAGTTCTCCTTGAAATTGCAACAGTCTTCTTAGGAAAACAAGCCAGACATTCATCTGAGTGTTGGTCCCAAGCACATCAGCAGATGCTTGCAATCTGGTTTGCAAACTGTGATGTTGGCCTTGTTCCGCCTGGTTCCTGCTGCCCAGAGCAGGACTGAAAATTAGGATATGTCAAAAGGCTACTATGGCTAGAGTCAGGCTTTCTCAATGTGTAGCTTTCAACTCCACAAAACACTAACATCTCTCCCTTTGATACAGGATCTGATGGGCCCCACTGAAAGAAAGGGCATTAACCTGTGTGACAGACCAACAATGAAAGAGGCTCCTCTCCAATTCTGTGGCCAAATCAAAGAGCTTTCTGGTCATATTTTTTGCCAAGGTATTTATTTCCCTGCCCCCATTCTCAGGCTCAAGACAAAAGCAACATCCAATCGGGCAAAACTTTCCAAACATCATCGTGGTTACAGGACTTCCTGGATAAGTGCTGTACCAGGATGTTGGCTCACTTGGGTTCAATTCTTTTCCCCAGCTGATAACCAGCCTTAGAGTCTCAGAGGTTTGGAAAAAAAAGAACAAGCCGACACACCCTACTGCCTCCCACCTCCACCTGCTTTGTGGTTCTACTATTCCTGCTTGGCAGCCCAGGTGCGTTCCAGCAGAGTCCCAGGACCTTGGCAGCATCGAAGCTGCCTCCTCTTCAACTCAGCTCTGGCACAGCCCTCTGTGTTACTGGGCACAAGCAGGGGCAGGTAGCATTCCACTTTCCTTGGAGTGGAGGACAAACCAATCATCGGTTCCCCCAAAGAAGACAAAAAGGGAAAACATCCTGGGAAATATGATTTTATTCCAATTTTCCAATGTCACAACAGAGGATATATTTTAATCCCTCTTATTTCATACTCTTTTTTTTTGTGCTTTTTTTGGAGGGCAGTTGGGGTTGACTTGCCCAAAGTCACATGGCTAGTAAGTGTGTCAAGGGTCTGAGGCTGGATTTGAACTCAGGTCCTCCCGACTCCAGGATCGGTGCTCTATTCACTTCACCACCTAGCCGCCCCTATTTCGTACTCTTAAACTACTTTTCTAAGGGAAAAAAAAACTTCCTTTCTGGGGATATGGGAGCAGCACCCCAAGTGAAGAAGAGAGATTGACAAAGGGAGTTTAACCAGTTACACTACTCCAACCTCAGTAGGGAGTGCCCTTTCTCACAACCGCCTCATTATGTTAACAGGGGATTAAATGTTCTGGCAAAACAGTATTAAAGCAAGTAACCCCAAAGTTCAAGTAAAGAGATGCTATAAAGGATTGAGTAAATGCGATTTACTAGTGTTGTGTGATTATATAAAACTCTGGCCAAAACATCACTCATATCATTGTAAAAAAGTAAAAGCCAAGCATAAGGGGTTTTTATTGCTTAAATATAAAAGTTACAGCAGAAGGCATCAGATTATTATAATATTTAATCAACAGAGATGAATTAAATACTCTCTTACATCTAGCACCTGATACCAGGGCTAAATTTTTAAGTAGGTGAAATTGAGAAACTCTGAGATTCACCAGCCTCCTCCCCCCTCCTACCTTTCCAGGCATCCACTATCCTCGGGCTGCCCCATTGCTTACCTTAAACAGGTAATTTATTTACACTCTCCCTCACCCAGTGCTCCTGGTTACCTATAGCATAGAACTGGGATAGTCTGTCCAGGGACAAAGCTAAGACAATCAGCCCTTGTAGGGATTGTAACCATGACCTTGGACTCTTAAACACTATGAAATAACTGGACACAGATTAGCCACAAAAAAATGTAGCATTATGACCCTGGACAAATCATTTAACCTCTCAACTCTCTGAGATTATAAAATGGCAGTGAAGGTGCAGATCTGCATTGGTAGAGGGCATTTCCTTGCTTGGGAGTTCCCAAAAACCAATGAAATCAGAGGCCCAACCTTTATCCTTATAGCACAGATACAGTTTAAAAAAATCCAGATCCAACTGATTGAAAAATTCTATCACAACTCTAAAGGGTGTGAGTCACATTTTTGTGTAGATCAGAATCAGAGAATCTCAGATTTGGAAAGGACCTTGAAGGCTATCTAAGCCTGAACAAAAATCCCCTCTAAGACAAACCCCTAGAGACTGTTGCTCAAATCTGTCACTTCCTCTCTCTTCACCTCTAAGCTGTGAGGTTGGTGTACAGCTATTTGAGTAGCAGGATACTCAAATACAGCCAGTTTTCAAGAACTGGGGGGTCACTACCAAGCTTTCCTCCTCAAAGTTCTCAGAGCCATGACCACTACTCAGACCATCCACTCCACCCCAGTCCCCACTGTAACAACCCTCACCCAGAATGCTATGAGACAAGGACTAAGAGGCCACCACTTTCAAGAGCCTGGACAGCCCTTATGAATCAAGATTATCTGTGTATCACTGCCTTTGCAGAGAAAAGAAGACAGTATTCCTAGTGAGAAGGCAAGGCTGGTGTTTTATATCTAGGTAAAGTAAGACTGTTCTCTCCTTACACAATACTGACTCTATCTTCCCACGAGTATGGCGGCAAAGGGGAATTAGCCAGGAATTATGTAGATGGACACCTGGTCAGTGAAGGAGGAGGAACAGACCACACCTTGACAAGCTTTCCCATTCAAAGTGGACAGCTGCTCCTTAGCATTTATTCCCAATGCCTCAGAACCAGCACATTTATGCAGGACTCCCAAACGTCTATCTCAAGCAATGACCTCTCTTCCTAACTCCATCTCATCTACTTATGTACTCTCACCTGAAAATACTTCACCATTACAAAAACTGGATTCTTTCCCCAGAAACCTGTTCTTCTCTTTAAATTGGTATTAATGGGGCGGCTAGGTGGCTCAGTGAATAGAGCACTGGCCCTGGAATCAAGAGGACCTGAGTTCAAATCTGGTCTCAGACACTTAACACTTACTAACCCTGTGACCTTGGGCAAGTCACTTAACTCCAATTGCCCTGCCTTCCCACCCTAACAAAAAAAAAGCAAAATTAAATTTGTATTAATAATAGTTCACTATTCCTTCTGCCTCACCTTTCATATTTAATTGGTTACTAAATCTTGTCAATGATAGTTCCCCAATATCTCTCACATATGTCTCTTCCTCTATTTCTTTTTTCTTCTTCACCAGTACAAACCACCTGGAGTATTTTAGACATTCAATAGCCCCTACCTGACCCTTCCTGCCTCCAGTCCATGGTTCATTCTCCTGTCAGATTAATCTACTATGACATGTGACAGGATGACAGATCTGGATCCAGGAGTGATCTTAACAGTCATCTAATCCAATTCCTTCATTTTACAGGGAAGGTAACTAAGACACTGAGAAGTCAGGTAACCTGCCAAGGGCAGACATGGAGTAAATTCCTCAAGGTGAGGAATCCTAGGCCCTTAAACTCCAAATCATGCTACCATCTTCAGGGGCTCCCCATCGCCTGCTGAATAAAATTCATATGCCCCCTTATAAATAAAGCTTCATAAACGACTGATGTGCTGAAATCAGTTAGTACACCCTCCCCTGAGATCTCACAAAGCACTTTGCTTGAATCTTTCTTATGCACCAATCATGAATAGTTTTATATCAAGACCCACTTTAAATTACAATTACCTGTGACTTATCCCTTCACTAGACTATAAGCTGGCGGTGCAGTGAATAAGAGTACTGGAACTTGAGTCAGGAACACCTGAGTTCAAATTTGGTTTCAGACATTTCCTAGCTGGGTGACCCTGGTCAAGTCTCTTAATTTCTGGTTGCCTCAATTTCCCAATCTGTAAAATGGGGTTAATAATAGCATCCACCTCCCAAGGCTACTGTTGAGGGCCAAATGAAATAATATTTGTAAAACATGGTTAGAACAGTGCCTGGCACATACATAATGGTTACTATGTTGATACTTATTCTTTCCTCTCTTCTATTAGTTCAGTTCCATGAGAATAGGAATCATAGCTGAATTTTCTTCCACAAGCTATTGCTTGATGCTTAATTATTTGTTTAAATGAATCATTACCCAATCAAGTCAAATACGCTTTATTTTTTGGATTAGAGATGATTTACTCAGAACAACACCTCTTCTGTTTGTTATCTTTAAAGGAAATTAAACCACGGAAGGGGGAAAGTATACCCTGTGTTTCATAGAAATAGGTAACAGATAGATCAGAGATTGCTATAAGAGCATATTTTCTTCAACTGTGGTCTGTTTCAGAATGGGAGGGTAGGGGGCAAGAAAAGCAGAAAAAAATCCCCTTCTTCATCCAAGAAATGAATCAAAAGAGATAGAGACAGAAGACATTTCTCGAGTTTCCCCCAAATCCTCCAAATTCAAGGAAGCTGGCCCCTAGGGTGGGGCCCATTTTGGTCAGTCTACCACAAAGCTGAGCTTCAAAGAACCCCAGAATCTATTCCTACAAAGTCAAGGGTATCAAATGTCTCTGCAGCCTGGATTCCTTGTTAATCAGGCTACAGCTCTCCACTGTAAGCACCTCATAAATAACATTTAAGACCACAGGCATAACGCATTCAACTAAGCGTTTTTCTTTTTCCATCTGCAATATCTTTTAAAGTTTTGTTTCCATTTATACAGAACCTCGTCCTTGGCAAAATGCTGGACAAATTCAAATTTGAGCTTTAAACTTTCCTAACACAAAGTTATTACTAAAAGCCCAGGAAAAGGAACACTGGTGAGATGAGAGGTGAAAAACTACTGAACTTTGAGGCAAATAAATTTCAGGCAAGCAAGAGTGCTCAAACAATAATGACCCACCCCTTCAAGGATATTAATTGCTGGACTTTGGAGACAGGAAAATCTAAATTCAAATCCCACTTCTGACAAATAGTAGTTATATGACTAGGGATCATTTAACCTCTGAGCCTCAGTTTCCTCACCTGTACAATGGGCAAAGCATCTGCAGTGCCTTCCTTAAACGATTATGGGGCTTAAATGAGACCATGTATTTTAAGCACTCTGCAAACCTCACAGCATTATATGTCAGTTATTATCATCATCAATAGTAATGGAACCCACAGTTATTTTAATTTTGGTATCACCAGCACCCCAAGTGTTAACAATACAAATACTTCTTGCACAAGTACACGTTAGTACAACTCTCTTACTTGGAAAGTGCTCTGAACTCTTAGCAAGGATCTCATTAAAAGGCATATCTGTACTGACTAGTCAGATACACAGCGCAGTAATAGGAAAAAAAAACTGGATTTAGAGTGAGAAGGCCTGAGTTCAAATACTATGTTCACTATTTATTATCTGTATGACCAAAGACGAATTATTTCTCCTCCTCTGAAAGTCAGTTTCCAAATCTGTAAAATGAGGAAACTGAACTCTATCAGTGTTGTCAAACTCAAATAGAAACCAGGGCCACTAAACCATACATAAGGCTCCCTCCCTGTAGCATATTGACTTTAAAACCACATATTAACATTATCTATGATCTAAAATATTTTTATTTATTTTGTTCAATATTTCCCAATCACACTTTCATCTGATGGAGGCCACACTCAGGAGTGAGGCAACTTCATGTTTGACACCTAGACTTGGTGGGATCTGCTATTTGTATAAAGGGAGTTTAATCCCTCTAAACTGTTCTTTTTTAAGGTCTATATAAATGCTCACCAATGTCCAATGATTCTATTGTGAACACATATTCAATTTAATCAATTTAAACAAATATTTATCAAATGCCTATGAGCAAGAAAAAAAAAGCATCATGGGGATTAAGACATTTTGGTTTTGGCCCTCATGGAAGGGTCCCCTATGCCCCAAAGGCATTCCCCATCGTCACCCTTCACTGGACCTCTCAGAATTCCTAGCTTCTGTCAAGGCTCATGAGAGAGGAGAGTCACTTCCTGTGGTGGGTTCCCTCACTCCTTGGAGCTTTCTCAGCATCCACCTATTGCTGGTGGTGAACAAGGGAAGGACTGTGAGTGTTTTTACTAATCTCTTCTTGCTCCTCAAATTACCATGTGTATGAGCTGTATCCTTCCCTGGCAGAATATAAGATCCCATCAGGACAAGGACACTTTTTCACCTTATATTTTGGACACTGTACATGGTGTGTGCCTAAATAAGTGTTGGTTGGGTTAGATTGGTTGAAAGAAGAAACAAATTTGTTCTACTTGGTCCTACAGGGCAGAACCAGAAGTAATGGAGAGAAGAGGACAAATGGCAAATTTTCACTCAATTAAAGGAAAAACTTTCTAAACCGCCAGACTTATCCCAAAGTGGCATGTAACAGCTTGGGAAGAAGAGGTAGCCCCTTCTCTAGAGAGATTTCATCACAGACTGGACGGCCACTTGTAGAAGGGATTTCTGCCCTCTGAGACCCCCTTCTACCCCTAAGGCTCTGTGATTCCATGGCAGTTAGCTCTTTGAAGGGTCTCCACCCCGTTTTCTATTTTTTTACTAGTCCCCCTCAAGAAGCCTAATTCAGTACTCTGAATCAGTGCCCCCAGACACTGTGAAATAATTATCATGGCAACTCACAGTACTTCCCTTCATCCTCATCAGCTGCTTTCAGAGAAGGCTAACAGGAATAAAGGAAGCCACCACAGGAAGTTCAGCTACCTACAGTGGTCCATGACCAAAGACAAAAAAACATAGACCAAAGCAATAAAGCCAGGATGTGAGAAAGAGCTCTGGCCTCCAAGGAAATGGAACCAAGGAATCTGACAGAATAAAACTTGTGGAAATGAAAGGAATCGTTAGAAAAATCAAAATGGAGCTTCCTATAATGAGGATTCACTAGCAAGCTTCTCCCCCTCCTCCTCCCATGCAGGTTTCATTCATCTTCAATTCATAAGGTTCTCTAGAACATCCAATGAACTTTGCTTTGTTGCTGCTGGTGGGTTGGTGATGTCATGCTCACCACATGGGAAACCTGGGTTCAGGTCCTAGACAATTCAACTTCCTTTCTAAGTGTTTAGTCTGTAGTATTGGTGGTTCAGTGGTAGAATTACTGCCTACCATATAGGAACCCTATGTTCCATTCCCATCCTATGCAACAACACATTCCAAGATGCACTATGGTTAAAAAAAAAAAAAGCCTTGGAATGGGAGCCATAACATCTATGTCTGGTCCCCGCTCTTTCACTAACTTATTATTGAGCAATTTACTTAACCTTCCTGGGGTCTCTTGATGTGTAAAATGAAGTAGGCATTTTCTAGGATTTTATCATCCAAAACTCATCATTCTGGAAGACTTGATCAATTCAGAAACTCACGAGCGGCCCCAGGCCCCCTCCTGCTCTCTGATTAGCCAGAGTGGAAGGTGGGCATTGTGGAGCTCCTCCAGAATCATCCACTATTTAAGGAGTACACCCAGGGAATTCTCATTATCTCCCACCTAGCTGCTTTCCCAGACTTCAACATCTCCAGAAACTCAACCCTCTGAATGACATCTCACCTCCCAGAAGGAACAGACAAATCACTGGGCTGGGGTGAGGCATATTCACGCCTGAAATATCGAGACAAAAGCTCCCAAGTCTCAGAGGAAGGACAGGGGCAAGCTGGAATGGAATCGGTCAAATAGGGAAAACCCACAGGAAGTAGTGTGTCTTCCCCAAGTGAATACAGGAAGACCTTGGGAAGAGCAACCCCATGCTTTCTCTGCCAATGAAGCCACCACTCAGAAAGGAATGTTGTTGTTCAGTCATTTCAGTCGTGTCTGACTCTTCTGAGTCCACCTGGGGTTTTCTTGGCAGAGATCCTGGAGTGGTTTGCCATTTCCTTCTCCAGCTCATTTTACAGATGAAGAAACTGAGGCAAACAGGATTGAGTGACTTGCCCAGTGTCACACAGCTAATTGCTCTTAAAGACACCACAGCTAAAGCACAGGAAAAGTTAGGACTGATACCAGCATACAATAACAGTGAGAAGACATCATGAAGCAGTCAATGGAAATGCTCCTAAGCTACTGGTATGGCACAAGGAAGGCTCCAACCATCCAAGCCCAACCCAACATAGTGACTGACGTGGGGGCTGTGACTCTTTCAGGGATAATGTGGACTTGGGTTTTACTCTCATTTTTGTCTGTTTTCTTTTGAAAACAATTTGACCAGAGTCCTTACAAGGAAGAAGCTGGGGTCAGTGTTCTCAGGTTTCCAGTTGAGAGATTTTATTCTTCGTTTCTAGGTGAGGGCTTCAATCGAGTAAAGCAAAAACATCCCCAAAATACCCCCTTTATGTCAACTGAGGCCTGGGAACACTCAAAGAATAATAAAATTGAAGCATATAACTCCTGGCTCACCTTGATGCCCTAGTACACGTGTCTGCCAACAGCATCTCTATGCTCTCAAACAGCAGTGGGGTCACAACAAAGTGAAATGTTGGGTATTATGTGTATGTGGGTGTTATATATGTGTGTGTGTGTATATGTATGTATACACACACACACACACACACACACACACACAGAAATGGCATGTCATTGAGTCTGACCACAACCCTGTGAAGTAAGTACTACAGGTATTATCTCTAGTTTACAAATCAGGCTCAGAGAGGATTTGCCCATATTCACACAGCTGTAAGTATCAGAAGCATGATTTGAATCCGAGTCTTACTGATTGCAAGGCCCGCAATCAACTATGCTATATGATACCCAGATATACCCTAGGCCTTTGAGGTGATTCCAGATAAAATAACTTGAAAAGCACACAGATACCAGAATGGGAGCCATATCAAGTCAGGCTACCTCTGGATCTAAAGACTCACGGGAGGCTAGAGAAGATTCTCTAGGAAGTCCAGTTCATTCCAGACTATTCTAATCTATGATCTGTTGGAGGTAATCTGAAAACAGCTCTCTCCTACTCCCCCCCTTCCAGAGTTCCTCTAAATCCCCAAGAATGGTCCAGGCTAGATGAAAACATCTTCCACAGCAATTACCAAACAGAAGAGGTCTCCAGGGCTCATTTAGGTTCTTTAAGTATGCTTAATGCCTGTTCGTTAGCATTCTGGTAGAATCCCGGAGATCTATCCTTCAAGTCTGGAATCTCACTCCAGAAAATGACCTGAGATATCCTGTATAACTTGACAACACTGTGATTAGAGGGTCTGTTTTGAAAGTAGACCTTGTCCCTAAGGTGCTAAAGATGAGACTGGGGCGGGGGGAGTAGGAACAAAAATATGTATACAAAAAACTACCACTATAAAACTGAGTTTGGTTACTGCCCTCACAAGGCACAGAGAGCTAAGAGATACAAACCTGGATTAAAGAGGGCTTAGTGAAGACGGTGACATTTTAGATGGATGCTGAAAAAGATCCATGTGAACAAGGAAGACCATAAATTTAGAGCTAAAGGTGGCCTTATAGATCATCTGGTCCAGCCCTCTCATTTTAAAAATAAGAAATGGGGCCCAGTGAGGTTAAGTAATTCTCCTGGGGGGTCACACAGGTAGGCAAAGCCAGGAAGTGAAGACAGTTAAGCCAATCCAGGGTCTTTCCACTTTGCTAGACTACTTCCCTTAAACATCTCCTGCATACCCAGCTGGCCACTTAAAAAGGGAGTATTAAATTATTAGAACAACAAAATCAAGACTCACAATATGGAACAAAATGAAGAACACATAACAGGTTTCTTTCTGTTAAGACTGAGTCCCATGCAGAAAGGGATGGGTAAGTCATACGACTGTTTTGGGGGAAATCAGGATCACCCAACCAACTAACACCATGTTCTTATTTACAAAATGCTTTCTTCACAAGCTTCCTGGGAGGTGGAAGGAAAGGATGCCAGAGCCTAAGAAAGGTCAAGAGATATGCCCAAGACCACTGAAATGGTGACTCCAGCTCTTCTGCCTTTAAGTCCAAGGCTCCTTCCACAATGATCCCAATGCCTTTTATGTTTTTAGATTCACCAGGATTCAAATGAACCATCAGAGCAAGTCTAGTCACCTTTTTTTCTCTTGGAAAGAATTTCTTGCAGAACTTCCAAATGAAAAAGGATGTTTTTTTTTTTTTTAAATAAGGAGGTAGGGGAGGGGAAAATTCCATATTTCTGGCAAAGAATTTACAATCCAGCAGTGCATGGAATTTTAGAGTCAGAAGGCCTGGCTCCAGTCTCCTAAGCTGGATCATAGCTCTGTGAGGAACTGAAGTGAGGCATGCCAGTTTCTGCAAAATAATCGCTCGAACTTCTATAGCACTTTTGGGTTTGCCAAGCACTCTTTGTACACTCAGGTGTGCTGAATAAATATAGGTGCATGTAAATTGCTGTTTAAAATCTTTTCATTAGTTCCTCTGTATGCTAATTAAAAGTTTCCTTTCAAAAGCAAGCCACTGGTGGTCATAATAGCACATCTATGTCTTAAAACCTGCAGACTGCAATGCATACTGCATACTCTTGTGTACCAAGGCAATGTGAAATCACAAAAGTAAATGTCCCATGTGTCAGGAAATAAGGCTAATTAAGGCTGTTAGTCACAATATTTTGGCCCTTCCTTTTTTCTGGCACAGATTACAGTTGGAAGTGAGTAGCATTTGAGAGAGAAAACTAATGAAAAACAAGAAGTGGATTAAAATCTTTCAAAAAACCCTCCCAAAAGAGGTGGTTTGGAGAGAAATTCGGGAGACAGTAAGGGCGTGTGATGATTCTATCAGGGATAAGTTACCCTCTGCTATGTCATGGTCTTTTCATGTGGCCATGGAAAAATAGCTGAGCCATTGTTTTGTTGATAATAAGCAGATGTTGATGGGATGATTGCACTCTGACTGTCTTCAGAGTAAAATATTGTGTAATTGGGTGTGTCAATCTATGTCACTCCACAGATGGTTATTAAGCTGCAGATACTTTGACAGAGATAAATGTAAAGTCCTACACTTGGATTAAAAAAAAAGTCAATAGCACAAATCTCAAATTGTCCTGATTTTTTTTTAAAAGGGGGAGGGTTGCTGAATGGAATTTCCATGCTACAAATGAGCCTATCTTTGACTCCTGACAAAGCTCATGGTGGGTGATCATGTACAAAATGAAGCCCAACAGGTCATGAAAATATCATTGGGTTTCCTTTTCTGTCAGGGTCACTGGGCTGGTCCATAAGTGCAGATGCTGTTGTTAGGTTACCTTGATTTTAGACAAGGAACATCTCTCATGTTCTTATGGTGGAAAAAAATGAGAAAGATACAGGCTAGACATCAGTGAAATTAGGTGAATTTGGACCCAGGAAGATTAGTCATTAATAATTCAAAGTTACCTTCAGAGGGTCAGTCAGTCAGTAACAAGTCTTTATTGGGTATTTTCTATACGTCAGGCATTCTGCTAAGCAGTGGGGATATAAGATAGGCCAAAAAACCCAGTCCCAGATCTCAAGAAGCCCAAACTCTAATAGAGGAGAGAACATGCAAGTAACTATACACATAAGGGTCACAGAGAGAGTAAATGGAGGGAAATCTCAGAGAGAAGCGGGAACTAGGAGAGGCCTCCTATTTCAATTTAAGGAGGGACTTCTAGAGAAGATTGTAGAAGATTCTAGGGACCCAGACGAGCAGAGGAAAACTAGAGTTGGGAGGCAGACTGTCACATCAGAAGAATACCAAGTAAACCAACATAACTGTGTCATAGAAGGCATGGGAGGGAATAAAGGGTGAGAAACCTATAATGATAGGATAAGAAGAGACGAGGTTGTAAAGGGCTTTAAATGCCCAACAGAGGATTTTATATTTGATCCTAGAGGTAACAGGGAACCACTGCAATTTACTGAGTGAGGGAAGGAGATGGTTGGTAACAGCCTGGATTCCAGGGTAGCACCTGAGTTTGTCCATCTGTCTGTCATCTCAGTCTCTCATTAACATGGTCTTTTGCTATACATGTGATCAAAGTCAAACATTGAAACTTTGCTAAGACTTTGGCTTTCCAACGACCAAGACGAATTTCAGAATTTTGTTAGCATGCAATTCAAAATAAATATAATCAGTTCCTAATTATCCAGGGGAACATGACTGGCATAATGGTTCTAATCTCAGAAGCCAATCTGGCTAGAGGAGTATCCCAATGCTGGGAGAGAGGGAAAGGGAAGATGGTCATGCGGGTGTTAGGGCTCCATTTTACTAGAATTATACTCTCCTGAACCTACCTTCCTTTATCACTTCTCCCATCAGTAGGACATATTTGAAATTCTTTCAAGATACATCTTTACTCTAATTCATCATTCTACATAACTTCAGTGATAATAATATATATAGTGGTTCCAACATACCAGGCAGTCAGGGAATCCCACCTAAGAAGGCTGCTCTGTTCCCCAGATAGAACAGTAGGTTGTTGAGCTGGGTCACCCAAGCAGAGGAGGAACATCCCCCACTTGGCAGTGACTTAGCATCTAACTGCTACACCCTTCAGGCTAATTGGCCACTCCCTATGGCAAGCTGCCCCATGAAAGCGAGCTAAAAGTATGCCGTATGCCTGCTGAGCCTGGCTCCCTGGCAAGAAGACTAAGACCAGGGCATGGAAACACAAGCATACTTCCTCTCTCATAATGATTCAAAGCAGGAGCCCAGTTCATGAATTTGCTAACTGTTCTTTCTCTTACCATCAACATCAACAGAGTTAGGTTTTGAGCTGTTTTACATCAATTCTACAATGAAATGCACCATAGGGACAGTTCTCACAGAACCTTTAAAGGCATTTCCTCATTGATACATCCCACAGCCACCATCACATTGCACTAATAATGTTCCCTACCTATTTCCTCATTTTGATTAAAAGGGAAGAAGTAATGCTAGAATATATTTAGGTGGATGAAAGTACAAGATAGACCAAGCTATTTAAAAGAAGACTGAATACCCTTACATTTCAAGTTATAGTCAAAGAGCAGAAAAAAGAAATGAAGAAACGAATAATAATAAAAGTTGACATTTTTTGGCACTTCAAAATTAGAGAATATTTTCCACACATAGCTCATTTAATCCTTACAATTTCTTGAAGTAGACAATATAGGTCAGGGGTGGGGAACCTGCAGCCTTGAGGCCACATGTGGCCCTCTAGATCCTCAAGTGCAGTCCTTTGGCTGATAGGTATTATTATTCTACTTTAGAGATGAGAAAATGGGCCCAGAGAGATTAAGTTAAATGGTTTGCCCATCCATAGCCACAATACTCAGAAAGTGCTGAAGGAAGGATTCAAACCCAAGGCTCTCTACTGCCCCAGTCAGCCGCTCTTTTTACTACCCTGTCTACGAAGCATACTATAAAGGTTATTTCTGAGAATCCTTGGAGGAACCAAAATATTCCAAGTTCTCTTCTACTAGCACTGAGGCTTTCCTTCCTGTGGCAGGGGCCCTACCCACATAAAGCAGCCTTCAACCATGCCACTGTGAAGGGACCTGCTATAAAGCACCAACATCACCCACGTGGACCTGAACCACACCTGACTCCACATTTGTCAAATGGGGTAAGACTGTGAATGTCACCCACTAGCAGAGTCAACTCTGCTCTTAAGGAAGAGAAGGAAGACAGAGAGAAGGGCCCCAAGGCCCATTCTGGCCAAAGAGAGGTTGGCTTCACTCAGTCTTTGTTCAGACTCCATTACTTCTCAAACCTTGCCTTTGTCATGGAAACTAAGCAAAGGAAAAGAAGGCTAGGGCCACGCATGGGAAAATGGCAGACCAGAAAGGTCAGCACACTCGGCTATCCCTGGTTCTCCCCATTTACTAGCCTGTCAACTCAGTTAAGGGTGGGGACTTTGAATCTCACTCAGTAGATGTAGCAAATGTTTGTGAACTGGAATTAGTAATCACAGCTTACGTTTATAAGATGATTTAAAGTCGAAAGCCATCATACACTCATCATCTCTTTTGATCTTCACAGACACCTTGTGAGGCAGGTAGGACAAGTATTGATGTCCTCATTTTACAAATGAGAAAACAAGCTTAGTGACTGACTTAATAATAACAAAAGCTAGCATTTCAATACAACTTTAAGGCTTGCAAAGTGCTTTACAAATATTACCACATTTTATCCTCAAGACAACCCTGGGACATAGATGCTATTATTATCCTCATTTTACAGAAGAGGAAACTGAGATAGAAGTTAAGTGACTTGCCCAGGGTATCTGAGGCTGGATTTGAACTCAGGTTTTCCTGAGTCCAGGTCCAATGCTCTATCTACTACTGCACCACCAGCTGCCCTGAATCAGAATTCAAGCCCCTGGCTCCAGGCTCCAAGTTTAGGTACCTTGAGACCATACCCAGCTTTACCTCACTATCTGTTCTAAAAGAGATGAGGTATGGTGGTGGCAGCAAGCTGTAGACTTCGGGAAGAGAGGGGTGAGGCTGGGAAAGATAAAGGTTGTAGATTCAAGATGGGGAATACCTGGGGTTTTCCTCATAGGTCACAACTGCATCTTAATCAACAATACAAAAAAACTTTTTATTAAGCATTTGACTACATGCAAGGTATTACCCAATGCACCAGGAATGTGAAGATGAAAAGCAATCAAGTCCCTTCCCTCAAGGAGCTTACAATCAAATAGGCAAGATACAATATGTACACAAGTAAGTATGATATACCGGAGATGTGATGGGCAAAGGAGAGAATGTCTAATGAATTCAGGGAAGAAAAGACCCCTTTCAATGGGGGGGGGGGGGCGGGAAGAAGGCTTCAGGGGAGAGAAGGCATGTAGGCTGAACCTTAAGGGAAGAAAAGGATTTCCACAGACATACAAGGAAAGAATAGCTAGCAAGCATTTCAAGAGGTAGTGGAATACAGCATGAGAGCAGGAAACAGTCAATAGTAAAATCTGGCTAACAGACAGGCTATAAGAGGGGGAACCCAGTGAAAACAGACTGGGAAGATAAGTTGGGAGTCGTTATAGAGGGCTTTAAATGCCAGGCTAAGGAAGCTGTATTTTAACACAGAAATCAGAGGTCCAATTCTGCTGATTTTTTTTATGAGGGCTGCAAGCTAAAGATTGTTTTTTGCATTTATAGTAAAGTTTTACTACAGTTAAAAATGCTTTAAAAAAAACCCTACAGGGCCTACAAAAATAGGGGCAGGCCAATATAGCCCTCAAGCCATAGTTTGCTGACCCCCTGACTGGCACTTCTTAAAATGTGGATCGGACCCACAGTTTAAGAAATGCTGAGTGGGTAGCAAGTAGAAAAAGTTTAAGAAGCCCTGATATAGACCATAGGGACCCACCAAAGGATTTTGTGCAATGGAATGACACAGTCAGACTAGGCTAGGGCATTAGAAATATTACTTTGACAGCTAAGGCAGAAAAACTAGTTAGGAAGCTATAACAATAAATAGCTTAAAATACAACAATTCGTGTTCCCCTTTACAAACAACTCTGTATAGGAGGTAGGTAGCTAGTTAGCCAACAAACACAAGAAGCATCTTAATTTTATACATGAGACAGCTATGACTTGGAAAGGTAATGTCACTCAGTTCCTAACTGCCAGAGGCCAGCGTTGAAGCCAGGCTTTTCCTGAGATTTCCCCTGTACAGCAAACTTGTACTATGGCAGTAAAAGGAAGACAGACAGATGGGAAGAAAAGAAGCCATAGGGTCAGATGGGCTTTAGTGGTAAGCTGGATGTAGACTATGAGAGAAAAAGAAAAGCAAAAATAACGAAGGTTTTAAGCCTTGGTGGTGCCACCAAGAGAAGCAGGGAAGTTGGGAGGAGGGAGGGTTTTGAAAGGGAAGATGAGTTCACTTTGAGATATGCAAAGTTTGTGATAAAGAGGCAGTGATGAATACCGTCTACAGAATCAACTCGGAAGCCAAGAAGACCTGAGATGAAGTCCTTTCCTCTGACACGTACGGACATGGGCAACACTCTAAAACAGAAGCCAGCAATGTGTGTTAGCAGAGAAGGCTTCCTCACCTGGCAGTTTCTTATACCAAAGGAACCACAAGTCTGTCGCTTAGCTCTGAGTTTGTGGTACCAGTGTGGGACACCCCAGTGAAGATCTCCAGCTTGAAGATGGAAATAAGGATGAGGGGCTGGAGCTCAGAGGAGAGACACGGACAGAATATGTTGACTTGTAAGTTATTTTCAGAGACATGAAAATGAAAGACATGAAACTGGACAATATGGCCAAGAGAGACAATACGCAAAGAGATGAAAAGAGCAATGGAGAAAGAACCCAGGGGAAAGGAATAAGAACCTATACATAGAAGAGGAGCTTAACCTAACAGAGAAGCCAAGAAGAAATTGAGAGCAGATACATATACTAGCTGGCTTACAACACACAGCTGGACAGATGGTTGGCCTCTATATTTTGAAAACAGGACCCAGAATGGAAAAGGAACCTAGGCTGGACTCCATTTAGAGAATTGTCCAGCACTTTCCATAATATTAAACTTCCACAAAAGCTCATCTTTTTTACAACCATTCTTCTGGTGATGTTATGCATGGCTGTGGATCACGTGGATTCCATTATTTTGGGAGAATCCAAATCATAAGCAACCCAAAATTGCATGATGGGTAAAAGTAGGTTGCACCAATGATAACTTGGGCTTAAGCAGTCGGGTAAAAGCCAACATCAGGGACCTGTCCAACTGGAAAAGAAGGGCCATGTAGTAAGAGGGAGGGATAACAGATGACTGACTGAGTGCTGATCTGGTGTCCCGGAAACATTTAAAGAACCAGGGAGAGGGGCTGGAGGCACCAGCTGGAACAAACATCCATGGATGAATTATGGAAGGACATGGAAGAAGGAATCACACAAATAAAGTGGATGAGCTCTGGCAGTTACATGCTAAACTTATCATTTATTTTTTTAAAAAAAAAGCAAGTTCTAACAGAGGCTTGCAATTTCTTATACAATATTCTCCTGTATGTATCAATGCATATGTGTATATGTATGTATGAGCACACACATGTGTATATATACATGTACGTGCATATGTATATTTACGTGTGCTGTACATATCTGTACGTATGTGTATTGTGTGTGCATGCGTATAAGTGTATATATGTAGAGGTGTGTTTAGGTGCATATTATATGTGCATGTAGATGTGTGTATTTGTATATACACACACATAAAAACAAACATGTACACAGTTACATGTGTGTATATGTGCACACATATATGTGTATAGACCGATATTTGTGTATGTGAGTATATATAGTGTATACACACAAACATAGAAGTGTTTCTTTGACTTGGTGTTTAAGTTCACAATTAGAAAAAGGAAAAGAAAAAAGAAGACAAGGCTTAGAATGAGAAGGAAAGGAGGAATTGTATAAAAGGGCACACCCACTGAGAGAGCCCAGATCCAACTGAGCACTGATAGAAGTGACAATCAATCCTTGCAGAGGACTAAATGGAGCACCCCAGCCAGAGTTCCAGAACAGATTAGAAAGGATGCAGTTAATGGCACTATCCCACCCCAGGGCCTATACCCCCAAGTGGTCAAAGACAAAAAGAAAGGTCATTTATAAAGGAACAAATGAAGCATTTAGCAAACACATACAAAGATCAAGGCAGAGCAGAGTGCTAAGGAGGGGGTCACAAATACAAAAGAGACAATCCTGACCATCCCACAAAACTGCAACAAGGGAGATGCACTTGGGAGTGATGGCCAGCTGCTGGTGAGCACTATCACTGGAAAATGGGATGAGGGGCCCTTTCCAAGAGCAAGGGTGGACCTAAGGACAGTGTGGCAAGTGGCAAGGGATGGCTAGAGCCCCAGACGAGGAGCTACTGGTCATGCTGAAAGGGTACAGGAGCATAAGGGCAGGAAAATATCACAGCAACATTATCTGTAGTAGCAAAGAAGTGGAAACAAAGGGGATGCCCATTGGGAAATAGTCACCCAAATTGTGACATATGAAGATAATGGAATATTATTACAGAGTTAAAAATGAGGAATGAAGAACTCAGAGAAACATATGGGGGCTAATTTTAAGTTCAACTGAAACAAACAGAACCAAAGGAACAAAACAAGTGACTGCAGATAACAGGAGAAGGAAGCTGAATTGGAGCTATTTTGATACAAGGATAAACTATGGAGACTCCGGAGCCAAAAGGTCCTGGGTTCACATCCCAGCTCAGCAACTTATTCCGTGTGACCCTGGGCAAGTCATATAAATCTGTCTGGGCCTCAACCTCCTTGTCTGTAAAATGAGGAAGCTGGACTTCTACTACAATTTCCAGTTGGGTGGGTGGTAGGGTTTAGAAGGAAGACTCCAAGGGGTTGGAAAGGGAACAGTGAAACAGACAGATCCATAGGCAGCCCTCTTTCTAAAAGTTTAGCAGTGAAAGAGACAGGGGATGAAGAATATAATTTGAGGGAATGATTTGGTCAAGGGAATGGGTGTCCCCCTTCTCCCCCAGACTGAAGAGACCTAAGCATGTTTCTAGGCAGAGGGAAAGAGATAACAGGAAGACACTAAAGATAGAAGACTAACACAAAGGAGTAAAGGAAGTCTTGTGGATGAAACAGGAGGTGATAGAAAATCAAGTACAAATAATTCAACAAAAATTTATTAAGCACCTACTATGTTCCATGCACTCATTTCCTGAAACCAGAAAGGATAAGTATTCTACAAACCATGTGCTGAATCCTGTATGGAGCTGCTGCAAAATGCACAAAATGTAAGACCTGATCTTTATCCCCATATAGGGCACAGGCTCGAGGAAATAAGATACACAAATCACAAAGTAAACCAGTTTTACAGAGCATATATATGTGATATAACTAATATTTTTAGTTTTACTTATTTGATATTTTAAACATCCTTAGATACCATACCTATTTTATAAGTAGGAAAAATATGGCAAAAAAAATTGATTATATTCAGCATAACTAGTGGTTGTACCAGAAAAAGCATGGTATGAGGTGCCCAAAGGCAGGGACTGTGCCTTAGTAAATTAAGAAATTCAATATCATACTAAGAAGTAAGAAGAAAATAAGAAAAAATAAGAATACGTTTCAGTAAATCTTGAGCTTTTTAAAAAAAGTGACCCAAGTTATTTATTAAATTTTATTATAAATAGCCAACAAAGTAAATTATTGAATAAATACATAAAATAAGGAATTAAATCTTACATTCAAATCTTGGTATTTAATAGACCCAAACACATTAGACACAACAAAAAAGTGTGTAATCTGAAGCTTCACCTACTTGTCAAGCCTCTTGATGTATATTCTGGATAAAATAGGTTTTTTTCCTTCTAGAAATACCATAAAATCTTTTGCATGGAAATAGTTTTCCAACCAAATTTTATTTCCACATCTTTAATTTCCTTTTGCTTAGGATATGTCCACAGACACAAAGGTTACTGGAATTAAAACCAGTCTCTTTCCAGAATCCTGGCCACCATACAAGGTCACAGTCTGTCCTTCTCAGAGGCCTTTCTCTTTCAGGTGCTTAGAAATGTTATTTTTCTTCTCTTTCAGGCTCACTTTAAATATGGTAATATAGCTGGCATGCTCCCAGCTCCAAGAATTCCACCAGTCCTTGAGAGGGCATTCATTCTGCCTGAAATTTCTCAGAACCAGATACTTAAATCCCATAGTGCCTGAGCACAGGGCAATTCAGCTGGTCCCTTGGGCCCAGAAGCAATGCAACAATTTTCTAAACCACACATCCTTGAAACCACTCTTCTGGATTGCAACATTAGTCAACAACATTTATCAAGGGATCACTATGTACAGGGAATGGGAGGAAGGGGCCAGAGAAGGGAGGGCACTAGAAAAGAAGAAGAAATGTTTTTAATAAGGTACCCAAATTTGGCCATTTCTCTTAAAGGACTCCTCGGTTTGGTGGAAGACAAGTCAGTCTACTGGTTGGAAGGGCAGGGCAGGCTTGCGGGATAGCTGATTGAACTGACCAGCAGCTGAGCTCAAAATGAGAAAGTCCACACCCAGTCTTAGTTTCTGCTCTTGGGCAGGTTACAATATAGTTTCAAATGTATTATCTTCGCAAAAAATTACACGCATGAGCACATACGATTGTATTCGACTTACTCAAATTCTGAATGGCCATAGGAGGGGCAGAGGATGAGGGAAGATGAGAGTGTGGAAGGAAGGGAACATGGCAAAAGATCAAAACATTCTTTATTTGGGGTCTGTTCTACATTGTCCTTTTTATTCCTTTTCCCAGGATGTTTTATGCCCTAGTTGTGATTCATCAAGATATTATAAAATTTGCCTTGCAATCCCAAGGCATACAGTATAAAATAGCAGAAGAATATATATCTTAGGAGGACACTCATAGTCATGTGCTCAATCTAGGATTAAAATGCAGAGGAAAATAAACACACTTCTGAAAACGCCACAAGGAACTTGTTCCAGGGCTGAAATGCATCATCAAGTTACTCTATTACTCTTTTTCTAATGCTCAGACCTGTAATTTCATCAGAGTGGAGAACTCCCCCCATTCATGCAAATCAGTAACTCATTTATAATTTATAAAGTGTAGAGAGCTGCGTGGGCCACTAAGAGGTTAAGAGATTTGTCCATGGCCCTACAGACACCATGTGTTAAGATTATTTCAAGACTGGCCCTCTGTCCTTTCAACCATTAAACCAAAAATTATAAGTATTTAATAAGCCTCTGCTATGGGTTAGGTAGGCAGATAGGTGGCACAGTGGATAGAGTCCTGGGTCTGGAGACAGGATGACTCTTCTGAATTCAGAACTGACTTAAGACCTTTACTAGCTGTGTGATCCTGGGCAAGTCACTTAACCCTATTTGCGCCAGCTCCTCATCTGTAAAATGAGCTGCAGAAGGCAATGGCCAATCACTCCCTTTACCGAGAAAACTGCAAATGGGGTCATGAAGAGTCAGACATACCTGAAATGACTGGAAAAAAAAGTGTCAGGCCCCACGCTAGATTCTGGGGGCACAAAGACAAAAATGGAACTGTCCTTATACCCCTATAAGGGATAACATGTATACACAAGTATATATGCTACACACACACACACACACACACACACACACACACACACACACACACTATAAATGTACAAGGCAGTGGTGGGTGGATGCACAAGCAGCTGGCCCAGTCAGCAAAGGCCTCGTATTGGAGGCAGCCTTGGAGCCGGGTTTTATAAGAGAATAAGGATTCTAAGGGGGCAGAGATGACGGCTTACATTCCAGGTATAAGGGACAGCCTATACAAAAAACACAAAGATGGCACATGGATGCTTTGTTTGAGAAACAAGAAAGTCAATGTCACTTGACCATAGAATACAGGAGGGAGAGTAATACA
This sequence comes from Petaurus breviceps papuanus, assembly GCF_028583685.1. Classification (NCBI taxonomy): domain Eukaryota; kingdom Metazoa; phylum Chordata; class Mammalia; order Diprotodontia; family Petauridae; genus Petaurus; species Petaurus breviceps. The sequence goes on along the minus strand of NW_027185798.1, from coordinate 35,224,450 downwards.
GAATAAGCTTTTTCAAAACTCATATCCCACAGGTGCTACACTATATGTTAACATCACACATGATGCTTCTGGTTCCAAGACAGAATGGTATTATTGGAAAGACTTTCTCTGATCATCCTCCAATGTTAACTACTCTACAATACTACCCTCATTCCTTTTCCCTTTTAAAGTAAAATTCATATAATAAAATGCATACAGCTATATCTGTTACAGACAGAAAATATAAGTTGAAATGGAATGTATGCCTTTAAAATCCAATGATCTAACATAGCGATGAATGCCAAGAAGACAAGGTACCTCTCTGGGCAGATGGGAGTGGCCAGATACCAAGTCATAATGAAAGTTACTATGGAGAATTCTGATACATAATTTGTTACTCAGAGGAGTAAAAGTTCATTTACAGCCGTGAGCACTCTTACTCTGTGTCTATCACCAATCCTAGGTTCATCAGGGTTTATTTGAGATTGAGCTGTCTTTAATTATCACCACATGAATTACAAAGACAAGAACTCTCCAACAGGGCAGCTTCTCCCCACTGCGTCCACCAGTCAGGATGGCCTGCTTCACCTCTGCATGGTCTTTTCAAGTCTTCCAGCATTTCTCTTGCAAAAGAGAGATGAGCAAGAAAAGATCATGGGAAGCGGACGAAAGAAGACACACCTGCCACCACATGAGAAAACAGGCTAAACAAGGTGTGAACACAGCTTCAAGCACTGGGAAGTATATTTTTGTTTTTAGAAGTCCATCTACCTTTAACTCGACATCACTTGGAATATAACAAAGTTCCCCTTCTAGGTGTCTCCTTCCCCCAACAAAACACACACATGTATGCATACCCACTTCATATAAATAAATATGCTAAAAGAAGGCAGGCAAGGTTCTCTTAGCCAACGGAACAGGTTCTGCAACCCCAATAGGCCCAACCTGTGTTTGTGCTGCAATGGGGCAGTCCTGGCATGATGTGTGCATAATGTATGCATGGATCGGAGAATTTCAGCTGTGCTGCCAACATCCTGCAAGAGAACTAACTTGGAGACCAGTAACCGCCCTAGGCAGGCCTCCAAAGAAGGGCACAGTGTGACAGCCCAGAGAAAGGCTGGCCCCTTGTTACCTAGCCAGGGGATGAAGGGCAGTTTTCATAGCTGGAACAAAGGAATCAGCCTGATGTTCAGAAGGAGCAAAGAGAGCCAAAAATGTCCCATCGTCCCACCTCCAAGCCCCCACCAAAATAAAAAAGAGGCTTGGTCCCATCTGGTTAGAGCCTGAACTTTTGGGGAGCTGGTAAAACAAGGTTTTTGCCAGGACAAGCACAAAAGGGTGAGGGAAGATGCTGGCAGTTATGATTAACTGATTGGGTGCAATCCCCATGTCAACTGGAGCAGAAACTCTGGGTGAGTCCATGATACCGATACCCTCTCAATCCTTTCTAGACCACAAAAACTATAAAAGTTCCTTCAGTCACTGACATAGGGAAATGAATTTTCTAAGGGAGAACTTCTTAGGTAAGTCAAACCAAATCTACATCCATACCCCCATCAGACTAAAGAATCACCTTTTCTCCAAATAAGACCATTGGGTATATTTAGACCCTTGACCAATAAAGAGTATCTTCACAAAGAGATTTAAATTCTAGCACAGAGAAAAAAGAAACCTCAAAGCGTTCACAACTCAAGAGGACCAGTGTGGAAGCCATCACTGTGCCTGGGATCAGAAACTCTAAGTCTGGTGATATGCCTTCCAGCTGGGTCACAGCATTGGGCCATGCTCCCTAGGAGGCCTGCACTTCTGAGTCAGTCAAGCAGCAGGAAACAGCTTCCAAAATGTGTGGCTAAATCCTAGGTGACTATTACAGACCTAGCTGTGTGCTCATGAATCCTGCCTCCTCAAGGATGACCTAATAAGCCCCTTGAGGGCAGGGACAATGTCTTCCCTACCCAGTCCTGTAAAGTGATGAGTGAAACACCATCGACTAATGATGACAACATGAGACAAGCTTCCCTCCCACCCTAGTGGGTCATAAAAACCTTGCTGTCCTAGCAGTTAAGCTTTTTAAATCTCAAAGCCAACAGAAGGTAAGAAATTTCATCAAAGGAAAGATGCTATAAAAACCCAACTCACGCTTGTGTAAATAAATCAATGTTGTCATTCCTTTGTTCTCCTCCTTACCATCCATGGCTCCCTTAATAACTTCTGTACAGAAGAGAGCGTTGCTCAGTGGAGACAACATGCAACGAGGAGTCAAGAAACTGGGTCCTGATCCCAGTTGTGCCATGAACTAGCTTCGTAATCTGGGGCAGCCACTTAGTTCCCTCTCAGGGCCTCAGTCTGACCATCAGTAAAATGAAATGATGAGGCTGGCTGATATCTGAGGTCATTCCCTTCTCTAGTTTATCTACTGCTTTTCTAACTTTTACTTCCTTGGGTAGGAGGAAGGAAAGGGAATGGAGAGAGACTACATCAAAAACTCCCTACGCCCAATGGGGCATATTGATCAAATGACTCATTAAATCTGGAACCCTGGGAACACACTCTCAAGAATATTCCTTCTTCTCCCTCCAAGGGACAAACATCATGAGACTTTGTCAAGGAAAGCCCTCAGCCCCTTTCCAAAGATCCAAATGTTCATGGTGCTCAGTTCAAAAGCAGTCCCTACCCCTCTCCACGAGGGCACTTTCCCTCTTCAGGGATCTGTCCCTTCTCCTCCTTCACCTTGGGGTGAGGGAGGGAAGGGGAGATGGATGCCACAAGACAGATAAGTGGTCACAGGTTTTTAACAACACATAATATCTTCAAAGGCACATGTGGTTAATCAGGGCCAAGAACAAAACATAACGTTTAACATCAAAAGGACTTCAGGGCTTCATGGGTCCTGATGCTACCACAGTTTGAATAAATTCAGCAAATATTAATTAAGAGTCTACCATTTCCAAGGCACTGGAGATACACCTACAGAGAGCAAAACAAAATCATCCCCCTGTCCACAAGTGGCTCCCATTCTATCACTGGAAACATATACACGTGTAAATAAATATGAAATAGATACAAAGTAAATAATTGTACTAAGTCGGCACAATCTTCCTATGAGAGGATGATGGGAATTCCTTAAGGGCTGTGCATGGAGCACATGAATTTGACCATAGGGACATAAGACTGAATATTTGAATTTCCTTTAAAAAATTATATATTCTAACTGTGAAACCAGCCCTGCCATCTCCAACTTCATTCTGAGACCATAATTAGGTATATTTTGCAAAAAAAAGTGCTATCAGCCTGAAAAAAAATGAACCTTTAAGCAGCAACCAAAAGACACAACCCTCCCAAGGGACATGAGCTTTCCCAAATATTGACAGTGTGAGGGTAGGGGGAGAGGGGTGAGAAGCATTCAAGACCCAAGCCTGGAAGGGATCTCAAGAGGTCGTCTGGTCCAGGCGCCCTCACACTCTAATGCCCAGGCTAGCCCCGTGGATCTCTGGGCTTTCTAGCATTGGATCCCCAGCACCCCACAGAGGGATCAGAAGCAAGGGGTGAGAACAAATTCTCTGAAAGGATGCCAATACAAAGGGAAAAACAAAAACCTGAGCTGCTCTTTATTCAAGAGAAGGGTGGGGTATGTATGGGTCCTCCCAGAGGTGGGGTCAGCTTTCAGCTTGTTCTCATCGCTCTACAGGTGAAAGCAGCTTCCAGGCAAACCTGAGTCAACATCAGCCTCACCTGCAGGACATCCCATGGGAGGGGTGGAAGCCAAAGGTGCCAAGAGGCCACTGTGCCTACAGGAGGCTAATGATGTTCACTTAAATAAACATGGCTCTTCCACTTGGTAAATAGCTTCTGAGCACCTACTCTCTGCCTCCCACTGTACCAGGTGCTGTGTGTAGCTCAGAACCTGCCGCCATCTTGCTGGGGAAATGGTTTTAGACACTTGAGACCACACAAGCAAAGAATTCTACATACTCTGCCATTTGATTGTGAGCTCCCTGAGGGCAGGGACTGTCTTCTGCCTCTTTGTGTATTCCTAGTGCTTAGAAAAGCACCTGGCCCCTAGTAGGCAGTAGTAACTAAATGTTTATGGACTGTCTTCTCTTCCTTTTTAGTTGCATTTAAATTTGGTTTCAGGAGAAAATCTCTCCATGAAAAAGATGTGAATTCACTTTGCACTGGTGTACTTTTTCAATGGCTCAAAATATCATATGACTTCAAGGTGAAAATCCTCTTTCCCCCAAAAAAATTCCTTCAAAAATTAACTGTAATTCATTTTATTCATAAAGTATAGAAAGACATACCTTTCCCCCCCAAAATTCTCTAATGGAATTAATTTTTTAAAGTTAGTTTTCATACTAAAAATAGAATGAAATTAAAATAAACCTATTGAAACTATTTTTAAAATTTCACCTTGAATTCATTTTCCCTACTCACCATTCAGGTCTTATCCGATTACACTGTCATTCTGTCATGACATGAAGCTGTAACTCTGAATTACTCACAGCTTGTATTCCATTGAAGCAGAATCACAGAGAATCTCAAATGATGGAAAGGGCCTCAGAGAGCCAGAACTAGACCAATTCATACCTACATCTAACAACTCAAGGTCACCCAGCCTCAGCTCCATTACCTCCAAAGGATGAGCAGATCCTTAAGCAATCTCTTTTACTTCTGGATCACTCTAACTTATTAGGAAGTTTATCCTTGTAATGTCCCATAACCTACTTCTGGGGCACTTCCACACAAAGCTCCCAGCTCTACCCTCTGAGGCCAAGCAGAAAAATTGTAATCACTCTTCTATAAAATAATCTCTTAAATATTTGTAGACAACTAGCAACACCCCCGCCCCACCACCGCCACCGCCGCCGCCCCACAATGTTCTCCTCTTCTAGATAAATATCCCCAGTTCCTTACAATTCTCCTGTGGCATGGTTTAAGCTCTCACCATCATGGTTACACTATTTGGGATTCATTGAAGTTTGTGAATCCCTTTCTGAAGAGTGGGTGCTATACTAAGCTAAAAAGATTTCCAAGGATGGACACTGCCAAAGATGGTCACATGAAGACTTTTCACGTTAAGTTCAGGGAAGTTCCTCACCACAGCTTGGCCACCATTGACAATGATTTACAGTACAGCCATAGCAACTTGTGGAAAACATGTACTAAGGATATGAAGGTGCTCCATTTGCTTTGGTGAAGAGAGTGTCTATCTACAAAGTTACAGGTTCTTTGAGATGGTGAAGTGCCTTTCATACAGCACTCTGAAGTATAAGAGACTAGATGTCTTATCTATCCTTAAGATACTCTGAGGAGGGAGGGAGCCATGTCTAGAGAATGGGATCAAGTCCCAAGAGAGCATCTGCAAAACAAAAAAAATTATATGGTTTCAAAGAATGACATATTCAGAGAGTATCAGAAGCAGCTCCAAAGCTTCTAGATATATCCCAACACATCCAGGCATCTCCTAAAGGACTATCACAATCCAGGTGACAAAGTACCCCTTTCAGCAGTTTGAGAGCATAGAGACAAAGTAGGAAGAGGGCAGAGGTCACCTGCCGAATCGGAGCACTCAGTCAATAAACTTTTATTAAACGATGCCATCCACTGTGCTAAGTACTGGGAATACAAAGAAAGGCAATGACAGATCCTGCTCTCAAAGAACTCAGTCTAATGAAGGAGACAATAATACAAGTTATATACAAAATAAACTGGAAACAATCAACCTAGGGAAGGCAGGGTACTGGGTTAAAATTAAGGCCATTTCTGGAGAAAAGTCAATCAGGAATGTCTCCCCCCACCTCCTTATCTGGAATTTCATTTAAAAAAAGGGACAGGAGGTCAGTTCAAAGAAAAAAAAGGCAAAAAATTATGCTCTTTTGTTTTATTGTGCTTTTTGTCATAGTATTCAAACAAATTGAAAAGAGCAGGACATTTTCAAAAGACCTTATTTGTAAGACCAAAATAGTCTAGAAGAATTCTATAGAAATTCACCAGATCAAGGTAAATTATCAAGCAGGCAGCAAGATCTGAAAAGTATCTACCAACAGCAGGGAAAGGAGATCCTGGGATATAGGTGTGGTCACAGACTGCTGCTCGGAGAACCACAGGAATGGGGCTGACAGATCCCGGCTGGAGAACTCAATGATGTGTAAATTACATCCTGGCCACAAGCCCAATACAAGAGATTCAAAGGGTCAGAAGGGTGTGTTCTAATTGGTACCTTGGGAGAACCCAAGTGATAAAGGATGGAGATTTTCAGAAAAAAAGTTCACAGTTAATAGTTTGGTGTAATTCAGGATAGTCACTAAAAGATTGGCTTCACCCTCCCTTGGAGCAGTCAAGTTTACAGCATAGAAAACTGAGCATTCTATTTACAAGGCTAACCTAGTTTAATGCTCAGATTTTCCCCTTTTAAGACAGAAATGCTAATACCTGCCACCTACATAGCTAGGGAGACACAGACCAGTGTTGGAGGATCCTTCAATGAGAACGGTCCCTTCTTCACAGAAAGGAATCCTATTTTCTTCTTATTTAGCACAATTTTGTACTGTGCCTTTCAATCTCGTCTATTAGTTCTGCCCCAATGACTCTGGAAAGTTTTACCCCCCCCCCCTTTTTTTTTTTAACAAGGAAACTGAGGATCAGAGAGATTAGTTAATGCGCCAAAAACAAGCTACTAAGAGAATGAATAAGGATTATAACTCCCTAGACTCAGGTGTCCTGATTTTACTAAATTTGCCACCTCCACCCACCCCAATCACACATTACATCATTTCTCTCATTTTAAGGAGAAGAAAAGGACTTCTACAAGTTGAAATGTTTCTCCATGCTTTTTGACTAACGCTACTACATCTGAAAGTACAATCATGGTTCCTCCAACAAATCTTTGTTTCACCTCTAATATCCTCGGGCAGGTGCATTTGTAACAGAAAATACCTAAATCCCGGGTTTCAGGTGGAAGGATACCTCTATTCTCTTTTTAAAACAAAACAAAAAAGCCCCAAAAAACCTGGTGTGCATTTTTAACATACCCTGGCATTCAAAATTGAGAATAGACAAAAATCATCTCAAAGTTGAGTACCTTTTCTTTAAAAGTAAGAACAGTTGTCCTTTGCGGTTTTTGTAAGAATCTTCCTGGAAAAGACAGTTTCAGTATTTAGATCCCCCCCCCCCCTTTCTTTTTTAGAAAAATGACCTTCAAATGCGTTCAGAGACACGTTTTGATAACACTCTTAGAATACGTCCTAATTAAGGCACTTGGAGAATGAATGTTACCCCTCCCAACCTACCCACTCTCTACAGGGGGCGACTAGAGGGGTGGGGGAGATGCCTGAGGAGTAGCGAGTACTGCCTCCAAGTTGGAGAACACTGTCAATGTCACATAACACTTCCTCCAAGTTGGGGGCGCCCGGGGCTCCCAAAGAGAAACGTGGGGATCTTTGCCTTTGAAAGAATGACAACCGTTGAGATTTTAACTGCCTTAGTATGTAGCCACAAGAGTTTTCCTAGCTCTTCTGCCACGATGTGGGCAAAGCCCACGAGACTCCCGAGACACCCAGGTAGAGGGGGACTGTCAGAAAACCAAGGCGCGCTGCCCAGCACACCGTCAGGGCTGAATTAACGTCTGCCGGACTGGGCTGAGTTCGGTGGACCCTGCCCCTTCGCCCAGACCAGACCCACGACCCCAGGCCAGGGCTGGGATCTAACTGTCTTGGGCAGGGAAGGTGCGATCGGCTCAGGCTGCGAGCGATCTCCCCCCACGAGGGCGTCTGGCATTCCAGGAGCCAGAAGAGCTAGGGGCGTGTGGCTCGCCGCCCGCTGAACTGTAACCCTTTGTTAGGCTGGGCAGGGCCCAAGGTCAGTTCGGCTCTCGCCAAGTCCTCGGGGGCCGAGCTTCTAGCAGCCCCCTCCCACTCCTACCCGACCGGGGAAGAAGAGGGGGCGTGCGCTTCCCCCTCCCCCGCCCACCTCCCAGGAGGGAGAACCGAAGTCGTCCGGGGCTTTCATTAATCAAACTGCTTCACTCATTCGCAAGACTGCAGAGAGCCCGGCAAGCCCGACGCCCCCCACCTTTCCCCGTGCCCCAGCGCGTAGGGGGGATAGTAACTTCGAGTGACTGGGGAGGAGAGGGAAAGAAGAGGGTGGACCCCGAGGTGGCAGAAGGGCGGAGAGCGCCCGTCTGGGCCACCTGGGGATACTCACCTAGGGTGGGCGCGCCCTGGCACAGCCAGAGAGCCAGCAGCAGGCAGAGCGGGGCAGGACGCAGGGCAGGCATCTTCTCGGTCGCCTCCTCCACCTCCTCCTCCTCCTCCTCCACCCGAGCTGATCCACATGGGGCGGGGGGGTCCCTGCCGGGGAGCCCCCACTGTCGGGCTGCAGCCGCGGCGCTTAGACCCTCCTCCGGGGGCCCCAGGCCGATCAAGCGCAGCGCACAGACCGCCCCGCGCCCGGGATCCGCGCAGCACCAGCACCAGCTCAAGTCGCCGCCGCCGCCCGGAGTTTGGCAGAAAGTTTCTACTTCTCTGCGCCTCGTGTGTCCTTCCGCCTCGGCCCTCCTCCCCCTGGGGAAGGCCCCGCCCTCCTCCCTTGCTCTCCTCCTCCTCCTTCTCTTCCTCCTCCTCCTCCCTGCCCCAGCAGCCGCTGCTGCCGCCTTCCGTACCCCGGGGTTTCCCGCACGAAAAAGTTCCGGCACGATTTCCACGCGGAGGGATCTACTACCATACGTTCTACTCTCCCCCCACCCCCCATTCCTCTGCGCGGGTTGGGGCCCGAGAGTCTGATTTAACCCCATCGATGCTGGAGAACTCGGCTGCGCTGGCAAGGAGCGGGTGCTGATGGAGGAGAGGTTGGGGGGCAGGGGACTGCAGCGTTGGGCGCATCTCTATAGAAGGAGAGACAGATCCATCACTCTGGGAGAATGGGGATGCCCTGTTCGATGGCAAGAGATTTGAATTGGGGTCAGAAGACCCGGACCTTCTCAATGAGTGACCTGGGGAAGGTCCTAGCGCCCCCGATTTACAACTGGAATATGAGAGCTGGATTGGAGTTCAAATCCCACTATTCCACCTATTTCTTGGACAACTTTGGACAAGTCATATTTAATCTTTCTTCGCCTCAGTTTCTTCATGTGTAAAATAAATAGTTGGCACTCCACTTCTACTTTCGTGACCATGGACATGCCATTTAACCTCTCAAGGTTGCTTTTCTTCGAGGCATTTTTCGGTGGTGTCCTGACCCCATTTGGGATTCCCTTGGCAAAGATAATGAAACGGTTTACCACTTGCTTCTCCAGCTTTTACAGATGAGGAAACTGAGGCAAATGGAGTTAAGTGACTTGCCCAGGGTCACACAGATAGTAAGTGTTGGATTTGAACTCATGTCTTCCCACCTTACATCTAATCCCAGAGCTGTTATCCACTTCACTATATAGCTACCTCTGCCTCGGTTTCCTTGTCTATAAAAAGGAGGGAGTTGGATCTTTAAGATCTCTCCCGGGTCAGACCCCTATGATCCCAGATATATATAATGCTGCTCTTACAAGGTTCATGCATCCTTAAACCCAAAGGTAACATGTCAGTGTCATGGAGGAAGACTATGGTTAAGGAGAAATTTTAGGAACTGGAAGCCAAAAGAGGTAGCTTATACCATTCTTTAAACAAATATTGATTGAGGTTTGTTGTTTTTTTTTAAACTCAGGGCTGTGATACTTTTAAGCCCTACCAGAGATGCAAACTGCTCTCCAAAAAAAACCATATATATATTTATATATATACATATATATATATACACACATATATGTACCTATGACACACTTTTAAGTTTAATGCACATTAACATTTTCTCCATCACTTTCTAAAGTCTAGATAACAAAACAATAAATCAAGTCCTGATTTGTTTGCTGATTGCTGAGGTACAAATATACAAGCTCTAGCACATCCTTGTCCCCACCCCTCAAGGGACTTACAGTCTAGTTGCCAACACAGACACTCATTAAAAAGTCAAGTAACAATATAAGACATGATAAGTGCAAAATGATTGGAGCAGATGGGAGTGTCACTGTGGGCTGAGGCAATAAGGTAAAGATCGACCAGCAAGTAGGCCTTGATCGGGCCCTTGAGAAATGAGCAAGATCTGAAGAAGAGTGTAGATATTCTAGACAGGAGACGCAGAACACGCAAAGAGGAAACAGAGAGCTTGTGCCTGGAAAAGTAGTACAAATAAGTCTGAAAAGATAGATTGGAGCCAGATGATGGAATGCTGGTTTAAAATTGAGCTTGTTAACAATGGGAGGCCACTGAAGGATTTTGAGCCAAGAAGTGCCATAAAATCACAGAAGAATAGATAGATAAGACTTCAGAGATCATTTACCACTCTATAATCTTATTGAAGAGGAAACTGAGTCATAGAGTGGTTAAATGATTTGCCCATTCATGACTTCACCAGTTCATGGAAAAACAGAGACACTTAGTTCAATTCATCAAATATTTATTGAGCCCCTACTGTGTTCAGAGCACTGTGTTAGGTGCTGGGAGAGAGGTTTTTCTTAGCTAAAATATGTAACCAGTGGGGAGATAGGAAATACAAGTTGCTATAATATGAAAATTATAGCTCATATTTAAATATTAATTTACAGTTTAGAGTGCTTTGCCCCCACAAAAATCCTTTTTTCCCCTTTTTTAAAAAAATAGGGTATGTGTGCATCTGGACTTATGATTTCACTGGAGAACTCCAGTTGTGGAAACTATACCTTCAAAATTATGAAGCGGTTCCCACAACTGGTCTATATAATTTGTAACTTTAGAGACTTTCCTGGGGCTTGGAGAAATTAAGCGGCTTGCCCGTAATCATACAGCTAGTATGTATCAGAATCAAGGCTTGAACCCCAATCTTCCCCATTCTAAAGCCAGCCTCTAACCACTACACCCAGCCACAAATACCATTGCCCCATTTTGCATATTAGGAAACTAAGAATTGGGGAGGATATGTGATTTACCCTGGTCACAAAGCTGGTGAGTGACACAGCTAAGACTCGAATCCAGGTCTAGCAGCCATAAAGAGCTAATAGAAACCCTCAAGTACATCAGGAGAAGCATGACTACAAGCAATTGGGAAGTGATGGGCCAGTTGTACTCTGCCTTCATCTGGCCTCATCTGGAGTCTTGTGTTCTGGCAATGGTTGACATTGTAACATTGAGAAAGAGAGCAACCAGCATGGTGAAGGGTCTTGAGTCTGGGCTATATGAGTGTTTGTTGATGGAACTGGGCATACTTTGTATGGAGAAAAGATAACTCAAGGAAGATAGAACATCTTTTTCACAAATTCAAAGGGTTTTCATTTGGAGGAAGAATTCCATTTGTTCTGTTTGATCTGAGAGGGCAGAACCAAAAGCAATGGGTAGAAGTCAAAAAAGGCAAATCTGGGATGTGGAATGGAATGGAGTAGGTAGAGACTGAAGACAAAAGAGTATTTACCATAATCCTCGTGTGAGATAACGAGTCCCTTAAAGGAGGGTAATAGAAAGGAACAGGTGGATGTGAGAGGGGTTATAGTTGGCATTTAGGGGGGGATACACACTCACCAATGTCTTAGCCTGGTTAGTTTGCATTAAGTGCTGGTAAAAATTGTCCATACCTTACTGATGTCACTGTAATTCATGAGTCTTATCACTTTATCTGGTCAGGACCTCATTTTTATAAATTCACCTGTGGGAAATCAGGTTCTTAGAAGACTGTTTCACTCCAACTTAGCTCCCCAAAGATTCAATGATCAAACCAGAATTACAATTTACTAATTTTGTGCTGAAAAATAGAATTAAAAATTAGACTAAACTACTTCATGTTGACTGGTCAGCACATGTACTTCCTGGTAGGAAAGTCTCCTTAGGGGTAAGATCAGAAAGGTGCTTAGTAGGCCCAGGATTCATAGAGCTTCATAGCCAGATTATATTTTTACACAAATTATGATAGCCTGATATTCCAGCTTCACTGGAAGGCTATGTCTGCCAATCAGACTGCATTACATGTGTAGGCTAGCCAGCACACTCCCTTCCCTGAATAATGCTGAAAACACACAGACAAATTTCTACTTTTTGGCTCTTCTTCAAGATTTTATGTAGACCACCACCCTTCTGTTGTGATAGCATTGCTCCAAATATAATGAATAGGATGCACAGCCACATTCATTATGTTTTAGTTTGGTAAGATCTGAGAAGACACCTAGCCTTGCTGAGAATGTCAGGACAAAATTTGGGAAGCCACATTTTATTAACCATCTCAGAAGGTAGCATCTTTTTTTACCTTGTCTCTGTATTTGAGGGTTAGACCCTGTCTGATACTTTGTATTGATTATAGCTATATGAAGTTCTTATGGTGCATGTAAGTGAATTGGCCTTATTTGGGAAACAACTCATAAATACGCCTTATTTATGTATATACATCATAGATATGTAATATGTACACATATATGATCAGAAGTAAGATCTATGGGTATAATTAGGCCTCATCCTATCACCAACAAAAATTAACACATGAGAAGATATCATCAAGGATGTGTGAAAGGGGAAAAGGAAGTAGGTGGGTCATGTGTTGAGTGTGAGTTAACAGCAGGGCAGTCTGTGTATTGCCCTGGTGCCCACAAACTATTGAGAGAATCAAAGGAAGGACTCCAGGATGTTGTGTAGGTTCTCAACAGAGGATTTCCAGGAAGAAATAGACGAGAATCACAGAATAGGAGAAATCCTGCAGAGGTTACATGAGATATATCCATTGATGGATCTATCCATCCAAGTGCCAAATATAATATAATATAATATAATATAATATAATATAATATAATATATAACACAACATATTGTAATGTAATCTCATAGATAATATAATCTCGTAGATTATATTATATGAATCCTTAAAACTAATTGTCCATAGCGGAACAGCTGGTGAATTCGTAAATCATATACTTCTCTTTTCTACTTTTAAAGCTAATTATTGTTAGTTTGAGTAAGGCTTGTGTGCTTCAATTAATAGTATAAGCCAAAAACGTGACTAATATGGAAATAAGTTTTGAATGACATCTCATATAATTAGGGTATCCTATTGCTGCTCTTTCAATGGGTGAGGTAGGGGCTGGAAGGTGGGAGAGAATTTAGAACTCAAATGAAAGTTAGAAAATAAATAAACATTTAAAAAAATAGTATAAGCAAAGGAACTTGCTCATGACCATTAAGTTGAGCGCAGAAAGTGATTGAATGGTAGAACTGCTGTTCTGGGGGTCAGCCAAAGGACACCACCTTCCAATCCCCTCCAAGTTCCTTACATCTGGTTAGGTTCTCCTTCCCTAACTGCCTTGTATTTATTTCTATTTATTCTCTTTATATTTATACGTGATGTCCCAAAAGTCTTAATGCATTACCAGCTTAATTTATTAAATAACAAACGTATTTGGTTATTAGTATTTCGACTTAGCAAGATGATACCACAGAAGTCTGAGCAATAAGCTGACCCACCAACCCCTTGGAATTCCCATCAAACATATCAATAGTCCGAGACTCATGAGGGATGAAACCTGTAAAACTGGAGTCTAGGCATCAACCAGCTATGGTGAGGTCATAACCACTGCACCATGTTGCCTTGATGGACATGAGGTATTGGATTGCTAGGTGATGATATAGTTGGGGAATGAGATTTTAAGCTTTACTATCTTAAAAATTCACTAAGACTTTTGGAATACTCTGTACTGTATATAACTCTATGTAAATTGTGTCTTCCCATTAGAGTACGAGCCCCTTGAGAGTAGGGATTGTTTTATTCTTTGTATTTATATCCCTCCTGCCTAGCACATAAATCATAGGATCATAGATTAAGAGTTGTAAGGGACCTTAGAAGTCATTGAATCCAACACCTTCATTTTACAGATTAGGAAACTGAGGCCCAAAGAGCTTAAGTCGTTATCCAGAGCCACACAAATAGTTTGCATCTGAGTCAAGAGTCAAACCCTGGTCTTTTTGACTCCAAGTCCATTGCTGTATTCACTATATCATTGCACCTTTTAATAAAATGCTTGTTGATTGATTTGATATGCTAGCTATCTTGATTGCCTTTGCCTTCTGTAGAACATTACTCATTGCACTGCAGGATTGCCTAAAAGATATCCCCCCCACCCCTTTCCTGGGCATAGGGCTGCAAGCTGTTTTATGAGAATGAGGAAGAAAGATGGCTATGTGGGTCCAGTCCAGGCATCCATCACAAAAACACAAAAGAGGAGGAGCAAATATTTCTTTTTTTAAATTACAGTTTGCCCTGACCAAACAACAAGCAGATCTCTGTTTGTACTAGTCCCAGAAGGGACTCACAACCCAAACAATGCACTGCTGCTGGTTGGTCATTTGTGGTGTGCCCTCACTGACAAAATTCCTGAAATCCTGACAAAATTTATATATTCAGTCCTTGTGTCCTGTGGAGAATTGGCTTGTGTTCTCAGAATGTGCTGAAACAGAGTTTCTTCTAAACCAAAATAGGCTGCCTTGGGAGGCAGGGAGCTGCCCACCTCTGGAGATCTTTGAGCAGAGACTGGATGGCCATTTGGCAGGACTACTGCAGAGCCATTTCATGCTTAGGTAAAGGACTAGATCTCTCCACATTCTGGGGTTCCTTCCAACCCTAAAATGCTGTTATGAATAAAGCTTGGATGACTTATTGTGCATACATAGATGTCAAAGGAGGGGGAAATTCAGATGACTCAAAGATTTCTGACTTAGAAGGAAACTGAGCCACTTATCACTGACTTGGCAGAAGAGATTGCATCTTTTTTTTTTTTTTACTCTTCCCCCCACATTGTCCACAGTCCTCTACATAGCTCACTCCCAGAGTAGCGATTTAAGGTTTATAAAAAGTGCTTCTTCACCACAACCTTCCTAACAAAGGGGTATAAATATTATTATTCCCTTTTTACCAAGAAGGAAACTAAGCCTCCTAGGGTTAAATGATTTGCTTGAGGTCACATGAAATTAGTCAGAGTTGAAGCCAGGATTCAAACCCAGGTCTCCTGACTGCTCTACACCAAATTGTCTCTTTCATACTGTTACGTGTTTATATACACATGTACACACAAATAATAAGGTTGAAACATGCATTATCAGAGCTGCCTCAGTGTTTGGGAGGCTCCAAAAGAAAGTGTGGGAGAGAAGAGTGTATTAGGCTGCCGACCAAACTGAAGGTCTACAGGGCTGTTGTGCTGACATTATTGTATGCCTATGAAGCCTGGACAGTCTACCAGCACCATGTCAGCAAACTGAATCACTTCCATTTGAATTGTATTAGGAAAATTCTAAAGATCACCTGGCAGGATAAGGTACCAGACACTGAGGTCCTTTCTCAAGGTGAACAACCAAGCATTCAAATTCTATTGCAGAGAGCACAACTCCAGCAGGCTGGACACACTGTTCGAATATCCAAAGTATGTTTACCTAAAAATCTATTTTATAGAGAACTCACCGAAGGCAGGAGGTCAGAAGAAGCAATGCAAGGATATTCTCAAGGTCTCTCTGAAAAACTTTGGAATTGATTGTAAAATGTGGCAGATACTGGCACAGGACCACCCAGCACGGCATCACCTGCATCAAAGAAGGCTCTGTGCTCTATGAGAGAAGCAGAATTGCAGTAGCTCAAAGAAATGTGAGATGTGCATATTTAGAGACATCTCCACTGAGTTCATGTGGACTCTTTGTGCCTGACCTTAAGTAGAACCTTCCAAATTCTCAGTGGTCTGATCAGTCACAGTCAGACACACTGTACCTTGACCCCAACATAGTGATGTCATTTTTATCCTCTTCCAGAGCAAAAGACAACAATCAACCACCTAGATGCTTAATCAATCTATGAGCTTTTATTGAGAGACGACTTTTTAGAATGCTCCAAAACACTCTTAGTAGAGACTTTATTGCTGCCCTTGGAGAATCTGTAATATAATTTGGAAAAGGAAATACCCCCAGGGGAATGTATAGAGTCTTAATAATAGCTAGCGTTTATAATGTGCTTTAAGGTTTGCAAAGCACTTAACAAATATTGTGACATGATCTTCACAAACACCCTGGAAAGTAGGTACCACCGTTATTACCCCCATTTTACAGATGAGGAAATTGAGGCAGATAGAGGATAAGTGACTTGCCCAAAGTCACACAGCTAGTGAGTGTCTGAGGCCAAATTTTAACATAGATCTTTCTGACTTTAGGTCCAGCTCTCTGTCCACTGTGACAGGTAACTAGCTGCCTTAGTATCAAATAAATAAGAACAAATTGATACTTGGTTACTCAACACCTATGTGACTTTATAGAAATCAGATCTCTGGGTTTCAGTTTCTTATCTGTAAAATTAGGTGGTTGGATTAAATTATCTCTAAGGTTCTTTCATTCGATGAGTTTATGTAGTGTGGAGAGAGTATAAATTGGGGCTATAATGCAATGAGGAGACCAATGTACTTATTCCCACAATCCATTTCCCTTCCAAGAGCTCTGAGCTCCATTTTCAGCGTTCCCTCCCTTGGTCGCTGTTTCCCAAACCTGACGTTCTATCTCCCCGTCTCCACGGTTTCACACAAACTATGTCCCATGCCTAGGATGCACATCCCCCCTCACCCCTTAGAATCCCTCAAATGTTAGCTCTTGTTCTGCCTCATATGAATTGTTAGTATCCTTTGTCTCTTCAAATAATGATGTGGACACTTATATTTTATATATATGTATGTTTTTTAAAGAAATCAGGGTTAAGTAACTTCCTCAAGGTTACATGGCCAGTTAGTTATTTCTGGGTATGGTGCTGAGTATCTGAGCCCGGATTTGATCCAGATTATCCCGACACTGGGGCCGGTGCTCGTACTCGCTGAGCCACCTGGCCGACCCTAAGCAATTGGGGTTAAGTAACTTGCTCAAGGTTACACGGCCAGGTGTTTCTGGGTGGGTGCTAAGTGTCTGAGCCCAGGATTCGATCTCCAGGTCTTCTCAACACTGGAGCCGGTGCTCTTACTCACTGTGCTACCTGGCCGCCCCGCCCCTATATTTTCTATATTTTAACGCGTCCTCCCCAGCAGAACATTAGCTCCTTGAAGTCAAGGGCATCATTTGGTTTCTCTATATCTAGCATTTCGCACATAGTAGGTGCTTAATAAAAGTTGGATTAGGAGGACATATAAGTAAATTTATAGTCACACCTATTTTTTGAATCACAGCTGAGTAGCTTGGCAACCTTCTTTTGCTCCTAGACTTGGCTCCAATTTTTTTCTTCAACGGAAACAAGTTTTAGAAGTTGCTGAGAATGGATTGGTAAACATAGGGTTGATGACCATCAGTGCCTAAGAGAGGAAAGGAATTGGAATGTGGCAAGACAGGGAGGTGGAAGTGAGGCGGGGAATACGGCTGGAGAGAACGATGTTTGTTGGGGGAGGGAGGGAAAGACAGCAAACAGATTCGTTTGACTAAGGGGAGAAGCCTAGCTGGAGATGAGCAAAATGTTAACTAATTGAGAAGGATTGAGGTTAGCCTGCCTAACTAGAGGGGGAAGACTGTGTTGAAATTTGGCTTCTAAGATTGGCCTTTTCTCAAGTTTGTGACTAAATCCCAGTATATCCATTCAACTGAATGTTTTCACTGATCCCTATCATAAACCAGGGGGGCTGGGGTAATGTCTCGCAGCAGGAATAGCATCTGAGGGCATGGAGTTCTAAGATCTGCCAGAGGAAGACAGACTTGAATGTACACAGACACATTTTTTAGGCTTGTCTTGGTAACCTCAGGGGTTAGCACAGGACCTTATTTGTGGTAGCTGCTTAATGAAAACATTGTTGAATAGTACAGTGGGAAAAAAAAAGCAGAGGTTTTGTAGTTTTGACCATGTCTTTAAACAAATCATTCAATATCTCTGGGCCTCAGTTTAATTTCCTGTAAAATGAGGGAAATGAAGTAATTGAGCTCTCAGATTCCTTCTACTTTAAGACCTATGATTCTTAAGTTTAATTATTAAACCAAATTAGACAATCATAGTTCTAGGGTCTTCAGAGGTCATTTAATCTAGCCCTCTCATTTCATAAATGAGACCTAGGGGGTTATGTGATTTGTCAAAGGTCATAAGGTAGTAAACCCCAAAGGTGAGATCTGAATCCAGGTCCTCTGAGTCCAGAAATGGGAACTTCTGCCTCCTTTTTTCTAGCTCTCTCTTCTACTTCTTCCATCTACTTCCCTAACGCCAACAAAGTGACTCAGGCACAGTGCTTCTAAATCAGCTAACATGGTGACTTTTGAGAAGGCCTGATGAGGAGTATCAAAATAATTTAATCCGACAAACTTTTTTTCAGGGCTTGCTTTGTGCAAGCTAATGAAATAGGGCTACAAAGGCAAAAGGCTGCTAGGAGCAGTGAATAGAGCACTGGGCCTGGAGTCGGGAAGACTCATCTTCCTGAGTTCAAATCTGACCTCAGACACTTACTTATCTGTGTGAACATGGGCAAGTCACTTAACCCTGTTGGCCTCAGTTTCCTCATATGTCAAATGAGATGGAGAAGGAAATGGCAAACCACTCCAGTATCTTTGCCAAGAAAACCCCAAATGGGGTCACAAAGAGTGGACATGACTGAAAATGACTCAACAAACAGCACAAAGGCAGATGTGATACAGACCCTGCTTTCAGGAATCTTAGCCAGTCAACAAGCATTTATTAAACACCAACTACGTACCAGTCCCTGTCCTAAGCACTGGGAATACAAAAAAAGACAAAAACACACCCTGCCCTTAAGGAGCTCAGTCTGAGTTAGGTTTTAAATGTGGGAAGGAATTCCACCAAAGGAACTGGGGCAGTATTGGAGTGACTGGAACCGCATAAGCAAAGAAAGGAGAGAAACCTCCAGGCTAAGATCTCTTCCTTCTTCAATGTTCAATGACCATGATTATGATGATGGTGACAGTTGAGATTTTTTCCAGTGCTTTATGATTAACAAAGCACTGTACGTTTATAATCTCATTTGATCTATGATCAATGATCTTTGATGCTATGATCTGAACTCACAATACTGGAAAATTGGTCTGTATTTCTTGATCTCAATTTTAAAATCTTTCTTATTTATACTACGCTTTTTTAATACTCAGAATGAACAAGATATTCAAGGGTTTAAACCTGACACAGTCCTTATAAAGTCTCTAATTCTGGGCTTAAATGCTAGGCCAAAAGCCCTTATACAGTTTTGAAATGCTCTCAGTTTGACTTCTAACTAAACTTAGTGGTATTCTTTCGATTCCCCACTCCACCCCACCCAACAAGTTATGGTACGTGAATGTTATATAATACTTTTTATGCTGCAAGATATGATGAAGGAGATAGTTTCATAGAAGCCTGAGAAGACTTGTATGAACAGATGAAGAGGGAGGTAAACAGAACCAGGACAATAATCTATACAGTTAACAATAGTATTGTAAAGACAAACAATATTCCATGCAGTGGCTGAGGATTGAAGTGAAGTCACTTAAAAGGTCTAGCTGAGCTCCTGAGTAGGAAACCTGAGGACTCTGAAACCTACCACAGAAGGTAGAATAGTGAGTTTTCTCTATGTGTTAAGTACCCTCCAACAGGTACAGGACTCAGCTAGGCCATGATTAAAGAAAGGCTAGGGACCTATTTATAAAGATCCGAGACATGTCAGTTCTGAAGGCTACTTAGCAGAACCCAGTGGTCTAGCCCTGCCAGAGCAGAGAGGCATTGAAGAGCAGCCATGAGCACAGAGAGCTAATGGAGAACTTCATGAATTTCACTGAAAGGCACAGGGAGGCATTGGAGCATTGACATGGCTGCCTGAGGAATGAAGAGGGTATCAGAGCATGTTGTTATAAGGCCATCCAAGGCAGAGGGATCTTGGAGTGGACAGAATGGCTATTACTCTCTTTCTATGTACCCCCTACTACCTCCATAGTAAAACATAAATTCCTCTTTCTGGCATTAAAGCCCTTCACAATGTGGCTCCAACCTTATTATATGTGACTCCCCTTTATGCCTTCTAGAATACAGGCAAACTGGTCTTTATGCTGTTTGTCACACATAATACCCCATCTCTGAACTCTGCCTCTGCATAGGCTCTCTCCCCATGCCTGGAGTACACGCTCTTCTTAAAATTCATACTTTCCTTCAAAGCTCAGCAAAAGTACCAGCTTCTTTCTTTTTTTTTGAGGGGGGAAGGCAGGGCAGTTGGGGTTAAGTGACTTGCCCAAGGTCAGAGGGCTAGGAAATATTAAGTGTCTGAGGCCAAATTTGAACTCAGGTCCTCCTGACTCCAGGGCCAGTGTTCTATTCACTAGCCACCTCTAGGAGGCCTTTCTTGACCTCCACCTGCCCCAGGTGCTAGTACCTTTCTTTCCCCATTCACAAATTACTTTGAATTTTTTTTGTAAAAATCTTGTATGTACTTATTTCCTCCCCTATTACAGACATGTATAGTCATGCCAAACAAATCTCTGCATTGGCCATGTAAAAAAAAAAGTCTCCAGCATTCTGAGTCCCTCACCTCTCTAATAGAAATTGGAAAGCATGTTTCATCATGAGTCCTCTGGAATCATGGTTGTTCATGCTGATCAGAGTCCCCAAGTCTTTCAAAGTTATATATCTTTGTGACATTGTTGTCATGGTATCGATTGTTCTCCTGGTTCTGCTCCTTTCACTGCATCAGATCATACAAATTTTCCTAGGTTTCTCTGAAACTATCTATCCGCTTCATCATTTCTTATAGCATAATAACATTCCATCACATTTATATACTATAACTTGTTCAGCCATTCCCCAACTAATAGGCACCCCTTCAGTTTTAAATTCATTGCCGCTGCAAAAAGAGCTGCTACAAATATTTTTCTTCATCCTTAGAGTTAGTTTTGCTTAGAACTAATCTGTCCCTTAATTTATCATCCTTCTAATCTCTTCTTTTCCCTTTTTGCCTATTGAGTGAAATATATTTCTGTACCCATCTCTGTGTGTATGTGTGTGTATGCATTCTTTCTTCCTCTGACCACTTAAAATGAGAATGAGATTCAAGGGTGTAGCGGCAAGCACCCCAAGCGTCCTCAGGGTTTGCAGCTACCACAGGTTCTTGGATCTGCTTTGTTAAAGGAAAGCAACTCAAAATGGGTTAACAAGCTTACTTTAATCAGTCAGACATATATTGTTTACCTTGTTCAGGAGAAAAGGTCAGCACCCTGAACCTCAAAGTATACAGGCATAATTATCAAGACAGAAACATCAAGTAGACAGATTTCCAAACTGTCCAACCATTACATCCATACCCAGTCAACATCTGGGTTTCCACATTCTGGGTTTTTCAAAGCCGGGGAACTCTCAACAACGGCTTCCCAGAATTCAGATTAAATCACAGAACACTTCTCAAAGTGAGTCCCAAAACAAAGTTACACATCAGGGCTTATATAGTCTTCTCCTGGCTCAGAGAATGTAACAACCTTATTGACTCACTGGCCAATCAAGAAGTATCTACTGAAAAACAAGCCTCCCCCACCCAAGGCTTCAGGTGCACATTAGCCTAGGGGCAGGGAAGATCTTTAAAATTTACATTCTTATTACAAAGGGTCAGGTGCTCCCCCCACCCCTTCCTCTTTGCATTGACTTCTATTTGTATACCCCAATTATGTGGATTTCCCCTAACCATCTCCTCTTTTTCCCTACCTAGTGTATTCCTCTTCTCCCTCTCCATTCTTCATTTAACATCATGAAGACATTATAGAACCATTCCCAAGCCTTCTGTCTAATTATACTCTTTCTATGACACCTGAAAAAGAGTTTTAAGCAGGGGCGGCTAGGTGCCGAAGTGAATAGAGCACCAGCCCTGGAGTCAGGAGGACCTGAGTTTAAATCCAGACCTCAGACACTTAACACCCCAAAACTAGCCATGTGACCTTGGGCAAGTCACTTAACCCCAATTGCCCTCCAAAAAAAAAGGAGTTTTAAGCAAGGGAGTAACATGACCAGATGCATTTTTGTCTCTTCTAAAAATATATTCAGTCACACATATAGCTAGACACATAGCTTTTATTGTTCCATAAAATTCCATGTCTTCATTAATCTGTGAGGAAAAGGGGAATCCCAAATAATTCCATCTTAAAACATCCTTCTCTGGTTCCTAATTTAAGACCAGGGCTATTTCAAACTAACCCCCAAACCTATCAAACTGTGACCCAGAAAAGTCACTAATAACCTATATCCCTCAGAAATCAAAGAAAGAGGAAAAGGACACATATGTATAAAACTATTTATGACAGTTCTTTTTATGGTGACAAAGAATTGGAAACTGAGGGGGGTGCCATTCAATTGGGGAATGACTAAAGAAGTTATGGTACATGAATGTGATATAATCCTATTTTATGCTGTAAAATATGATAAAATTGATGGTTTCAGAGAAACTTGAGAAGACTTGTATGAATAGATGAAGAGGGAGGTAAGCAGAACAAGGGCAATAATTTATGCATGCAGTCAACAACAGTATTGTAAAAGCAAACAATTTTGAAAGATTTAGGAACTCTGATCAATGCAATCACCAACTATGATTCTGGAAGACTCATGATAAGATACCACCCACCTCTACACACACATTGAGATATTTTTATTTGGACACAGCCAATGCAAGAATTTGTTTGGCTTGACTATGCATGTATGTAACAGAGATTTTGTTTTTCTTTCTTTTTCAATGGTGGGGAGGAGGGAGGAAGAAAGAGCAGGTAGATTTTTATTAATTGAGAAACATCAAATTTATTTTTAAAAAAGATCTAGGCAGAGCTCAATTGCAAAGTGTCACAGGTTGAAATGCCTTAAAGAAGCATTAGTATGGGAATGATCTCTGAAATAGTCTATAGAGTACTTTAGCTTGGGAACCCCATAGTTTCAAAGCCTAAGAGATCACAATGCTGCCAGACTAATTTTCTTCATGCATAGGTCTGGTCATAGGAGGATATGACACAAAGGAAATTGAGACACAAATTAGGTAACTTCCCAAGGTCATGTGATTAGCTTGTGGCAGAGCAGGGATTACAAAAAAGGTCTCATTGGTCTTTCTACTCTATTCCTCTGCATCACTGAGTAGAGCTTCTAAGGCAATGCTGAGGTTACAGGCAGACTTTTTGGCAGAACTCCAATAATTTCTTATCACTCGGTACAGAACAAACTGACCCATTCCAATTGCCTATCTTCAGCTGCATGCACCCAGCTTTCCCAAGCCAGAAGCCAGTTTTATCCCAAGCTAACCATTAAAGGCGCAGAATGTAACTGATATGGAACCCCACGAATAGATTGTTAGCTCCTCCAGGAGCATATCATACCCATTTTTGTGTCCCCCCCCCCACCTCCACACACACAAATTTCAATCATATTGCCTTGAACAGAAAACAAAATTTAGGAGTTAAAGGGAATCTCAGGGTCAATCCTCTGCTCAGATGTTCAATGAGGTAGAACCCACCATGTCTCAAAACTGTCTGCTTCACTTTCAGATAGTTCTATTATAAGGACATTTTTTTCTTGTTATAAAGCCTAAATTCACCTCTTAGCTGTTTTATATCCAGTGGTCTTTGTTCTATCCTGTAGAATCCAGGGTCCTCAAGAATAAATCTAAAGCATTTTTCATTTAATAGTACTACAAATACTTGAATACAGCTATCATGCCCACTCTCTTCCCCTCTCCCCAAGGCTTCTCTACTCTAGGTTACATACCCCCCAGTTCATTCAACCAATCCCCATATGATGTGCACTCAAGACTTCACCATCCTATTTTCCTTCTCGAGACACTTCCCATCTTATACATGTCCTTCATAAACTATGGAACACCAAATGAGATCTGAATAGGGCAGAATGTAGTGGTGCAATAACCTTATTAGAAGATCTCCCTCTTTTAAGACAATCCAAGGTCATTTTAGTTTCTTGTTTGGGAGCTACCCAAACAAAGCATATCATCGTGTTTCCTGACATTGAGCATGTAGTCCATTAACATCCCCAATCTTCTTTTTTCAAGCTCTTTAATCAGGTGTGCCCCATTTTGTACTTGTGAAGTCAATTTTAAAAAATTCCTCCCCATGCTCCAACCTCTCAAGATCTGTTTGGGTACTTCTTCTGTCATCCAGGGTTTTAATTATCTCAGCTTTTTGTCATCTACTAATTTGTTAAGCATGTCACCTTTATCCAAGCCATGGGTACATATGGGTACAAATGTTTCACAACATAGGACTAGGTACAGGCACAAGTTCCTGGGGCTCTCCAAGTTGACAGTGAACTATTAATGACTACTTTCTGGGGGCTAGGCAGTGCCTTAGTGCACAGAACGCTGGACTTGGAGTCAGGAAGGCCTGAGTGCGAATTCACCCTCAGACATTTACTAGCTATGTCCTGGGCAAGTCAGGAAGTTTCAGTTTCCTCAACCGTAAAATGCAAATCACAATAGCACCTCCCTCCCAGGGTTATAGTGAAGATCCAATGAGATATCTGTAAAGCACTCAGCACAGTGACTGGTACATAGTAGGTGTTTAATAAACGTTTGTTCCCTTCCCCTATTTTCTGAGTCTTTCCATTTAACCAATTCTGAATCTAATTATATGATCACCTAATTCGCATCTCTCCACTTTTTCCACAAGATGACATAAGCTAAACTCTAGGGTTAACTCAATTTTATCTATGAAACATCTATAATATTCCATGATCTATAATTTTAGTAACCCTATCATGAAAGGGAGTAAGGAGACCATGTTTGCTCTTTTGTGAACATACCTTCCTCTTCCAGGTACTCAACAGCCATTTCTTTAATAATCTATTCTAGAATTTTGCCAGGACCCAAAATCAAGTTCAATGGCCTATGGTTAGCTAATTCTATCCTTTTCTATTTGAAAATCAAAACAATCCCTCAGGGGAATTGCCCTCCCTTGATGTCCATGGTTATGCAAATCTCAGTGATGATGGTTTAGCCATCATGACTGAGAAATCATTCAATACCTAAAGATGGAGTTCATTTGGACCAGGTGACTTGAATTCACTGACAGCTGAGTTACTACATCCTTATTTATCTTGGGTATCAACTTTTTGTTAGCCATTTGTTTTTCTCATTCCTAATTACTACAAAGATCATTTTCCTTGGTAGAAAAAAACCAGTTTTGCCATTTCTGCCTCCTTCCTTTAGTTATCCAATTAGTGTAATTAGTAGTCAATTTGGTTAGTCTTATCTTTCCTAAGCAGCAACCTTACTTCTTTCTCTATCTTCTTTTCCACAGTTTACCTTTTAAATACACTTTAGGTTGTCTTTGTCTTCTCTTTTTGCCAGTCTCAGATTCCTTACTTTCATGTGACTGTGCTATTTTTATATGATCATCCTTTATTACCCACCCTGGATTCCATGTTCTTTTAAAACTCTACTTTTGTTGGTGGAATCTTTTTGATCTTGTCCATTCTCTTTGTTCTCTTCAGCCTATTCCCCTATTTTCTCGACATCAGAATAATAGGTATTTAATTTATATTTGTTTAGAATAGTGGATGAGTCTGAATAGGGTGCTAGGCTTGAAGGTGGGCAAGCCTCCAAGCAACATGGGACAAATGAGATTAGTTCATTTGAAGATGTGCTTATGTACCTACTCTCCACAGGGGTCAGGAGTCATTGTGAGGGTCATGAGCAATTTTAAATTGGACTTCCTTATACGGCTGATCAGCAGAGTCCCTCAATAATCTAACGAACTCCCTAATCACCTTGATGACATTACAGTGTGTTAGCCTTTATTCAGAAGAATCATTGGAGGGTCACCTCCTGTGGAAAATGTGGGCATACCCACTTATCCCCTCCGGAGAATTCACAGATAATTCCTCATTGGCTTTCGATGACAGGTGCTACCACCAATGTGAGCACCATGGTGGGACTCAGACAGGTTCTTATCATGAGAGCTTTATAGCAGCTGTAAAGGAGAATAATAAACTAAAAGGAGAATAATAAAAATAAATCTTTTTAACCTCTGCTTCACCTTTTTTGCTTGTGCCTTTATTCTGGAATGCAGATAAGAATGGGTGGAAATTATTTCTCCCTTTTCTCTCCAAAACAGTAACTGACGGCAGCTTGTGGCAGAATCACCTGGCCAAGGTAGACTGTGGTTATGTGGAGTCTGAGACAAGAAGGCTCAAGAGTGGACTTCCCTGCCCAAGGGATGGGGGTTGCTGATAGATTTCCTGCAAAAGCAGATGTGTGTGCCCATTTTGCCTGAAAGGGGAGTTCATAGAAGATATTAATTGAATCCCAACCCCCTATGTAAAGGAAGGGAGATGTCAATTTCCTAAGCAGTGTGATATTGTCTGACCAGAGCAGGGGGATTTCCTGGGCCATGCTAGCCTGGGTGATTGCTTCATGGGTAACCTCAGGTATAACAGTTCTCAGGTTTAAAAGTTCAGGGATCAGCCTTCTAGAAAGTAAAGGGAATTCCTTGAGTATTGTCTCCTAGAGAAAAAAGATTACCTACCAGGGGTGGGGAATCAGCGACCTTGAGGTCTCAGGGGACTCTCTAAGTCCTCAAGCACGACCCTTAAAGGGCCACATGTGGCCTCGAAGCTGCTGTTTCCCCACCCCTGCTGGTCTGCAAGATGGAAAAATCATTACTTAGGGCACCATGGGATCAGGATCTTGTTATTCTACCTTGCTACTCCTGAATATTAAGTGATTCATACGGAGTGGGTCTGATGGTGGTAAGTTATGTCTATATTTGTTCAGTCATGTCCAACTTCATGACCCCATTTGGGATTTTCTTGGCACAGATACTGGAGTGGTGTGCCACTTACTTTTCCAACTCATTTGACAAATGAAGAAACTAAGGCAAATGGGGTTAAGTGACTTGCCCAGGGTCACACAGCTAAGTGTCTGAGACCAAATTTGAACTCAGGAAGATGAGTCTTCCTGACTTCAGGACTGGAGTCTATCCACTGTACTACCTAGTTGCCCCTTTGCTTCTATATTAGCCCCCAACTATGATTGCCTTTGGAGAGTGGAGTAGAGATTTTGGACTATATGAGTGCTTTATGTGTTCTCTGAATCTGTGAGCTCCTATATAATGATAACAAATAAACACGCATCTCTTAAGCACCTATTATATGCCAGGTACCATGCTAATCACTTTACAAATTCTCATTTGATCCTCACAATAACCCTGAGAAGTAAGTGCTATTATGATCCCCATTTTACAGTTGAAGAAACTGAGGCAGGTATTAAGTAACTTGCCCAAGGTCATAAAGCTAGTGTCTAAGGCCAGATTTGAACTTGGGTCCTTTTGACTCCAGGCCTGGCGCTCTGGCCACTGCACTCCTAGATGTCTGATGGATTCTTTCAGTCCTTATGTATTCTTTTATTTGTTTATAGACTCTTGTGAATCCTTCGTGTCTTTTGATTTTTCTTTGATGGAAATAGTCTCATACCCATTTTCATTTTTCTACTTGAGTGCTTATGTTGGGAACTGGGGACCCTGTTTTTCATATTTGGCAAAGTCTTTACTAAGACTAAGCAATGCTAAATCTTTATTTTGATAATTCCCCTGGAGCAAATTTTAGAGTGAGGAATGGCAAACTAAAGGGAGAATATGACTCTTCTAGGGCAGCCCCCAGCCTCAGACTGCATGAGCTGCAACATTTAGAGGGCTATAGGGCACAAATTATACATCTGTTTGTGCTTTAAGCAATATGGTATGTAATTTTACATGCAAAAAGTTTGAAAACTCCTGAGTCAGGCAATAGAAAATTCAAGATTGCTAAAATATAAGATTGCCATAAAATTCTCTCCTCTAGTAAATGCTTGTAGAATAAACTTGAAATGAAAGTAGTCTATAACAAAGAATATCTTGCAAGCTTAACTAGTAAACAAAAATACTCCACTATCTATAAGATAAGCTCTGATATTAAAATGTTCACTTCAACCATGTGTGACCTTTTCAAATATCTATTACTAACTTTTTAGTTTGGGGAAGGAGTGGGCAGATACAGTTTTTTTTTTTAATTTGATGATGTAAGATAAGGAATGACCTGTATGCGTCAGTCTGACTTCTCTATACAAGAATACCATAAAACCACAACTGTGTAATTATCAAACCACAATATTACTGGACTATTATTCACAATGCTTCAGTTAGCAGAGTGGTTATGCAATGCCGAATAGTTGTGTGATGTCAGAGTGTAATGCATTCAAGAGATTGTTCAATTATTTCTATCTATTATTCCAATTTTCCTCCTTCAAACCTAACCAGGAAATTCTTGAGCAGAGGAGCCCAGGCATGTAAAAAATTTCCATCTTTAAAGACTGACATTTCTACCACGTATCCTCTCATCACGTCTATAAGTATCCTAAGACCGAGAAAGGAAACATCTCTCTATTTACATCTAATTCAAAATGATAACCAACAACCTACGTGGGTGTGTTTTTCCTCAATTAAAAGAAGGGAAAAGATGTCTCTCTGTTTAAAAGTGAGCATCACATGTCTCCACCCAAATAAATAAATCTTTAGGAGATAATTAATAGCTGACAACAGGTATTTATAATGGAAGCATACATGGCCTTAACTATGGGGTTTGCTTCTGAGAACACTCTAATTAAAAAGGGAAAGAGTAATTTTATAGGAAAGTACAAATCAGCGCTGTGTGCCTTTGCTAATGTGGTGCAAAGACCGAGCGACCGTAATTGCTGGGTTTGGAAGCAATCTCTTTTGCTGAACATAATAACCTTGTAAGTCTGTAAACAAGCTAAAAGTATAGAGGCTAAAACACGCACTTGTGCTATGAGACAGAACGTGAAATTTGGAATTAAGCAAGCACAGGATGCTTGCAGCTAAATTGTGTGGATGCTTAATTATTCTCATTTTTAATTATTCTGATTTCTGTGGAGAATTCTGTAGCATGAGTGGTTTGGGATATTGATGGCCTGTTGACATGGTCCAGAACACTCTTTCTCATCCTTTTCAGCCTAAGCCCCTCCCCTATAATGAGAGATAGTAATGGAGTGAGAAAGTAAGGAAGGAGAAGATGTTATTAAGATACATGATGTTTCCCACGTCATGATCTGCATCTGTGTCAGGAAAGTGGCCCTTGTTTCAGACAGTCCCCACCCATTGTACCTACCCTCCTTTGCTCGCTGCCCTGGAGTGGTTGAGCAGGTAACCAAACAGGCTTGGCAGAGCTGCCTTTAATTAAACACCATGTGTTGGGGTTCCTGTCTCTACTTGTCATATTCTTCATCATCATCATCATCATGAACATCATCTTCATATTTATCATCTTCAAACTGTATTTATTAGAGGAGAAGCCTCATAAGGGATATTATTGGTTCTGGCAAATTAATAAAGAGTATGGCTGTGGTGAATACAGCCCTTGTTTACCACTGCCCAGGACAATGGAACTGGGGGGCCAGCCTTTACACTCCAAAATAGCAAATTTAGGACAAAGAAACAATAGTATTACTTTATACAGTCACCATATGGAACTTATTACCCCAAGAGGCTAAAAATGTAAATGAGTTCAAGAAGGGTTTAGCTAAATTCAGGGATGATGGATCCATAACAGGTTATTAAGTAAAGCCAGGAATTTGTTGGTGGTGGAGGGGGAGGTAAGGCTGATGTCACTGAGGGCAACCATGCCCTTCCACAATCTTGGTACTTCTTTGGGGATTAGATGGAATATGATGTGGTCCTTACCCAGTGTGACAAATCTGATATTCCTATGCCTATTTTCATGTATTGCTGTAAGTTGAGTGCTGTGCAAAGAATTAGATAGATAGTCCCCTTCCTCCAGGAGTATGAGAGTTGTTATAAAGGAATGCATGTGGGGTTGATTAGGGAGCATGGTTAATGAAGGGTAGGATGCAAAGAACAGGATGGGTGTGCCTAGGAAGAGAGCTGTGGGGATAGGTGGGTGGTTTGTGGAGAGTGGACTTACATAGGAATGGTTTGTTGTTCAGTTTCTGTCATGTCTGACTATGTGATCCTTTTTGGGGGTTTTCTTGGCAAAGAATGACTTGCCTTTTCCTTCTCCAGTCCACTTTACAGATGAGGAAACTGAGGCAAACAGGGTTAAGTGACTTGCCCAGGATCACAAAGCTAGTAAGTGTCTAAGGCCACACTTGAACTCAGGTCTTCCTGACTCCAGGCCTGGCACTCTACCCACTACACCACCTAGCTGCCCCATTTAGGGATGACTTTAAAGTTAAAAAGTGGGACGGGCTGGTAAATTTTCTGAAACTATGCAAACCTATTCTAGCTGAAGCGTCAATGCTCTCTTAGGAAGAAACAAAAGGTAATCTTCCAGGCAAGTCAAACTACCACCATCCCCTAAAACACTGTCTTCCCTTAGACCCATATAAAGATAGCCCAAGACCCTCAGCCCAAGAGCCCCAGGAACAGCAGTGCTGCTCTTCTCCGCCTTGAATATTGTCTGCACTTTCAGACCAGCTCATGGTACCATGATGCCATGCGACAGGGTAACATTTCTCTAAGTGCTAAAGCTTCTGCCTCCTCAATAGCCACAGCTACTGAATCAATCAATCAATCAATCAATAAACATTTTTAAGCACCTTCTATATGTCAGGCACTGTGCTAAGTGCCAGGAATACAAAAAGAAACAAAAGACAGTCCCTGCCCTCGAGGAGCTTACAATCTAACAGACTCTCACAAAAGGAGGTTTTTGCTGGCAAAGTCTCCAGCATTGTCAGATCGTTCAACATCAGAAATGGATATGGTGTTATCAATGAAAATGACATTAGCACATTCGTCTGCTTTGCCACTGAGGCCAGCCTACAGAGGCCTGACTTGGAGCGGAAACCTCCCCTATATGTTGTCTCTCCCATTAGACCATAACATTCCTAAGTAGCAGGGACTGTCTCAATTTTCTATTTGCATCCTCAGCTTTTAGCACAGAGCTGTGCATTCATAGCAAGAATAGCTAGCATTTCCATAGCACTTTAAGCTTTGTTTAAACATACGTTATCTCGCCTGATCCTCAAAACAACCCTTTGAGATAGTTCTTAATACCTGGTCTATTCACTCTGTGTGAGTGTATCCCGCCACTCTGTCTTGGGTGGTCTCTTTTTTTTCTGCATTCTCTCTTGGGTGCAATTGTTATCCATATTTAGACTCCTCCCATATCTCTATATGTAATCTGTTTCTATTCTGAATTCTAGTTGTTGTTGTTGAATCGTTTTCAGCCATGTCTGACTCTGTGACTCTATTTGGGGTTTTCTTGGTAAAGATACTGGAATGGTTTGCCATTTTCTTCTCCTTTTATGGATGAGGAAGCTGAGGCAAACAGGGTAAAGTGACTTGCCCAGAGTCACACAACTAAGAAGTGGCTGAGGCTGGATTTGAACTCAAGAAGAGGAGTCTTTCTGACTCTAGACCTGGCACTCTATGCAATATGACACCACTAAGTTGCCCCCAGGTCTGCCTCACTAACTGACTCTTAGACATCCCTAACTGGATGTCCTGTAGTCATTGTAAACTCACCTTATCCAAAACAGAACTTACTCTCTGTTTCCCAAAGCATCTCTTTCTAACTTCCCTGTTCCTGTTGAAGGCATCACCATTCTTCCATTCACCCTGGTGTGCAGCCTCAGAGATCATCCTTAACTTTCCCTCTCCCTCCCCTCTCACACCAACTCTTGTGTGGCCAGGTCTTGTCGTTTCTACCTCCTCAACATTTGTTTCTTTCTCATTACTCACCCAGACACCACTGTAGCTCAGGCCTTCATCACCTCCCACTATTGCAATAGTCTCCTAATTGGTCTTCCAGTCTCCAGCCTTTCCTCTCTCATCCATCCTCCACCCAACTGCCAAACTGATATTAAAGCACAAATCTAAACACGTCACTCACCTGGTCAAGAGCCTTCGGCAGCTCCCCATTATCCCTATAATTGTTTGACTTTTAAAGCCCTTCATGATCTGGGTCTTACTTACCTTTCCAGGCTCAGTGAAGATTACTTCCCCTCACACATTCTAACACTCCAGTCAAATTGGCCCCCTAGACATTACCCATAAACAACATTCCACCTATTGTTCCTATCACTTTGTCTATGTCTTTGTATGCAGATTGTCTCTCATGCCTGGAATGCACTCCCTCCTCACCTCTGCTTCATAAAATCCCTAGCTTTCTCCCAAGCTCAGCTGAATGGCCACCTCCTCCAGGAAGTCTATCTTGAAGCTACCCAGAGGCCATCTCCAGTCATCCTGATCTATATCTTGCCATTGGACCCAGATGGCTCCAGAAGAGAAAGTGAGACTGATGACTTTGCCTAGGCCTCCCTCGCTTAAATCCGATTCACTTGCAAGTCATGGCATCATCTTCCTGATGTCATGGTCCTCTTCAAGAACGAAGGACAAGCCACAATAACTACAACAAGGAGCTACCCTCTCCTCATCTACTTGGGATACCTTCCCCTCTTCTCTCTGCTTCTCCAGAACCTTGACCTTCCTTCAAGGCCCATCCTCTCCATGAAACCTTCCAGAAAACTCTTCTAGTTTACCAAACACCTTCCCTAATTTTCTCATGTTGTTCACCCATAGCACTTACTGTCTAGGTCACACATTTTGGCCGTTAGTATATTTCCCTCTTCTTATTCCAGGCTGTAATTTTTATCTCCCCGATGCAGTGGGAAGTTTCTTAAGGGAAGATTCTGAATCTTACCTTGCTCTATTCCACCTTCCCCCTCTCCTAACTGTTGCTAACTGTGCTAGAGATATAGTAGGTGCTTAATAAATGCTCACTGAACTGAGTCAGATTGGATTAAGAAAAAAGAAGATCCCCAATGAGAGCTAGGAGTGGGCAGCTTAGTGAAGAAGAGCTAAGGAAGGTTCTAGAGACCCACAGAGTTAAAAATCTCACTTCCTTGTCACCTGACTTTCCACTTGGGGTGTTTCCTCACAGGTCTTTCTTTGATGACACAGTGGTGTGTCAGCTCTGGGGGCCACTCACTCACTCACACAGCTGTGTTCTTTGCTCCAGGCAACATACCAACCAAAGGTTATATCTGGGGTCAGGTAGCAACCTCCGTGGGGCTGTACAGAGAACAAACATTTCTTTATCTTCTGCCAGACACAACAGTGTCTGCTACTTTTTTCCTGTTCCTATTCCACAGCTGAAGGACCTTGAAAGGGTTTCTCTCACACTGGGGAAGAACATCATTTTTTTTATTCTGGATTCTTTTCCCTTTATCTCTGTCCTCTCCTTAGCTGAATATTGCATATTTTGAGTCCCGTAGTACCCAGATGCCACAGGGACAAGCTTGGCCTAGATTTTTTTTTTTGTGATCAGATTACATTCCCATTATCTTTTAATGTTACCAGAAGAACATGATTGCACCAAGCTTAAGAATTGTCTTTCTTCAAACCCAGAACTCTCAGAACACTCAAGCCTACATCACTTGCCCTCTGGCTTAGTGGAGAGAGTACTAAACTTGGAATCCAGACCTGGATTTAAATCTTACCTCTGCTATTTACCAGCTCTGTGACCATGGACAAGTCACTCTGAGACTCCATTTCCTTATCTGTAAAATGGGGATGATAAGGTACCTATGTCACAGGGATTGGTATGGCTCAGTGATCAAAAACAGTGTCCCACACTCCTCCACCCCAAATTAACAGAACTAGCAAGATGTTTTATGCCTTATCTTCATCAGAGCTGCAGAATTAATCAATCAAAGGTATAACCTTGACACAAACTGTTCACTAGTGTGAACAACTCTTGACATTTCTATTGAATCAAAGGTGAAAACTGGCTATACATTGAATGGAAGCAGATGGTGACTCACACACAAAAAAGTGTCTTGTGGTTGCTTAACTAGAATCAGTCACCTCCTGTGGGGCTTGGAAAAATCAATAAGCCGGTTGGGAATCCTGCATTCCAAGAGCAGGCCAACCTAGCAGTAGAGCTATTTCAGCCAAGACCCTGAGGGGGAATCACTTGGAGAGAGAAGAGAGGCTGTCTCCTCCACCCACCACCCCCTCTTGACCAGAGGATGACCTTGCAAACTTTGAAAGATTTGGAATCATGGAAATGTCCTGGGAATAGTAGTGACTGTTAGTGGTGTCTGTATTGGGATCCAAAGACAAACTAGACAGACCAAAGGAAAGAAAGCTTCAGAACTCTACAAGGGCACTGACCCTCAGAGCCTAGCATAGAGTGATCTATACATGCTGGGGGTGGGGGGAAGGGACTTCATGAGCTCTCCATAAAGCAAGAAAAGGTCTTTCAGTAATTAGAAGCTATATACATATCTTCTTTAATCTTAAGTCTGCTTTTCCCTGGACTCTATATACACTTATGAAAGGTCCTAGACTTTGGGGGGGGGGTGTTTTATACCAACTACCTCAGTAAATATTGTTCAGTTGATTTTTAGTCATATCTGACAATTTGTGACCCCATTTAGGGTTTTCTTGGCAGAGATACTATAGTGGTTTGCTATTTTCTTTTCTGGCTCATTTTATAGATGAAGAAACTGAGGCAAACAGGATTTAGTGACTTGCCTAGGGTCACATAGCTAGTAAGTATCTGAGGCTGGATTTGAACTCAGGAAGATAAATCTTCCTGACTCTAGACTCGGCACCCTATCCACTAGCTGCCCTACCTTGGTAAATACTTGTATCCCTAAAAGCTAACCAACTGTGGCTGACTCATTGATAAACAGTGAGGAGTTCACTGAATGGGGGCTTATGAGCTACAATACCGGAAACCAACCCTAGTCTCTCAGGGTTATCCTTAGAACTATGAGGGGAGATATAGATAGCCTTCCTCTGGGGATCCAACCTGCCAGTGGAAATGAAAGCTGGGAATGTTGGGAGTTGAGAGCCCAGAGAGGGTTACATATGGAAAGTGTTTGTGAACTTTAAAGCACTCTGTATATGCCTATTATTTTTATTACATCCTCTCTAGGTTAGATAGATTCAAATATTATAATAACAAAGTACTCAAGTGGATTTGTGATTCTATCAGTTCAGGAGATTGCAGATTACAACTCATTTGGGCCTATCCATCCCATGTGACTCTTGACTATGTCCTCCCACATATTAGTAATCCCCCATTAAATTGAATCAAATTGTCCCTTCATAATATTACAACCAATGTGAAGAAGAGTCTTCCTTTAAAGTATTATTCTGATCCCTCATCATGATGTGGAGGCTCTTTTATTTCTCCAATCATTCAGCCAGTATTTATTAAGCACTTACAATGTGTCTCTGCTAAATGCTGAGGATCCAAAGACAAAAGGGAGAAAATATCTCTTCCTTCATAGAGCTTACATTCTAACAAAAACTCAAATTGTCTCTAATATGTCCAGCTTACGCACAGATAACAGAATCGTAGAATCTCAGAGTAATAAAGGATCTGAGAAGACTGCTAGACCACCTCCAACCTGAAACAAGAATTCTCTCTACCACATCCTCAAGGTGTGCACTGCCCAGCTTTCTTGAGGGCCTCTAGTGATGGAGAACTTGCTATTTGCTAAGACAGCGAATTCTATTTGTTTTTTTTGGACAACTCTGATTATTGGCACTTTTTCTTTATATTGACATGAAATCTAGCTTTCCTTACCTAGCATTTCCTTCTGATTATTGTCCCTTGTTCTCAAAGAGGACCATAACATCAGGAAGATGATGTCATGACCTGTAAGTGAATTGGATTTAAGTGAGGGAGGGCTGTGCAAGGCTACCAGTCTCACTTTCTCCTCTGGAGTCAACTGAGTTCAGTGGTGAGATATAGAACAGAATGACTGGGACTGGCTCCCTATTCCCCTCTAAGACTAACCAGAATAAGTATAATACTTGCTCCATATAACGAATCTTCCATAATTTGCCTTTTTTTTTTTTTTGGAGGGGCAATTGGGGTTAAGTGACGTGCCCAAGGTCACATGGCTAGTAAGTGTTAAGTGTCTGAGGTCGGATTTGAACTCAGGTCCTCCTGACTCCAGGGCCAGCACTCTATTCACTGTGCCACCTAGCTACCCCAAATCTTCCATAATTTGAAGAGCTATAATGTACCCAGTAAGTCTTCTCCTTTCTGGGCTAAATATCCTCAGTTCCTTCAATCAAGCTTTCTGTGCATGGTTCTGAGTTCTCTCCTCTTCCTCCTTCTCTGATGTGCTGTAGCTTGTCAATGTCCCTTCTAAAACATGGAACCCAGAGAAGAAATGGAAATATCAAGATTCTGTTTCTTGTTTCCCAATCACTTAAAACTTCTTTCTTTGTAATACTACTTCGCTTTTCAAAAGTGGATATAGAATGTTCAAGTCCACTTCATTTTGATGTGAGTTATTCATTTGTAATTGCATTTCAAAAAAACTGCACAACATATTGAAAGAAAGTCTTGTCTTCTTCATTAGATTGTAAACTCCTTTTGGATAAGGACTATCTCTTTTTCTTATTTGTATCCTTAGCACTTACCACAGTGCCTGACACATAGTAGGAATTTAATAAATGTTTATTGAATTGAATTGAATTTGAAAAGAGTTGCACAAAAGCTTAATATGTTGTGGGGTGGGGAGGTTTCTGAACTTGACAAATAATAGGGGTTACCTCAGGGTTATTTA
Source organism: Petaurus breviceps papuanus (assembly GCF_028583685.1). Classification (NCBI taxonomy): domain Eukaryota; kingdom Metazoa; phylum Chordata; class Mammalia; order Diprotodontia; family Petauridae; genus Petaurus; species Petaurus breviceps. Next base: position 35,187,888 of record NW_027185798.1, on the reverse strand, counting down.
CTATTGGGAAACTGTAGGAGACTCAACTCTCTTTACAAGAAACATGTCTATAATGACTAATCAAAAAGCCATTATTTCTTCTTTGCTTCAGTTATCAAACTAGACAAGATTCACCATATTGGTTTCCTTGATGGGGTCCATCTATACTTCAACTTTCTCTGCATTACCTAGTCTAGAAATCTGGTCACAGAATCAAGCTATCCATCCATGCCATGGCTGGGGCAAGTAGAAGGTATATGCCTTAGTTTATGCCAGCCTAGATATGGGTCAAGGCAGGGATGGCGGTTAGTCTGTTTAGGGTAAGTATAAAATGAGCCAGTGGTGAGTGGAAACGCTTAGTTGTTATCAGACTGAACAGGAGCAAGGGCAAATTGGTGGTTCTGGGGATAGTTAAGGCAACTTTAGGTATAGGCAGTCCAGTGACCTGAAAAGCCCCCGAGAAAGTCTGAGGTTTCTTATCCTGAAAGCTACAGGCTTAATCAGTTAACTTTGCCCATTTTGATGGAACTCTTTGGTACTTATAGGGGCCTTACTTACCCATATATGCTGTTTCATCCCTATTGTGCTAGGTTACCTTCTTCACTGGTGAGAACGGTCCCAAAGTGGAATAATTTGTCTTGAGGGTCGGAGGGTTTTCCTCCTTGAAGGTCTTCAAGAAGAAGCTAGGTGACCCATGTTGAGAGTGTTATGATGGAGTTTGCACTGATATGTCAACTAATTCCTTTTAACCCTCAAATTCTTAAATTCTGTAACGATATATCTTAAGTCTGTAAGGGACCTCAGGGCATATCTAGTCCATTTCTCTCACTTTACAGATGAGGAAACTGAGTGTAATGCAAATGTAAATTTTAAAGATCTTCCCTGCCCCTAGGCTAAAGTGCACCTGAAGCCTGGGGTGGGAGGCTTGTTTTTCAGTAGATACTTCTTGATTGGCCAGTGAGTCAATAAGGTTGTTACATTCTCTGAGCCAGGAGAAGGCTATATAAGCCCTGATGTGTAGCTTTGTTTTGGGACTCACTTTGAGAAGTGTTCTGTGATTTGATCTGAATTCTGGGAAGCCGTTGTTGAGAGTTCCCCGGCTTTGAAAAACCCAGATGTGGAAACCCAGATGTTGACTGGGTATGTATGTAATGGTTGGACAGTTTGGAAAGCTGTCTACTTGATCTGTTAATGTCTTGATAATTCTGTCTGTATATTTTGAAGTTTGGGGTGCTGACCTTTTTCCCCTGAACAAGGTAAACGATATATGTCTGACTGATTAAAGTAAGCTTGTTAACCCATTTTGAGTTGCTTTCCTTTAACAAAGCAGATCTAAGAACCTGTGGTGGCGGCAAACCCTGAGGACGCTTGGGGTGCTTGCTGCTACACTGAGGCCCAGTAAATAGAACCTACCTCTCAGGGTTGTTGTGATGACCAGATGATATGATAATTATAAAGCACTTAGTATGCCTGGCACATAGTAGGTGCTTTATAAATATTAGCTATTATTACCGTTGTCATCGTTATCATGATTATGATTTCTTTCCCTGGACCAAGATAGGCCATCACCATTACAAAGCATTTGGCTTCATTCTCAGTTTTTTTTTTTGTCATTTAAGTTATTGTCTACAAACAATATCGTGTATATTATTTCCCGGTTCTGTTTATTTCATTCTGCATAAATTATAAACAAGTCTCCCTGTGTTTCTCCAAATTTCTCATATATGTCATTTCTTACAACACACTATTCTATTACCTTCATATATCACAATTTGTTTGGCCATTCCCCAATAAATGGGCACCTACATTTTTTCCCAGTTAAATACTATCACATATACACACAAAAAAGTGTTGCTGTGAATATTTTTAAAATTTATTTTATTTTCAATTCAGGGAACAAAACAAATATTTCCATAACACAGTACAATAAAAAAGAGAATTACACTTGAAACTGCAAGTCTACTATGTACAACTTGCTATTCCCTCCAAATATACAACAAAGTTTTTATGTAAATTTCTTTTTCCCCCTTGTTTTCTCTTCCTTTCCCCAGATATATAGGACCTTTCTTTATGTCCTCAATATCCTTGGGGCATGAGTAATAGGATCTTTTGGTCAAAGGGTATGAAGATCCTGCTTGCTTTTTTCACATTATTCAAGTTGTGATCTTTAAAGGAAGCTACACAGAAATGATCCTGAGGGCCATAGTCTTTCACATCTGATTAATACTACAGAGCATGTCCCCCCAAATCTTAAGGCAGTCACACTTGCATCAAAACCTTGTTCTTTGGATAATCTGAAGGCCAGGATCATAAATGTAATCCTTTCAGTCATTGAAGCAGCAGCTGATGAAAGTTTCTACAAAGTCTGAAAATTGACTAGAGTAATGTACCAGGAGAAGACAGCAGTTATGTTGAATTTTAATTTTAAATGATTATATTGAATTTTGATTTTAAATTAACATTTTAGAATTTTGAATAATTAATCTTTCAAATGTCTCTTTGTAAGTTTGTAGCATTTATACTTGTGAAGTTATTAAAGCTGTACTTTTAGGATACCCTTTCTTTATACTGTTGCCTCCAGCAGATCCAGGAACTCAAAATTTTGTGAATTCTATTCATCTTGCTTGACATCAACTAGGTGATAAGATAAAGTATAGACCAGTGGTGTCAAACCCAAATAGAAATAAAGCCATTAAACTGTGCATAAAGATTCCTGTGGACAGCATACTGACTTTATTTTATATCTAATATTAATCTATATTTTATTGTATTTTTATTTATTTTGTCAAATATTTCCCAATTTTATTTAAATCTGGTGCAGGCTACACTCAGAAGTATTATGGGTTGCCCCATGTTTGTCATCTCTGGTACAGACCAAGAGTAGAGATAATATCTAAGTGTGTTATGGGCAGCCAGGTGGCACAGTGGATGGAGAGGTGGGCTGGGAGTCAGAAAGACTCATCGTTCTGAGTTCAAATTTGGCCTCAGACACTGCCTAGCTGTGTGACCCTAGGCAAGTCACTTCAACCCGTTTGCCTCTGTTTCCTCATCTGTAAATTGAGCTAGAGAAGGAAATGGCAAACCCCTCCCGAATCTTTGCCAAAAAAAAAAACCCAAATGGGGTCACAAACAGTCTAACATGACGGAAACAACTAAACTGTAATAAGAAGTGTCATGGCAGAGGAAGAAAGAGTAGAAGGCTGGATGAAACATTCCAAGTTTTCATTAATTGAATCTGGAAGGCTATTCAGTTGATTTCTTTAATGACAGGGAAGAGCCCAACAAAATTCTTTAAGATCTTTTTTGAATGTGTCAGAAGTACTATGTATGTAGCTTAGTCTTTTGTTTATAGGGGATTTCTTTGAGTTGAGCAATTGTCAATATGCTCTTTGCTAGTGGTTTTTCCCTGGTTCAGAAGTGTTTCAAGGTCATCCTGAATGACCTGTAATTCTTTTAGGTTACTTGTCCATCAATCACAGGTAATCATGTATGAAAAGCAGAAGGAGGGAGCTAGCAGAGTTGGAACCCATAATAAGCGAAAAGGGGATATTTAGGATGAAGGAGAAGATTGCATTATTGCGTATAATTTTGACATTACACTGATGGCTATTTGAGATGTTGGTATGGGTAGCATCCAGGACAGAGCCATCTGGAATAGCTCCAAGGAAGCTTGAAGGTAGGCAAGTGGATCCGTGCCACTGGAACAGCTGGGGCTATGCCACATTCAGAGAAGCTCTAAGCAACAGGATACCAGAATATTGGCACAGAAAAGGAGATGTGGGATAGAGAGACATAGGTTGGTCATATGGGAAGTCTGTGCTCTGTCCCAAAGCTACAACTAGTCCAGTGACTTGAATTACAAGGAGCAATTAACTTTGCTTATGTTTGATCCTTTCAAGCTTGAAATGAGACCTTTAATTCTGCCTCTATGACAGAGTGAGCAATTATTTGAGAATGAGATAAGACTCTGGGTGGGCCCAGAAATGGCAAGTGGCAGGTTGCAGCTGGCTGGCAATTGCCTGAGTTGTTGTTGTTTGGCTGTTTACTTTTTTCATTTGAATTTGCCTTGTAACTTCCTAGGCCCTTCTTCCTTGTAACTTCTCACCTGGTGAAGACTTTTAGAAAATGACTCTCATATATTCTTGGCAGTTAAGTTGTATGTGTCTTGTACATGATCGGTTGATAAGTTTGGGGTTTTAGGACTGTAAAAACCTCTGGGGCACAGGCTCATAGCTGAAGAGCTGGAGACTTTAGATGGCACTTAATCCAATATTCCTTTCTTTAAAGATGAAGAAACTGGGGCAGCTAAGTGGCCCAGTGTAGAGGGCACTGGACCTGGAGTCAGGAGGACCTGTGTTCAAATCCGACCTCAGACATTTGATAATTACGAGCTGTGTGACCCTGGATAAATTACTTAATCCCAATTGCCTTGCAAAAATAAATAAATAAATGAATGAATGAATGAATGAATAAATAAAGATGAGGAAACTGAGACCCAGAGAGATTAAGTGATTTGCCCAAGAAGCAACAGAATAAGGCGTTCAAAGCATCTCCTGACTCCAAATCTAGCCTTCTTGCCACTATGCTGTATTACCTTGAGGGAACTGGAGTCAATGAATTTTTGTCACAAAATTAATAATAGCTGTATTTTCAAACTCCTTCTGAACCATTTCCTCTTCCTTAGAGATCAGGGGACCCTAATACAAGGAAAATCTGAGAAGCATAGTCAGTGAAAATAAGTCATAGTTCGAATACTGGATCAATCAGTTAAATTTTTATTATCATTGTGTTGCTGTTCAGTGTTTCATTCATGTCTGACTCTTCATGACCCCATTTGGGGATTTTTGGGCAGAGATACTGGGGTGGTTTGCCATTTCCTTCTCCAACTCATTTTACAGATGAGGAAATGGAGGCAAATAGGGTGAAGTGACTTGCCCAGGGTCACACAGCTAGGCAGTGTCTGAGGGCAGATTTGAATTCAGGTCTTCCTGACTCTAGGTCTAGTGCTCTATCCACTGCACCACTTAACTGCCCACCAAACATTTATTGTTTACTATTGCCAGGCATTGTTCCAAATGCTGGGCTTATAAAAAGCACAAGTCAGACCCTGAGATTATGAACCTGGCTGACTGGAAGGAATGTGGTGTCTCTGACATTAACTGTGAAGTTTAGTAGAGGGTTTGGTTTGTGGGGGAAAGATGAGTTCTGTCTGGGACATGTTGAGTTTCAGATGACTACGGGACATCCAGTTTGAAATTTCCAGTGATAAGCTGGAGGCGTGGACCTACATCACAAAACCTGGTCTTTCCTTTTATGCATTCTTTATCCCTGCTTCCTTCTTGATTCCTAAAGGTGCACTCCAGGAGAATCACACGATTTTTGCCACAAGATTATAGGTTCTACTCTAAGGTTCTTTTTTGTTTGGCCATCCATCTGTGGGGAGCAGATGTTGAGCACATTATTGTAAAATCTTGACTCCCAGGGTAAGGAAGAGGAGGAACACGAGGAGAAAGGATTAACAGAAGCAGTATATGAATTGGAGGCCCTGGAAAGATAATCTAATTAGGAAGACCACGGAGATGGAATGTCTCCAGAAAGAAAGGAATGAGAGACAGCAGTGGGGGGCAGGGCTTCTATGGCAGCATGACATGAAATTTTTCTTCCTTATTGAGTCACCCTCACAACATAAATGATTATGAATCATTTTGAGGAGCTTTCAGTTAGTGACAGAGTCCAAGATAACCTTGGAGCCACAGTGAGACTTTCAAGTCATGTAACCAGTAAAGGTGACCTAGGCTTCTCCCCTAGTCCCCACAAATTCTCAAAAAAAAACCCCAAAACCACACCAAAAATAAAGACGTATTATGCATTTGGTGCAGACTACTAATAGCTGAATCCAGAGGACCAAAGGAGAAACCCCTAACAAGGTAAAATTATGAATTATTACTGGAGAATCCTGTTCTTAAAGTGTTCATTCAGCATCTCTGCCCTACTAACTTCACATGATCTCAGCATATATAAACAAATCAACATAAACCAACCCATGAGTTTGTTTTTAGGACACATATTGGTATCCTTTCCTACTGAAGAGAAAGCTAGTATACCTTACTCCTGCACATTCCTATCTGCAAAGTTGACACTGTTTCTACCCAGTCATTTGAGGAAGGGGGGGAAGAATCAAGATGCCTTCTGCCTGAAGAAGCCTATAAATGAGAGACATCCAAGGCTACAGAGTATATATCTTTGTATCTCCCTTTGTTCCCTCCCCTAACCCTAACCCTACTTCTAATTCTAACCTTAACCCTATGAAAAGTGGTAGACATTGATTAAGATCATTGAGGAAAGAAAGGGATGAGTCAATGGGCACGGAACCATCATAGATAGCTGTAGCCCATCTGAAGAAAAGGGCCTGAAATACAGCTAAGGCAAGTGCTGTCTCCCCACTTGAGGCAGTCACTCAGGTCAATGAATTGTAAATCATCCAACAAGGTGGTGTCTGAGCAGTTTTGTTGTTCAGTTCCAGTAGCACACCCACCATAAAGAAAAGAAAAGATATCAGAGAAATATAAGGGAAAAAAAGACTGAAATACCAAAGCGTTCAAAAGGAAGAAAGCTCAGTAAAAATCTAGAACACAAATGGATAAATCAACATAGAAGACCTGAAACTAGAAGAAAGGATAAATACTAAACCCTCTAAGAGATTAAAAAGCTCTCGATCAATATTAAAAGACAAAGGAAACATTTCCAATGCCTGAAGCACAGAATGAGAAAAAACTTTGGAGTGTTTCAAAAGAGAAATAAAATCTACAAGATAAAAATGAGAATGCACAAATGTTAAAATTTGTAGTGCCCAAAGAAGAATTAAAAGAAAAATATATCAGACTAGAAAAAAAAACTGAATCTATGGTGGAGAGTTTCTCTAAAGAAACAAAAGAGAGATTAACAGATTTTGAATACAAAAATAATAAAGTGGAAGAAAATCTGGCAGAAGAGAAGCAAACAATAATATTTTTTAAAATTATGTTAAAATATCTCTATAGAAACTGAAGCCATTGACCTTAAAGACAGGACACACGTAGGCAACTTAAGGATCACTGTTTTCCAAAAGCATGATAAACTGAAAGACTTGAACATCATAAATGCAAGAAATAATACGACAAAATTTCCTAGAACTTCTGAATGCAGAAAACGAAGTACCAATGGAAAGAATTGATAGATTAACACATGGGGAAAAAATCCTATACTTCAACTGTGGACCAAAGTAATAATAATAATAATAATAACATTTATCTAATGCCTACTCTGAGCTAAGCACTTTACAAATATTTCATTTGGTTCTCACAACAATGCTGGGAGGTAGGTATGTACAATTATCACCATTTTATAGCTGAGAAAACTGAGGTAGACAGGAGTTAAGTGACTTGCCCAAGATTCTGCAGCTGGTAAGTGTCAGAATCTGGATTCGAACTCAGGTTTTCCGGCTCTCTATCCACTGTATCACCCAGCTGCTTCAGGGAATAATGATTAGAGGTGTCTCTTCAGGTTACTTCTACAGACCCTTTTTCTGGCACAATTTTTACATCAGTCCATGGACCATCAAACTTCCTTCTATATGCCAAGTCACAGTTTGCCAGATGGTGGGTATTGTACGACCCATTGTAGCCATAGAACATAATATAATTGATAATGGATGGAAGATAAGAATATCAAATGGATGGAAGATAAGAAAATCAAAAATACTTAACTCAGTTATTTTGCTCCTGTTTTCTCTGCCAAGGAGGATAATCTTTGGTTTAGGAAAGACAGATTAAAAAATAATTAATGGAGAATTAAAGTACAAGATAAGTGAGGACATGGTAAAAGGGCATCTAATACTCTTAGTGAGTTCAAAACATTAGATTTGAAAACTTAGACCTCTGAAAGGGCTGGCAGTTGTGAAAGCTGAACTGCTGTCAGTAATCTCTGAGAATCAATGAATGGAAAATGTGTCATAGAACTAGAAAAGGGCAAAGGTTGTCCTGATTTTCATGAAAGCAAAGAGGGTAGAGTCTGAAAACCATTGTCCAGTAAACTCCACTTGAATTACTAGAAAAATTCTAAAATGAATTGTTAAAGGAAAAGTTTATGAATGTAAGCTACCAGTGGTCAGTAAGTGAGAACACAATTTTACCAAGAATAGGTCATGGCAGACTATTCTCTTTTCCCTTTTAAAAATGGTTACTCAAGCCAAAGAGTGATATAGATATAGTATATCTGGATTTCAGAAAAGTGTTTGATAAAATCTTTCATATAGTCCTTGTACACAAGAATATTGCCTTGGAAGGAAGTCCACAGTGGAAGTTTTTGAGGCTCTAGTCTCAACCTTGCACAAGTTAACATTTTTCTTAATCTTTTGAATAATAAAAAACTGGGAAAGACAGCAAAATTGTTGGATGATGTAGTCATGACTTCAAAAGATTTTGGCTGACAAATAATGGGACAAATCTAATAATATTAAATCAAGTAGGGATAAATGTAAAGTATCAGACATGGGCTAAAGACCAATCAGGTATGCACGAGACAGGGAGATATGGTTAGATAAGTTTGTGTGATCTGAAACTACAGATGGCAAGGCTCCATTTGTGGCAGAGGGGGAGAAACAAGCATTTTATTTAGCCCCTACTACATACCAGGCACTATACTAGATGCTTTATGAATGTCATCTTAGTAGTAAATAATGTGATATGGATGCAAGAACATATACAATCTCCCTTCTGCTTCAAGAAAGACTGTGTCCAGGATAAGAGAGGTGATAATCCTTCTATATTCTGACCTGGTCTTGATACACACTTTCCATCTGTCTCTGCAATTTCAACCCACCAGGGCCAAAGAGAATAACTATATTACCCTTCTATACAACAGCCCTTCAAATACTGGAAATCATTATAATGTGGCTCTCTGTGCCCACCCCCTTAAGTCTTCTTTTCTCTAGGCTAAATAAACATTACTAATTCCTTCAACCAATCATCCCACCATCCTGAACTCCTTCATTTTGACACACTCCAGTTTGTCAACGGTCTTACTGAACATACTACTCCAGTTATGGTCTGACCAAAGTCAGATGGGAATTAAGGGACAGAGCTGGGATTCCATGATAAAGAAATGATATGGTTCTTTTAGCATATGTCTGTTCATTAGTCACTGCACAAATATCTCCCATTTAGGGAACCAATAGTTAAATTAATATTTCTAAACAGTCTAAAAGCACCCACTGTCGCCATATCCCACAGTTTGTTCAGCCGTTTCCCAGTCCATGACCATCCATTTTATTTTCATGTCTTTGGTAACACAAAAAACTACTATGACTATGTTGGGATAGATTCCTTGGGGGGGATTTTGGGCTCCATACTTTGCACAGATTAGAAGTGGGTTGATAGCGGTGGCTAGGTGGCACAGTGAATAGAGCACTGGCCCTGGAGTCAGGAGGACCTGAGTTCAAATCTGACCTCAGACACTTACCACATACTAATCATGTGACCTTGGGCAAGTCACTTAACCCCAATTGCCCTGCTTTCTCCCCTCCAAAAAGCAAAAAATAGTGGGTTGATTTATTGAATTAAAAAGTATGGGGTAGGGAGGTTTGTTCCTGTATGGAAAGAATATTGTGTTCTGAATATTCAGAAAAGATGGGGTAGCAATAAATAGTATTGTTTTTTACTGAATAAGTCTCTAAGCTCTGTGACAAGGGCCTATTGAACCAGAGGTGTGCTGGAAGATGTTTAACAATTGGTACTACGGGGGAAAAATGTATTTAGGATACACTCTTAAGCTTAATCAACAGTATTAATATTTTCTCCATCACTTTCTAAGGGCTGAGTGATTATCAAAACAATCAATCAAGCCTTGATCTGCATTTGTCATTTTCTAAAGTATAACTGCTCCCACTGAAAATTTAACAATCAGCTCCAGCTGATAAGATCTGGTTCCAGTACCCCCCTGTAATTGAGCAAATTGGAAGACCAAAGAAAATCCCTTACCATTACCCTCTGCTCAAGGACATTTCAATAATTTGGTTTCAACTTTTCCATCTAGTTGAAGACCTTGATTTTGTCCAGAGAAGCCAGCTCTGTGATTAAAGTGGGGAAGGGGGTAGAAGAATCTAAGAATTGGACCTGTGGTTTCATGGGTATGAAGAACTTTTGAATTGGGTAATTTCCTCTCCCAAGGCAGTCCCCTACTCTTCTGCTTGTAGCCTTAGAGAATTGTCTAGACTGAGCACTGGGAGGTTGTGACTAGTCCAGGGTCACCTGGCCAATATGTGTTAGAAGAGGGACTTGAATTCATGAGTTATTGACAATTCTCTAACCCCCATGCCATGCTTCCTTTCCCTTTCTGGCATTCAGGTCTGAGAAACTGAGACCATTTTGTTCTGCTTGATACCCAGACCAGTCGACTGGTTGCCAGGGGTTTCTAATGACCCTCCTCCCACCTGTCCAAACATCTTCCTATTGCCCTTTGCTGGGACTTTCCCAGATTGCCTGATTTTCTGCTCTTGGCCATCCAAGGTCTGACCCATCCTGTCTTCTACCAGGTTCTGGTATTGACAGGCAGTAGGGGAGCTATTTTTAGACAAAAAGTCCTGCCCAGAACCTCTTAAACCACATCATGTAAGGGGTCAGATTATCATGAGTCCTGTCCTGCCAAGGGCTTCCAGATTTAGGGTGTGAACAATATTTAATCTGGCAGAATTGACATGCAAAATAGACCTTATTCTGTTTTAGGCTATAAGTTCTTCAATGACTTGAAGGGGACCGGAAGAAATTAGATCAGTGTAGACCCCTAATTCAGCCATGTTGTTTGATTTACTGAATATTAGAGAAATACAGACTCATTTTCTATTGGAGAAAAAAAGCTATTATTATTAAGAGTAGAGGTTAGTCTGTAAGTATTTTTATGGGGATATATTAATTTACTTTTAAATATTCAATTTAGGAGAGAACATGGACAATTAGGGCAATGTTGCTATTACCGCATTAAATTTTAATTTTATCAGACTGCAATCAGAGTACAGCTTGAGGCTTGTGGTATTTTGTTTTGTTTTGTTTTGTTTTTGGCATAGCCAATGGAAGATTTGTTTTGCTTAACTATATGTGTCTGTAATGGGTTTTGTTTTTCTTGCTTTCTTAAAAATGAAAGAAGGAAGAGAATTTGGACTTGAAAATAAAATAAAATAAAGTGTTAAGAAGTGATGGATAAAAATGATAATAATGTAGATTAAACTTAAAATTATCAAAAAATTTTAATGTATGTTTAAAGGAACAAGCTACATACATGCAATGAATTCATGATTTCATGTAAAATTTTCATTTTCTGGCCTTCTTTGTGTATGGAAATGGTCGTGTTGATGCTTTTTTAGTTCATGATAATTTTTTTTTAAAAAGAGATTCACTTTGGGATTATTCATTCTTTTTCTCTTTACTTATATGTCACAGAAAGCAGATTGTAGTTTGAGAAATGACAGGGAAGTAATTTATGTCAGAGAGGGCTCAGGAAATTTGAAGGGAGTATATATTGTGTAATCTCTGTGTTTTTCTCTCTATGTATATTTCATGTTTGGCTTTGTGGACATTTTCGTCATTGAGGAGTCCCTCTATTTTACTCACATATTGAAAGACTTATCATGAGAAAGAGGAATTAGACTTATTCTCTGTGTCCCAAAGAGAAAAACTAAGACTAAAAAACTGAAGTTACAGGGAGGTAGATTTTAGCTGAATTTAAGGAAGATTCCTAGAGCAGTCCAAAATCCTATCAAATATTGGAATAGACTACTTCACTAAGTAGTAAGTTTTGTATATATTGCCTGCATGTGGCAGACCCACGGTGGAGCCTTTAACATGGGACATGTCCATCCGCTCACTTTCTGGGCTAGTTTGTTCACCCCCACTTGCCTTTTTACTGGCAGCTTGAGGCTCCCAGAGAAGGACTGTGTGGCTTCCATTCAAACTCTCTCAGGGTGCTTGGGATAATCATGTTGGAGAGGGAGCACATTCCTACTGTTGATCACTGTAGCTCATGAGCCCCCATAGGCATGCCTCTTATTTATACAGTTTCTATCACCATGACACCATAATCTCTTAAACATAAAACATTTACTTAATGGTAAGGCAAAAACAAGAATTATAAGATCACTATAACTCAAGATACAGGAAATGTATCAATAGTGAAAACATTATAGTCCACACTCAAACCTTGGTCACACTTTCCCAAGCATATACATATAGTTTGTGTGGGAAAATGAGCATACGCTTAAAGAAACTTAGCAGGAAGTTACACAAATGAGAGAAAACCTATGTGCTTCAACCTTTACCAAATGTCAAGGTTTACAAAATCCTTAAAAAAAACCAAAACACCAAAAACCTCTTTCCTTGACCCTTTCGGTGATCAAGGAAATTCAGTTACCAAATCATCTCTCTTTTCCCCTTCATTGCCAAACTTCTTGGAAAAATTGTCTGTACCAAATATTTCCATGTCCTCAAAACTCACTCTTGCTATATAGCCTTTTATAGTCTCTAACCATTTCCTCTCATTGCCTTTGTTGGCTTCTCATCTTTTTCTGAACCATGAAAATGGTTATTTTCCCTAGTTCTGCTCTTTATCCTCTTCTCTTTATAGATTCCCACCCTGTGTCAATCTTTTTTTTTTCTCTTATGGCTTCAACTACTACCTCCATGCAGAATGCAGTAGATTTTGCTATAATATGATGTATAAGTCACTGTACTGAGCAAAATCACAAAATTAAAACTTCAGGGTTTATGGGGAAAATGGAATAAGGGGTACAATACTCAAAAACTTCATCAGTGACATAAAAAGATAGGAATCTAATAAAAGTGGCATTTTTTATACATGTTGAATGGTTAAGAAATACATAAATATAAAATCAACATAGTGGCAATATCTATGGCCTTGGATTGCTGCTTAGCTGGTATTTGGCTCCCAGAGGGCCTAGGCTGGCAAAGTTAAATCACTGCCAAGGAGACAACAGCCTTGGTGGGCCATACTTCTGGGTTGGTACCTTAGCTATGGTAGAAGAGGAGGAAGGGGTAGAATTGGTCCAGCAAGATATAATAATTTCACTTTGAAAAAGACCAGAAGTTTGCTTCTGGAAATGGGTGTGGAAAGGGTTGCAGCTGGTGAATTATTTGTGAAGTGGTGTACTTTTCTATGTTTGTTGATTTTTTTGTTTCTCTCAGATAAAATTTAGTATAAGCAACACAAAATTCGAGTTATGTCCAAATTATTTCCTAATATATCAATCTTGTTGGAACAAATTCACATTTTCAAAACAAGCATTATAGCAGAACTGACTGTACTATCAAATCCCTGTCTCCAGCTCTCACCTTTCTCCTAGATTTGAGACTCACATCTCTACCTGCCTACAGGACATCTCCACTTGGATGTCCTCTCACTACCTTAAACTCATCATGTTCATAAGTGAGTTTATCATCTTTCCCCTTAAAATGATTCTTTTTTTTGACTTTCTGCCAGTGGCCCTACCATTTACACAGTCTCCCATGTTTAAAACCTTGGTGATGGCTTTAATTCTCCCCTCTCCGTCCCTTTCCAAACTCAATTATTCACCAAGTCCTACTGATTGTTCCTCTACAATATTTCTTGAATCTATCCTCTCATCTCTAGTCCCATCACTAAGAACTTAGTATAGGGGCTCACTTCAACATACATAGATCCTTATAGCGGCCTCCTCCAATCCATCCTTTGTACTCTTACCAGAAATGAAGACATCTGCAAATATATGGTCATGTCATTGTCCTTGCTTCTTGAATAAAGTTCTCTCTCTTGCCTGGCATTCAAGGCTCTTCATAATCTAGCCTTACCCTGCATTCCAACCTTGTATCATATTTCTTCTCCCCAAATCTTCTAAGCTCTAGTCAAACTGAATCACTGTCTTTTCCCTGGACATGAAACGTGCCTCTTTGCTTTTATTCATGCTGTTCCCCATGACTAGAACATTCTTTTTTTCATATTGAATTCTAAATAAAAAGCTTAACTCATATGACACCTTATTCATGAAGTCTTCTTTGATCCCCTCTCTTGGCAGCCATCCTTTCCCCCTTGAACCTCCCCATGCACAAGACTTACCCCATATTAAAATGAATGATCTCTGAAGGCAGGGATTTCATCTTTGATGGTTGGAATAAAAAATTAATGCAAGGTGGCAGATCTCCAGGGGAGATATCTTTGGACAGGCTGGACTTTGATTGCCCATCTCATCAGACCATATAAATAACCATCAACTTTCTTTCTCCACAAGCAGGGATATCCTGTCTCTAGCCTATGTCCTACATTGAATATCATGATTCATCTCTTTGTATTAATGTCTACTTCTCTATGCTGAATTTCTCTATTATCACTTTCATTTCCACAGTCAGTCTTGCCAAAGGGCAAATTGAAATGGGACCCATGTTTTAAATCTGGATTGTGATGGGTCACAGGAGTACAAAAGACACAGAGCCTAGTGGTTGGTCCCAGGGTCTCCTTCAGGGGAGGCGAACTGTGAGGTGACTTGGTTCCAGCAGCTGCTACTTATCCCTAGTCAGTCAGTAAGAGAGACAGAGGAGGTGTCCATGGCGACCTTCTTGCCTCAGTGAGTGTGGGAACTGTGGGCTTCCCAGGGTGAGGGGATGGGAATGTAAACAACGTGGCTACTGCAACTCTGGACATCTTAGCCTGTGCCGCCTTGCCATCCCTCCCACCCAAACTAAGGAGGGAATATAAGAAGAGATGATCCCTTTGCAGATATAGAGGGTCACAAGGAAAAGGAAGGTTACATGCTTCTGGGCTGGACGGGCCCTTTCCTTCTGGGTCCCTTTCTTGTTGTCTCTAGAAACAGACATCTCGCTTTTATGCACTCTTGGATCATCTGCAAAGAGGAAGCAGGATTTATTAGGAAGAGGATAAAATCAGAAATACATTATTTTGGTGGAAACTCTCCTTTCCTTTCCATACTGAAGGTTTATCTGAAGCTCCCCATTAATCATCAGTGTTTAGAGCCATTTTAATACTGAACTGCTTATCTTCCCAGTAAGAGTGGGTGACAAGGGAGGAAGGGAATGAATCTGGAATTCAAATTTTTAAAATCAAATGTTTAAATATATATACTATTATTAATACTATTTTACATGTAATTGGGAAATAAGATATACAGGCACTGGGGCATAGAGATCCACTGGAAAAGTCGAAAGGGGTATGGGAGAGAGCAGATTGGAGGAGGGGATATCCTGTGGGACGGCTATTTTGGGACGGTGGGTAGGGAAAAAAATGGGGAGAAAATGTATAACTCAAAATCTGGCAGAAATGAATGATGTAAATCAGAAGTTAATAAAGCATTCGAAAAAAAAATTTAAAAAAGAGTCATTTTAAAGCTTCTTCCTAACAAAGAGCACTAACCTGGAACAAGAGATGGTTTGAAAGTTTGACTTATCCTCCTTTGGAAAAGGATTTTTGTATATCCATGTGACTCCATTTACAAAATTAACAAATTAAATTATATGTACCATATATATTATGTATAATTAGCAAAATTATTTTGTGTTCCTTAACAATAATAATAGCTAACATTTATATGGGACTGCTAGGTGGCCCAGTGGGTAGAGTACTAGGTCTAGAGTCAGGAAGACCTCAATTCAAATCTGTCCTCAGAAAACTAGCTGTGGGACCTTGGGTAAGTCACTTAACCCTGTTTGCCTCAATTTCTTCATCTGTAAAATGAGCTGGAGAATGAAATGGCACACCACTTCAGTATCTCTGCCAAGAAAACCCCAAATGGGATCACACACTCAGACACAACTGAAGTAACTGAACAATAGACATTTATGTAGTATTTACTACATGCCTTGTACTGTGCTAAGTGCTTTAGAATTATTATCTCATTTGAGCTTCACAACACCCCTGAGAGGCAGATGCTATTATTTTCATCCTCATTTTACAGATGAGGAAACTAAGGCAAACAAAGGGTAAATAACTTGCCCAGGGTCACACATCTACTAAGTGTCTGAGATCAGATTTGAACTCAGATCTTCCTGACTCCAGGTTTGGCCCCCTAGTCATTGGACCACTTTCATTTCTATAGAGTTTTCTTGCTATATACCTTTCTTCTCTTATTATTAGGTTTTTGTTTCCTCCCCTCATTCCCAAACATTTCCCTGTCCTCTCCTCCCCACTGCATCACACTCCCAACCTCCCTCCATAAACCAACTGGAACTAGCCAGTCCTAAGGAAAATAGTGGAATAGGTAGAATGTGGATTTCCTGTCCTTTCACCTACTTGTTTCTGATGTTGCCTTTCTTCTTCCTTTGGCCTTCTTAAGCCTTCTGCATCAACTATAGGGTCAGTGCCTTTATGCTGCCCTAGAACTGTTTAGGTTCCTGACCCCACCTGAATCTGCCTGTGTTAAGTATTATTCCATGCAATGGATCTGTCCTTCTCTATCTTCTCCTTCAAGGTAATTACCTGATAGAACAAGATTCTAAAGGCGTTAACACCTGACTATTCTAATATGAATTTTAACAGAGGATTCCTGGAGATAGTGACTTTCTTCTCCAAAAATTTTCTAATATTAGAAATTTAGGTACTAATATAAGGATAGTAGAGAAAATAAAGTTTCAAGCAAAAATTTCCTTTTCAGAACTCACCAAATCACATTGATCATAAGGCTATCCCTGCTACCAACTTTTACTCATATGTACCGCTATGGTTCCTCTCTCCTTTTGTCTTGGCTAGAGGGTAAGGGGAAGAGGAGCTAGTGGTCAAATTCCATCTTAGGTTGCTTGCTAAGCAGCTCAAGGTTATGTGGTTTGCTTCTGTGAAGTTAGACCCTCTAAAGAGAATCAAAAGGATAGAAATGAGATAACCCCAGGGGTCAGACACCCTGGAATTTTAAAGGACAGAGAGAAGTCACTATGGAGAACAGGCAGAGAAGGACCTTCTCTGGCTCAGCCACCAAGATCCCTCAGTAAGACCATAATGCCTTTGGGTAGGAGCTGGTTGGTGAGCACAAGATGAAGGGCAGGAGAGACTGAAATCATGACCTGAGAAGAGAATCTGGCAGGAAGAAAAAACACTGAAACTGAGTTAATTGACTTGGGTCTAGATTCTATAAGTGGAAAAATATTTGAGAACTATGTTTTACTGTTTAGCCCCCATTTGTTTGTTTTTGGGGTGGGGAAAACAGTCATCAGGGCTAAATAACAGAACTGTGTATTCACTAAAATTGTTAGATTGTGGGCTGCCCAGCATCTAGGAGAAGTTGTGGCCAATTCAAATGGTAGTTCTTCTATTTGGTATTGATTTTTTCCTTTTGAGTAAAATTATACAGCAAATATGTTTCTAAGTAGCTATGTTCATTATGCCCTAATCATAGTTGGGAGGGCTCAGTGAAATATAACTAGAGGGAGGAATTTTCCTAGTGGGAAGGAGACTTAAGAGCTATTTTGATTGGGTAATTCCACAATGACCACACTCCTTTAAACTAAAGAGACCAGCAGCTGCCATTTAGACAGGGGCAGAGGCAAAGATAGAAAGTTGCTTATTCACTGAGAATCAGAGATCTCGGCCCTTTTTTGAAGCTTGATTTGGGGTGGCATCAGAGCCCCAAATAGGTAAATATAGATGGTCCAGACATGGTCCCTCTGATTCCTTCTTTCACTCACCTTGGAATAGCTTGCTTTGATTGTTGAGGGGATTTTTTGCTATTTTCTACTGTACGGCTATTACATCTTACTTTTTCTTTCTAATTGTGAAAGTTGTGATCTAAAAAGCAACTTCCCAGAGGAAGTACTAAAAAAAATAAAGTACCCATTTCCTTGTTATCTCCACCCTACGAAAGATCTATGCTGCTGAGGCCTAGAAAATAAGGTTTTAGTAAAATGGTTGCTAAAAGACATAAGTTTGAATAAGAAGAGAAAAAGGGCTCTCTGAAATGGAGGGGAAAAGGAGAAGGACGGGTGTTGAAAATAGCATAGGAACCTGCATTAGAAAAAGAGATTATGGCAATGTGGTCTTTATAGTCAGAGTGGCAACATGGTTTCTAGATAGGAGGGAACTTAGAGGCTAGTCTAGGACAGAGCCAGAGGGTAAAGAAGACAATTTCATTTAAAAAAAAAGGCAGATAAATATGAGGGGTGGGTGAGAGTGAGATTTTGAAGATGACACTGGGGTTACGTCTGCGTGACTGGAAGGACCATGGTACCCTTGACAGAAACAGGGAAGTTCTAAAGTAGGTGATTTTGGAAAGAAAGATAATGAATTTTGTTTTAGACATTTGCGTTTGAAATGTCTATGAGACATCTAGTTTGAAATGTCCAGTTGATAATTGGAGATGTGGACATGGAATTCAGGAGAGACTAAGGCTGATCATGTGGGATGTGGGAGTCATCTGCAAAAAAAATGGTAATTAAGCCAATTGGGGCTGAAGATGAGGTCAGCACATGAGAGGCTATAGACAGGGAAGAGAACCCAGGACAGAGTCTTAGGCCATGCTCCCAGTTAAGGGGTATCACAAGAAATTGTAAAGCAATTGTCAGACAGGAAGAAGGAGAACCAGGAAAGAGAAGAGTCACATAAGCCAAGGAAGGAGAGAGGATCCAAGAAAGGGAGTGTTCAACAGTGTCAAGGATTGTAGAGAGGTTACATAGAATGAGGACTAAGAAACAGCAACTTAATTTAGAAATTTAGAGATCACTTATAACCTCAGAGAGAAATTGTGTACTGAGTCAGAAGGCAAGTCACAAGGGGTTGAGAAGAGAATGGAAGGTGAAAAAATGGAGGCTTTCTAGGAATTTCACTGTGAAAGTGAGAAAAGATATCAAATTCTAGTTTGAGGCAGTATCAAGGTCAAATGAGGACTTTTTTTGTTTTTTTAAAGATGAGGGGGAATTGAGCTTATTTAAAAGGGGCAGGGAATGAACTAATGGATAAGGAAGGACTGAAGATATGAGAAAGAGGTGAAATGATTAAGTGTGGCTCCCTTATGCTTCAACAGGGATGATGTTGTAATGGTGAGAAGGTGGGGAAGGTGAGGAAGTTAAGCATTACACAGTTTTTAGGTCACCTTCACACATTAATTTAAGTGATAGCACTATAAATGTTAGGTGTTGGTCCAAAAACCAGTAGAGGAAATGAACCACATCAATATCAGCATTCTTGTTATGAAACTAGGAGACAAAAATAAATTGTAGCTGATAGAAAGGATGCTAACAAGTTTTCCCTGGAGGAGCAGATAAAGGAGTTGGTGTGAGTTTGGTTCATAATGCACCCAAAGGTAATGAAAAATGTTATTTTGTGGGATACTTGTTCATCTCACCTTGCAGTCCTCATGATGACTGGAAGGAAACACCTGTTGTAGAAGATGGAGCAATAGAGAAATTCTATCAAAGTATATACACACGTATACACACATACATATGTGTGCATGTATATATACCTACACATACACACACGTACATGCCAAGTCAACAAAAACCTTGATACTTGGTGACTTCAATGTCGGGGTGAGTACTAGAAGGACAGAAAAAAACTATTAAAATTTTTGCTTTGAGTCAAGATGTAAAAGAAGTTAATGACTTGTAAAATACTAAAATTCAGGACTTGAATATCTTGAATATTTTCTTGTAGAAAATAGTCATAAAATGCAGGACAAAGTGAATATTGAACAATATCACCCAAAAGTAGAATTAACTATATCTAAAGCAGGAAATGACTGGTTTCTAATACAGATATCATGGATAATGAGATTATTGACTAATTAGAGCAAAAATAAGAACAGCAAATTTTAGGGAAAGGCAAAGATGAGAAGACATTGCACACAATAAAAACAGTTCCAACACGTCTTATTTAAAGAAGATATTGATACCAAAAAATGAGAAATGGGCATAAATAAATTAACTCTGATTGCTACTATTTCTTAGAGAACTAGATGTAAAATATTTACCACAATGAGGCAACCAAGCCTCATTTTTGTATTTTAAGTAAAACAGAATCTTAAATACCCATGTTATATTAAATAGGAAACCAATGAAGTATTTTTAAGAAAACAAACTATTATTAAGTGATTTAGATAAAGTTTTTACTAGTTACATGGCTTGTAGCATATCTTGTCATCTTAAATCTAGAATCTATTTTGTTTATATTTTTATGTTTTATCAGTTGCTGAATGAGAAAATGGAAAATAATAATAATGATTTTCATGGTATCAATTTTATAAAACTAAGTTAAACTTCAAATATCTTTGACTTTATAATAATGTCCATAATATGTGTTTCAATTGTGTAGTTTAAAAATTAATTTTATTATTTTGTTATTTGTATTAGACAAAATATGTTAATATTTTATATATTATTTATATTTATTTTAGCTTTATTATATATTTTGTTTATTAGTGTATTTTTTAAAATAGTTAAATTTTTTTATAATCTAAAAAAAAATCCCACATCCTCAGCCAACACTGTTTGAGTGATTTTTACTAAAGTTTATAATTTATACTAAGACTTTGGGGCACTTAACATATTCATTTGCAAAACATTATGAATAACTATAGAAAACTGTGAGTGATGTACCTTCAGAAATCAGCAAGAAAGCAACATAAAGAAAACAAGTCTAAAAAAAACTAATGTGAGACTCAGTCAAGCTGAATCATTCATCGATCAATTATATGGCGTATAGTAGCCCTGTCTGAGCCCAACCTCCCAACTTGGCACTTGTGTTCACAGGCTGAGTCCCCAGAACGTACCATTTCCTTCAACGGAAGGGAAACCCATAAATGGAGTTTCCAGTTCTGTTATTCTTGAGTCCACATTGGATGCTCCCTATCAATAGTGAGCCGAAAGATATCAATTCACTTTTAGAAAATAGATTTACTGAGAAACAAGAAGTGTTGTCATTGTTATTGCCCTCCAAAATGGGACTACACTCTCCACTTTCATAAACAAGGTCTCTAGGAAGAATGAACTCAAACTTAAAAGCACAATGGTAGTGAGACATATATGTAGAGAACGTGTATAGCCAAGGTAATTCATAACTCTTGAACTACGGGGCCTCAGTATCATTTCTTTCTCCAGAATATTCTCAGAAGATTTACCATAGAGTATAGTATCAATGATGGACAAATCACCATGATATCTGTTGGAGAAGTGGTTTTGCTACTGGGCTGGGCCAAATCTGTTGTTGAACCAGGCTATTTGCCTACTGCTGGGTCAAGTCACTCCAGTTGTAGATCAGGATACTTCTCCTCTAATGCTAGGCCAATACTCTGGCCTAGGCTAGTACTCTCTCTATAAAGCTGCCACTTCTCCCAGGGGACTATGTTTTCATATCCTTTTTCAGTCACTTCCCCTGTCATTGGCCACTACTACTCCAGTGGCTACTGATACCACTCATCCTTGGTAGGACATCTAATGGGCTCTCTGGATCCCAGCCTCAGAAAGCTGTTAACTAGACAGGGCAGAATACTCATTCACCTAAGATCAGGAAAGAACAAACATCAGTGACAGAGATGGCCTTGTGTGCACAGCTGCCATAACCAGGTGGGAGATAGTCAACAAACATTTATTAAGTACTTGCTATGAACTAGGCATTGGGGATGCAAAGAAAAAACATGGCCCCTGTCCTCAAGGAACTTCCATTCTAATGCAGGAGTCAACATGAAAATAATTATGCATAGATAAGATATACATGTAGTGTAAATGGAAAGCAATATCAGAAAGAAGGCACTGGGGGGATGGGGATAGGGAGAGGGGAATTACCTTTTCCCCCACATGGCTCTTGAAAGCAACTCAAAATAGTCCTGCCTCCTTGTAGATGCAAAAGAGACTATGATCCTTTTTGTATGCACAGTTCTGATGTTCCCCCAACTGTGCAGCCAATTAGAAGATGCTTCATCATCACAATACCAACTTCTGAATGAATCATTGTGGCCAGAAACCAGCTCCTCCCAAGTTTCCATATAGTCACTTGGACCAAAAACAGGGTGGGGAATATCTATGTATCCTCAAAGGATTATACCACATTGTGCCTCCCCCCACAGTCTATGTAAATAAAATTGAAGTAGGGGCGGCCAGGTAGCACAGCGAGTAAGAGCACTGGCTCCAGTGTCGGGATGACCTGGGGATCGAATCCAGGCTCAGACACTTAGCACTCACCCAGAAACACCTGGCCGTGTAACCTTGAGCAAGTTACTTAACCCTGATTGCTTTAAAAAAAAATTGAAGGAAGACATAAAATGTAACAGATTTGTTAATATTTCTACAATGGTGACAGCAGAAATACCACATATGGATTGTAAAGCATCAATATCTGGTTGCTTATATGTGAACAAAGTCAAAATGCCACTTAGGAAGATAAATAATTGACCAAATCCAGAAAGAAGATATGCATGCAGGAAGGAAAATAATTTTAAGGGACTTTGGGGATCAGTTTCAAGGTACCTCAAAGTAAGGAAGATTTCAAAAGAATGAAAAATATAATTAATAGTACTTTTATTTTTTAAGGCAGAAATAAAAACCCCATATGTCTCTCTTCTCATCCATATAATGTTGTTAAGACATTGGTTTCCAGGGTGACTAGGTGGTGCAATGAATAGAACACTTGCCCTGGAGTGAGGAGGACCTGAGTTTAAATTCAGCCTCAGATGCTTAATACTTAATACTTTCTAGCCGTGGGACCTTGGGAAAGTCACTTACCCCCAATTGCCCTGCCTTCCCTCCTTCAAAAAAAAAGCAAAAAACCCCCAAAAAACCCAAACAATAAAAACATTGGCTTCCTCAAGTATTGAGGTTATCTTTGATTAAAACATGAGAAGAGAACAGTCAAACTTTTGTGGTTCTCTCTAGCAGACCACATCTACAATTACACAATTGCCTGAGATGTACAAAGAAGAAAAATGCCAATGCATTGTTTGCTGATGACAAAAAAAGAATTTAACATAACTTCAAAGATCTTTTCCTCCAATGTGTCTTCCATGTAGATAGTCAGGTCATTCAAATGTCCTTGATGAATACAGCTACAGTGATAACTGTTCAGTGATGATCTAGCTATCAAAAGTAAGCAAGGTGTAAAACAGGGACAGCTAGGTGGCACAGTGGAGAGAGCACGAGGCCTGGAGTCCCAAAGACCTGAATTCAAATCTGGCCTCAGACACTTACTAGCTGTGGGGCTGTTGGCAAGTCACTTAACTGATTGACTCAGTTTCCTCATCTGTCAAATGAACTGGAGAAAGAAATGACGAACCACCCCAATATCTTTGCCAAGAAAACCCCAGGGTGGCTAGGTGGTACAGTGAATAGAGCACCGGCCCTGTAATCAGGAGGACCTGAGTTCAAATCCGACCTCAGACACTTAACACAAAAACTAGCTGTGTGACCTTGGGCAAGTCACTTAACCCCAATTGCCCTCCAAAAAAAGAAAGAAAGAAAAAAGAAAACCCCAAATAAGGTCACAAAGAGTCAGACATGACTGAACAACAACAAAAGCAGGGAGACGTATGATTGCCAAAGCTATTTGTCACTGACATGGAACATGCCATGTGCAGAGTCAAAATGAAAGAGACATTCCTTAGGGAAGTGAGGTCCCCTGGATGTTCCCTTTTGTAGATGACCTCATGCTGGCTGCATCAAATCCCAGAATTCACCCCCTAGTCATAGCTGTGAAAGGTGCCTAATATTCTCTTTCAATTTGTTTATGGTGAGACTTTTCATAGGACACGTTTCCATTTTTATCTCGTAGTTTCTAATGTATGATGTCAGTCTAACTTGATCTATGCCATGATTTTTTTTCCTTCCCATCAATCCTTGCCAGATAGAGAGTTTTTCCCAGGTAATTTATGTTTTTGAGTTTATATAAGGCTTGATTGAGTTCACTTTGATTCTTCCTTGTCTAATCTGTTCTGTGGATCTACTTTTCTATCTTATAATCACAACAAAATGATTTTGATGGTTAATGTTTTCTAATGTGATTTGACAACTAGAAATGTTATAGGTGAACAATTCACTCTGTACAATTCTTGTCAATGTCTTTCCATAATGACTTGATAATCAGTTCAATGTCAGAGCCCTTCCTTGGGTCCTTTCACTTTTTAAAAAAAAATATTGCTGATGTCTTGTTTTCCCATCACATTCCTCCCCTTTACTCCTATACATTAAACCTTCCTTTGTAACAAAGATGTTTAAAACCAGAAAAATTCAGCAATACTAACCAACATATTAACCGTGGACATGTAACATTAACAACATAAGCACTATTACTTACCCATAGTCCCCCACCTCTCCAATGAAATCAGGAATATATCTTTTCTGAGGCCAATCTTGTTTATTTTAATTGTGCAATGTTTAGTTTTAAGTTTTTCCATTGTTATAATTATAATAATGATGTATGTTTTTAAAAATCTTTGCTATATATGACCAATACAGTATAATGTTTTACATGACTGTGTACATGCATAATCCTTGTCAAATTGCTTGTCTTCTCAATGAGGTGGAAGTGGAAGGAGGGAAGGAGAGAATCTGTAACTCAAAAATTTTTTTAATTGTTAAAAAATTTTACATGTAATTGGAAAAAATAAAATACTTTTTAAAAATCTTTATTACAAAGAAAGGCTCAATGAGGAGGGAAGAGAAAGGGTTTGAGTCTGAACTAGTGGAGAGAATAATAATAATATTTGTAATAACTATAATAAATTTCATTCATATAGGGCTTTTAATTTTGGAAAGTGCTTTACATATATTATCATATTTAGGCCTTACAACCCTGTAAGTAGGTACTAAAAGCATTAATAGATCCATTTCGTAGACAAAGAAATTGATCACTCAGTTAGTAAGTAACTGAGGCAAGATTTGAACCTAGATCTTTCGAACTTCAAATCCAATCCAAAATGTCATGCTAATGAAATTAAGAATCTATCAAAGTACCTTTACTTTGTGTAGGTATTTCTGTAAATATGTAGTTATATATTTACAATATGACCAGCCCTATAAAATTGTGTGCAGATATCTATATATACACACGACAATAATAGCTAGCATTTAGAACACACTTTTAGACTTGCAAAGCACTCTTTTTAGGAGGCAATCAGGGTTAAGTGATTTGCCGATAGTCACACAACTAATAAGTGTCTGAGACCAGATTGGAACTCAGGTCCTCCTGATTCTAGGCTCAATGCTCTATCAACTATGCTGCCTAGCTGCCCCACAAAGCACTTTAAAAACACTATCTCAATTTATCTTTAAAACAACCCTGGGAGGTAGATACGCTTATTATCCCCATTTTACAGAAGAGGAAATGGAGGTAGATAGAGGTCAAGCAACTCACTCAGGGTCATATATCCAGTAAGTACCTGGAGCTGGAGTCTTTCTGATTTTGGGTCCAATGTTTTATCTACTGGTCCACCTAGCTCTCCCTATGCATACATATGTGTGTCTATGTATGTACATATGCACATACACTATATATTTAAATATGCAAATACAGATACACATAATCCATTCCATTTATTATGCACCTCTTGTATGCAGGGAACTGTGTTAGGTGCTAAGAATATAAAAACAATACTCAAATAATGCCCTAAAGGAGCTTACATTTTATGGAGAAGGAAAAAGTATAATCTGAACACAGGCATACATGTGTGTAGAGAAGTACACTCTCACATACACACAATATCTGTGTGTGTGTGTGTGTGTGTGATTTCAAGAGAGAAATCTAGATAAGGCTAAGCCTTATGTAGGAGGGAAGGAAATTCAGGATTCTTTGAGGCAAAGTTGAGGAGGGCATCTGTTTCAGACATATGGGAACTATTTCACACAAAGCCAGAAAGAGAAAAGATGGAATATCCCATATGGGGAATCGCTAGCTGGCTGGCTTGACTGGAAGGGAGAGTATATGAAGACAAAAACATGAAATGGGCCTCGTCAGAGAGGATCAGATGATTATAAATGAAGATCTGGGAGTGGTCTTAGACGCCATAAAGTTCAGTCCTCTCATTATACAGTTGAGGAAACTGAGGCCCAGAAAAGTTAAGAAGTTAGCCCGAAGAAGGCGGGAGACAGATTGTAGAGGGTTTTCATGCCAGCTTGAGGATCTTATATTTTTTCCCTGCAGCAATGTGAAACCATGGGTGACTTTTAATTGGAGGGGTGGGAGGGGGAGAGTGTCACGGTCTGATGTGTGCCTTAGGAATATGAATCTGGCAGCTGTGGAAGATGGATTAGAGAATGAAAAGCCTGGAGATAGAAAGAACAATGATTCCACCTTATTCTTTTGAAATCACAGCTTGAGTTGGTTTTCCTGAACTATTCTTAAGATAATTGACAGGAAATTAGCTTTTTCTCTAGTTGATAGAGATGGAGTGAGGCCATCTCAGAGCCCATGAGTTGATCCAAAGGGCAGTCGATCAGCAGGTCAGGGTCTTGCGCAAGAACCTAAACCAAGTTTGCAGCCCTTCCTTGGTTTCACTAGGGATTCAGGGCCTTTGTCCTTCCAGGCTGATGCTAAGCTGGGCTGCCCATACTGGGGGTTTGGCCACATTCCAGTGCATGCTGCCTCTGTGAAAATTCCCCTTGTGGTTTTGCTCACATCTGGTGTTTTTCACTTCTCTTTCTATGCACGGGTTTTAATCCTGTTGCTGCTGCAGCTGAGGGACATCCATGATCCCCTGAAGGAATGTGTGGTAAATTCAGTGACAGGTGAAAAATGTACATCGGATACTCTGGTATGGGGTGGTCTCTGCTCTGGAGTAGTGAGGCCAAGGAGCTCGGGGCTAGGACCTGAAATTTAGACCCTGTCTGCTGCTAACCCTCTGAGAGACTCGGGCATGGTACAGATGGCTTTATTTCTCTAGGCTTCAGTTTCTTCTATAAAATGAGGACTGAACCAGATTACCCCAATAGTGTTCTGGAACTCTCATGTTCTCTGATTCTATAATCTTAATGATGACTTCTAAAAAGAAACAATGTGGTCTAACCATTCAGTGATCTAAGTACTTCCTGACTGCATTTAGTGGACGATTACTGCTATTTCCTATCCTCAGAAATTGCCTTCTTTTTATAAACCTACACATATGCATATATATGTATCCACATATTATTATATGCATACCCACAATTGTTTTCATATTATCTCCCCATTGGAATGTGAACACCTTATATATTTATATACACACAAATGTATGTATACATATATGTGCAATATCTTCTATGTACAGTCATTTGCATGTCTCTGTCCATGTAGAATGCAATTTCCTTATGTGTGTGCATTGTATATATTCACCTATATCTTGTGTATACACAGTTGTTACATGTTATCACCCTTGTAAGAATGTGGGTTCCTTATACATGTACATATGAAATGAATACATGCACTTAAGTACATGCACATATCTTGGATACACGCCATTCTTTGTATCTTATCTCCTTCCATAGAATGTGAGCTCCATATATACATCTAGATAAAATATACATATACATGTATACATAGGCATATACAAATAGGCAACATGTTTGGATGTCACCTCCCCTATAGAATGTGAGTTCCTTATATGTGTACACACCCATGTATAAACACATATATCTTATATATAATTATTTGCATGTTATTACCTCTGTAGAATTTGAATTCCTTATATGTGTGTATACATGCAAACAATATGCATCATGTGTATACACATATATCTTATATACACAGTTGTTTGCATGTCATCACCCTGTAGAATATGAATTCCTTATACATATATAAGAACATATGTGCACACATTTATACATATATACACCAGTGCTTACATGTTGTCTCTCCTTGTAGAATATGTATATATAATATATATATACATTTACATGTAAAATATACATGTGTGTGTCTATATCTTCTTCATTCATAGTTGTTTAGACATCTTTTTCTGCTTTAGAATGTGGATTCCTTGAGGTCATGAACAGTGTTTTCACCTTTTTTGGTATCCTCAGTGCTTAGCACAGAGGCAGGTACATAGTAAGAGCTTAATAAATGCTTGCTGACTAACTGATTGACTGACTGACCACAGCCTCGTCGGAGTTAGCAGAGCGAAGGAGTTAGTGCAATCTGGGGCTATGACAAGAAAGGCTTAACAATAGGGAGATGGTGGCCCTTCTCTCTTCTATCCTGGTCAGACTAAACCAAGAGCAGTGCTTTCAGTTCTGAGAGACACAGTTTAGGAAGGACATCGGTAAGTCCTGAGAAGAGCAAGCTGCATGGGTGACGGGCATCTATTATCTGTCCCCGAACAGGGGTACCCTCTACAACAATCCCAACAAGTGGCCATCCAGCCTTGTTCAAAGACTTCCAGGAGCAGGTGGGGCTTGGGGGTCCTTGGGCAATTGGGGAGGGGGGTGCATGAGGCCACTGAGCTACCCAGGGTGGGAGGGTGAGAGAGGAAACAAAAATGAGAAGGGGTCTACAACGGCACTGATGATTAATCAATAAATCAATTAATCAATTCACAGTTTTGCTAACAGCTGATCTTGGGGACATGCCTGCCAAACCAACATGCCCCTCTCTCTTCCAGCCTTCAGCCCCACATGTCTCCCCCACTTCCAGCAGAGGACCTCACCTCCTCTGTGGATAACACTGAGGTCATCCTGTGTGAACTCCATAATCTCCTCTCCATCCCTCTCAAAACATTTCTGTATCTTTATCCATCTTCTCCTTCCCTCTGGTCTGACCTCTCCTTCAGGCCAGGGCTATCCCCTCTACCTATTCCTCTTCTCAAGGACTTCCTTCCACTAACATCCCTTCCTCCATCTCATATCTCAGCTCATGCTTCCCTGGCTCCTTCCCTTCTGCCTATGAACAAGCTCAGCCCTCATTCCTAAAGATACTTTCCTTTGACCCTGTTCCCTCACTTTTTTGTCATTCCATCTTGGTTCTCCCTTTCACTGATTAATGTCTTGAGAAGCAGACTTACTCCCTCCATTTCTTCAGCACTGACTCCCTTTTTTAAACCTATTGCATTCTGCTTTTGTCCCCTCCTTGCTACTAAACCTAAACTTGAACAATAATAATTCACTATCCTATAATGCTTTAAGGTTTACAAAGCACTTTTAACCAATTAACCCTGGTTATGCAATAGGTAGTGTATTATCCAGTTTTTTAGCAAAGGAAACAGAGGCACAGAAAGGGGGAGTAACTTGCCTGGCAAGCACTGTCAGCACTTAAATTCAAATACTACAGGTTTCCTGACTAAAGCTTTAGTGTCTTTCCAATACACCATGCTAATTGCCTAATCCAATCGCTTTTTTCCAGTTTCCATTCCTTTTAAATTCACTGAAACGTGTGCCAAAGTTGACTATCCCCTCCTGGAATAGACTGTACTCTCTTCCTTTGGCTTCTAAGACCTTGAACTCCCCTGATTATCCAGTTCTTTGGATAGGTCCTTCTCTATTTCTTTTACTTCCTCTGTTACTAGGTGAAAGGTAATGAAGCCTGGAGCTGTTAGTGGCACAGAGGAAGTGGGGATAGCAGTGAGAGAAGAGAGATCTGGTGACAAGAGACAGCGCTATTCCCGACCTGCCTCTACTGTGATCAAACCTCACTCGCCCTTCCCCAATCACATCCTTCATTTTCCCTCCTTTCCACCTTCACTCACATCAGTCTCTGTGCCTGAAATGCCCTCCCTCCATCTCTACTTGTTGGAAGCTTTTCTATCCTTTAAAGCACTTTCCGATCTCTTTAACTAGACGCGACCTCTCTTTCATTCCTAGGACTGACCCATCTGTTAGAAACCCCGAACGCACTTCACCTCCTTCGTGCCGGGACTCGCTCCCAGGCTTCGTTTCCTCGCTCTATGTCCTGGCCCGTGTCTTGACTCTACTCCCCACCCCCACCCCCACCCCAGCTCCTTATACTGGCTGTCTTCTCCAATTACACTGTCAGCTTCTTGGTGGCAGCGATAAAACAATAGCAAAAAACACCCAGTATTTATGTCTCTTTAAGGTTTGCAAAGCACTTAATGCGTTATTGCATTTGGTCCTCACAGCAGTCCTTTGAGGTGAAGGCCGTGTTGCTCTCCTGAAGTCGAACCCCTATTCTGGCAGTTTGCAGATGCTTAAAAATGCTGTGCTTTAATCTCTCTCTGTCTCTGTCTCTTTCTCTCTCCACCCCCCTTCTCTCTCTCCCCCCTTTCTGTCCCTCCCTCCCTTTTCTGTCTCCCTCCCTTTCCCTCCCTCTCTGCCTTTCTCTCTCCTTCTCTTCCTCCCTTTTTATCTGTCTCTCTCCTTCTCTTCCTCCCTTTTTATCTGTCTCTCTCCTTCCCTTTTCCTCTCACTGTCTCCCTCCCTTTTCTCCTCTCTCTCTCCCTCTCCCTCCCTTTCTCTCTCTCCCTCCTTAACCCCCCTTTCCCCCAACTCTGGATTCTCACTGCACCCTTTTCATGCTTCTTATGCATTTATCTTTGTGTTCTTTTATGTTCTACTTTGTATTCTGGCTATTTGCTTCTCTCTCCTGTGAAACTGAAAGGTTCTGGAGGTCAGGGACAGTTTCTTATTCCTCTCCCAGAGGACAGTGCAGTGCCTTCTCCTAGCAGCCTCAGTGTTTGCTGCATGCTAGTTTTTGTCAAGTGAACACAAGATATTGGTGAAAGTGTGAGGCAGCAAATAGGAAGGGCAGACATACAACAGAAAATCCTTCAGACCCAAAACTTAAAAAAGAAGAAAAAAGAAAGTTGGCCAGAGGTGCATACACAGGCTTTGGCCATAGGCGTTTCCATAGCTAAACCCACCTGCAAGGTTGACTTCTAGCCCCCAGTCCTCCTACCTCAGGGCTGGGTATCTTAATCGCTTTCGTGGAGATCCTAAGCCCTCCCTAGTTCTCTTGCTAGTCCGTAAACGCGGCCACAAAGCAGGTCCTATTCTGGACCACACTTTGATAGTCAGAGACCTTAGGCTGATCCCTGACTGACCAGACCCCCTTCTGAAGCTCTTTGCTAGGCTTGCCCTAGCCTAAGCCTGATAATTCCCTCTCCCTGGGACTTATCAAAATTTACATGACCTGTGTTCTGCCCTCCTCTGGATCTGCTAATGAGAAGATAACGAACCCATCTGTGCTTCTCAGGTGAGATTATTAGAATAACTTGGTACACAGGTTTGAAAGTTTAGGATGCACAAAGTGATGATTTCTCATTTGTATTTTGCCTACAATTAGTGTATACTGACCCCAGGCAAGCAGCTATGGTGATTTAATCCTAACACCTAATAACTCAAGCATAGTTAAATAAGAGTTTAGTATGATTTTAAACAAATAAAAGTAGAAGGGGCAGCTAGGAGGTGCAGTGAGTAAAGCACCGGCCA
This sequence comes from Petaurus breviceps papuanus, assembly GCF_028583685.1. NCBI lineage: Eukaryota > Metazoa > Chordata > Mammalia > Diprotodontia > Petauridae > Petaurus > Petaurus breviceps. The sequence continues at coordinate 35,156,560 of NW_027185798.1, read as the reverse complement.
GGAGTCGGGAGGACCTGAGTTGGGTTCTGGCCTCAGACACGTAACACGCAAAAAAAACTAGCCATGTAACCCTTGGGCAAGTTACTTAACCCCAATCGACCTCTAAAAGGCAAAAAAAAAAAAAAAGTAGAATCTTGTATAAAAATGCCTAAACATGAAAGAAATACTGGATTTAAGTGTGACATACACACGGAAGAAAATTTAAAGGCATAAACAGCTAGCTATAAATTGTTGTTAGTCAATCAATAAATTTACTATGAGCCAGGCACTGTGCTAAGCACTGAGGAAACAAAAAGGGGCAAAAGATAGTCCCTGCCTTCAAGGAGCTTACAATCTAATGGGGGAGACAACATGCATGTACAAATATGTTGTTGCAATCACCAAGTGGAGTTATAAGGAGGGAAAAGAGGGCCCAGAACAGAGCCCTGAAGGACGTCTACGGTTAGTGGATGTGATCTGGATGAGAATCTACCAAAGGACACGGAGAAAGAGCAGTCTGATAAGTAGGAGGAGAATCAGGAGACGGTAGCATCCCAAAAGCCTGGAGACAAGAGAGCATCAACCGGGAAAGAGGGATCAACAGGCTGAGAGGTCAAGGAGCATGAAGACTGAGAAAAGGCCACTGGATTTGGCCACTAGGATATCATGGTAACTTGGGAGAATTTCAGTGGAATGATGAGGTCAGAAGCTGGATTGCAAGGGGCTAAGAAGAAAGTGAAAAGAGAAAAAGTCGAGGCACCTATTAAGAAGTCCTTCCAAGGAGTTTAGCCACAAAGGGCACAAGAGATATAGGACAATAGTTAGCAAGTGGGGGTTTTAAGGACTGCTCGAAGTCAAAAGTGCCTTTGACGGTTTGTCTTCAACTTTCATGTTACTCATGGCTTTTGGGAGAAGAGTATTGCTCAAGGCATAGGTAGGTTATTTCCCTAATGTAGGCAAGTAGGTGGTGCAGTGGATAGAGTGCTGGGCCTATAGTCAGGAAGACCTGAGTTCAAATCCAGCCTCAGAGGCTTATAAGCTGTATGACCCTGAGCAAGTCACTTAAGCTGTTTGCCTCAGTTTCCTCATCTGTAAAATAGGGATAATAATAACACTTACCTTCCAGGATTGTTGGGAGGATCAAATAGAATAATAATTGCAAAGTGCTTAACACAGTACCTGGCACATAGTAGGTATTTAATAAATGCTTATTTCCTTCCTTCTTTTGTATGCCCAGAGGTTGACACATAGTAAGTGCTATATTATTATTAACAGGCTGAATTGACTTAAGCAGCTTAACTCCTGAGTCAGTTGGAGCTTATTTCACTAATATCCCCAAACATGCTCTCCCACTACTCTTTTTTGTTTGTTTGTTTTTTGGAGGGGGGAAAGCAGGGCAATTGGGGTTAAGTGACTTGCCCAAGGTCCCACAGCTAGTAAGTGTTAAGTGTCTGAGGTCAGATTTGAACTCAGGTCCTCCTGGCTCCAGGACAGGGTGCTTTATTCACTGCACCACCTAGCTGCATCTCTCCTGCTACTCTTAAGACCCTAGTATAGCATTGGAAACCTTGAGTTAAGGACACGCAGGGAGAGAGACTAAGACTCTTTCCATCATCATCTTGGGAGTCTAAGAGACCTTTGACAAGGGTGAGGAAAAGTTCTTTAAGTAAAAGGAAGGAAGGAAGATCCGTAGGTAGAGAATATAGAGAATGCTGAGCATGGCGGGTACATGATACAGGCATTTAAACATTGCACTAAACAGTTGACACCATGAAAAGTGACTGGTCAACAACAGCAGCTCATGCACAATTAGCCGCCATACTGAATACCAGTGAATAACAGATCTTTGAGGTAGAGCCAAGATGACAGAGAAGAAGTTCATCAAGCTTTCTCCACCTCTACCCCAAAACCTCTAAACACATCTGGAAAAAAAAACAAACTGAATCTTTATTGGGAAAAACAAGGCAAAAAAACATGGTGAGTCATTTTTCCGGCCCAGGACAACTTAGCAAGACAAAAAGGTTTGTGGATAGTGGGGACAGGATCTAACCAGGAACATGTTTCAGAGCATTCTGTTGTAGGGTGAGGCTGTGGAGCAGGGTAAGAAGTACCAGGTCCATTACATGCACAAAAATATTTATAGCTGCTCTTTTTGTGGTGACAAAGAATTGTAATTTGAGGGAATTTGAGACAAATCCAGGGTCATACAGCTTAACATTCTCCATCAATTGGAGAATGGCTGAACAAGTTGTGGCATATAAATGTAATGAAATACTATTATGCTATAATAAATAATGAGCAGGCAGATTTCAGAAAAACCTGGAAAGATTTACATGAACTGATGCTGAGTGAAGTGAGCAGAACCAGGAGAATGTTGTACACAGTAACAGAAACATTGGGCAATGATCGCCTTTGATAGACTTAGCTCTTCTCAGCAATGCAATGATGCAAGACAATTCCAAAAGACTCATGATGGAAGATGCTATCCACATCTAGAGAAAGAAATATGGAGTCAGAACAGATCAAAACATATAATTTTCTTCTTTTTTCCTCTTTCTAATGGTTTTTCTCTTTTGTTCTGATTCTTCTTTCACAATATGACTAATGTGGAAATGTGTTTAATATGATTGTACATGTATAGCCTATATCAGATTGCTTGCTGTCTTGTGGAGGAGGGAGGAGAGGAAAGGAGGGAGAAGAAAAATTGAAACTCAAAATCTTATAAAACTGAATGCTGAAAACCATTTTTACATGTAATTGGAAAAAACAAAATGCTATTAAGTAAAAAAATAATGAATTCCAAAAAAAAGTACCAGGTCCAGAAAAGAGGACCCTAAACTTGTGTGGTGGACAAGAACAAATGTCATTGGCAGCTCTGTTGCTCACTACTCAGGTATAGGTTATAGATACAGGGTAGACTGAGACATTTTCTACATTTTGTTATGAGCCAAATGTATTCATACTTCAGAAATTGGCAAACACTACAGGCCAGAGCTTGAAGGATTGTTTTGTTGATTGTCTAGGCAAGGAAGTGATGGAGAAAATATTAATAAAGCAGATTAAACTTAAAAGGGTGTCATGCATTTTTGGATTGCTGTTTGCTAAACAATTAGCAGCATGACTCTACTTATAGCCAAAATCCAGAGTCCAGATTAAAGGAAAAAAATATTATAAATGGCTAGAATGAAAGAATTCAAGTACTAAGGAGCCTCATTCAGGATCACAAATGATTTGGCAGCTACCACTATAAAGGAGCAGAGAGTTTAGGATATGGTATTCCAAAAGGCAAAGGATATAGGCTTACAACCAAGAATAATTTACCCAGCAAAAAAAAAATCCTACAGGGGAAAATGGACCTTTAATGAGGACTTCCAATAATTCCTGAAAAGAAGACCAGAGCTACTTAGAAAACAAACACAATGGTGCAGTTAGGTGTGAAGTGAATAGAGCACTAGCCTGAGAGTTAGGAGGACCCAAGTTCAAATCCAACCTCACACACTTGACACTTAACTTGCCTCCAGGATCTTTGGACTTACAATCTCAAACTAAATGGCCATGGATCCTGGAACAAATAGAGGCACTATGCTTTGTAATCCTTCTGACAATGCCATAATGTAATGCCAATCAAAGGCAACTTCCAAGGTTCAGAATACCAGTATAGTAACTCTCCATTTTATTCAGTGACAAATTAAGGCAAAACATTTTCCCACCCCTGGATCACAACTGAATTACAATTATCAGTTAATGTCAAGCACCTTCTCAAAAGGGGTAGTGGAGAGCACAAAGGCCATCTACCTCTGACCTACAGCAAGGTTAAGATATCATCCCAGCATTTGATAGCCAAAGAGAGGCCTTTTCTTCATCTTGACCGGAGGCAAGTTCTCAGCAATCTGTGTTCCTGGGGAGACAAAGCTTAACAAAGCCACAATATACATTCCCAGTGTCCTCATCAATCTCTGCCTGCAGAACAGTCTCAGGACCCCTGAAAATATCAGCAAGACCCTCTTCCAGGATTTCTGTAAACATACAACAAAAAAATCCTTCTTCAGGGCTTCTGAACCAACTGCAAGGTTCCAGAACTTCTGCAACAACAGCAATTTCCTTCACCAGCAGACAAATCTGGCAAAACAACATCAAAACAGACAGACAAAATACCAGCGTCACAGCCATGTCTCCTCAGTCCTTGGCAGCTCCTGGTGGAGGCTCTCAAAAGTCCTGGGCAGCTCCAACTGGTCCTCAGAAATCCTCCACAATGCTGCTCCCAAAAGTTCTGCCTCTCTCTCTGCTTAGGCCTTCTCTAAATCCATGGCACCAGCTCCTCCCAGTTCTTCCCTTTCTTTTTACGTCAACAAGTCCATCTCACAAGTGGGATTCACAAGCTCTGGGTTTCAACACTCAACCCAAAACCCAAGCCAATACAGGGGGATCTTTAAATTCCATTATTACCACACCAGTATATCTCACCCTTCACACATCCATCCCATAGAGGCTTTCTTGTGCACTCCATCAGTGGACCGAGCTAGTGGGAAAGGTGTCAGAGAAGGGATCATAGCGTTTTTTTGTCTTTGAGATCCCCTGTCATCTCCTGTGGCTATACTTGGGACCTGCTTCAGATCAGGAGATCCATTCACTGGAAGGGAGAATTTATGATAACCCAGTAATCCAGATAAAGCCTTGGCTGTTTGTATGCAAAGCTGACTGATCTAAACAGTCCTAAGCACCTAGGGGCATTTTTGAAAGCATCAAATGTGAGTTGGAGTATCTACTATTCCTTCTGAGCCCCTTGTTTTATCCTCCAGAAACAGAGATAGGGAGAAAGAGACAATGAGAGAGAGAGATACAGAGAAAGACAGAGGAAGACAGACAGGAAGAGGCAGAGGCAGAGAGACAAGAGGCAGAGAGATACATAGAGCCAGAGGCATAGAAAGAGATTGCAGTCAGTATTTTTTGTCAGTAGTATGAACTTGTGACTTTTTTCCCCAATTACAAGTTTCCCTACCAATTTGCCTTTTGTCACAGTCAGAGAGTGCCTATATGGGGAAACAGCTGCACAGAAAGAAGAAGATGGAAAGGGAGGGGGCACACAGCTGCCACTTATTTTCCAGCTGTATTTGAGGAGGACCATGACATTGTCTTAATGCTGGTGAATGAGGAGGTACGATCAGGAGAAACTAGCCCCTGGGTTTGGTGAGAGATAAAAGAGGGATGGAAAGTCTGCATTGCAGTCAGAGATTGAATCCATCTAGAGATCCAGAGTTTGAGGGAGAAAGGGAGTGAATGTAACATGCCTGCTAGACAATTCTGAGAGAGAGAGAGAGAGAGAGAGAGAGAGAGAGAGAGAGAGAGAGAGAGAGAGAGAGGGAGAGGGACTCTGGGGGCGAGACACAGAGCTGAAATGCCAAGGGATTGGCATCCCAGTGGGATTTTTGCCTATAAGGGTGCTGGCTGCTTCTCCCTCCCACTCCCCATTATAAGTAGAAAGCCTTGATTTCAAGAATAGGTACAAGGATAAGGGTGGGGACTAGCTCTTCTTATCCATGATTCCAACCCCAAGAGATTCTGTGCAGACTCCAGGTCCCAGTACCCTCCCACACCAATATCATATCCCAAGTTTTGGGACTACTTATCACCTTTTTCTGGGCACTCTCTTCTCTGTGAAGAGACTTCAGGGGCTTAAACTTGTATTGTTCAGGCATAGAGAATCTATGAGCACTGAATCAGATTCTGTATAACTCAATGGAACATTTCTGAATGCCCTTAAGTTTCTGTGCAGAAGAGACAGACAGACAGAAAGACACAGAGACAAACAGACACAGAGAGATGGAGAGAATGTGAATGTGTGTGAAAACTGGTGTTAACAGCATGTCTGTCAGTGAATATGTCCACAATAACACTTTGTAAAGAGGAATGAAATGTTCCTTTCTCTCCAACTTAGTGGGGTTATTTCTTTGGATTGCACTTGAATAAGTGAAATGATTCAATATCATTTGAATATAATCATTACTTTAGAAAGGGTTCTAATGCAGTATCAGATTCAAACTTTTTTTGATACCAATGCCTCCTGAAAGGCTTTGTATCTCTTACTAAATATTGTGTGTGTGTGTGTGTGGTTTTGTGTTTTTTTTGTTTTTGTTTTTTGCTTTTTTGGAGGGGGAAAGGCAGGGCAATTGGGGTTAAGTGACTTGTCCAAGGTCACATGGCTAGTAAGTGTTAAATGTCTGAGGTTGAATTTGAACTCAGGTCCTCCTGACTCCAGGGTGGGTACTCTATTCACTGCACTACCTAGCCACCCTCAGTTTAAACCAAATTTAAACAGGTTTTGGAATAGAGATTTTAAACTCTTTTGTAATAGTATTTACATTTTCACAATACCCTTATGGAGAAAAAATGTTTAATGGTGGGAATTTCAGACACCATGATAACTGGATGGGGTGGATATTTTGGAACGGGCAGGCCTTGGAGCCCTACTCTGGCCACAAATGAGCCACCAACTTAATCTACTTATGCGGCTGGTCTTGTCTTGTAATTCAATTGACTTTAACAGTTTTTTTTAGCATTTACTAAGTGCTAGGGACTGGGGATGTGAAAACAGACACAAACTAGTCTCTGTCTTCAGGGAGCTTATTCTCCTGGGGGAAGAGTGAGAAGCTATCTAGGTGTCTGAGCTTGAAAGGAAACATGAGGATACCAGGTAGGAAAAAACTCTACTTTGGCCATGTGGCAGAGGATAGAAAGCAGCATCCACTCAGTATATTTGAAGAAATGTCCAAGTCAGTCATCCACTCTCCCCATTCTTCTCCTGACTCTCTGAATTTTGCCACCATGACTCTGGAAGGTATCTTTTCCAGTTCCCTTATTCTTTCTCTAACTTTGAGAAAGTTGCTAAGTCTCCACGGGTCTCAGATCCCTGATTGGAGGGCATTGGGCTAGGTGGCCTCTGAGGTCCTTTATAAGCTCAAAGGCCATGATTTTATTGGCTCATTGCTCATTGATCAAATGGGAATTTAAATACTATTAACATTGTCATTGCTGTTGTCATCATCATCATCAACCCATTAGAGAAGAAAGTGCCTTTGGGTTCATTTAGTTCAACCTGCTTATTTTATGTAGTACTGCTCCCAGGTTCTCTCTCCCAATGTGTACTTGGTGGGTTGGGACACGGAGAGCAGTGGATTACTTTTCTGCTCAGACCAGACTTAGTTAGCTTTTAGATGGGGTATTTACTAAAAAAAAGATATAGGTAACTATATAAAGGTGAAGTGGATAAAGTGCTGGACCTGGAGTCAGGAAGACTCATTGTCATGGGTTCAAATCTGGCCTCAGACACTTACTAGCTGTGTGACCCTGGACAAGTCACTTCACCCTGTTTGCCTCAGTTTCCTCATCCGTAAAATGAACTGGAGAAGGAAATGGCAATCACTCCAGAATCTTTGTCAAGTATCTTTGCTAAATGGGGTCATGAAGAATCAGACATGACTCAAAGGACTACACAATAAATAGCAAAGACAACAATACATATATCTCAAATCAGAGGCACACTCCATCCTCAAATGCACCAGGTCCCTGGAAAGAGTTGACTCAAATTTAAAACACAAAAGTCGAGAGGCATTTGTACAGAGAATACATGTGGAAAAGGGGTCATTCACAGCTCCTAATCATGTTTTCTCTCCTTTGTAGAGCCTTCATGATGTTCCCCTTAGTTGTAGCTCTCTGCTGGGCTCAAAGGATCTATGCCTTTCTGAAGTCTATAACCTGTACTTCCCTCTACTCTGAGGGTTCAAGCTGCCTTTATTTGGTGTAACTAGTATGGATTTTGTGTTGCCCTCAGTCACTGCCATTCCAGGGACACGGCTGCTAATGGTTATGGGAACACCCGATTTTTTTTAACCTTGTAAAGGTTGTTAACTGGCTGGTGGTGAAAGGGGGAAGAGAGTGAGACTGAGAAAGAGAGACAGAGCTAGACAGAAACAGAGACAAAGACAGACTGAGAGAGAGACATAGACAGAATCAGAAAAACTCTACTCCTTTTTTCTCCCCCTACCATACACTACCAAGGCAATTGCCCTTCTCTGTTGAATTTGATCACCCTTTGACTGATGGGTTCTGAAGTAGCTGTATGTTGTTATACCTAGCCCAAAGATGTGTTTGATTCTTTCAGTCAATCACAAGATATTTCCAATGTGTTATCTTCTATCTTTATCCAATGATCAAAGCACCTTATTCTCTTAAGTTAATTAATGGTTTGTTCACACCTAGCTTACACTTTGGATAGATTCAACTGGATTGTCTGGGACCCCCCTTGATTAATGGGGGTTCGGAGTGGACACCGATCCCTACATTTACAAATGGAGAAACTGAGGTCCAACCAGTGACTTGTCCAGGGGTCACTGTGCTAGTTAGTAGCAAAGCTAAGATTTGAACCATTGTTTTTTAGTCTAGTAACTTTCCTCTGTGCCATACTGTTCTTTCTACTCAATAAACAAGATGTTTTTTTGTGATGTTGATGATAATGACTGTTGTTCAGTAGTGCCCAATTCATCATGACCCCCATTGGGAGTTTTCTTGGCAAAGATACTGGAGTGGTTTGCCATTTCCTTCTGATTTTACAGATGAGGAAACTGGGGCAAACAAGGTCAAGTGACTTCTCCAGAGTCACACAGTGTCTGAGGCTGGATTTGAACTAACATCTTCCTGATTCCAGGTTTAGTGGTCTATTCACCATGCCCTCTAGCTACCCAGATGCTAATGATGAACTCTATTATTCTGCTGGAAGCAGCAAGCTGTCATGGCTCCTAAAATTTGGTTTCCAAGTGCCCAATCCTGGAATACATTAACATAATAGGAAACATAAAATATATACTTAAAGTCAAGAGCAGGCTATGATCTCCAGGCTACATTCAGATTAGACTCCTGTCTACCAAGGATGTCACAGTAGGTTAGGATGACACACAGTAGGATTGTGGGGGGAAGAGAAGTCCAAAGCTATGGACCTTCTAGCCTCTCAAATCAGTGCAGCAAAATGAGGAAGGAGAAAGAACAATGGACTGAAAGTAAGTAAAGGAATCTTTTCTCTCAGTCCAGCTCTGCCTCTGACTAGCTCCCTGCCCTTGGGGAAGTCACTGGCAAGCTCCAGGCTTCAGTTTCCTCATCTGTGAAATGATGGGGGCGGACAAGACGTCCCTCCCAGTTCTAAGACTATGATTCAAAACCACTCATCTCGATGAAGGCAAAGGGGGGAAGGGCTTCACACTGGGGAGCGAGAAGGGCATCGGGATGAAGTCTCCAGGTTACGCAGGATTTACAATTAAAACCAGACGGATCGGAGGGAGAGACAGAGGGGGAAAGGAGAGCTGGAGGCCAGCCTCTGTTTGGGTTGGCCTGTCATTATAAGGAAAGTTCACATTGAAAGTTTCTGTCGTGGCCGCCTCCTGTTGTTTACTTTCGACTATTCGGGCGTTTTGGACCTAACCCTGAGCCAGCCTGAGACTGGGAGCCTGAATTCGTCAAGGGTGTTGGATCCTCCGTGGCTCCGGGCCTGGCAGGGGGCCAACGGCTGCTGACCTTCCCTTCGGGGAAGTGGAGCAACAGCTACAAAGTTGCTGACCGAGACAGGCTGGCTTCAGAGCCAAACACCCTCCCCTCCCGTGCCGTGCCTCAGTGCAACAAGCAAGCGTGAAAAGAGACGCCCGGCGCTTTCCAGAGTGGGGGAAGGAGCTAGCCGCTCCTCGCGCTGCGGATTACGGCCACGTGGATGAAAAAGGATTGCTACAAGGGAGGAGGCATTGCCCTTGCTAACAAAGACTTTTTTTCTTTCTTAAAAAAAAAAAAAAAAAACAACACTTTTCTTAAGCCGCTACAGCTTCTCATTTAATGCAAACTCAAAGGTGTCTTTTTTTTTTTTCCTAAGGGTAGTGAGCCTGTGAAATAGTGACATTCTAATGAGAATTCCACCTCCCACAATACCTTGGATTGTAAACATAGCTTACTGGGGAAAGTTTGCCTGCCGTGCTTGGGCTGCCCACCCAGTGGTGGTGTCAACACACAATCATAATTGTTATTACAGTTAACATTTAAATAGCGCTTTAAGGTTTGCAAAACACTTTACATGTTTCCTCATTTAGCCTTATAACAACACTAGTATTACCCCCATTTTACAGAAGAGAAAACAGAGGGACAAGATGTTAAGTGACTAAGGTCACCCAGCTAGTAAGTGTCTGATGAAGGACTGGAACTCAGATCCACCCGTTCCAAATCATAGCCCTGTTTTGCCACCTAGAAGCCTTTGCTTTTGAGTCGAAGGCTGTTTAAGGAAGAACGTTAAAAAAAAAAAATCAGGGTTCCCAGAGCTGGAGCAGGTAGCCCAAAGAGACGTAATAGAGGTGAGAAGAACAGCTAGTCAGAAGGGGAGACTTAAAAAGGTCAAAGTCTCCGAATCCAGGATGTGTGGTTGGACCAGGGGTGGGGAACCTGTGGCCTCCAGGCCACATGTAGCCCCCTAGGTCCTCAAGTTCGGCCCTTTGACTGAATCCAAACTTCTCGGAACAAATCTTCAGTCAAACCCCACCCCTGGGCTGGACCCTGATTACTTCAGAGAGGAAGTAAAAGGTATCACCGCTGAAACCTAAGAAATTCCTAGGAGAGATAAATGATCCTGCACCTCCAATATTTATCTGCCCCAGGAACCACAGATTTATAAGAGACTGGGTCTTTTTCTCACTATGTTGGGGAATCGTGGGGATTAAAGGGGATTTGGTTCTAACTACTTTCTGGAGGTATAGGAAATTACATATGGATCCTAAGAATGCTTTTTCTACTTGACTTTTTTCTGTTATTTACATTGTTTCATAATGGTTTTTATATGACTAGAATTAGAGATTGAATTGGATGAATTGGACGAGCTGCCAAGTTGGTTATCCAAACTAGACCTGGGTTGGGGAGGGGTGAGGTTTACAGATTTGTGGGGAGCCTAGAATCCTGAGGATCCAACCACAGTGCTTGGATTTGGAGCTACCATGACCATACCATGGTCCTCTTCTGTCTTCCCCTCCGACCACAGCCTGATGACTGCTTTCCTAAGTCCTTTCCCATGATCTGCTCCATCTCAGGCAGCCCCAGTTTTCCTCCTCTCCACCAATCATTGTCTGGCCTATTGCCCAAGCATTGTGGGCTACATATTGTAACGGATTTCTATCAAAGTGAGGCTCTCTCAGTCACAAACTTCATGGGAAATGAAGTCCTTAGGCCATGTCTCTATCTCAGGCTGAACAATCTCCATTTAATTGCTTGGAGGACAAGGGAAACAGACATCTCTTTATTTCCTTTACCAGATCACCTCCTTATTAAGGTGTTTGTGCACCTAAAGTCTTTGAAAACCCTAAGCATGAAGACAGGCAGCTAATCTACAAGAAGAAGGGAGGGTAGATCTTGGAGTTCCAGGTAGAGCAGGATAGAGTATCATGCTACTCTTTTAGACTCCGCAAAGGAAGAGAACTGAGAGCCACAACTCCCAATTCAGGGGCTTCAGGGAGGAGTTACAGCAAGGTGTATGCAAACTCATAGAGATATTAGCTATATTATGAAATGATTCAATGACAAATAACAAGCCTCTGTGAATAGAATAATACTTTGCATGTATACTTATAACTGTAGCAGGTGAACTTTCATCTTTCACCTGCCACATGACTTTTTTAAATGCATGCAAATGCTCTGGTTATTAATAAAAAAATATTTAATAAATCTATTAATAGATTAAATAATAGATTTAACTAAAAGGGTTACTGAATCCATACTGATTTTCATCATCATGTCTTCCCTCAATCAATGGATGCCAAAAGCACATCTACCATCTTGTGGAAGTCTGAGAAAATATATTTGACTTTTAGAAGGAACCCTCATACTCAAAAGGACTGGGAGCTATTGTCCTAGAGATTATGGAGTTTAGTCAGCTCAGGAGAAGTTGAGTGACTCATCTAAGGTCTATCAGCTAATTAAGTGCAGAGCAGAGTGAGAACCCTAGACCCCAGTTTCTTGACTCCTACCTTCCACTCTATCACTTTTTCCATTTAAAATTCCGCAAACATATATATATACACCTATATACCACCATATGGTTGCTACTGCCCTTTTTTTCCTCAGCAACAATAGTTTATGAAGATCCAGAAAGGACAAGAAAATAAGCATTATGTAGCACCTACTATATGCCAGGCACTGTGATATTCACTTTTTACAAATATTATCTCATTTGATCTCATGGAAAGGCTGGGAGTTAGGTGCTATTATTATCCCTGTTTTGTAGTTGAAGAGTCTGAGGCAGAGGTAAGTGACTTGCCCAGGATCACACAGCTAGTAAGTATCTGAGGCTGGATTTGAGGTCAGGTCTTTCTGACTAAAAGGCCCAGGGTTTTATACACTGTTCTACCAGCTGCCTTCTTGCCACCAAAGTTATGGAATGTGATTTTATCAGTAGAAAGCATTAAAGATACATTAGCATCTGCTTTGTCCCTGTACCCTAAGGACCATGGAATCTTTCCATTTGACCTGCAGCTTAAGTCAGGAAGACTCCTCATCCTGAGTTCAAATTTGACCTCAGACACTTACTAGCTGTGTGACCCTGGGCAAGTCACTTAACTCTATTAGCCTCAGTTTTCTCATCTGTAAAATGAGCTAGAGAAGGAAAAGGCAAACCACTCAGTATCTTTGCCAAGAAAACCCCAAATGGGGTCACGGAGAGTTGAACATGACCGATAAATGACTGAACAACAAACAAATCATTGAGTGATGTACTGGACAGATTTGGACATGGAGGCAGGAAGATCTGGCTGGGCTCAAATCTGGCCGTAGCTTGTGATTGTGGGCAAGTCATTTAGTTTCTTAGATTCCCCAGACAACTGAAAGTATACATTGCAGGTACCAATCAGCATGGATAAAGTGAGTTTCCACCCATGAAAGTGCAGGTTTGGACAAAAGAATATGTATAATACGGGTTTTTGTGAACGTCAAATAAGATAGCATGTGGAAAGTAGATTTGCCAGTTGTTTTTACAGTTCATCTTCTCTTTCCCTCTCCTCCTTTCTGAGGATCATTGGAGAAATTAAGAGTAAAGAAGGAAGAAAGGCTAGGGTTTGGTAAAGGAGTCAGAGAATTATCCCAGTGCTTTTTATTTCCCCTCCTAAGCTTTGAGTAAGGACTGACTTAGTGGAGGGTCAGTAGCCAGAGAGTTGTTTTTTCTCCCAGAAAACTCAAAAGATTTACAGTCTAGTGATCACATCACATAAAAGTTTAAGTACAGGTCCCCATTTTCAAAATTTCCAGCACAAGGAATTAAGGGATGTGCATGTATTTGTTTTATTTTTAAGTATTACCCTTTGTACTTTTCCTCCTGAATTACTTCCCTTCCAATCAGGAATGTGTTGCAGCCAGCTCTAACTGGCTGGAGAGAGTTGATTGTTAAATTTTTAGTGTGAGCGTTTACACTTTGGAAATCTGCAGGTACCACAAATTAGGGATTGATTTATTGTTTTGCTGATTGTCTGAACTTAAGAAAAGGATGGAAAAAATGTTAACAATGAAGATTTGACTTATAAGTGTATCATGCATGCATTTCCCCCCACCCCTCCAAGAGTCAGTTATTAAAGATTTACTAACTTTTCTTCCAATTCTCTTTACTTAAATTTCCTGACCATAAATTCACTCTGCTTGCCCTTCCTTTAGCTATAGGACCCTGGGCAAGTAATCTCTTCTAGTCTCAATTTTCTTATTTGTGAAATGGAAATAACAATAATAACATCTACCTCACAGGGTTGTGGTGAAGATCAAATCTATGTGTCAATCAGTTAATCCACAAGCATTTATTAAGCACCTGCTACATGCTAAGTACTAAGTTAAGAGCCAGAGAAACAAAGACAAAGGAAAAATAATCCCTGACTTCTAGAAATTTATATTCTAGCAGGGAAGACACCATGCATATATGTAGGCATATGCAGATTTTATATAAAGTTGATACCTTGTGAAGGAAAGGCCCTGGCAGCTGGGGACCCAGAAAAAGTGCCTAATGATAAAGATGGTGTTCCAGTTGAGTCTTGAAGGAAAGTAGTTGGAGATGAGGAAGGGAGAGCATTCCTGGTACAGGAAAAAGCCCAAGCAAAGATGTGCAGATGGAAAAAGATGGTGCCCAGTGTGTGAGGAAGAGGAAACAGACTAGTACAGATAGACTATAGAGATCCAAAAAGGAACAATATGGAAGAAGACTTGAAAGACAGAATGGGACCAGGTCGGGAAGGGCTTTAAATGACAAATAGATGAGTTTGTGTTTGGTCTGAGAAGAAATAGGGAACCACTAGAGTTTACTGACTGGGACCGGAAGGGAATGGAAGGTGTGACCTCATCAGTCCATCACTTTGTCAGCCTTGTGGAGAATAGATTTTAGAGGGGGAAGAGACAAAACAAGAACAAATGAGCTAAATATACATAAAGTGCTTTGCATACCTTAATGGGAGCTATTGTTATCAGTCTAAATCTTATGACAGAAACTATATCAACATTTCCTCACAATTTGAGATCTTACACAAATCCTCTGCCAGGACTTCATGTATTTTAATAAGAACACATTTAGTCATTTGTAAAACTGCAACTGCCTTTTCTTGAGGATGAAAGCAAATTCCACAGGCCCTGTCGTACTTATGGAAATAAGACGGGATTCATGTCCCTGTTTGTTTTGCTACTCACAGGGCATGGCCAGGACACAAACCCTTCAGTGCAACTATACCCTTTCTGGGGTCACCCATCCATCCCAGAAAACAGAGCAGTGGAAAAATAGAAAGAAGCAATTTCTTAGTAAACTCCTATTTTTCCCCAGGCAGGGGCTATAAATGTAATTTATCTGCAGAGTACCTAGCCTGCAATAAATTCTCCTCCTAAAACCTGAAGCTTTAATGAGATGTGTTAGCCTTGAACCCTGTGGGAATTTCAGAATAACAGAACACTGCTGTACAGCAAAACCTTTCATTCTTCTTTTTTCCATCTCATTCTCTCCCTCCCCACCCCCCAGCAGCTGTTACAAACCTTCTTTTCTCTCCTCAAACCTGATCCTCCCCTCTTCCTCTTAGTAAGGACACTTGGCCTTTGCTTTCCTGACAAGACTGAGGCCCCTTCTGAACTCCTCTCCTCAAATCTTCTTCACTTTCTAGTGGTTTACTCATCTTCCCATTCTTTCTTCCAGTCTCAGAAAATTATCCTCCCCTCCCCCACAAAACTAACCTCTACCCTCTTTGCCCCAAAATGCTCCTCCTCTTCCCTCTATGACCTTGCTCCATCAATCATGTCCTCTCTCTCATTCATGCATGTTCAACATCCCTGGAGGAAAAAGTAGTGGATTTGTCGTCTAAAGATTTGCATTTGAATCCTGGCTCTGTGTGGCCTTGGGTAAATCATTTAAACTCTCTGGGCCTCTGTATCCTCTTTTGGAAAATGACAGGGTGGGCCTAGATCAAGGGTTTTAATCTCCTTGTCTGTCATGAGCCCCCTTGAAGTCTGGTGAAGCCTGGCAAACACTTCTGAGAATAATGTTTTTAGATGTATGAAGTAAAATATATAGAATTACAAAGAAAACTAATAATATTGAAATATAGTTATTAATATAGACAGATATAGGTATTTTTAAAAAAAAACGCTCATCTGTCCTAGGTTAAGAACCCCTGGTTTTCTCAGAATTCAGGTATCTCCCATGTCTAATTCCTTGCTCTCCTTTTCTTTAGCCTACAAATATGCTTAATTATTTTTAACTAATTAATTAATTTTTAGTTTTCAACATTCACTTTTTTAAGATTTTGTGTTCCAAATTTTTCCTCCTTCCCCTCCCCCTTCTCCAAGGTGGTATGCAATCTGATATGGGTTATACATGTACAATCATATTAAACATATTTCCACGTTAGTCAAAACATGCTTAATTCTTGTCTATATTGAGACAAGTAATGAAACCACCACCACTACCTTCCAGTTGGTGGTATGCTGGTAAATGTTTAACAACCAGTTTGAAGTGTAGGGTGGAGAGAGGAATGTACGTTAAGTACCATTTGCATTATTAACATTTTCATTATCACTTTCTTAAGCCTAGACAACCAATAAAACAATAAATCAAGTCCCGATTTGCAGCTTTGCTGATTTTTGAAGTTTAAATGCCCACACTGAAAATGTACCAGTCAGCTCTGCCAGCTGGTTTGAGCTGGCTCCAGCATAACCCTACTTTCAGGGATGATGTCACTGCTTCAAGTTGTGGTCCTTTCTCTTGTCTCCAAAGTGAAATATGTGGGTAGCTCTAATTAGAAATTTGGATTATACATTACGGGCTTGTGTGTACAAAATAAATTAAGCCTCTTTTGGCACTGTCCCCATCCAGCCAAGCAACCAAGAAAATACAGGGAGATATCTAGAGATCAATTGTGAGGTGAAAAGAGTGGATAAATTTAATTAGAGCACTAGGGTTCTTCTTGTGAATTAGGCTCATTACTTTTGTGTGTCTTGTGGTTTCTTTGCTTGTATCCTATGTTTACTGCCAGCTAAATAAATTAAGTCTTCTCCCCACTCTACAGAGAGAGAGCCCAGTGACCAGGGAGGTATGGTAAGGAAAATCAAGCTGGATTGATCGAATTATGTAATGGGACTCTGCTTATGGAATGGCTCCTGTCTTCTTCTGTCCATAATTAGGAGGTGGCAGAAATGCACTTACCTCTAAATAAAGGCAGCCAAGCAAACTGTATCATGCTATTGTCCAAAGCATCAGGAACCTACTCAGAATAAATGAAGCTTTGATCAGGAGCCCCCAACAGCTGAGAACATAGCACAGAAAACAGGTGTGGCAAACAGGCTGTCAGTGGGAATCCAAATGGACCACTACAAAGTCCAAAGATTATGGATCTTGTTTCAAGGCTGGGGGTGGGGGCGGGTGGGGGAAGATCATAGATTTGCAGCTGGAAGTAACCCTAAAGGTCATCTTGTTTGACTCTCACCGAAGGCAAGGAAAAATTTGCAGTGACCTGCAGAGATGATGTTTATCCTTCTGTCAGTACTAAGTAATGCCTAAATATGCCTGAGTGAAAGATGTCTTGTGTCCTGGAGGAGAAAATGAAGTCTGGGATGCATCTGGAAGAAAGTATCTAAATTCTCAAAGATATGCAAGAGAATAGAGTGTTTCTTAAATGAATGGAACAAAGAGGAAACCACAGGGAAGAGGAAGGAAGTGAAAAGATGGAAGGGTACTTTGTGTGACATCAGTAATTGCTAAAAGAAAAAACAACGAGTGACGATGGCTAGATCCCATGTTGAAGGTTACCAAGCCTGCCATCTATGGACCTGAAATAAACAAGACAAAGTTCTATCTTCTTGAGGCATATATCTGGAAAATGATGGAAAAGTTCTGACAACCACTACCCACTTTTTGTGACCCACTCGTATATAAGGAATATTTGTAAAAATAAAATTAGAAAATATTGCTTGGCAAAAAAAATTAAAATCAAGATCCTGAAGACTTGAGGAATACAGGTCATGTTTTCACCACTACTGATGAATTGCCATAGGGAATTTAGAAGAGAAAGGCAGATTTGGGAAATAGACAGGTAGGTAGTTAAGAAGATGGAGGCTGAGAATAGTATTTGGGTTTCTGAGCTATGGCTTAAATTATCCAAATGATGGATACTTGGCAAGGGATGGAGTACACCTAATGAGGGCCTGTAAAATAAATATTTGCCTGAAGTTGTTACATTGAAAATCAAGGGAGAAATCGCTCACATAGAACTGTCACATCTGGTACCAGAGAGAGCAAATATGATATTGGAAGAATAGCAGATGATCAGATAAACTCATAGGTTATCACCTGGTTATGCCTTGGTGAGATTGGGCTCAAATACTCAAAGATATCTGTAACCTGACTGATCTTAATGTTCCCTTCAATGGTGCTATTGAGAAGATTGAATTAATATCCTATATAATTTTCTTATTGATCCCATTTATGATGAATTACTTTTGTCCTGTACTGCTCAAGGCATGGCTCTTTGTCTCTGAATTTGATTCAGAATTCAGCTGGCCCATACTAGGTAAATTTTAGAAATCCAGCTCTCCTACTAATCAATGATCTATTCTTGCCTCAAGGAGTTTAGCTGACCTTGGGGGATATGAACATAAGGGAGTAATCCTAGTATCTTTACACCACCACGCTATTCTTCAAGGACAGCTTATTGTTCAAAAAGGTCTGGTCTGTTACCTCTAAACCTTGCAACTGTATATAGATAATGAATACTTCTTAGTCTCATGAGAGAAGAAATAGGGGAGGGAATCTTGCTAGCCCCATTACCAAACTTCCAACTAATTATCTTGTTCCTTGTGTTTCAGCCTTATATATGATGTTGTCCCTAATCCCATAATGTCACCTACCTGTTCTGTTCTTTGTTCTGTACTCTCCAAAATCTATAACAGAGGAACTGTCCTTTTGCTCGGGGTCTTTGGCACAAATGAAGCAAATCATTGACCCCCTTTATTGACAGGCAGCATGCCCCTGTTAATAAATGTTATCTTCTTCAGAGAATTGCCTGCATTTACCTTTTTGTTAAGTTTCACTTGAGACAGTCTATTAAGCATTTATTTAGTATTTACCAAGTGTCAAGCACTAGGCTAAGTATTGAGGATATAAAGAAAGGTAAAAGTTGTTCCTGCCCTCAAGGAGTTCATACTTTAAAGTAGGAGACATGGAATCAGCTATGTACCTGCAAGGTACGTTTCACAGAGTATATTGAAGGTAATCTAAAAAAGAAAGTACTAGCTGTAGGGGAATGAGCCACTAGGTACACAGAGTGTACAGAGAACAGAGGAAAGCCTGAGTTCAAATTTGACCTCAGACACTTACTAGCTACATGACCCTGGGCAAGCCACTTAACTCTGTTTGCCTTAGTCTCCTCATCTGTAAAATCTGGAGAAGGAAATGACAAATCACTCTAGTATCTTTGCCAAGAAAACCCTAAATGGGGTTATAAAGAGTTGGACGCGATGGAAATAAATAAAAAATAACAACAGCAACAAAGTACGCTGATGTAGATTGAATAGAAGGGAGTAAAGTATAAGAAGGCTAGAGAGGTAGGAAGGGGCCAGGCTGGGAAGAGCTTTAAATGTCAAACAGAGGACTCGATATTTGATCTTGGAGGTGACAGAAAGCTAGTGGAATTTACTGAGAAGGAGGGGATACTTTAGAAAAAGCACCTTTGCAGCTGTGTAGAAGACAGACTTCAGAGAGGCTTAAGGCAGCCCGTAAGCCATCTGTGCTTGCCCATTGTGTGCCCCTCCTATCCACGTGCTCCCATCATTCTGTGTGGGCTAACAGCTTTCCATGGTTTTTCCTCATATCCCCAGGAGGTGCATAAGCCATCCCTCGCTCTCATCATAGGGCATGTCCATCTTCTTTTTCAATATCCGATTTCCCTTCCTACATAATTTACCCCAGTTGCTTTTTTATTTCCTTGTTATTTGTTGTTGCCCACTTACATCTCCCATGCACCTCACCTTTGTGAGTGATACTCATTTCCTTTTTGCTGGGAAGAGGTGTCGGTGATTTCATTGGTATAGGGAACCCCGTCTCCTAATACAAAGAGGCAACTTAGGACTTTAGAGGGCCGCCTAGAGAACATCAAGGGTGAGTGTCCCCAGTCACACAGCTAGCATGTAAGAGGTGGGATTTGAACCCAGGTCTCCCACACAAGTTCTCTATCCATTGTGGCATACTGTCTTTGGCGACAGCCATTTAAAATTCTTTAGTGACTGTAATGTTTCATGACTCAGAACCATACAAGGCTAGGCTATTAATATTAAAAAGATAGTTTTGTTTCTGGCAGAATTTGTGGATCACTGAAGAAGTTTTGCAGTTTCCCAAAGGCAATCCAGCCTGCTCTCCTTTTCCTGTTTAAGGGTAGGTTCAACTTTTTTTTGTCCATTTGTACTGTACAGACATATATATGTCTGATATAAAGATGCTGAGGAAGAAACTCATCTGCTTATAGTATAATAGGAATAATGGATGTTCCTTATCCACTTGGTTTTCCTGCATTTTTCCTGTTTTTTTCCTCTTTGGGATAGTTATAGATTTCTTTCAGGAGGCTCTGCAGTATTCTGAGGATTGTTGCAGCTAACACCACGGCATCTACAGACAGGGCCAGCTCAAGTACCTCAACAACAATAGGAAATCCCTTGTCTATTTAAACTTTGTGGTGGATCTCCTTCATGATAGTGACAAATCCTTTTCATAAGGGTATGTGATAAGCATTTAAGGTAGTGCTGTAGGGCACAGAGTACCAGGCCTGGAATCAGGAAGACCTGAATTCAAACCCAGCCTCACAAGTCACTTTACCTCTGTTTGCCTCAGTTTCCTCATCTGTACAAAGGGAATCATAATAGCACCAGGGTTGTTACAAGGATCAAATGAGATAATAATTGTAAACTGCTTAGCACAGTGCCTGGAACAAAGTAGGTGCTATGTAAATGTTAGCTACTACTACTACTACTACCACCACCACCACCACCACCACCACCACTACTAGTACAACCACAATCCTAGATATACTCATAGAGAACGTAGAAATGATATGAAAGAGAATATAAAGACTGTAAAAATAGGCAGATTCGACCAAGTATATATGGAAATCTTTGCTTAAGACAATACAATTATGAAGGCTTTCAGGAATTGATTCCTGCATAAAGGGAAAACAAATGCCAAAGGCATGGGGGGGGGGTTATCTTAGTCCTTATTAATATCAAAAAAGAATAGCCAAAGGAGAGTATCAATAATTACTGACTGGTATGCCTGTTTCTCCATCTACATAAAATTATAAGAATACTTTATATGCACACCATAAGGATGGACCAAAAACATCCTTGATGAGTGTAGTAGGAGGGAGCAATTGGGAGTTCTCAAGCAACATTCCACAGCAAATTAACTGACAATTGATGCAGAGAACACAAGATTCTACTGTGTTTATTCTTTGTTATAAAAAATGTATTTAATATAGTAGAACAAAATGTTATCATAATGGCTTTCATCTAGTGAAGGGTCTCCTATCCATCCTTCAAAACTATTGAAGGTTTCTTAAAAGATAGAGCCACAGGAAATAATCTGTGATTTGAAGTCCCTCTAGCCCTGACATTCTATTTACTATGCCACCTTGTTGTCCATTATAGAGTTCAAATGTGATGATCCTACTGTTCTTTTTTATTTTTTTGCTTTTTGGAGGCAGGAAGGCAGGACAATTGGGGTTAAGTGACTTGCCCAAGGTCACACAGCTAGTAAGTGTTAAGTGTCTGAGGTCGGATTTGAACTCAGGTCCTCCTGACTCCATGGCTTGTGCTCCATTCACTGTGCCACCTAGCCACCCCCAATCCTATTGTTTTTGATGGTTAAAAAAAAATTTGTTATAAAAATATTTGCAGACCTTTTCCATTTTTCTTCTGATAGTTTTCCTCCTGCTGTTTTCACCCACAAATTGACTTTCTTCAGTTGGGTCTTTTATCCATATTTCTTTAAATTGATTTTATCCTCCAGGGCTTCTCTCTGTTTTATGAGGCAATATTGTTCATAATCTTCTATAATCCTTGTCCATGAGGTTTTACAAATGAGTTTATATTTTAAACTAGTGTTACCCTTGACCACCATCTTTCTCTGGTTGGCAAGTAAGTCAGAAGTTTGCTGATTAAGGAGTATGGTACAGTGGAAAAGCATTGGCTCTAGAGTCAAGGGCCCTGAATTCAAATCCCATTTCTGATGCTTATGATCTATATGATCTTGGCAACTCACTTAATTTACCTGGGCCTCTATAAAATGAGGCACTTGGACTAGAGAGCCGCTGAAATTCTTTTTAGTGCTAGAACCACCGTTGCTACAAAGGCAGAAGGAGGATGCTCAAAGGATGGGGGGCAATTTTGTACTCATCTTTAATTTCATGCACTGTCATGGCCAAGGGCAAGTGTTTAACTTCATGTGTACCTAGGCTAGTCCTTGGAAAGCAGGCTCAGTCTGCTGCTGGGACCATCCTCAAAACCTGCCATGGGATGTGCCTCTTTTGCATGTTCTTTGAGAACCCAAGGTCATCTCTATGCTATTATGAGACACCAAAGAGGGATTTTATGGAAGGGAATGGAAGTCGTGAAAGGAAAATGGCTCTGGAAGGATATAGCTTATTCAAAAGGGGAAAATAAATACACATGGCAATGGAATAGCATTATATATTAGTGCAACATAGCTATTTTAAGAAATACAGAAATTCAAGGAGAGGAGATGTGGTGGAAGCATTTAAATGAAGTTAAATGGAGGGAAAAGACCTAAAACCAATTAATTGAAAGGTGTTTATTCATTGCCTACTATGAACTGGGCACGGTGCTACAAGGAGGGCTTACTAGGGCAAAATAGAATAAACAAAATAATAGCTCTACTAAGCAAAATAATAATGATGATATTTCTATCAACAAAAAATAATAGCTGATATGTATGTATATTTGTGATTTGCAAGCTGTTTAATATACTTCATTTCATTTGATTTTCACAATAACCTTAGGAGGTGGCAAGCCAAGAAGACTATTGTGCTCTGAGGCTACATTAAGAGAGGTAGCATATCCAGGAATAAACTCCCACTGCATTCTGATCACTCTGTGTTCAGTACTGAGTACCCTAGTGCATACCCAGATATTGATAAATCATAAAGGGATTCCAGTGTAAGGAACTGAAAAAGAAAAGATCTAGGGGGAACCATGATTGCTACCTCCCAGTCTCTGAAGAGCCGTTATCTGGAGGAAGGATTAGATTTGTCATTATGCACAGAATGCAAAATAAAGAGTAGCTAGAGGCTGTAAAGGGACAGATTTAGGCTTGATGTATGAAAAAAACTTCCCAACCATCAAAAATATTTAAGTGTGGTGGAATGTCTTGATAATTTAGCCAGTCGATAAGTATTTATTAAATACCTACTATGTGCTAAGCCCCAGGGATACAATAAGAAAATAAAGACAGTCCGTGCCTTCAAGGAACTTGCAATCTAATGGGAGAGACAACAAATAAACTATACATAGCTAACATCCTACATTCTACAATAAACCTTTCCCAATCCCTCTTAACTCTAGTGTCTTCCCTTTGTTAATTATTTCCTATCATATATACATATGTGTGTATGCATGTATGTACATATGTATGTGTATATCCTATAAACAGTCTATATATCATATTTTAAGAAATCTTAAAATAAAAATAACCCAGATCTATATGTGCTATAGTTGAATATAGTTAGATCTATACAGTTAGGCAGTTTTCTTTTAAGATTTCTTAAAATATGATGTATAGGCTCTTTTTTGGGGGGGAAGGGTCATAGCATTTAAGTAGTCCAGTGGTTTTAAAATTTTTTCTCCTCAACTTGTTTTTCCAAGTCAGTTGTTCTTGCTATGAGACACCTTGTATTTTATTCTATTTTTTTCATAAGTATTGGATCCTGTTTCACAGGTCCCTGTTGGAGGTCTTCAAGGAAAAGATTGATGACCATTTGTGAAGTATGTATTAGAGCCACGATTATCAAACATTTTGGTTTCAGGCTTTCTTTATACACTTAAAAACTGCTGGGGACTCCAAAAAAGCTTTTGTTCAAGTGTTTTATATATGTCAGTGTTTTCCACATTGGAAATTAAAACTGATCTATTTTAAAAATATTAATTCATTTAAAAATTATAATAAACTAACAACATGCTAACACAAATAACATTTAAATAAAAATGAGTATTTACCAAAATAAAAAATATTCAGTGAGAAGAGTGTTATTGTTCTACCTATTTTTATAAATATCTTTAATGTCTGACTAAATAAATGACAGCTAGGTTCCCCAATCTACTTTTTCTTTCAATCTGTAGAAACATGTTGTTTTGGTTGAAGCATACAAAGAAAATCTGGCTCCACATAGATTTTTAAATGGAAAAGAGAGGGATATTTTAATCAGCAAATAACTTCTTAGTTTAATTACGGACATGGATTTGACCCAAGTGGGACCCTGAAGGAGTCTCACAGATATGTCATTGGAAAAGGGAGTAATAGTTTAATCAGCAGATAATGTCTTAGTTTTATTATGGAAATAGTTTTGACCTTGTGGGTCCCTGTAAGGACCCTCCAGTGACCTTACTTTGAGAATTGCTGCTTTCCTATACAGGGAGATTAGCTCACCATTAAGACCCCTTCTATTTCTTAAAGTTTGATTTTCTGATATTTCATCAGGCATGTCCCCATTTTCTAGATGAGGAAATAGAGGCTCAGGATCAAACAGCTAGTAAGTGGTGGAAGTGGTACTGAATCCAGACCTTGATTCCAAGTCCAGTGCTCTTTCCACTATACCACACATTATTGACATATGAAAAGGCAGGGATAAAAACCTCTACCCCAATTAACAGAAACACAAAAAGCCCAGATTGACTCAATCAATCAATCAATCAAAAGCTTGTGTTTGTCCCTTGTTTTCAAAGAGGACGTGGCACCAGGAAAATGATGCCATGATGTCCTGTGGGGCTGTGGATAAGACAACCAATCAGTCCAGAATTCCATATTCCAACAGCAGACCAGTCTAGTGGTGGGGCAATTCCTGCTAAGTCCCCAAGAGGGAATTGCTTGTAGGTTGGGGGGAGAGTTTGTAGTTCCTCCTCACCCTCACCTAAGTTCAAGAGATCTACCCGGGCAGAACCACCATCAACAGGAGCCTATAGCCATGAATATGAAGCAGCAGCGGCTGATGGCAGCAGCTGCATACACTCAGGACGAACGAGACATACCAAAGAAAGGTGGCTTCAGATCTCTGTGATGCCACCAACCCTCGGAACCCCATAGAGAATTACATCTGAAGGGAATTTCACAAAGATTTCACGAAGGGCTAAGAGGGTATCCAGTAACCAGGAGCTGTCTTTTACCTCATTTGCACATTTGTTCTCTATACACATCCCTCATCACTGTTGTACTTTAAGTTTGTGCCCACAGATCTTATGTGTTTTTGTGGAACAGTGTGCTCATAAATTTGGGAGGATTATTTTTGTGCTGACTATTCTTACTATACTACCTCAGAAAATACCCTTTCCTAAAAGCTGTTTGAGGCTACTGGCTGATAACCCACGGAAAGCACACTGAATGGGGCTCTTGTCTGACAGTATTGGAAAAATGCAGCCCTTCAGGACCCTAAGGGTAGTCAGTTATTTCCTGGGGACCTGGTCAATCAATGCAAGGGAATTGAGAAATTAGCCCAAGGTGTTGGCTATACTAGAGACTACCTGGACAGAAGAAGGAATTCAAGAACTAAATTATTCCATGTGTCATGGAAGCCCAGTACTATAGTGATGGAGGACTTCAACTCTCCAGACATTTACTCTCTCTTTTCTGCTCTCCACTTTTTTGCTGTATTTTTGTCTCTGTCTTGTTTTCTCGCTGTCTCTGTCTGTCTATCTGTTTTCTGGCTCCGTCTCTGTCTCTCTCTATTTTTTAATCTGCCCATCTGTCTCTCTCTCTCTCCCCAAATTATAATACCTAATAAATATGATCTGCCTTAGTGATAATTTCATGGGATGGCTATATGGTGCAGTGAATAGAACACTGGTCCTGCAGTCGGGAGGATCTGAGTTCAAATCCAGCCTCAGACACTTAACACAAAAAACTAGCTGTGTGACCTTGGGCAAATCACTTAACCCCAATTGCCCTCCAAAAAGCAAAAAAAAAAAAAGATAACTTCATGCCTCAAAGATGAGAAATATCAAGGGTCACTGCTATTTTTATATCTACAAGGAGGAAATGGTCGCTGAAATAGAAAAAATGAGAACTGGGTCTTTCATATCAAGATGGTAGATGATTTTGAAAAGAAAAGGCTCCTCCTATGCCTCTTAAAAGCAATTTTAAAAATACCAAAGATAGGGAAAATGGCTAAAAAGCCTCCCAATAAAATCTAAGTTAACCAAAATAGAAAACAAGCAAAAGGGGGAAAAGTGCAAATACAATAAAAAATAAAAATTAGTAACTAATTAATCAATAGGCATTTATTAATTATTTACTGCATGTCAAGGTGCTGGAGATACAAAGACAAAAACAAAACAGTCCCTGCCCTCAAGGACTTTACAATCTAATGTGCAAATATTCAGGTACATCTAAATACACACAAAGCAAATGCTAGTTCCCTTGGGGAGGAAGGCAGTAACAGCTAGGGGAACCAGGAATGGTCTCATGTGAGAGTCGGGACTTGAGCTGAGTCTCGAAGGAATCCAGAAACCACAAGAAGTAAAGATGAGGAGGAGGAGCATCCCAGGTGGCTGGGGGAGGGGGGCCTGGGGACATGAGAGGAACTGCAAGGAGGCCAGGGTGACCAGACTACACAGTGTGTGGAAGGGAGTAAATGTGTAAGACTGGAAAGCTAGAATGTGACCAAGCTGGATAGGGATTTAAATGCCTAACAGGCATTCATATTTGATTCTAGAGGGTAATAGTGAGCCAGGGGAATTTATTGAAAAGGGGAGGTAACATTATCAGATCTACATGGTAGGAAAACAACATTGGTATCTATACAGCGAGTACTGGGATGAACCTAATAAGAAGAAATTTCTAAAAGTATAAATAGTAAGTCCTACATAGGTTTAAAAAAATAACTTTAAGCTGGCATCATGGCTCATGCCTGTAACCCTTGCTACCCGAGAGGCTGAGGCTGGTGGATTGTTTGAGTTCGGGAGTTTTAAGCTGTAGAATGGGTAAAACCAGTTGAGCATCCAGATGAATTCTAGAATGGGAATGGGGCCCATCAGGCTGCCTATAGATTAGTAAAGGGGTCCAGGTTGGAAACTGAACAGGACAAAGCTTCAATTTCAATTAGGATTGAGATCAAGCCTTCCAGTGGCCACTGTACTTCCAGGCTGGGTGAGATGGGGAGACCCAGTCTCCAAAAAAATCAACTTTAAAAGGATAAGATGGAGTGTCATAGGTAACAACAGTTCCTATTAAATTTATGAGGGGGTTGAGTAGGTGATAAGCTCAGTAGGAGTCAATAGTGTGATATGGCAGCCAAACAACCTAATTCCATCATAAGCAGCATTAAGGAGGCATAGTAGCCAAAATGGGGGAGATAATAGTTATGTCATACTCTGCCCTTGTCAGACCACAGCCACAGTACTATTTTCAGTTCTGGGTACCACGTTTTAGGAAGTATATTGACAAGCTGGAACACATCCAGAAGAAGATGACCAGGATGGTCAGTGGTCTGGAGAACATGGTATGAAGATCAGTTTAAAAAACAAAAACTGAGCATGTTTTAACCTGGAGAAGACTTAAGGGGAGTGTGACAGCAAGTCTTCAAGTATTTGAAAGATCATTCCAGTGGAATAGGCTTCATTTTTATAAAAATACTTCCTAACAATGTTAGAGCTGTCCAAAAGTGGAATGGACTATTCCAGAAGGTAGTGAGTTCCTTGGCACAAGAGTCTTCAAGTAATTGAATAAGAGAATAGAGGGGATTCTTTTACAAGTATGGCTTAGACTAGATGGCTTAGTATCATATATTATAGAATCATAGCTAAAGAGAGAGAGGATTTTTAGAAGTCAACAAGGGAAATGCCCCTTCTGTTAAAATCAGGAAACTGAGGACCCATACTGAGGGTCATTCTGTATTAAGGGCCCGAGATAGGTTCTGGCCCAGATCTTTATGACTTCAGGTCTAGTGCTCTGTACTCTCACTATATCATACTGTTTCTTTTCAGGTCCCTTCTGACCCTGAGAGTCTGTTGTGATCTCTTAATGCACTGCTCTGATCACATCACTCCTCTATGCAAAAGTCCTCAGCGGTTCCCCATCCCCAATAAAGTATAAACTCCAGTTTCTGTTACTTGGAAGACCTCTATAATTTGATTCCAAACTATCTTTCAAGGCTTATCTCAGACCCTTTCCCATTCTTCAAGACTCACAGTGTCAGGGGAGCAGAATCCTTATTCCCTACTTCCTGATTCCTGACAGTTCCTCTACCACCATCTGTCAAATACTGTTTTATCTTCTGAGGTCCATGAAATTCAGCTGTACCACCCATTCTCCATCTAGATAACTGAGTTCAAATCATGCCTCAGAAACCTATTAGTAGTGGAACTCTGAGGAAGTCACTAGTCTTCACTCAACCTCTTCCTCAGCTGTAAAATAGAGATAATAATAGCATCTACCTAACAAAAATTGTTGAGGGAGTCAAATAAGATTATATTTGATTTTAAAAACCTTAGCGCACTATATAAATGTCAGCTGCTAAGTGATGCAGGGGACAAAATGCTGGGCATGGAGCCAAGAAGACCTGTGTTCAAATCTAGTCTCAGACACTTACTAGCTGTGTGACCTTGGACAAGTCACTTAACCCTGTTTACCTCATTTTCTTCAACTATCAAATGGGGATAAGAATGCAACCACCTCCCAGGGCTGCTGTGAGGATCCAGTGAGGTAATATCTGAGAGGTGCTTACCACAGTGCCTGGCATATTGTAGGCACCAAATAAATGCTAGGTATTATTTGCAGTAGTAGTATTTTATTGCTGTTAGTCACTGATCTCATAACCATTTTCCTAAAATTTTCTTTGACTTGAGTTTCTTCATTGCTGCCTTTTTCTTCTGCCCTGTGCTGCTATTATCCTTGGGGACTTTAACATTCATGATGACAAACTGTTTGACTACCCCATCCCACAATTCTTCAACCTCCTGAATGTCTTTCTTGATTCCACTTAAGCCATCCACTAAAATGATCACATTTAAGCTCTCTTTATTGTTGAGTCATTTCAATCATGCCCAACTCTTGGCGACTCCATTTGGGGTTTTCTTGCCAGAGCTACTGGAGAGGTTTGCCATTTCCTTCTCCAGCTCATTTTACATATGAGGATACTGAGGCAAGCCCAGGGTCACACATCTAATAAATGTCTAAGGTTGGATTTGAACTCAGGATGATGAGTCTTCCTGACTCCAGCCCCAGCACCCTAGGCACCATGGTGCCACCTAGCTGCCCTATTTTAGCTTTTACCACCTCTTAAGTTGTATCACCGCTAA
This sequence comes from Petaurus breviceps papuanus, assembly GCF_028583685.1. Classification (NCBI taxonomy): domain Eukaryota; kingdom Metazoa; phylum Chordata; class Mammalia; order Diprotodontia; family Petauridae; genus Petaurus; species Petaurus breviceps. The sequence continues at coordinate 35,127,496 of NW_027185798.1, read as the reverse complement.
ACTGTGAAGTTCTATTCTGTGACCACACTTTCCTGTGCTCCTGCCTCTCACACTCATTCCCTCATGATAAACCTATTCAACGCCCTAATCATGACTTTCTAATCCTTGACCAGTCCCTGTTCTTCCAGTCCATCTTCCAGTCCATTCTGGGGTTACTTGCTTCAATACCCAACCTTGATCCCATTAGTTGTCTCCTCCATGTTTTATTAGCTATTACACTATAATCCTCTGCCCCACCCTAGGCCTTCTGTGTTCCTGGCCTGAGAATCCTTATCCCTAAGTAACCCCCACCATCTGATTTCTCTACTCCTGTTCCAATACTACAATATTGTACTGTAAAAAATTACAAAACCAAACTGATTTCACCACTCCAACTTGATGTCAGGAATGTTTATATGTCACATCACTTCAGCTGGGCCCTCAGTGCTGCTGGTCAATACCACTCTGCCTTTATTGACCAGTCTCCTATTCTACAAAGTGACGGTTCTAAACCTTGTCTTCCCTCCTCTTTCCACCAACCACCCCCAACCCTCCACTTTTACAGAAGAGGACAAAGCCTTCAATTTCACTGAGAAGATTAAGGGCATCCTCCCAGTGACTAATCAGTGACTTGAAATGTCTGGCATATAAATGCAGTGTAAGTGGCCAGAGTGCTGGGTTTGGGTCCAGATCCTGGCATTGCCACTTACTCCCTGTGTGCCCTAGGCTGAGTCCCTTCAATTTTCTCATCTGTAAAATGAGGGGCATGGACTACATGACCAATAAAGTCTCTTCCAGCTTTTATCCTATGAAGTATAATCTATGACATCTGACATGAGCTTCCTGATCATCCTTCCTTTATTATCCCAAACTTTCTCAGCTGCATCATCCTTCTTCTCCTCCCCTTAAATTGCACTTCTATTTATAAAGGCTAATCCTTCCACCCACTCCTTTCAAGGGCACTCCCTCCTGAATACTTCAGGGCCTGAGACTCCAGCTTTCATTCCTTATCTCTCATGCATCTTTAATTTCTCCCTTTCCACCTGCTTACAAACATGCTCAGGTGTCCCCTGAGTTTTCCCTTGTCCCTTCTTTCCCATCCAGTTACCATTTTTCCATTCCTTTCCTCTCCTTTCTTGCAAAATCTCCATAAAAAGTTGTCTAACTGCCCCCCATGTCTTAACTTCATCCCTATTGGCCTCTATCTTTACTGTGCTCTACCAAAGTGACCCTATCACTAAATCCAGTGGCCTTTATGCAGATCTCATACTCCTTGACCTATCTTTGACCTTTGGCGATGTAGAACACCACTGCCCACTGGATAGTCTCTCTTCTCTTGGTTTCAAAGACAACATGCTCATCTGGTTTCCTTTGGCCTCTCTAGGCATTCCTTCTCTGTCTCTTTGCTGATTCTTCAGCATCTTCCAAACCTCTTAATGTGGGTATTTTCAAAGGATCTTATACTTATACTCTTTCCTTTAATAATATCATTTGTTCCCATGGCTTTAATTACTGCCTCTATGCAGATGACTCCTAAGTATCTATTTCCAGTCTACCCATCTCTTCTGAGATTCATCTGCCTAGCAGACATCAAGCACCAGGGCATAGCAGATAGGGATCTATCTGGGTTTGGAGTCAGGAAGGCCTGGTAGGTTCAGATCCCACCTCACACATCTGCTAGTTGTATTACCTTGGGCAAGCTTCTTAACCTCTCTGCCCTCAGATCTATAAAATGAGGGAGCTAGACTTGAAGGCCCCTAAAATCCCTTGTAGCTCTCACCACTGGCTGCTCAGCCAACAAGCTCAAAACCTTGCCCATGTTTTCTCCTCTACTCCTACTTCCCGCCCCAGCCTTCCCCCTCCTTTGCCATATTTATCAATAGCACCACCATCTATTGACCTTGCTTCTCATATTCAAGGTTTTATATTCTCTTTGATTCTTCCTTCTCTCTTTCCTTTTAATCATGGACAGTTAATTAAGTCAAGGAAAGTTAATTAAGAGGTGCTATAAAGTCTGTCTCTGAAATGGAGCTCTTTTCTATTCCCACTCCCATCTCCTAGTAGAAGCTTTCATGACCACCAGTCTAGGAGCTATAATAAGGAGAGAACAAATACTCAGCATAATGGTGAGTGACTGACTTGTCGCTCTTTAGGCTCTTGTTCTTTAAGCCTATGCTCCAAATGAGGTGTGAAGGCCTTCCTCCATGCTCCACACCCCTTCAAAGAAATTCTAGGCATCAGCAGAGCAGGAAAGGGAAAATAGTGAGGACATGGACCCCTGAAATCATACCATGTTGGTGGCCACGTGTTCTTCCTTTGCCTAAGGTCAGCTCTGAATGATTCTCTAAGCTTGGATCTATCTTTTTATTCAGCTCATGGTGGATCTTCCATGTAGCCTTCACAATTATTACTACTGTTAACATCTGATGATGAGTTTTCTTCTATGGTTCATTTTTAATTCTCCTTGCACTAACTAGCTAGAGTTTGGAATTACTTTCATATTGTCTCTTCTATATTTGTCCTACGACTGCCAGAATATTTCACCATCCCAAAGGGAGACCCCTTTACTTCTTAGTTCCTTTCTTACTCTTTGTCCCTTGGGCTGCCATCTTGGGAAAGTTCCTAGTTATACACATGGTCTGGAAAGGTCGATGTTGGGTGGAGAGCAGGCTGTGCTAGTGACTTATTAAACCCTGTGGCTTCTTCACCCTCTACAAGACTCCTCATAAGAGGGTGCAGTTTGGGTCACACTGGGTACTCAGCAGCTTTGTGGTGGGTATGGCTTTGTGCTTCCTCCCCCTTGCTTTCGGTTTAGCGCTTTCCTGTTAAGCAATGAGCAGTTCTACCTAACCACAGGCCCAGCCAAGGCACAGTTGCGTGCAAACTCGATCTGTTGAGGGGGCAAATACAGGGCATCGGAGGGGAAAGGATTGATGCTGAAGCAGCTTTCTTGGATAAGAAAGGACAGCAATGAAAACTCAGCCAGGAATCTGCAGCCATAGCCAATCCAGTCTGTTTTACAGAGACCCAAAGGAAAAGGAGAAAAAACAAAGTTGAAACACTAGCATTAATAACAAGCACGAAGGCGTTCCAGTTCACGTTTCAAATCAATTCCAGTTTGCATTCAGCCGTGATAAAACTTGGTGTCCATTGGTCCTTGTTTAAATCAATGATAGTTTGAGTTTTCACTGGGAATTATCCTTAAAATTACTTTTTTTTTTTCAAGGCAGCAGGAGGTGTTTGCAATGGGAAAGGTTTGGGCTCAAGAAAGAATTCAAAATGAATGAGTCAAGTTCAATTCTGGTTCAAGAGAAATAAAAATGGTATTGAGGGTATGTAGAGTTCAGGCTGGATTCAAGCTTGAGAGCCAAAGATTACACAGGATCACAGGATTTAAAAGCAGGGGAGAGACTTGAAAGACCATCTCGTCTGTTACCTCCCCCCTTAATTCTTCAGATAGAATACCGAGTCCTAAAGAAATCAGGCGATTTGCCCATGGCAGTCACAACACATAAACCTGATGATATTAAAAGAGTTCTCTGAGTGTAGGCAAATGACCCGCGATTTCAAGCCAGGCAGGTCTAAGGGGCAAGCAGCCTCTCTAGTTAGAGTAAACCGGTGAGGCAACGATGACAGGAACTTAGAAAGCCTGACTTCTCCTCTTGTTACCCTACAGACCACATCTCTCAGCTGGTGAAGAAAGCCTGTACCCTCCAGAGCTCCTGTGCGGGGGGTGTCGGCCTCCTTTCACAGTGCCAGGCTCATGATGCAATTTACAGAACAGGAAGAGGTTGTAGCTGAAGTGGGAAGAGGTCTCTGACTCAAGAAAAACAGAGTGGGGTTTTTTTTTTGGTTGTTTTGTTTTGTTTTAAAGAAAAGAAAACACCAGAAAGGAATTGGTATTTTTTTTAAGGGGGAGAGGGGACCTTGAGGAAAGTAAACTGAACACTTTCCCATCCCAGCTTACCTAAAGAGAAAATAAGCAAGCTGAGGAAGAGAAAGACAGAGAGATCTCAGGAATTGACACCTTGAGACTCCCGAAGGGGAATGGAAGAAAGGGGGAAATAACTTTAGAAAGAAATGTATGTCCCTCTTTGGCTTGTCCCTTCTCTATTCTTCTTTTAAGGGATTCTTAACCTGGGGTCCACAGATTTCTTAGGAATCCATGGATAAATTTCCAGGGGTCCATAAAATTTGGATGAGAAAAAAAAAAGTTACATCTTTATTTTCAATAATCTCTAGCTGAAAATTTAGCACTTCCTTCAATTATTTTATTTTTTCTTTCTTTTTCTATATTTAGTTTTAGTTTTTTCATTTTCAACATTTGCTTTTATAAGATTTTGAGTTCTAAATTTTTTCTCCCTCCCTTCCCCTCATCCCTCCCCAAGACGGCAAGTAATCTGATATAGGCTATATATACATGTACAATCATATTAAACATAGTTCTACACTTCAGTTATTTTAAAACATGACTGTGAGGTGAGGTCCATAGACTTCACCAGACTACCAAAGGGGACCAGGATACATAAAATGGTTAAGGACCCTGAGTCTTAAAGCAAAACGCAGTTACTTATCTAACCCTCAATAGCCTCTGTGATAATTAAGCTCTGTGCCAAGGATCTCAAAGAAAGGAATAAAAATCTAGACGCACATTTTCAAACAGAATGGGGGCTGTGAGGAGGAGGATTTTTCACTTTCTACACATGCTCAGGAATGCACTCTGGTGGGTGCTCTTTCAGCAGGTATCTGACTTAGTAGGGAGAGTCAGTCCATCAGTCAACAAGCATTTATTAGGCACCTATGTACCAGTTATAGTGCTAAATAAAGGGGGATACAAAGATAGTACTGAAAGAATCAGACCCTTAACATTTCTCACTCTTCTTGAACTCAAAAGGATGGGTACTAGATATATACATACATACACACACACACCTATCTGTATAGGTGTGCATACGTTTATATGTTTGTATACACACATGCATACACACATGTATGCATGTGCAACCACATATCCACATGTGTATGCCTATGCATGCACGTGTGTATGTAAATGTGCGTGCATACGTGCAAACATGCATGCATGCATATTTTTCAGGTGCTGAGTGATAGTCTCCAGCTTGTAATCTGTGTTGCTGGAAGGAATATTGGATCTGACAAAGCTTGAAGTATGAAAAAAGTGGTCTCTTATCATGGGCTTTGCATTGTTACTTCAGGCTGCCCAGCCCGGACCTAGTCCTTGGCTTTCTCTTCACACTCTACAACTCCAGTCCAGATAAAGACCAGTCAGCTTTTGTTGGGGAAATCACTAGATAAATGGGTCTGGACGCATCTTTGCTGCCCTCTTCTGGGAATACTTATTTATTGCTTGGGTGGGATTTTAGTTGGGCCTTTCAAGGATTCATATACTTTGGGCAGCAACATGATCCTGAGAGTTGCATCATATAGAAATGGGATTTATTTGCATACTCATGTGAACAGGCAGCACTGTGTCATTGTAAGGCAGCACCTTTACAGTTGAACCAAAAATAAGCTTATTGTCACTAACCCATCTAGCCTCGTTGGTCTTTAGACATTCATCTTGAACAGATTACCAGCCCAAGATGTCAATGCTGAATTCATCAATATTTATAGTGTTTAGGCCAAGAGATAGAAGGGAACTCATGGCTCATCTAGTCTCAGTCTTTTATTTGAGAGATAAGGAAAGTGAGGCTCAGAGAGGCTGTGACTTGCCTAAAGTCATATAGTTAAGTGGGAGAGCTGGGATTCAAAATCAGGTTCTCTGACTCCAAATCCAGCCTTTCTTCGAAAATTTTTTTCAATTAATAAGTATTTATTTTCTCTCCTTCCCATCCCCAATTCCCAAATTTAAAAGATTTGACACATTAAATTCTGTTTCAGTTCCTCATTTTTATTCTGTGTCTTTGCTTCATAAGGATTTTCTTATAAGTAAATGATAGTGTTTTCTTATCCAATCTTTTACTCCCTTTTTTTTTATTGGATTGTTTAATGCATTCACATTTAAGGTTAGGTTTTAATTTTCTCCATTTATCTATAATATTGCTTTTTTCCTGAATTAGATTTTTTGTTCCTCTTCCTCCTTAAGCACAGTACTTTGTCTCTTCAGTTATTTTTGCTTAATATACTTTAAGACAGCACTATTCCCAAAGACACTCTTTCCTGAAGCTGTAAGCCCCACCTCTCCTTCCTATTTGTTACCTATTTCCCTAGTTTTTAAATTTATTTATTCTTTTTTTCTTTTTATCTAGTTACATAATTCTTCACACTCCCCCCCCCATTTAAATAGTTGAATTCACCCTTCCTTTCTTCTCTTTCTTTTATGTTAGGGGTTTTCTTTTTCATTTTCTGTACCTTTTTCTAAAAATGATTTCTTTACCTCATTCTTTTCATTTTTTTCCCTTTTTATCTATTCTTAACTTTTATTCTTAACCCCCTACAATCCAGCTTCTAACATTATCATTTTGCTGAAACTGCTCTTTCCAAAGTTACTAATGATCTCTTAGCTGCTAAATCCAATGACCTTTCTCTCTCTACCCTTATCTCCTGTTGACCTCTCTGCAGCCTTTGACACTTTGATCACTCTCTCCTAGGTGATATTCTCTTCTCTCTGGGTTTTCAGGAGACCACTCTTTCCTGGTTTTGCTCTTATCTGACTTCTCCTTCTCAATTACTTTTGAAGGATCCTTCTCCAGATCACTCCCTGAGGGTTCTGTCCCGAGTCCTCTTCTCTTCTCCTTCTATTAGACTTCACTTGAAGAACTCATTGACTTCCATGGATTTAATTACTGTCTCGATGCTGATTTTAAAATCGGCCTTTCCTGCCTCAATCTGTCTGCTGACCTCCAGTATCACAACCCCAATTACCTTTCAGATATCTCAAACCAGATGTCCAGTAGACAGCTTAAACTCAGTATTTCCAAAATGGAGTTCATTATCTTTTCCCTAAACTCTCCCTGCCTCCTCCCAATTCCATATTACTGTAGAGGGCAACATTATTCTCGAAGTCCCTCAGGCTCACAATTACAAGCCTGGACTCACTAACTTTCACTCCCCCCACCCCACCAAAGTTGTTGCCAAGAACTATTGATCTCAACTCTACAACATCTCTCCAACACACCCCCTTCTTTCCTCTGACACCGCCACCACTGTGGTTGGTGCCCTCATCACCTCATGCCAGCACTATTACAATGCTCTTCTGGTGGGACTGCCTGCTTCCAAGGCCCTCCTCACTCCCATCCATCCTCCATTCAGCCACTAAAGTGATTTTCCTAAAGCACAGGTCTGATCATATCACCTCCTACTCAATAAACTCTAGTGACTTCCTATGGTCACCAGGAACACATACAAAATGCTCTGTTTGGCATTCAAAGCCTTTTATCACCCAGCCCCCTCCTACCTTTCTGTCTTCTTACACCTTACTCCCAAATGAGTATTTTTTTACTCTGTTAACACTGGCCTCCTGGCCAACAAGATGTTCCATCTTTCAGTTCCTTGCATTCTGTCTCCTATGCCAGGAATGCTCTCCGTCCTCAGCTCTGACTACTGACCTCCCTGGCTTTCTTTAAGTCCTAAATTCAATCCCCCCTTCCACAGGAACACTTCTCCATCCCCTCTGAATTCTAGGGCTTTCCTTCTGTTAATTAATTCCTATTTATCCTGTATAGCTTGATATATATGGATATATACACACATATGTGTGTATGTATATGGATATATATACATACACAATTATATATATAATGTATATATATATGTTTGTATATTGTCTCCCCTTTTAGTTTTTTTTTAAAGCAATTGGGGTTAAGTAACTTGCTCAAGGTTACACAGCCAGGTATTTCTGGGTGGGTGCTAAGTGTCTGAGCCCAGATTCGATCCCAGATCATCCCGACTCTGGGGCCGGTGTTCTTACTGAGCCACCTGGCCGCCCCTAAGCAATTGGGGTTAAGTAACTTGCTCAAGGTTACATGGCCAGGTATTTCTGGGTGGATGCTAAGTGTCTGAGCCCGGATTCGAGCCCACATCATCCCGACTCTGGGGCCAGTGCTCTTACTCACTATGCTACCTGGTCGCCGCGGCCCCCTCTCCCCCATTAGATTCTTGAGGGCAAGGATTGTCTTTTAGCTCTTCTTGTATTCCTGGTGCTTAGCACAGTGCCTGGCACTGAGGAAGAGCTTACTAAATGTTTATTGATTGATTATATATATTCCTTCTTTAATGTCTCTGTTCCTCATGAAATTAAAGTTTCTAAAATACCAATTTTGAGCTCCATTTCCTAAACTACCTCTATGTTATTATATGTAACATAAAGAACACATGGTATTTATGTTATAAATCTTTTCCTCCTCATGGTCATTTTCATTTGTATTTGCTATGTAATCTCCTCTCTGGGTTCCTATCCTCCCACCCTTTTGGATATTGGTTGACCCCAGGAGCTCTGATTTTCCTTCTCCTGGGGTAGGATGTTATCCATGGAGGTAAAACACTGAGAGGTGCTGGTATCTCTGAGCATCAAACCCCTATAGATAAGGCCTCCATCTCTCATTAGAGAATATAACCTCCTCCCTATGGGAGTGCTCTTCAACGAGACTTCCTCTAACCTCCTTTTCTTTCCTCCTGTTTCAGTTTTTCCCTTTGTTACCTCATTCATTCTCCCCTAGATTGTCTTCTTCCTAAGAGATCACAGGAGTCATCTTTTCATTGTTTACCATTCACTTTATTAAAAGGCTTCACACATTCCCTTTTCTCTTCTATCTCCCTTTTATGAAAACTTTTCATTCTGCAGTTTAAGTCTCCCCAAACAAACAAAAACATCAATTCACCTGTAAAGGAAGGAAGGGGTTGTCAAGTACAGTCCATAGTGTTTTGGGTTTGATCCTCCACTGTCATTTCTCCAATTTCTTTAAGTTTTGTTTCCAACTTCATTACTGTGTGTGTTTCTAGAAAGAAATCTCTCTCTGGTGCCTCTGTTGTTTTATTTATTTTTATTGATGTCCAGTAGTTTTTCTCAGCTTTTTCCCTCTTGATAGTATCTAGAGATGGAGTGATTTGTTTACTTATACTTTCCTTGGTAACTGTATTTACTGACCTTTCTTGTGTTTCTATTGTCTGGGGTATTTGTTAATTGCAAACATCTGGTTTTACGTTTTGTTTTATTTTGTTTTGGTTTTGGTGAGGGATGCTTCAAATGCCTCTTTCATTGAATGTCCATCTTTTTCATGATAACTAGACTCACATATGCAGGGTTTGTGGCTTTGAGCTGCATCTTGAGCTCCTTTGCTTTTCAGAATATATCATTCCATTCCTTTCTATGGTTTCTAGTGGGTAGAGTATAGCTTTGTGATGTTTGGGTTTCCTTTCCTTTATAGTTAATATCTTTCTCCTGGTGACTAGTAGGATTTGTTGTTGGTCATTGAAATTGTTATGTTTAACCACTATGTTTTTGGAATTTGCAACATAGGTGTGTGCTTGTGTGTGCATGCACACATGTATATGTGTGTGTGTTTTTTACCTAGAGTCAGTCTATGGATTATTTTGATTGGTACTTTGTATTCAGAAATTCTAGGCAATTTTCTTGTGTTATTTTTTGCATTATGGTGTTCAGGTTTTTTGACTTTTGTTCTTCTGGGAGTCTATGGTCATTACATTTTGTCTATGAATCTTGTCTTTAAGGTCAATATATTTTGCTTATATAGAGATCATATGTTCTTTTAATGTTATTACATTTTGCATCTCTTCCATATTGTCTTGCACTTCAGTATATTTGAATTCCCAGACAATTGTTCTCTCTTTTACTTCTTTGGAGAAACTTCCCACCATGGAATCAAATAAATTCTGTCATTTAGCCCCTTTTAACTTTCGCTTTCAATATTTTTATTTCTTGAACCATTTGGAAACGTCCTACTGTGGTTCCATACTCTGGGACTTCTTAGTGCTCTCCGACTCATCAAGCATTTGGTACAATGTCTTTTGTCTTATAATATTTAATTGGAGACATCTGCATTCATTTAACTGTCTTGGTGGCCATTTCCCTTCTGTTTTAGTTTCTTCCCTGTAGACTTATCTGCTTGTACTCTATGTTTTTAACTAAGTTTTCTTCCTGAGATCTTTGGTGATTTCATTTGTTCCCATTATATTCCCCTCTTAATTTTTCACATCTTCCTCTGTGCTGGCAGACCTTTCAGGGGAGCTGCACAAGTTGGATGCCAGTCCCATGTCCTTCAGACCTGGTAGAGAAGCACTTCCCCTCCATAACACTGTGCGCGTGCGTGCACACACACACACACACACACACATACATACACACACACACTGCCCTCATTTCCCCTTTTCTTTTATTCTTTGACTGTACTGGTATATCACTACCATGCCCTCCAGGGCACTGTCCACCTTCCTGTATCTCTCCTCAGCAAGCGGGCGAGCAGAATTGAAGTCTCATGCCATTGCCACATAAATAGTGGTGTCAGGGCAAGGACGAGAGTGTGCAGGCAGAGATTATAGCAACAACATTGAAACTGTCGAGTGGATCTCAGAGTACAAGCTCGTGGGACCGGGTTGTGTGCCCTGCCAGAATGTGAGAATTGGGTAAGCCTGTTAGAGATTCTCATTCATAACAATAACAATTCATAAGATTGTTATCCTCTTAGGCTTCTTGTGTCTTAACCTTTAGAGATAGCTGCATTTCCTTTAACTCATGCACGTAAATTCCCATTTTGGAAAATTTTGAGAGTTAGGAGGTCTTGTTGATCATATGACTCCAAAGCATCCCCAGTTTAAAAGAAAAAAAAATTGTAACAAATACATATAGTGAAGCAAAACAAATACTCATATTGTCCATGCTCAAAAATGAATGGCTAATTCTTCACCTTGAACCTGTCACCGTAGCACAAGTTGTCATCAGTCCTCCAGAATCATGGCTGGTCATTCCAGCCTCCTTTCATTGCTTCTCAGTACTCCTATGAACTTGTTCCGCTGCTTCCCAAACCAGAACTTGAACTCATCACCAACAGAGCTCCCTGATCATCTAAGGAGAGTGAATTGTCTAGGCAAGCACCCATTACATCCTTCTCCCTGTTAGAATCTGAATCTATCACCACTGGAGTTTTGGGAAGACCTGGAAAGGGCATTCTAGTTGGAAGCCTGGGAGTGATCACTTATTTCCTATAGAATACTTATTTCCTTCAAGACTCAGCTTATGCCACCTTCTAGATGAAACCTTTCTGATTCCCCTAGCTGTTAGGCCCTTGTACTTATTTTGCATATACTTATCCTTGTACATGTTTGGTTTTTTTCCTTATAAAATGTAAACTCTGACGATAGAGACTGAATTTTGTCTTTGTATATTCGGTGCCTAGCACAGTGCCTAGTAGTACATAGTAGGCACTTACTAAACGCTCATTGATTGATTCTGCTCTAATTTAGTCCCACAAGTATTTATCATGCCCCTGGTTTTCTGTTAATACATATAGCTATATTGGTGTTATCCATTTTAGATTGTAAATGCCCCAAAGATTAGGCTAATTTGGTTAGATCTGCCCCCATTTGAGTGACAGAATATGACAGAACATCAGTATTTGGGTGATATATGATCATTTAAAAAGAAGTAGAATCATCAGGCTCTTCATAGCTAGCAAGGTCCCAGACTAGTACCAGACCTTTGCCACCAGGACAAGCCCCAAGAAGATCTGGATGTCAGGATGGGACCCACATAGCCTTGGGGCTTCCTTCTCTACTCATCTACTGCTGAACACCAGTGGAGGACTTCACCTATCTATCTATACTCATTAGGTCTGCTAAGTTTGTCATCTAATCTCAATTGAATGCTCCATACTACATGATGATTGTTTTAGTCTTCCCTGATTGAATGTCTATTGCATTCTCCGTTTGCAGGGGTTTGACAACTGCTAGCATCCTCTCTAGCCCTTAGGATTCTATGACTCTATGACCTCATTCATATCCCTTCTTTTAGAAGTGAATCTCCTGCCATCTGAGTACATATAACAAGAACAACTAAGTTTCCACTTTAGCCAAATAAAATTATATTCTTCAGCCCAACTGCCATCTTCAGTTTTGAAAATGTCCAATTAATGACGATGACAATAACAATACCAGCAACTCAAATTTACATGTTTTACCAGGTTATTACCAAGTGTTTTACATACAGGAGATAGAACAGAACGTTGGTTAAGCATTAGAGCATTGTGCTAGACCCAGGGGAGATGGAGCCAGGGGTACTTATCAGGGAGAAGGTAAGACTCAAAGAAGACCTGGCAGCTGTGAAATATTTAAATTGCTGCCAGATGGAGAAGCGATTAGACCAGTTCACACAATGTGTGAAAACTGCATAAAAGTAGATTTAAGCTTGATGTCAAGAAAAATTTCCTAACAATTAAAACTGTTCGAAAGTGGATGTGCTGCCTTGAGAGGGAGTGAGCTCCCCCTCACTGGTAGTCTTTGAACAGAGGCCAGCCAGTTCAGATACATTATAGTAGGGATTCTTATCTGCAATGTGTTGAATTAGGTGGCTCCTAAGACCCCCTAGGCCCCCCCCCCGCCTTCTGACGCTCATGTTCTATTTCTGTGAATTGTAGCTCTGATCATTTGTGAATAAACTGTCTGTACTAAGTGCCTCCATTTCTTCTCCTCTCCCTTGCTTGCCAACCCTCTGCAATCTGGTTTCCAACCCCATCATTCAACTGGTCTCTTCAAAGTAATTAATCTTAATCTCTAGATCTAATGGCTTTTCTCAATTCTCATCATTCTTGACCTCTCCACAATCTTTGACAGTCAATCACTCTCTCCTTCTGAATGTTCTCTCCTACTTAGGATTTGGTGACTCTCCTGGTTTTCCTCCTGCCCATCTGACAGCTCCCTCTGGCTCCTTTGCTGTATCTCCATCCAGATCATACCAACTCCAGCTGTCCCTGGAGGCACAGTCCTGGATCCTTTTTTCTTTTTCTCTGTCTCTTTGTTACATTACTTGCTGACCTCACCAGCTTCCACAGGTTCAATTACCATCTTTATTCGATTGGTTCACACATGTATTTTATCTAGCCCCATTCTCTCTCTTAAGCTCCAGTCCCATATTCCCAACTGCCTGCTGGACATTTCTGGATGCCCTGTAGGCATCTCAAACTGAACATATAGAAAACAGAAGTCAGTGGGACTGTACACACATATTTTCCAAATGAGCCACAAATGAGCCAACACACACACACACACACACACACACACACACACACACAGAGTGGTTCATTTGGAAAAAGGCTAGAGATATTAACAATATGATGTGTTAGTCTGGAAAGCTAATGATATTTTATTTCAATGACAATTTTTTAAGGCCTGTTCTCTAGATGTGTATGGATACTTCATCAACTGCAACCCAACTCCCAGCCTATCATTTTAAGTTGCTGTGACCAAAAAATTTAATCAGCCGGTGGTCAGTCTCCTGATCATGAGATTTTTTTTTTTAATGTAGAGACAAGAAACACAGACTCTTATCACATTCACTTTTCAATTTCTTTTCACTTATTGGCTTCTTCTCTGCTCCCTACACACATGCTCATGTTTCTCCTATCTTTTAAAAAAAAACCCTCAAATGGTCTGACCATCTATGCTCTCTCCTCTTCTTTTTGGCTAAATTGAGAAAACCACCTTATACTGGGTACCTCTACTTCCTCTCTCACTCCGCTAACCCTTCTGGAATATGGTTCCTGACCTCATCATTCAACTGAAGTTACCAGGGATCTCCTAATTGCTAAATCTTATTGCATTTTCTCAGTCCTCATTCTTCCAGACCTCTCTGCAACCATCATCTCCTGGATACTCTTCTCTCTGGGTTTTCAAGACACTTTTCTCTCCTCATATCTGTTTTTTCTTCCTCCCTGTCTGATGGCTCTTTCTCAGGCTCCTTGGTTGGATCCTCATCTAGGTCACACCCACTAACCATAGGTATCCCTCATGACTCGGTCCTGGGCTTTCTTCTCTTCTCCCTCTGTATTAATCTTCTATGATCTCAGCAGTTCCCATGGGCTCAATCATCTCTGTGCAGATGATTCCCAATTCTATATACGCAGTCCCACTGTCTTGAGTTCCAGTCTCTTGTCACCGACTACCTTTTGGAGAACTCAAACTGAATGTCTCTTATACCTCTCAAATTCAACAGGTCTAAAACAGAATGTTATTTTTTTCCTCCCCCCACAACCAGCCACCAAGACTTGCATCCTTGGTGTTATCAAATTGTCATTCTTCCTTCACATATTACACAGCCACCAAAACCTCTCACATGGACTACTGTAATAGTAATGGCCCCTCTAGTTGGTCTCTCTGCCTTGTTTTTCTCTACTCCAATTAGCTATCCAACTGATTTTCCTAAAGCATGGAACTGAATACATCATTCTACTCCTCCCACTCCCAATAAATATTGAATATTTATATTCAATAAATTGCAATCGTTCCTTATTATCTTCAGGACAGGATATAAAATCTTATTTGGCATTCAAAGTCCTCCACAACCTGGCCCATTCCTACCTTTGCAGTCCATCTCCAACTCCATCCGTGTTTTTTCATGGGCTGTCTGCTGTGCTGCTGTGTTCTCTTTCAGCTTCTCTGACTCCCTTCAAGACCTTGCTCAAATCCTACTTTAGATATAGAAGTTCAATCTCCTTTCCTAGTTCCCTCTCCCTGTTCCCTTGCCCAGCTTTTCCATGCCTTCCCTAATATTATTTCCTATATTCTTTATTTTCCTAGTTATTTACTAGAATGTGGGGTCTCGTGATGGTAGGGTGTAATGCGAATGTAAATTTTAAAGATCTTCCCTGCCCCTAGGCTAAAGTGCACCAGAAGCCTGGGGAGGGATGCTTGTTTTTCAGTAGATACTTTTTGATTGGCCACTGGGTCAATAAGGTTGTTACATTCTCTGAGCCAGGAGAAGGCTATATAAGCCCTGATGTGTAGCTTTGTTTTGGGACTCACTTTGAGAAGTGTTCTGTGATTTGATCTGAATTCTGGGAAGCCGTTGTTGAGAGTCCCCCGGCTTTGAAAAACCCAGAATGTGGAAACCCAGATGTTGACTGGGTATGGATGTAATGGTTGGACAGTTTGGAAATCTGTCCACTTGATGTTTCTGTCTTGATAATTATGCCTGTATACTTTGAGGTTCAGGGTGCTGACCTTTTCACCTGAACAAGGTAAACGATATATGTCTGACTGATTAAAGTAAGCTTGTTAACCCATTTTGAGTTGCTTTCCTTTAACAAAGCATATCCAAGAACCTGTGGTAGCTGCAAACCCTGAGGACGCTTGGGGTGCTTGCCGCTACATAGGGACAATAATTTGCATAGTGCCTGGCCCATTTTTGTTGTTGAGTCATTTCAGTTGAGTCCAACTCTTCATGACCCCGGGGGTTTTCTTGGCAAAGTTACTGAAGTGATTTGCCATGTCCTTCTCCAGCTCATTTTACAGATGAGGAAACTAAGGCAAACAAGGTTAAGTGGCTTGCTCAAGCTCACACAGCTAGCAAGTGTCTGAGGCTGGATATGAAGATGAATCTTCCAGATTTCAAGCCCAATGCTCTCTCCACTGTGCTGGCTAGCTGTCCACCTGGCCCATAGTAAGCACTTAATATAATGCTTGCTTACTCACTGACAAGGACCAATCTTGAAAACTTTATAGCCTGGCAGAAATTTCTAGGGCTTTGGGTTCCCTGAGGAACACAGCCTTCAAGAACTTAAGGTCACTTCCAAACCACAATGAAGCATCAAAGTAGGACTTTAAGGGAAGTGATTATTATGTCTTCTGCCATGGTCAGAACACATCTGGGTACTACGGACATTCTGGGTACATTTCTGGAAGATGCTGACAATGTTTCAAACAAGGGCAAATGGGATAGTGAAAGGATGCAAAACCATTCCATTCACAGAAGAAAATATGGAGAACAGAAGGCGTAGGGGAGCAATGGGAAATATAACAACTGCTTTTAAGTACTCAAAGGGCCATCTCATGAAAGGATTAGTTTACTGTGACAGAGGGCAGAAGTAGGATCAAAGGGTGGCAGTCACAAGAGAGCAGTTTTCATCTCAACGTAAGGGAAAGTGTCCTAGTCATTAGATTTGTAAAATGTGAAGCAGTCTTCTTTTAGAGGTAATGTGCTTCCATCACTTGAGGTCAAGTGCAGCCTGAAGACTTGCTGGGTATGTAATAAAGCCCAAGAGTCATACTTCTAATTTTGTTCTCCAAGGTCTTACTATGGTGACTAGAGCTATAATCGGCAAGGACACGCCTTTGTTATTTCTATGGTAGGAGTCTGGGGTGAGCATGAGCTCTTTTAAGGTAAAAAGCTTAGGACAAATGGACTTGTCTGGGGGAAATATTGGAGAGAGTGCTTGCCAGAGGTCTTGGGTCCACATGGGGATACAAGGGTTAGGCAAACAAATTCCAGAAGGCCTGAGTCATCAACAGCCATGACAAACAGAACCCACAGCAGAAGAGGAGGAACTGACTGGACATCTTGTCCCGACAGAAGGCGGCTGGACTAGCACTAGACTGGGCAGACCTAATGAAGGACCTAAAAAATATTAAGGCCTAGTTCTCTGTCACTGGCATGTATGACTGGAATTAATTCATAAGATCATTATCATTTAGCACAGTGTCTGGGACATAGTAAGTAAGCACTTAATGTTCACTGAATTAAACTGAATTTATAATATTCCCATCTTAAAATTGTTGTAGTAACTGCCTATTGTCTTCTTGCCCCCAAATCCATAGTACTAAGAGAGGCAGCATGGTTAGTGGTAGGGCAGCTAGGTGGCACAATGGACAGACTGCCAGGCCTGAACTTAGGCAGACTCATTTTCATGAGTTCAAATCTGGTCTCAAACACAAGTTATATGACTCTGGGAAAGTCACTTAACCCTGTTTGCCTCAGTTTCCTCATCTGTAAAATGAGCTGGAGAAGTAAATGGCAAACCACTCCAGTATCTTTGCCAAGAAAAAACCAAATGGGGTCACAACAGAATAATAACAACAACATAGATTAGTGGCTAAAGATGTCTTCAGAGTCAGGAAAACCTGGATTCAAGCTTAGTCTCTGACACAACTAGCCATTTCACCTTCAGCAAGAGACAAAATCTCTAGAAGTTTTTTAAGATTATAAGGATAATCTTAAAGGAAGGAAGGAGCAGAATAATTGCCAATGTGCATTTGGTAGAGGGAGATTTATTGCAGAGAGAGACTTTATATACAAATGAAATCAGAGCTAAGGGCCCAACCTCCCCTCCCACCCAATGTA
The DNA here is from genome assembly GCF_028583685.1 of Petaurus breviceps papuanus. Lineage (NCBI taxonomy): Eukaryota > Metazoa > Chordata > Mammalia > Diprotodontia > Petauridae > Petaurus > Petaurus breviceps. The sequence goes on along the minus strand of NW_027185798.1, from coordinate 35,110,215 downwards.
GGAATAAAACCTTAAAAAAAATGAAAAGTGAAAATGAAATGAAAACCTTACACATGCTGTTTTCAGGAAGCATATCAAGTTTAGGAAGGAAAAGGTCAGTATTTCCTTCCGCAGGCTAAACTGGGTGACAGGGGACCCAGTGTAGGGTTGTAACAGCAAAACAAAAAACAAAAAAGGTCTCAAACACTTGTAAGGAGCTCAGCAGCTAAGTCTTAATTTGGCTGTAGATCATTGAGGGTCAAGGTTTGTCACAGACTTGTATTATGCAGGTTATGTTAATGTTTAATGCCACAGATAAACATTCATGGCCTTGAAATCACAAATAGAACTGTTCTACAACTTTTTGGTCTCAGGACCCTTTATATTCTTCATAATTAGTGAGGACTCCCTATCTCCCAAAAAGTTGTTGTTTGTGTGGGTTATATCTATTGATACCGTATTAGAAATTAAAACAGTATTATTATGAAAAGTTTTTAATTTTAAAAGGGTCTCAGGGATTTCCAAGAGGTCCCTGAAGGAGACAGCTGATCAGTGAACTTTGATTTGGGGAGATTAATAAATGGGATAAAGAATAGGAGAGTTGGGTTGCCCAGAGAAGGCATATTGAGAGACAGTGTAGTGTATTGGACAAGATGCTGGGCTTGAAGTCAGTGAGACCAGAGTTCAAATCCCACCTCAAAAACTTACTGTGACACAGTGCAAGTTACTTAGGACTTCAGATCCCTGAACATTGAAGTAGTTGCTTATCTTGACTTCTAAGGCCCCTTCTAGTTGTAAATCTATGAATCTATAATTTGGGGGGAAGGGAGGTACAATAGGAAGAAGTTCAGTTTTACCACAGTAACAAAAGACTTCTAGCCCCCTAGGTCCTTATAGGCAAGGACAGTTTTTTGCCTCTTTTCATATACCCAGGGTCTTACCATGGTGTAGCACATAGTAGGCACTTAATAAATGGCACATAGTAGGCATAGTTGACTGACAGTTAATTTCACAGTTTTGCCTTAGAGCCTGTCCTGCTTGGGAATGTTGCCCTTGAACTGGTCTCCAAAATAGGAAGTAACATTTTAAAAACTATTTTCTGTTAAACAGAAAACATCACCATGTTTGTCAAGCTCGAAATATTGTAGTCTCAAAGAAATTATAAAACTGGGAGTTCTAGCCCAGTCTCCCACAACTCTCACAAAGGACCTGTTTATTAGATTGTGAACCTCCTGAGAAATAGGTGTGTGCGCGTATATGTGGGTATGTATGTATATATACATACATGTGTATATAGAGAGGGGAGAGAGAAAGAGAAATCTTCGTATTCCTAATGAGTAGTAATACCTAGCAGTCAATCCAGATTATTCCACTGGTCTAAGGCAGTGAGCTCTAAAATATTTTGAGCACTGTTAACGAGAGTGAAGAGGGGATGGATGAGAGATATTCTCAAGGTAGCATCAACAAGACTAGGCAACTGACTGATAGCAAGTGAAGATTGAAGCGCAACACCAAGGTTGTAAACCTGGCAGAAGCAGTGCTGATTGTGGCTGACATAAATAGGGATGTTTAGAAAAAAAACCGGGCCTTTAGAGAAAAATAACACAGTGAGGTTTTTGATGCATTCTAAAACCTATCCATATTTGTTCAACCTGCACAACTCACAATGTTCCACCAAAACTGAAAAAGGTGCATGGGTTGGGGTAAGGGAGGGTGGTTAGGGCTCTCACCAGATACAGACTGGCTGTGCTGCTGGTGCACGTGTCAGGTTAGGTTCATCCTGAGAGGCCGAGGCCTGGAGTGGAAGGGTGGAGATTGGGAGCTAATACTGCTACCTGGGAAGTGGAAGGGTTGGAGAACGTTGGGGGATAATGAGTGAAGGGGGAATGTGGTTATGTAGAGAAAAGCTGTGACTGATTTGTGGGAAGGGCAGGAAGTAACTGAGGCTCCAACTCTTCATTATCCCTAGATGTTCCTCCTAGTAAGGAAACTCTCTCATTCATAACTGTTCTACAACTACAGGAGAGTTGCCCCAGGTACTAACAGATGAACTGACTTGCCCAGGTCACACACACACTCAGTTTGGGTGAGTTGGAACTTAAACCCAGGCCTTAACTGGAAGCTGGTGCTCTACGCATGATTTCATGCTGTTACTCATGTAACAGGTATTTGCAGTATTTGCAAAATGCCTAGAATGTCTTTGTCTTGTCTCACATAGCTACTCAAGTCTTTATGTGTAAGGATACTCGGTTCTTTAATAGTAGAGAACAAGCTTTCTGTTCCCTCTGTACACAGTATATAGGGGAAGCTATGTGGCATAATGGACAAAGGACTGGCCTTGGAGTAAGGTCTTAGCCACTTATTAATGACTTATCCTACACATTATAACCTTATTTGTATCAGACATCTCCCTAGACCTTGTCTACAAAACACAGTTGAATTGATCTCTTTATGGAGGTAATTCATTCCCTGCCCTGGGAGCATTGGTATAAGGATTAATGCTCAATGGTGATACTTTGGAAAAAACAATATTGTACAGCGATGTTTTGCGTGGTGCTGTGCAAATGGTGCTGAATAAATGCTCGATTAAAGAATACAAAGTCTCGCTGCCCTTGGTAGGCACTAGGAATCTCAGGTCTAACATTTCCCAGATGTGTGGTTCTGGCTAATTCACAACTGCAGGCCAGCAGGGATTACATTGTCTCACCTACTTCACAAGGCTAGAATGAGGATCAAATGAGGTAACAGATGGAATGTTTTTGTGCTCAGCTAATTTGTCATTGTAGTGCATTCTACCACTCCAGATTAAAGTGCATTTAATCTTCAACTTTCCTTCATGTCTCTCTTTTGGGGGTTGTTCTCAAAAATGTCTTCTGTCTTAAAGAACAGAAGTAGTGTGGTAAAAAGAAACTTGAGTTGTAACAGCAGGGGATCTATGCCATTAATTATATGAATTTCGGTTTATAACTTGTGATATTCTAATCCTAAAATGTTAAGCTTCTAGCCAAAGGCAAGTCTTTGGGAAAGGAAGCAGGGTGTTTAGCCTGCCAAAAACTCTGGAGGAGGGGATTAGATGATGGATTCAAGATTATAGATCTAGAGCTGGGAGGGATATTAAAAGGTTATCTAGTCCAACCCAACCCTCTCATTTTGCAGATGAGGAAACTGAGGCCCAGGAATGTTACCTGGCTTGTTAAAGGTGCTGGGAATGCTAAGTGGTAAAATGGTGGTGGGAACATAGGCAAGTATTAGAAGGGCTATGAAACACAGGAGGGATTCGATTTCTTTGACTTGGCTCCAAAGGGCAAACTGAAGAGAAGATTTTAACCCCTTATATTACGGGGAAAACTTCTAAATCATTAAGGGCTGTACAAACCTGGAGCTGGCTGCCTTCAGCAGTGAGCAGTGGGTTCCCCATGAGAGTAGCTCTTCAAAGGGAAAGGAGAAACCCTAGAGGGGGGACTCTTCTTTGGGGGGAGGCGCTGGAAATGAGGGCCCTAGAGGTAATTTCTAAATTCAGAGATTTTGTGATTGGAAGAGTTATGAAGAAGAAACAACATGGACTAGTTAAAATGGGGCTCGTAGGTCCAGCTCTCAGACCTGAGAAAAAATTAAGTTACTTTAGTTTCCTTCTCCATCCCTTCTAACTCTAACAGTATGATTCTTCAAATTGGGAACTTTTTCAGTTCCTTTCTGATGAACTGCAATCACACCAATCGTTCTGAGGAAGTTCAGAGATTCCTATCCATGCTGGTTTGGAGTTTTTTGGTTTTAGCATTTTGATTAATTCTAATTAGTCATTCCTTCTAATCTGTGAACTTTTATCTAAAGACACTACCAGAAACCCTGAAGTTGAAAATAGCTTCCTCTCATTTTTTTTTTGGAGGGAGGAAGGCAGGGCAGTTTGGGTTAAGTGACTTGCCCAAGGTCACACAGCTAGTGTTAAGTGTCTGAGGCCGTATTTGAACTCAGGTCCTCCTGACTCCAGGGCCAGTGCTCTATTCACTGCACCACCTACCTGTCCCTGTCCTCTCATGTTTTATTTCCCCAGATGCTCATTTCCCAAATAAAACCAAAAAAAATTTTTTTCTTACTTCTTTATCCATTTGACATTTTCCCTCTGAACTTTGAAACAAAAATGTGCCCAGGTCAGCTAACAGTATATATGGTAAAAGTATGGATATGCATGAAGAATGAACTAGACAACATGAAACTCCACAAAGGAAGGGAATGTTCTTAGAAGAAATTTATTTCACTGCTGACCCTCAGGTGGCAGCATTCAACTTTTCATCAAGCTGCCGTATTTTCTACTCCTGAATGGCTCCAAATCTTAGGCAGCCATGTTGGGATCAATCTTCAGCCTTTCATAGACCTACATAGCAGGAACTTTCAGCTGCACATAGAGACAAGATTTTGAGGGTCTACAAAGAGCAACTTCTGCCTACTCAAAAAAACCAGTCACCAACTACTTTGATCTGGAGCCCATTTCTGATGAACTGAAGTCACACCAATCATTCTGGGAAGACTGGCAGATTCCTATCCAAGCTGGGGCCCTAACAGTTGCTACTATACCAGGTCTTCTCAGAGGGTTGTAAGGAAATCAGGAGAGACAAATCAAATCTCTTTCCTTGTCTTTTTATATGGGAAACTGATTCCCTCCTAACTCCTAATCAGAAAACAGGGTTTGGACCTTAGAAAACCTTTGTAGTATGAAAGTCACAAATACTGGACTTACTGAACGAAAGACATTTTTAAAGTGCTGAGGATTAAGCTGGTTAAGGTCTCAACCTCTTCTCAAGCAGTATTTGTTCTATGAGCTGGAGATACTAGACAGGCTGCAGGAGATCTTTTCTCACCTTGCCTCTCACCCTTATGCATCAATTCTCTCCATTCCAAAAATCCCACCTCCAAAAGTAAAAGGAAATTTCTATCACCCTGGGGGTGGGAGAAACAAGGGAGCCAAGTGCTTAAGAAAGGGCACACAGGTGGGAGAAAGAGTGGATGTGAGGCCATATTTCATTCTATTAGCTATTAAAAAAACACAATAAATGAGGTTTCTATCCTTAGAAAGGTAACTTTCTTAGAAAGCATACACAAACAGGAGGAATACTGATAATTCCGACAGATTTCCTTGGTTAAAAGTATCTTGTACTAAAACACAGAAAAACTGAAATCAAAAATTGATTCCCTCCATATATAAACATCTTCTATTTTATGATCTGGATTATACCTGGAAATGCTGGTCATGAAGCTTAAGACTGTTGATCAAAGTGACCTTTCTGTCCTCCTTCCTCCCAGCCCCATCACAGAAATATACATGAGGAAAAACAAAAAAGTAAAAAAAAAATTAATAAATGGAAGCAAGAAAGAAGCCAGAGTAGGTGCTAAGAATCTAGCCAGTAATAGTATTCAGACACTGTTACTCTTCTCCCAAGTGCTATACGAAGCAGGTCATTAAGGAAGGAAATTAAGAACTTTCCAGAATAGTTTAAAATCTGTGTTTAAGTATTATGTTATAGAAAGTCTGTTACCTTCCTAATCAGGGAGGGGATACAGCATAATTTCAAGGCATCTCAATTTAATATTCATTTAACCCCATAGCAATTGTGCAATAAGCAAAATATCAGAAAAGGAAAACAACATAGACATTAAGATATGTACAGAAATCAGCCTTCACATACAGGAGTCTTGTTTGAGTGGCCATTGAAGATCCAGATTCCAGAAAAAAACAAGCATTACCCACATTAGGAATGAGTGCTCAACAGTTTCCATTAGGGCTGCCCTCTCTAAAAGAAGGAGCAAGGTGGTGCCAGCAGAAGTTGGTTAGTGCGAGTCCAAGTGATGGATCCATTCCAGAAAGGGTATGCCCTAGTCAATGCTGCCTAAGGGTTCAGAACACAGGGGTGGGGTGGGGGAGAGTCTACTGTTCCCTAACATATACAGTTTGCCACCCAGAGAAAGTCTTTAGTCTCCAACAAGACCTTCTTCGGAGGGTTAAGCTTCACTAAATGAGGGGTGGCCTATGGCATTTAGGACACTTCCTTTTTTTTTTTTCTAGGTCTCCAGAGTCACAAGTCCCATGTGGATCCTAATGCACAGAGCTGTGCACTCAACATCCTGCAAACATACACCTGCCATATTTCAGGCTCTCCCCTGCCAAAGATGGCATTAATCTGCTCAAAGCCACCAGAATCGTACATACACTATCAACATGATAAAAAACACAGCAACTGCCGCAAGTTTGGCATAGGTGGAACGCATGTTCAAATACTTCGCATCCTGACGATATTTCTTGGACAAACTGGACAAATTGTTGGCTTTGGAATCCAGTGCTGTCAAAAAGTAGAAATGGAATAAAACAAATTAGCTGAAGATTATCAACATTCTCTTAACTAGAATAAAAGTACCTCCTTGAATTTCCTGTTTTATTGTGCTATGGGATTACTAAGTAATATCCTTTCCATGAACAGCACATATTCACTGAGAACATCAGAGAATTTATATAATTTAGGAGTAACGAGAAAGCTGTACCAAGTTGTGTTGGATTCCTTCCAACTCTAAGATACAAACTGGCTCTATGGCAGGGGATCTTAGGATCTGTGAACTTGTTTTTAAATATTTTGATACCTTTATTTCAATAGAATCGGTTATTACAAATTACAAATTCCTTTGTAATTACTATATATTTTATTTTATGCACTTAAAACCATTATTCTGAAAAAGGGTTCAGAGGTTTTATCAGACTGCCATAGGGGTCCATGACACAAAAAAGGGTATATAAATGTGATGTATCAATATTAATAGAAATAAACCTTTCAGGAAATGACAACCTAGGACATTTTTTTTTTCATTTCAAGAGTATGCTGAAACAAACCAGTGAAAATACAAAGGAGCCACTACCAAGGGACCTTCAGTGTCCCTTTCTTATAATAAAATAACAATTGTTATTAATGATAAGCTTCCATTAACCAACTTCTAAACAGAACACTGAGATGGGGAGGGAAGGGAAGGAAGGCTGTATATTGATCACTGACGATGATAGGTTAGCCTTGTATCACTGTAAGATCCCCAAGGACCTTCTGAAACATCAAAGACTAAGTTATATGCAATGCAGGGGATCAATCAGTCTTAGAAGAAAAAGGTAAATGGAGGTCAAACAAGATGAAATCGGGGATTTATTCAGAAAAGCACCTGCCAGTCTAAGTCCTGGAGCAGGATTTAGCCCAGTTTCTTTCTCATGCTACATCTAGAGCCCTGTGTGCAAAAGTTCATGTTCAGAATGTAGAAAGAAAAGAAACTGTCATTCTGACCACCCTGAGCTACCTAAAGCAGGGAAATGGACCAGACATTTCTGAAAGATTCTCCACAAGAAGGGCAGAAATAAAAAAGGCTTTACTGATTATTCCTTAGTGAACCCCAAAACAAAATGAACTGGAATCCTCCAAGCACTTCTTTTAATTGAGGTGTGACCACAAACTACTAATTCATGGCAAAGAGTGAGTGCACTGGCCTATAAGAACCACTTTCTATGGTGTTTTAAGATTTACACTGGGGCGGCCAGGTGGCACAGCGAGTAAGAGCACTGGCTCCAGTGTTGAGAAGACCTGGAGGTCGAGTCCCGGGCTCAGACACTTGGCACCCACCCAGAGACACCTGGCCGTGTAGCCTTGAGCAAGTTACTTAACCCCAATTGCTTAGGGGCGGCCAGGTGGCTCAGCGAGTAAGAGCACTGGCTCCAGTGTTGGGATGACCTGAATCAAATCCGGGCTCAGATACTCAGCACCACACCCAGAAATAACTGGCTGTGTAACCTTGAGTAAGTTACTTAACCCCGATTGCTTAAAAAAAAAAAAAAAGATTTACACAAGGTTTTTTTCACAACTCTAGGAGGTGGATGGTATAAGTCTTCTTAATCCCCATTTTAAAAATAAGGAAAACCAAGGCACTAAGTAGTTAAGTGACTTAAGTCACACAACTAATAAGAGTGGTGGGATTCTTGACTGCACATGTAATACTCTACTGGTTATAAGTCTATGGTTCTAGGAAATATCGAAGTACTCCAATCAACATTAAAACATTAAAAAGTCCCACTGTGTCCTGCAAGTAACCCTGAGCTTGGCAAGGCGATGCCAAAAGAATGAAACAGCTGAAGAGGCTCTCTCAAGCTGGAAAGGTCTCGAAGGACTCTGCTAAGGATTCTTATGTCTGCTACCTGAGGACCTACCTGGTCAGCCTACCTGGTCAGACAAGGCACATCACCAGAAAGGGTGCAGAGATGATGAATTATTTTAACTATAGCAACTCATGAAACTATCCAAGGCATGGAAGAACTGTAATGTGTGTTATAGGAAATGATCTTTTGTTTACATTATATACATACATGTTATCTCCCCTTCTAGAATATAAACACATCATTTTTGCCTTTCCTTGTACACCCAACATTTAGCATAGTGCCTGGCACACAGTAAATGCTAAATAATAAACATCTGACTGATGGCTTTGTGGAAGGACTACCCTCCCCAATGACTGCAGATTCTGAATCAACTAATAGACAAATATTTATTAAATGCTTACAGAGGGTTAATGTATTTTTACCATATTTAAATTCTCTGAAAACTGATCATTTTCCCCATGTATTTATGTTTACTTATTACCCACATGCTAAGTCTTAAGGAAATAGACTCCAATTTTTAAAACTAATTCTACTACCATCTTAACTAGTATTTGTTAACAATTCATTAAAAATTCTTCACAACAGAAAACTGTCATGAAGGTGAATATGAAGTGGTTGCAGAAAACATGATATGGAAACCCCTCTATCTCATTATAAGCATAAATAATAACTACAATAACACATGCTTAAGTATCACCAATATTCCATATGCTAAACTTTGTCATGTCCTTCCCCATTAAGAAAGGCCTCTCTTATGTAAGAAACAATAGGAATACTTTCTTAACATTTCCAGGAATTTTTATGATTAATGGCTGAACGGTTTAGGGAAACAACACCGAGCCAAACTGGACACAAGATTAGAAACTAGGCTTCAATCACAATATCTGAATCGCACAAATGTTATTACAGTTAAAATGGAAATAGCTTCCACTAAAGAGCACAGCCTTTTACACCTTTGAAATTCTGTAAAAGCTCCTTTTTTAAGCTCAGTCTGTAAGCACATTCCCTAGAGAATGTTTCTGTGGAAATCTAGGGGGTTTGTTTATAAAATTTTGCAATATTAAACTAAATGCAGGCACTGCAGTTACTTCTAAGTTACTCATTACATCTATGAGATAAGGCTAATAATGCCAAAATGTGGCAAATTAGGTAGGAAAATGAATGGGGAATGGCAGGTAATGGTACAAATGACCTTAGCACTGCTCACCACAAAGGGTGGTAAGAATAAATTGACATCTGGCATAGAAAATGCACTTCCGTGCCTTCTGAACACCTGTATTGATAAAAAGCAGAGAAGTGGAAAGCTGATAGCCAGTTCCTATTGAAAGCAACCAAAGAAGTTTTGCAGACCTCTTAAGCTTCGAAGTAAGAATAATTCATGGACTTTGGGGTTAAGGAAGAAGAGTTTCTAAGAGACACTGTCTTATTATAAAGAGGTTCAACACAAAGTACCTGCCACCAGTCAGAATTATTTACAAATTATTCACTTGAATAAGCCACATTCCTTTTGCTTCTTGGGAGACAATAGGAGTTTAACTAGACTTTAAACAGGTAAAATATGGATAGTCCAGGGGTGGCTAGGTGGCGCAGTGAATAATAGTACCGGCCCCCAAGTCGGGAGGACCCGGGATCGGTTCCGGCCTCAGAGACAGAAACACCCACACAAAATAACTGTCTGTGTAACCTTGGGCAAGTTACTTAACCCCAATTGCTTTAAAAAAGAAAAATTTGGATAGTCCAAATAAAGGGAATGGGGGTGGAGTGGGTTTACAGCATTTTAGCTATGGTACAGAGGTAAGGACGAATGAGGGAAAGTAAGGAAATTGGTCTGGTTTTATCAATGTATAGGTGCTGGAAAATAGTGGGAGATATGTTTGGAAAGGTAATCAGAACCAAAAATGTGGAGGACTTTGAACATTCAGTTAAGAAATTTGGACTTCAGGGCAGCTAGGTGGCACAGTGAATAGAGCGTCAGCCCTGGAGTCAGAAGAACCTGAGTTCAAATTTGACCTCAGACATTCAATACTTACTAACTGTGTGACCCTGGGCAAGTCACTTAACCCCAAGTGCCCTGCCTTTCCCCCTCCAAAAAAAAAAAAGAAAAATAAATAAATTTGAAAGAAAAAAAGAAATTTGGACTTTATGATATAAGTAATACAAAACTAGAGAAAGTGTTTGAGCAGGATAATAACATGATTCAAGTAGCATTTGAAAAGTCTAGAGTAACCTGAGAGACACCAGATTAGAAGGAATAAAACACTAGAGGAAGGGAAACCAAGTGAGAGGCAATTTCAGTAAGTATTCAAAAGCTTCCTCTCCATTTCCCTTAACTTGTTCATGTTTTTTTTAAATGCTCAAATACTGGGGGCCTTGAGAAACCATCCCTAACATGCATGAGCCCAGTACGCTGTAGGCACTAAGGAAATATTAATCATTTGGGCAGCTTCATTCTATTTTAACCAGGGGAACTCTTGATAAAACGCAGTATGATGCAAGGACCCCTTAACTCATCTCTCTAGAATGAGTGTCCTGTTCATTGGAACCTTACTGCTCTTTGGAAGAAGGTACCTGAGAGGGCCTCCCCTCGCTGTAAGACTTCTTCAATGTTAGCTACCATGATTCTCTGCACATCCTGTAACTCAGTGTTGATGGAGCCCAGGTTCCTCCTTGCACGGCTGTCAATGTACAGCTTTTTGGTTTTCTGAATGTAGGTATCTGGAAAGATGAAGCAAGTGGCCGTTAACAAACACGTGTGCTAAAAATTCCCCAATGCCCATATCCAGGGGATACAGAACTTCCTGACATAAAATAATTCATTTTTTGGCATTTCTGAGGAGGTGCTCATGAAAATAACAGATATACTTCAGGAGAAACTTTCTTCTTGTTAGAGCATCTAAAATGTGTGATAACGAGTTGCTCCTTTTACAAAAGGGACTTTTGTAAGTCTTATGCAGTGACTGTACAATGTAAAGGAATTCAAATAGGCTGATGGACAATCACCCCACTAAGAAGAGGGCAAGAAAATTTAAAAGATTTCATTTAAACTAAAAACCCTACTTAACAGCTACCTTATCAGCCTCTATTAATGCCTGGTCTCAGAGAGCCTGCATACAACATAGCTGGAAAAAAAAACCTGCAACAAAAAAAAAAGAGGGGCACAAATAAACCAAAATACATTGAAGCCTGAATTGCTTCAAAGTGGGACTTTTCAAACTGTATTCCAAAAACTCTGGGTGGTAAATTATCCGCTTCTAGGAGCACGTTTCAAGAAAAAAAGTCAGATAACAATGAAAACTTAATTTTTGCCTGCGCCATCACATTTAGACCCTCACCTTACATACAGCATGTATGTTTGTGGTTGTCATTTCACCTTTTAGAAGTTGAAAACTACTTGTTTAAAGTATTCTTCAGGTATTTTTTCCCAACCCACTGTTTTCTCTAACATACATGTTTAACTACCATCAGAACTCTCAAATTTAAGGATAAATCTTAAGTTTAAAAAAGCCTAGTATTACAGGAAAAGACTGCAAGAACTCTTACTACTTACTGCTGCTATTACTGCCATGCTACCTTCATCCCCCTACTCCCCGCAGTCCTGAGCAATAAGTATAACTTTAATTTCCTTCCACTTTTACTAAGATGCCACTCATGGACTAATTTTCTTTAAGGTAAGGTTAACTTGGTCCTTATTTATATAGGGCTGTATTTTTGTGCACATGTGAAATTTCAAAAACTAAGCTATAGATTGCATAAATTAACATATGCTAAGACTTCCTCAAGTTACACGACACAGAAATTCTTTTTTCATATTCACTGTTTCTAAAAAGCCATTTCAACCTCTGGAATACAGGGCAATAGGTGCCTCACACTTTTTCTTTCTTGCCTAAAGCAGATGTTTCCCTCGTATCTAAAAGACAATATGACTTCCCACAATGTGAGGTTGATGTTGACATCCCTGTCCTATTCCTTCAGACGATTTTCCTGTTTTTCAACAGCTGAAAAGACAACTGGTAGTTCATCCTATATGGGGAGCATCTGATACAGGCCATTATTGATCTGAAACTGCTTCTGGGACTCTAGCTAAATCTACCAAATCTTCCTCTAAGTGAAGCAAAGACCTGCTGTGCCTAATTTGTAACTTCAAATCTTTAGCATCACCTTCAACTATGGTCCACTATGCCTGTATCCTGTGTGAACAGAGGAGATCAGGAACCAAGAAGGTTAACATTTCTAGGGGAACAAGGTCAAGAAACTGAATTAAATTGTTTAGGCTTTCGCACAAGAAAGAATGCTGAATGCTGAGGTATATAATGAAAAAAAAAAGAATAAAACTCAAACCCTTAGAAAAATGGTAGCACAGGACTTTAAGTAAAGAATTTCTTCCCATATTTTGACTCATCAATAGCACAGAACAAGTTAAAGCCTCACCAAATTCAATGAAGGAGTAGGGTCTGGAGACAGTGGGCACCTTCTTTCCATGTTGTTCATCAAATTCGGAGTGCAAATCCTCAAGGTAGGCAAATGCCAACTTTTTGGGGAAAGCAGCTTCACACAAAACCAGGTAACACACTCCCTGCTCGATAATGTAACTGGAAAGATAAAGTCAAAAAAGTAACCATACAGTCAATGTTGTTTCTAGCACGTAAGTTCTCACGTTTATTATGATACCACAAGAGGGCTCCTTGCCTATGCTTTCTTTAGGCTGGAAAGTTAAACATTATAAACCACATGTCCTTTAGGTCAGAAAAGAATAATTTTTCCATTAACTAGAAGAATACTCTCCAAGCAGGAGAGATTTATTTATACAGCACTTTATTATTTTAAAAGTTTCACATACAATCTATTAAAACATTGTTTTCAGTAACAGAAAAATCTTTCACTTAAACATCTTCTGTAACATCTAAAACTATTCCTTGAGAATTCTTACTTATAAATCCAGCCACCCTGTAATTACATTTATGGGATTCATATTTAAATCCTTCCCTAATACACCGGGAAACAGCAAAGTGAACTTTTAAAAAAATACCTAAAAACTGAATGCCAACCCTTGGGAATCATGGAAGGGACTCTATATCATTTAGTTCAAACATTGCCCAAACAAGTCATCCCATTGTATCAGTTATAAGTAAATTCATAAATACATTATGTGCCTATTATGTGCCAAGCACTGTACTAGCTGCTGGGGATACAAACATGAAAAAAAGTCTCTGTCTTTCAGGTGCTTATAATCTAGAACAGGAATGAGCCACACAAACAAATGTCAGGATGATGTAGGTTCACAGCAAAGGTCAGAGGGGAAGAAATGATCCAAGGAAAGTTTCATGGATGAAGTGATATTGAACTGAGCCTTGAAGGGAGAAAAAAGACTTCAGTGTGTGGAGATGTGGGTGGAATCCACTCTAAAGTGGGGCATCCAGGGGAGCCAAAGAGGCCTGATCCAGGACTCAAATAAAAATCTTAACAATTTGCTCTAAAGGAAATCCTTTGAGATGCGGCTTCCAAAAGCTAGCTCCTGGAACCTTTAATATGCGCTGCATTTTTAAAAGGATGTTATCTGAGTTTGAGATCAAAAGCTCTACCCTAAGATTTAGTCATCTAGATGCTAAATCCTTATTTGATTAGAGATATTTTGTTACATCCAAGATATGACAGATTATCTAAAAACCTCCTGTTCTAAGAGTGATAAGAATACTAGAGTACAAATTCCTTTGTCTCATTGATCTATAAAAGCCTTATCCAAAGAATCAATAAATGGAATTCTATCCCAGGAACTACCCACCCGGTTAATTCTCTATCACGTCTTCACTTACACTTGGGGCTGGCACCCAGTGGCTCCCGTCAGGGCATGGTATGCCCCACAAACTGTCTTCCTGTAGGTCTCCTCCCTTTCAAGGCCTGCATCTCTCTCTTCTTGTTCATTCTTCACCCTTTTCCACTTAGCTTCCAATCTCATCACTTAATTGAAATTGCTCCCTCCACCATCATTAATGATCTCTCCAATTTAGCAGCTGCCAGATTTGCTGTTCATTTTTCAGTTCTCACCTTTCGTGCTCTCTCTGCAGCCTCTGACAGTACTGACCATTCTCTCCTACTCTCTTCTCTCGAGGTTTCTGGAATACTGCTCTCCTGGTTCTGTCCCTTTCGCTACATCATAATTTACAGGCACCTTCCGAGCTGCCCTCTTGTCTTTCTTTACACTCTCTTATTGATTACCATTTATGCAGATATCAGACCTCTATATCCAGGCCTCATACCGCCTGAGTTCTAGGACACCAACTGCCTATTAAACACTTTAAAAAGATGATCCTGTGGGCATTTCAAACTCAACATTTCAAAAAAAGAACTCACCTTTTCTCAAAAACCCACTCGTTTTCTGAATTTCACTCTTTCTGCTGAGGATACCACCCTTCTCTGTCACCCAGGTTTGCAACTTCACTGCCATCCTATATTCCTCACTCATCCCACACATCCAACTTGTGGTCAATACTATTTCCACAACATCTCTCGCATCCGTGCCCTTCCCTCTACTCAAACAGCCAACACTCCAGTTCAGACTCTCAGTACCACAGCTTTTTAATTGGTCTGCCTGCCTCATGTGTCCCTCCTCTCTGACTTATCCTTCACATAACTGCCATGGTGATTTTCTTAAAGCAAAGGTTTAGCCATGTTACTCCCCTGCTCAATAAACTCCAGTGGCTCACAATTTCCTTTAGGATAAAAACAAAACAAAAAACTGTTTGATGTGTAAAGCCCTTCACAACCTGACTCCAATCTACCTTTCTAATTGATTGCTCCCCTTCACACCGTGGCCTGGCCAAGGAGGCCACCTTGCTAATCCTTACACAGGACACTCCTATTTCCACGCCTTTGCTGAAGCTGGTGCTCCATAACTGGAATGCACTTTCTCTTTACTACCACCTCTCAAATTCCTAGTTTCCTTCAAAGTTCCTCCAAGCTCCACCTTCTATAAGAAGCCTCTTCTGATCCCACTCACCCTAGATTCCTTGTATTCATTTGTATATCTTTATGTATGTATGCACTGTTTTCCCTGATAAAGTCTAAGTTCCTTAAGGACAGAGACTACTTCATTTTTGTTTATCTCCCCAGTACCTGGCACATATTAGGCACTTAATCAATGCTCGTAAATTGATTAGTAGAGGGAGGACTACTAAAGGGAACCACGATTTGGATCAGCATATCCAATATATCGAAGTCTCTTCCAATCTATGATTCTACTAGTTTATCCTAATTTTTTTTTTAAATCCTGCAAGATTTATCTGGTTTCTATCCCATCAAGATTTGTTATTTTATATTAAACCTTCTGCTTTGGGTGGAGAGTCAGACTAGGTGACCTCCACCATCCTATGGTTCACATTAATTCTCTTATTATTCGGGTCTCTATTAAAACATTATGCAGCAAAATTCCCTTCTATCACCACCACATGAGGCCAGGCCAGTCCTGACTCAGGGGTTTCACTAGTTCAAATTATCCTGGAGTCAACACGGGAATCCAAACATTACCTAACTAGTCTAGTTTCATTCACAACTCTATGCATGCACTAGAATGAATTCAGATTAGCTCTAAAAATAGAACTTAACGACAGCCACAATATAGAGGAAGAAATAGCAGTCAAAAACAACTCAGAAGATTTCTTGCCTGAGAGACCAGAAAAAAGCACTACTCCTGATGTTAGAGAAAGAGAAAAACAAGATGAATTAGTTTTGGTCATTATCGCAGTGAATATGTCCTCTGGATTGTTGAAAATATAAGAAAGGAGGAGTCTGGGACTGGACATAAAGATCTAAGAGTCATTCATATAAAGTGGAAGAATAGCAAAATACGACCAAGATCCATATCCCATAGATAACATAGTCAAAGGATTTGGGCAGTTTTCGAAAGAATTTTAAGTTATCCAAACATTTGAAAAAATGTTCCAAATCACTGATAGAAGAATTCTAAATTAAAAAAATTCTGATGTTCCACTTCACGCCCACCAAGAATAATAAAAATCGGAAAGAGTAAAAGGTTGGAGAGGCTATGGGAAGTCACACCAATAGACTGTCGGTGGAACTGTGAATTGGTCCAACTGACCTAGGGAACAATTTGGAACCACATGAGAAAAGACACTATAAACTGTACATGTCTTTTGATCAGAAATCCCATTACTGGGCATAAACCTGAAGAGGTCAAAAATAGAAAGGTTCCTTATGTAGCAAAAGATTCACAGTAATACTTTTTGCAGAAGCAAATAACTGGAAACAAAGAAGATTTCCACCCACTGAGGGATAACTGGGCAGAGTATCCAGAGAACAGTGGTCAAGATGGTAAAGATTCTTGAGTTTTGGGGTGGCTAGGTGGCACGGTGAGTAAAGCACCGGCCCCAGAGTTGGAAGAACCCAAATTCATTCGGTTCCGGCTTCAGACACTTAACACCCACACAAAAATACTAGCTTGGGCAAGTTACTTAACCCCAACTGCCCTCCAAAAAGGCAAAAAAAAAAAAGATTCTTGAGTTTAAGTCATGTAAAGGTTAGTTGAAAGAACGTTGATCCTGGATGGGAATTAACCTTGGGGAAATATGACTGGTCTGCAAAAATCTAAAGAATTGTATGTGAAGAAAGATTAGACTGGTTCTGTTTGGCCCTAGAAGCAGAAGCAAGTACTATCAGTTGCCAAGAAGCCAACATAAGCTTGGTTTCGGGAGAAACTTTCTAACAATTAGAGCTTCCCAAAGTATAATAGGCTACTTGAAAAGAAGTGGGTTTCCCTGAACTGGTAGTCTTCAAGCAAAGGCTGGATGACCCCTTGTAAGGTGTGGTTATAGTGGTGATTCCCCTTTTGTAGAGACTGAACTAAATGGTCCCTTCCTTCCAACTCTGAAATATTCTGAATCTATGACATGAATGTAATGGAATATTATAAAGCCACAAGAAATGACAAATATGATGTATTCAGAAACAAATGTGAAGATTTTTTGAGTTGGTCCAAGGTACAGTAAGCAAACCAAGACAACAACATACGTGACTGGTGTAATACATATAAAAAGGAGTCAGACTCTTGACTGATTATGGTTTGTCTTGGTCTAGGAGAACAGGTGATAAAAGGCCCTTTTGTCCATTCGGTAGATATGGAGGGGCCTAATAGGACAGAACACTGAGTTTGCTTAACTATTTTTCTTTCTTACAAGGGAAGACCAAATGAAAAAAAGAGGACGTGTCAGGAAACTACTCAGGGTAAATAAAATTAGTCCGTAACTGCTGTTTCTTAAATGAAAGTGGATGAGCTCACTGACTGAACAAATAGAGGACCAAGAATCAGATCTAAGAACGACGGACACACAGACACGATGAAAGAAGAGCCATCAAAAAGGTCACAGAGATGAAACAGAAAGAAGAAAATCAAGAAAGTGCAGTGACGTGTAAAGTAAGGAAAGAGAATATGTTAAGTATATTAAGCATATAAAGAGGAAAGAAAACATAATTTGTGACTGCCCTTAGAGATTACAAAGAGGTGCAGAATGCAGCAGGCTGCTGAACCTTAACTACAAATCTGTCCCAGCACTAAGCACTTATTGATGATCTTCTAAATGATTCAGTTGAAAGTACTGTTAGCATTCTTATTTATTCACCCCTCCTTGCCTTCAGTCTTCTCATTGTGTACTTCTTCCACCAGATAGATAAGGGATAAGTGAGGAGGTGAAACTGATCGATTAGTCAGCAGCTCTAATGTCTTGTATCTGGTAGGGGAAGAGTTTTATACTGGATCTGTGAATCTATTATGCTATTCCTATTTCTCATCACTATGGATAATTTTAAAGTTAGATGTACACTTTGTTCACACTCCCTCTGTGTGGGATTATATTAGTTTATGCAAGATGTTCTCAACCTTGGATCAAAGTAGAACACTAAACCAATAACCCTTAAGTCACTACTCGGGTGTTATCAATCTAGGTAATCACTTGCATTGATCAACACAAAACATATAACTCTTCATCTTTATACATTAGAGAGCTTTGCTTTCTTTTTTGTTTATCACTTTTCTTATCTGCTATACCCCCATCCTCTTATCTCCAATATTGATCTACAACAGCAGGGACTACTGCAATAGCATCCCAATACACTGCCCCGCTACCTCATGCCCTCCATTCAATATCTCCTGCCAAGTTGCCAAATTATTATTTTCAAAAAAGATGTGTAATCATGTGACTCTCCTAGTCAAAAATCTGCCATGGTTCCTTATTTCCTCTAGGATAAAATATAAACTCCTCAACCTGTCAATCTGGCTCACAACTATCTTCTCAGACTTATTTCTGACTCCTCTATGTCCCAGGTAAACGGAACTACTAGCTGTCTATCCAATGCACCACTCGACCTTCTATCTCTCTGTCTTTGCACAAGGCTGGTGGAAGGCCAGGGCCTTCCTCCTCCTCAGCCTCTTAGAATTCTGACCTCTCTTCCAGAATCAGCTCAGGTGTCCTTTCCTCCTAGGAGTCTTTTTTTGCCTCTCCCTTAGATTACATGGCACGTGCACTCATATTTGGACATATTTTCCCAATATGAAAGCTCTTAGAGGGCCAGGCCTGTTTCATCTGTCTTTGTATGCCTGGTTGCCTACATGTGATAGAGGCTTAACAAATGTTTGCTGAAATGAATTACTCTTTTCTTCTCCCAAGTATCTGGGATGGTCTTCACCTCTTCCTTACCTGTATTTGATATAACATTTAATGAAAACTGGCAAATGTGGGTCAAGTTAGCCCAAGTTCTCTAAATGAAGGTTTCAAGAGTCAGCTCTTGAATACTTAGAGGCACAGAAGTTTCCACGGATGTCCTAGAAATTTTCTTGTTTTCCCCTTGATTACAGAAGGCAAGCTGCTCTTAAAAGTTCCACTTACAAGTGTTACGGAACAATGCAAATCCTATTTTTTAAACAAAACATTTCCTATTCAAGTGATATTTGCTACACAATATATTTGCCTTGAAATAATTTTTAATAAATGAAAGATCCACAAATAGTTAAATGTTACAAAAAGAGCTCAATTTGTCATTGGGGGGAAAACAGCTATTCCTTTCTTCTTTGAGATGAGATGTGGACCTTTAACTTTCCTCACTGCATATTCCATTTCCCTTAAGTCCAGATTCCACCATTCTGTTCAACTATCCCCAAGTTAGATCACTACACTTCATTCAAATGATCATGAATCAGTCACACTCACTGAAAAGTCATGGCTCCTGCTTCCAAGGTACATCTTGTAGGGGACTGTTCATTCAATTTGCGAAACAGCTGCTTGGCCTGACTCTGGTACTGTTGAAGGTCCCGGCCAGACTGAAAAAGAAATTAAAAATTCAAATAAGAACAATCTACCAAAAAGCTGAGTTACTGATGAGCTGTACCATGAACCTACCTCTGAAAAGACACTCTGAGTGGGACCCTTCACTTCAAAGTCAGTAATAAGAACTTTCTTGTATAGAGGGTTTTAATATTTGTAGAATGCTTTATATTCATTGTGCTTTTTATGGGAAGTAGAAACCATGTTTCTACAGCACAAAAGAAAATGGCCTAAAAGTCACTTAAGAAAATTGACAGTAGCTATCTACAAAAACCCAAATGAGTATACTTTAACTATACACAATTTAGTAGTCAGAAACATGGCTTATTGGTCATAAAGACCAAGAGTCAGAAAACAGCTTCCAATCCCAGCCTCCAGACTGGTTTGTTCTATTGCCCATGTTCTTATAACCTGAATTCATTCATTTATAAGATGAGGAAAATAATCCTTCCTAACACATAACTATAAATATTATGGATTCAAACATACCATGTTTCAAACTTATTAGAGACCACAGATTGTATGCTCTAGAGACTGAAGGGCCCTTAGAGCCCATTAATCCAGTCTTCTCATTATATAGAAGAGGAAATGAGAAAGGAAATGCCTTGCCTAAGAATCCAGAGAGTAAACAAAACCTGGATACAAGGCAGGTCATTTTATTCCAAACATCTTGTTCTATCCCACATGCCACATATGGCCTCATTCAAGATAATGTAACTTATAACACTAATAAACTAGACTTGTCAAAGGATGTTTCAGCATTATGACAGGAACTTCCCTCTACCTTATCCTTTTTATTTGCATTATCACAACATAAGATGCCATACATTTGATTTTGAAAGAAGTTCAAAGGGACACCCAAGGAACTATAGACTGCGGAGTCTGACTTTCAAATCTGGATGTTGGCAGAATTGATTAAAACAAAACAAAACAAAAAGCTTAAGACTTAAATACTTAAGAAAATGGGAAAAGTCAATGTAAGGGAAATTTCATCTCACTAATCTATTAAGAGTATATTTGCATAAATAAGTGATGAGGTAGAACTAGTGTTGCTTTCAAAACCATTTGCTATGGTTTTACATGATTACAAATTTTATCATGTGATTGAACTAATGTTTCATCATGGATAATTATCTTAAATACAGGAAATATGCTACGCTAAAAGATCCACCTCTCTTATAAAACAATAATAATATTAGGGTTAAGGGGCGGCCAGGTGGCGCAGTGAGTAAGAGCTCCAGCCCTAGCCTCAGGAGACCTGGGATCGGTTCCAGCCTCAGATACTCGGCACCCACACAAAAATAACTGGCCGTGTAACCTTGAGCAAGTTACTTAACCCCAATTGCTTTAAAAAAAATAATATTAGGGTTACCTACAGGAGTGGTCTCCAAAGTGGAGGTCATAGCCTGATGCCAAGGGGGTCATGACAGCCTGACTCCAAGGGGTGTAGCAAACCACCAATCACAACATGGTGAGACTTGTTACATACCAATCTCCCCATGATAGACAATTGTAGGGCTTTCAACACAGACATCATTACACTTGTCTCTCCCCTCAAATCTTCTTCCAAACTTCCCTGCTATTCCTAAGAACACATCAACCACAACCCTTCCAATTATACAGGTTTACATTCTCATTGTCATCCTCAACTTCCCAGTCTCCCCACACAGCTGACACCTGTGTCCAACCGTGACCGCTGCTACCTTCCTCCCCTTTCCTCCACTTACACAATCACCATCTTACTTTAAGACCTCATCACCTTTCACCTGAACTATTGCAACAGCCTTCCTTAATTGGCCTATCTGACTCAAGTCTTTCTTCATCCAACTCATCTTCTATACTGCTACCATTATGATTTTCTAAAGCACTTTGATGTTCACAATGATGACCTTCAGTCATCAAGAAAAAATTATGTTCTGTATATTCTATTTGAGAGGGGAGGGAATACAATTTAATAGCATCTACATTTAAAAATGGTTGCTATAGAGAGGCCAGAACAAAGATGGCGGAGTAAAAGCAGGGCCCTGGTTGAGATCTCCCCCAAATCCCTCCAAATACCTGTAAAAAATGACTCTAAACAAATTCTAGAACTAAAGAACCCACAAAATGACTAGGTAAAACACATCTCCAGCCCAAGACAGCCTAGAAGGTCGACAGGAAGGGTCTATTGCATGGGCTGTGCCGGCACAGACAGGGATGGAGCAGACCTCAGGGGACTGAATTACTAGCAGTTGTGGCAGTTTCCAGACTTCTCAGCCCACAAAAGCCAGAGACAGCATAGAAGGTCAGCGGGAACTCTGTGGGATCTGGGTGAAAGAGGAGTGTGTCCAACTGGGGTTCAGCCCCAGCCCTGGGGTGGCGGAGATGGCAGCATCTGTGGTGGCTGCTTCTAGAGCTCTGAGCCTACAAATGGTGGGAGGATTGAGCTGCTGATATAAAACCCCTGAAGCCCCCACTGGAAGCAGAGTCCTACCCTGACAAAGAAAGAAACTCAAGTATTTGGCTGGGAAGATGAGCAAACAGAGGAAAAGAAATTAAGACTATAGAATCTTATGTTGGTGACAAAGAATATCAAAACACACAACCAGAAGAAGACAACAAAATCAAAGCTCCTACATCAAAAACCTCCAAGAAAAATATGAACTGGTCTCAAGTCATGAAATTGTTCAAAAAGGATTCTGAAAATCAAGTAAAATAAGTAGAGGAAAAATTGGGAAGAGAAATGAGAGTGATACAAGAAAATCATGAAAAACGAGTCAACAGCCTGCTAAAGGCGACCCCCAAAAGTACTGAAGAAAATAACACCTTAAAAAACAAGACTAACTCAAATGACAAAAGCAGTTCAAAAAACCAATGAGGAGAAGAATGCCTTAAAAAGCAAGTTTGGCCAAAAGCTCACTGAAGAAAATAATTCCTTCTACATTAGAATGGAGCAAATGGAAACTAATGACTTTATGAGAAATCAAGAAATTATAAAACAGAACCAAAAGAATGAAAAAAATAAAAAATGGTTGCTATAAAAGTTTTGGTGTTTACCCTAGAGCTAAATTAAAAAAACAAAAACTTGGCTAACCAGAATGACCCATTCCCCAAGGTTTTAACATATACTGCTGTACACTAAGTACCAAACTTAAAGTAACTTAGCCCAAGAAATGGCAAAGACTTGAAATATAATTAAGTTCAATAGGGTTTAGACAAATTCATGACTAAGAGAAACTAGGAAATTTCACAACATACTTCAGGTAGATATCACAGGGGGCAATTCTTGCTTTACCACAAATAATGTCCTTTAGTGATATATGACAGAATACAAATCAAACCTTATTTGGCATACATTGGACTTATATGCTTTTCTCCAGGATTTAAACTGCAAACAGTTTTGCTACTTGTAAGGATATTTTTATTTTCTATTTGTTCTTACTCTCTTTCTTATTTCTACAACTTCCACTGACCTATCTTTAAAAGGGGCCTCAAAAATTCTCATAAGCCCAAAACTATTTCCAGCAGTTTGTGAGTAACGAGGAAAATCTGATTAAAAGGCTGTAAAAATTTAGTATAGAATAAAAAGTTAATGCCTTTAAAACCGTAACACAGTTCTTAGTGACAAATATACATGAAGTGAGAACGAGAGCAATATCTTAAGATTTAGGCCCAAAATAGATCTTATCCATCCAAATAATAATCTAGTGCTGGGGTAGAGAACCTGCAGCCTCGAGGCCACATCTGGCCCTCTAGGTCCTTGAGTTCTCCCTTTAGACTGAGGCCAAGTTTTACAGAACAAATCCTTTTACTATGAGGATTTGCTCTGTGAAGTTGGGACTCAGTAAAAGGGTTGCACTTGAGGACTGAGAGGGCCACATGTGGCCTGGAGGTCACAGGTTCCTCACCCTGATCTAGTACAACTTCCTAATTTTACAGCCTAGGTAAATCCTAGCTAACTTTAAGAACCCGAGGAAATGACAGCAACATATATTTTAAAAGTACTTAATAGTTCACAAAGCACTTTCCTCACAAGAGCCCTGTAAGACTGGTAATGCAAATATTATTGACCATATTTTAGAGATAAGTAAACTGAAATTAAGAGAGGAAGTCCAGGGAGAGTCGACTATGCTTAGGTTTAAAGTTGTAACTGCTACCTGAAGTCTCATAATTTGAAATTCTCTACAAGGCACAGACATTATCTCTTAAGATGCATCTGTTTAAAACAAACAAAAAAATCAATTATTGCAACAATTGGTATCACTGGGGCAGCCAGGTAGCACAGCGGGTAAGAGCACTGGCTCCCACCGGCTCCAGTGTCGAGATCACGTTGGGATTGAATCCCAGGCTCAGACACTTAGCACCCACCCAGAAAATAACTGGCCGTGTAACCTTGAGCAAGTTACTTAACCCCAATTGCTTAGGGGCTGCCAGGTGGATCAGTGAGTAAGAGCAACGGCTCCAGTGTCAGGATGACCTGGAGATCAAATCTGGGCTCAGATACTCAGCACCACACCCAGAAAATAACTGGCCATGTAACCTTGAGCAAGTTACTTAACCCTGATTGCTTTAATAAAAAAAAAAATTGGTATCATTTCTTGGCAATCTCTGTACAACCTCATTTGAAACTATGTTTTAAAAGATTTGTATTTTATCTTCCCTGTTTGTGTTTGACTCTACTGACTCCTTACCAACAGAAGGGTTATACTTGATGTTAAGGTATGACACTGGGAAGCTTTTGTGACCCTCATTCCACCTTTGAGCATCTAGTTTGTTTAAAACTGGGATGAAATTTGGAAATGGTGAATAAAGAATCATTAAAACCTAGTATATGGCTGCAACTTTCTATAATTTTATCAAACAGTAGACCTGCCCTCCCCCCAGTCATCTTAGCAGAACTATTCTACTATTTTGTTTTGTTTTTTTTGCCTTTTGGAGGGGGGAAGGCAGGGCAATTGGGATTAAGTGACTTGCCCAAAGTCACATGGCTAGTAAGTATTGAGTGTCTGAGGGCAGATTTGAACTCAGGTCCTCCTGACTCCAGGGTTGGTGCTATATTCACTGTGCTACCTAGCCTCCCATATTCTACTATTTTAAAATAGATCTTGCAATGAGCCTTGCTGTGAAGCAACATTTTCACAGGTTTATTAAAACATGACCATGATCAGGGATGATAGGTACTCACTTGGAAGTCCAAGTGAAATTAAAGATGCCAATGTAAATTAAACATCAAATTCATTTTACAATAAACAGATGCAAAAATCTCACTAAAATGTACTGGCTTCTTCATATATTTAAAAAACTTTTGTTCAAAAGAATGTAATTTTTTTGTCATTTATAGGGGTAAAGGCAATTTCTTTTTTATACTGCACAAATAATTCACAGTCTGTGGGTTATTAGCAATTTTAGAATAACTTTTGGTGTCTGATCTTATTAAGTACCTACTATGCGCCAAGCACTGTGCTAAGTGCTGGGGGTACAATGAAAGACACAATCCTCCCTCCCATGAATATATCGCTCAGCTCTATTGGAGGAGCTTGTTCCTGAGGGCCCTGTTTATTATTTAATATCATGGTTCGTAGTTTAAGCTCAAGAAGCCAGATTCCACAGCTCTGGTAGATCCCAATCTCCCAAGAGAAAGTCTAAGAAGTGCTCTATGGGTGCTGCTTATTCTCAAACCTGAGACCCACACAGGACGCCTCTGTGCCAGTCCCCTTCAGAACATGCTCTTCTTTATCCTGCATCTATTCACAAAAAATAAAAACATGACTGCAGAGAGTGTCAGACCCGATGGGCTGAAATCCCCAGACAAATTCTAAAAATCAAAGGGCTTTTGAAAAGCTAATTAAAAAGTCAACTTTCTATTTACTATAAAGGCACTGAGAATGTCACAGGCAATATAAGGTTTTACTGCTTTAGATGGAACACACAGCAGTATCAAATGCTGCCTGCCGGCCTCAGAAGAACATTTAGCTTGGCCCATTCCATCTTAAGTTTCTGTTTGCCTCAAAAGGTGGCCAAAGGCCAGAAGAACCAAGAACCTTCCTCCAAAGCAATGAGAGATGTTCAATAACTGTTTTCTTTTTTTTTTTTTTTTTCACAAATTCAGCTGCACTGTGGATGATGTGTTGACTTGCTCACATGAGGCTCTCTCTTCTGCTCCCCCTTGGGCAGATTCACCCTCTGCTCCACTCTTGTGTGTCTCCACCCCAGCCAAGCTAATTTAAGAGGAGGGAGGAACACAGCTCAATTAGGGAAAGCAGGCCAGAAAAGAAAAAAGACCTAAAGAGCTTGAAATAAAATGAGGGAGAGGGAGAAGCAGAGTAATACGATGTGTATGAATAACATGCATTTCCTTGTGTCCACCACCCTCCCAGATAAACATCAGAGAGGATGAGGTCTGCAAGTAACCATCTATCTCTGCGTGAGCATCTTCTGCTGCTTTAGGTCACAGGAATCACTGTTCATCTCCAGTTCTGTAACTAAGAATACACTACCTAGACAGGAAGTGTAAAAGTAACATTCTTGATCATAGCACCCATGTTGTTTCCCCAAACAGGGAGCATCATAAGGTTCTGTCCTGGACCCTCTTCTGTTCTCTCCTGATATTCTCTTTCAGGCATCATTAGGCCTTATGGCTTTAATTATCATTTTACTGCTGATGACTTCCAGATCTACCAAGTCAGTCCTGGCCTGGCTCCCGGTCTAACTGCATCCTGGACATTTTCATCTAAATTTCCTGTAGGCATCTCAAACTCAGTGGATCCAAAACAGAATTCATTGTCTTTCCTCCAAAACACCGTACCCCCCCCCCCCCCCCACTTCTCTCTTTCTGTTGAGGGCATCGCTATCCTTAGTCATTCTGATCTGCACTCTTGGAGTCATCCCCAACCCCTCATTTTTGTCCTCGACATGTATATAATCAGTTCAAATCTTACCAATTCTACCTCCACAATATCTCTCATATCCATGCCCTTTTCCGTATTTACACACTGCATTTAGGTTCAAGCCCTCAAGATTTCTCACTGGACTATGAAGCAGCTTCCTAACTGACCCCTCCCCTCTTCCAACCCATCTTTCAAAAGCTACCAAAATGGCATTCCTAAAATACAGGCTCTCACCCCTTTGTTCAATAAACTCCAGTCATTCCCTATTGTCTCTAGGGTCAAAACCAAACTCCCCTACGTGACATTTAAAGCCCTCCACATCTTGGATCAAACAAACCATTCCAGCCTTATTACACATGATTCCTCTTCATAAACTGCAGTTCAACCAAAGTAGCTTCACACAACCCTGCAGTGCCCATCTCTGTGCCTGCACAGGATGCCCAAGGTCTTTTCATTTCTTAGACCCCACCTCAAGTGCCATCTTCTTTCTCCACAAGGCCTTTCCTGATGCTCCCAGCTCCTAGGGCCTCCCCAGCCCATTCCCTCATGTTTATTCTGTAGATACCTTATGTATCTTTAGTGCTTAGCACAGTCCCCTGCACATGGCAGGTTAACTGAAAGATGGACTGAAATTTCTAATCCCCATTTACAGAGGTTAGTTCTAACTTCAAAGAGGAAATAATTTTTAAAGGCCTGCCAACAAAATGGAAATAAAGATTTGCTACAAGAGAATTCACTCATACCTACCTCTGATTTCATTAACTGGGTCTGAGAAAAGTTCTAATAAGATTTAGTGTTTTAACTGGATCACTTAAATTCAATTATATCAAACAAATATTCAAGTACTCGGGCACTGGAGATACTAAGAAATAAACTATGAGCTCTACTCTTGAGGACTTCATAATCCAATGAGAAAAAGAAAGCTTATCTACAAACAACTTATCATACAAAACACGTCTTAAGTAAAAAGATCCAAAGTGCTAGGAGAAGGTTGATCCTTCTATCTAAGAGGTTCAGTTTTCATAGATGAGGTAGCAACTAAGAGGAGTCTAGAAGGAAAGTTAAGATTTTAACAGTTGGATATAAAGGGAAGGGTGTCTATTATAAGCACAGAGGGCAATGTCAGCAAAGGCACAGATGTATGTAATAAAAGAAGATAAGAGGATGAGATAGGCAGACCAGGAAGAGTTTAACACTTATAATCAGCTGAGCAGAAAACACTTTGAATCTATTACATGGCTGGGGATCAGCATGAATCAACTTAATCCTCAAACATCACATTCTGGATTTAGAAATTTCTTTTAGCACTGAAATGAACTACAATAATTCCAACTCCTTCATTTTACAAATGAGAAAAATGAGCCCAGAGAAATGACCTAACTTGCACAAAGTAAGACAGCTTAAAAATCAGTAAAGTCAGGTCTTCCGCCTCTACATGCAGTGATCTTTCCACTATTTCATGACTTCAGATATTAGAAAGGACAAATAACTGTCCTAATTTTCAGAACAGGGAAAAGCATACCTGTTATTAACTGATTTTACTTCTTATGTCAACTGTAATTCTTGATTCTGTGGCCCTTTCCAACATTCTTTTCACTTATATCTGTTAATAAATAGTTTCAATCCTTTTAAGTTTTTTTACATGCTTCTCCATCTTAAATTTTGGTTGCTTTTTTGTACATCTAAAAACAGATGCACTGGGGCGCCTAGGTGGGAGCAGTGAATAAATACAGCACCCGCCCTAGAATCAGGAGGACCTGAGCTCAAATCTGGCCCCAGACACTTAACACAAAAACTAGTCATGTGACCTTGGGCAAGTCACTTAGCCCTAATTACCCTACCTTCCCCCCTCTAAAAAGCAAAAAATAAAAATAAAAACAGATGCACGATTTATGTCAAAGCTTAATGGCCAATTTTAACAATAAGCTTATAAAATATTGTACTAACCTTCTGGATTAATTAAAACTTTTCCCATTATGTCTTTAGATGCTTTTGATTCCAATAAAATCAGCTAATTTAGAACTACTAAACTGCCATTTCCTTTAGTTGCCATTTCAAATCTTTAACATTACTCACCTGTGTGACACAGTTTTAAGCTGTAAAAACAAAATCAAAAGTCCTGTCTGAAAAATGTGTTTCCATAGGTGCTAACAGACCAAAGATGCTATTTTTGATGGTGGCTAAAAACATAATAAACTCCATAGGCTTCATTTCTAGCTATGTAGGACAGTAAAATCTATAGCTCATCAAGGACTTCAGGCTTTGTAGGAAAAATGTAAAGGAGCAAAGCTTTAGTCATTTAATCTTTTGATCCTTGATAAAAGTCTTCAGCTAGGAGGTAGGACATAGTGGCCAGTTAAATTAAAGAAAAATTAAGTTATAATGCTAGAGGTTCCCAATTGTGTAAGTGCCCTCAACAAATTACAGAATTTGAGTTTCACTTTTCTCATCTACAAAATGGCAACCATACACTTTTGTTCTTTCCTTCCCAACATGGATACTTCTAAGTAGAAAAAAAATCTAAAGGGATGGCACTGGATCCTATTCCACCAATCTCAATATTATAACTCACATCTATATTGCATTTTAAGTTTTGCAAAACCATTTCTACATAACAATCATGTGATGAAGGTAGTGAGAAGCAAGTGTCATCCATATTTTACAGTTTCAAAAAACGAAGTAATTTGTCCAGTATCAGTCAGGATCAGTAAGGATTAGAACTCAGGTCTCCAGGCTCTTCACTCCAAGGCTATCTTTTGTATAGCCCTGAGCATAATAGGTACTTGCACAGGGCAGCAAGGTGGTGCAGCAGACAGTCAGAAAGACTCATTTTCCCAAATTCAAATGTGGCTTCAGACACTTACTGTGTCTGTGACCTGGGCAAGTCACTTGACCCTGTTTGCCTCGGTTTCCTCATCTGTCAAATTAGCTGGAAAAAGACATGGAAAATCAATCCAGTATCCAGAGTGAGACTTGACTGAAAAAAACAACCAAATAATAACACAGGTACTTGAGATAAGCTCTCTCAAGATTTCACCTTGCACGGGTCCTTGAAGACTATCTCATCACCGTGGATACCTCCTCCACCATTCCAACCACAATTCTTCCCTTACGTCTTCATGGGCTGCTAGAGTCAGAAGAATTCATCCTGTGCTAACCAAATGAACATCTCTGAATTTACCTAGGCTGGGCCTTAGATGCTGTTATTTGATATGAAGAGCTTTGCTGCTCAAGAAAAAGAGCAGTTTACTGGACTGTGATTTCAAGGGATCAACAATATGACAACATAGCCAAAGAAGCTAATGTGATCTTGGGCTGCCCCAGTGAGAGGTACTAGTGTCCAGAACAACAAAAGTCATGGTTTTGCTAGATCTGTCCCCATCAGACTCCATCCACTGTAGTGTGTTCAGTTCCTGGCACCACATTTTAGGAGGAATAATGACAAAACAAGGCCACATTCAGAGAGGCCAATGACAATGACATTCTTGCCAGAATGATGGCTACCTCCACAAAAGGAAGACCAAAGAGGGAATAAGAGCTGTCTTCCCAATATCTGAAGAGCTCTCCAGTGAAAGGGATATGTCCTGTTTGGCCCTAAAGGCAGAACTATAAGAACAATACAAGGAAAATGTTGGGGGGGGGGAAGGCAGATTTACACTCAATTAATGGAAAAACATCCTATCAATTAGGGGTGTCCAACTAAGGGGTTTTCTCTCTGGTCTTTAAGGAGAGTTTAGATGACCTGCTCTGAGATTTAGCTGTAAGTTGTATTTAATAACATCTGACACCACACCTAATTCTCAGAGTCCAATCTTTAATGGCTGATAGACCCTACCAGGGCTGTGGGTGGTACCAACCTGAGGACTTCAGGGTCACCTCTCTCACCAAGGTAAGGTCACTGAAATGGGGCTTAGAAGAGAACCCTTGAACATGGCAGGCACTTTATATACAGGATGTCTGCTAAACTGAGCTGAGGCCCGAAAGAAAAATGTGACTTCTCTCATACTCTGGGGATTTATTTTTTCAAGTAAAGCTTTAAAGACGTCAGGCAAGAGTTTATATGTTCTCCTTCTTTGGTAACCTCTAACTTTACTCCACATATAAATACCTTCCTCCCAAGAAGCTTAAAATAATCCAGATACATTTCCTCATCCACCACGTAAAGACTCCGGTGAGCTGGGTCAAAGGTTAGCGGCTGGCCCTGCTTTACAGATAAGGGAAGGGGGCAAAGAGAATTTAACGCGTTCAGGGGTCAGACAGCGTGTCAGGGTTCCTTCCAGGGCAAAGTTGTGGCTTCCAATCCAATTCAATGAACTCATACGGTGCGGACGGTGGGCAAGGCCACGCCCCTACCCCAAAGGATCCGAGTTCCTCGCGGGTGCAACAACTCGTTTCAAACCCCATTGCAACACGTGCCCTGGGGGGCGCTTTCCTCCCCCACCCCGGTAGCGCCACAGCAGAAGCACTGCCCGTCTCCCTCCCTACGAACTCGGGCGGAGCAGGGAGCCAAGGCTTGGGGTTCTCTAGGGGAGCAGGGGGCGG
Organism: Petaurus breviceps papuanus; assembly: GCF_028583685.1. Classification (NCBI taxonomy): domain Eukaryota; kingdom Metazoa; phylum Chordata; class Mammalia; order Diprotodontia; family Petauridae; genus Petaurus; species Petaurus breviceps. The sequence continues at coordinate 35,079,328 of NW_027185798.1, read as the reverse complement.
GTCGCACCACCTCCCCTCACCTGCTCATCTTCCTGCATGGAGGCCGCCAGTGGGAGCCCGTCCGCCACTCGGGCGATCATCGTCAGCAACACCATCTCTTCCGGTTACAGGAGAGCCCACACCGCCCCCCGACAATGGCAACCCCGGTCGTCTCCCTTCGTTCTCCGCCCGGCGACAGCTCAGGGCCCTGCTCCGGTAGCTCTCTCTGCCTGCGTCTCCTCTTCCCCGCTGAGGTGGCCGGAAGCAGAGACGAGGGAGGCTCGTCTACTTCCGGTCCCTCCTCACTGTGGTCTGGTCAGGAACAAACAGTTCCGGCCCGCGCGTTCCTACCCCTCTCTCCTTCCGTTTCAGCTGAACCTAACGGCCCCGCCCACTTTTCCTTCCCTCCCGCTCGGTTGTGTGCTGACTTGAAGCTTTGCGAAGCCTTGTCTTGGCTTCAATTGTGACCAAAATGAAAATTGTAGTTTACATTTAGAAACCATTTTTTGATTTACAAAGGAACGAGTTACTTTGAGTACTTTGGAAATGGGGCTGGATTTAGCATCAGAGTCCCTGGATTCAGAGATGCATGGGGCGGTCACGGAGGACTAGAACCCCTGGTGCCAGGGTTTGCCAAGCCCTTTTCAGGGCTGCGCATAGACCTTCGGTGCCTACCGTAGTAGTGGACTCGCACCTGTGCCTCCGGGGGGCTGTAGCAGGTGTAGAGGCCACACCCCAGTAAACCGCCCAGCAGATGGGCTGAACCAGGATGAGGGTAACTGACAGGTCTCAAACCTGCTGGTGAGTTAGCGGGATATCCACCCGTTGTGTAAATAAAGACTTTCCCTGGCAAACCGGGCAGCTGAGAACAATTTGTTTAAAGGGCCATGAATGCAGCTGCATCAGATTCTGTGCCGTGCTTAGGGCTTGGTCAGACATCGGAGACACCGAGGGCATCCACCGCATCCCAAACCATCATCATTGGTTCTGACTTTTGTCCAGCTGGCCTTTGATGACTCAGGAAGAGAGAATGAAGCTGTCACCTTCCTACAACTCTGCCTTACTTAAATCCATGAGTCAAGACGTGGCCCCATCCTTGGTCCTCTTCAAAAAAGAAGGACAAACAGCGACAACAACCTGGATTCAAATCCTCATTCTGCCATTCATTATTTGTGTGTCCGGAAGAGAGTCACTGAAACTCTTTGAAATTGTTTCCCCATCAGTAAAACCATAGAGGTTGGACCGCATGAGCTCTAAGGCTTCACACAGCTGTAAATCTAGGATGTTATGGAAGCGCTTTCCCCTCGACCACTCTGTGAGGTAGGCAGTGCAGCATTTATTAAATCCATTTTATAAACGAAAAAATAGTGAGGCTAAATGACTTTTCCAATTCTCACATGCCAGTAAATTGTGGAACTGGAACTCACTGTAGGTTTAGAACTGGAATGGACCTTAAGGGTTATTAATTCCAATCCCTCATTTTACAAATGAGGAAACAGGCTCAAAGAGATGACTTACCCTCAGTAATACAGCTAGTCAATATCAGAGGTAGGATTTGAACTCAGGTTTGTAATGTTAATGGAATATAAGATCTTCCCCACCCATTAATAAGCCTCACATGGACTCCACTAATGGAAGCTTGCTTAGGGGAGGCTTGCTTGTAGGAAGACTTTTACACCTTTTGTCAATTTCTAATTAGACACAGAGTCACAAGGTTGTGATGCCTTCTGATGCTGAGAAGTGTAAATATACTCTGGGTTGGTATTTTGCTTTGGGGACTCACTTATAAGAAAGCTCTTGTGATTTCCTGGTTGAGATTCTGTGTAGCCATATATTCAGAGCTCCCTGACTGCTCAGATGTAAAGGCATCTAGGGATGTATGTAAAGTGTATAATTGATTCAGGAAGTCAGAACACTGTTGGTATTTATTTCTCTGCTTGTATTTTCTCTGAAGTTCAGGGTGCTGACTTTTTTCCTGAACTAATGAATGTAATTTTTAAAAAGATTGTTGACCCCTTAAACGGCTATCTTTCCTAGTAAAGCAAATCTAAGAACCTGTGCTAGCAGCCATCCTGGGTATGCCAGTGTGGTTGCTGCTTCAAGGTTTTAGCTGTCTCTAAGCCTATTATTCCATTCATTATCTACTCTGGTGCCTAGATCCAAGGTTTTTCCATTTCCAGGTTCAATGCTTCCCTGGCTTTCTTCAGACTCACCTAACATCCCATTTTCAGCAACAAGCTTTTCCCATTCTCCTTAATCTTAGGGCCTTCCCCATATGACTGCCCTTAATTTATCCTGTCTATCTCTAGTTTGTACATAGTTGACTGCATTTTATATCCTCCAATGAACCTTGAGAGAAGAGATTGTTTTTTTCTTTCTTTGTATTCCCAGAGCTTAGCATAGTACTTGGTACATAGTAAGCTATCTTTCTATAACACATAATATATAAAAATAAACACCTACTTTCCAGAGAAAGCATGCTTTCTGGGATTAAAAGTATTTGTGTTTATAAAAATGAATGTGAAAAATATGTCTCTTACACTCATATTGAGTTAGATCCTTAGAAGAACTCTGCCTAATATAGTAATTTGATTTGTCGTGTGTTAAGGAATGAACTTGTCTTCTGAGTTGCCATATTTTCCAGAAACACTGGACCCAATGTCAAGGATGAAGCCCCCTCCCACCACCACCACCTTGAGCTCACATAATTTGTTGTTTGTGCCCTAAGCTGGACTCCCCCTGTGTCCTTGTAATGGTAATGGTAATTTGAAGATCTTCCTCAAACCTTAATTGGCCTAAGGGAATTTGAAGATCTTTCCTGCCCCCAGTAGGCCCAATATAATCACTTGGAGCCTGGAGTGGGAGGAGTTTGCTAAAGGGTGAAGCAGAGCCCAGAGGAAACTGGGAGTCAGAGCAGCTAGACTGTGGGAGAGGCCTCCAGGCAAGGACACAGCTAGGCTTGTGAATGTTTGTGGGAAGACTAAAGGATGGTGTGACTCCCTGCTGTGCTATGATATATTACCTTCTTTGTTGCTATGATGGATTCGGTTTTCTGTGTTGGGATTTGGTTTTCTGGTGACTGAATAAATGTTTTACTTCTCTCTTCTATATGGAAAGTCTGTTATATTTTGTAATTAAGAACTACATCGGCATATTCATCGTCACCGTTGGCCCTGTGAATATTGTGTTGGCGCTATAGTCCTTGGGAGTCAAGCTGGCATCAGACTGTACCAGATTTAGAAACTGCTTGTGCAGCTGGGACCCTTGTAGATAAGCAGACTTTCCTATCTTCATGGTCTAGCAGTTCCCAAGGTAAAAGAATGCCACTTTTGCCATCACCTGGCTCCTCCCCTTCAGGAAAGGTTTTGTGCTTTTCCCACTTTACTGTACATTTTCATCTTTCGTGACAAACCCCTTTAGGAGTTTCCTCCCCTTGCTGTACTGCCATAAATATGCAAATTTCTGTATGGACTATGAACTCCATCCTCTTGCTTAGGGTTCCACATGCAGGTTCATGCATGTTCATTCCTCTTGCAATAAACCTAGTTTTCATGCAAGTTTCATAAAGTTGTGATTGCCTGTTAACACATCCTGAACCGAATGGAAAAGAGAAAGAGAGAGATTTATTAAAACCTCAGGGTAAGCACTTTCCCCTGTGCTTCTATGCCTGTAAAAACCAATTTAAATTAACTCAAAATATCTTGAGATCTCATGTGCTACTAAAATTACTATAGTCTGTATTTATTATTTTTTTGGAAGGTTGGGTGGGGGATTCTGATTCTGAGGCAAAGCCAGATATTTACAGAGATTTGATGGGTGGTATAAGAGGGAGCATTCATAACAAATTCATTTCCTTTTCTATCTATTGTGTTATAGGACTATGTGGTACAGGCCAGAGATCTGCTCAGACCTATCAGATAATCTGGCATTTAGTAATATCACCCAAGCACTGAACTACCTGCAGCTGTTGCCCCAACACCTCTTAATTTTTTTCTTATTAGAAGGAAATTAGGGGTGGCCAGGTGGCTCAGCAAGTAAGAGTGTTGGCTCCAGTGTCGGGATGACCTGGATCAAATCCGGGCTCAGATACTCAGCACCACACCCAGAAATAACTGGCCGTGTAACCTTGAGCAAGTTACTTAACCCCGATTGTTTAAAAAAAAAAAGAAGGAAATTAGGTTTTCCTGATATATTTGTTGTTTCTGGGAAAACTTCAACTTTACCTAAGTTTGCAATCGCATATGACTCTCTTTATATGCTTACTATTATCTACAAGACTCATATTAAATTTATTTTACAAATTTTGTTGAAAATAAATAACTGTTTTAATGAAATAAGTTACAACTTGGAAGATATTTAACATAACATAATAAATATATCATACATAATTTAATGTGACTCTTGCAGATAATAGTAAGCATATGAGATCTTGCTGGATTGCTTTTTTTAATTATTGCAGAATGGTCCATATAAAATTTTCATAATTATTTTGTAATTAGAGTTTTTAAATTTTATAGTTAGAGTTTTTAAAATTACAAATATAATAAATCTTTGTTTGCAATATTTAGTTTAACACTAGACAAACAGTCTTAAATATGGTCCTGCATCAAGTTCATTTCTGTATTTTTATTTAAAAGAAAAATAAAGTGAAAATGCTTACTCACCCAAATATGTGTTGATAACATATGAACAATATGTTATCATATGTTAACAATATGTGTTGAACAATAGAGAACTTTTAGAAACTCTCTTGCTGAGAGATGGAAATTCATTTTTAATTTTTAGCCATGTAACCAATTGGTATAAATGAACAGCTCATTATAATATAAAATAGTTACTTTTCTACTGGCTAAAGACAAATGCTGAATTAAATGATAAATATACTTAAAGTTCAATGGTATATATTGCTTTATTTTTTAAAAGTGTTTATATATAAACTAATTATTGTAAGGAAAAATTCTCTTCAAACATAATTTTCTTTTCTTCTACCTCTAGCATGACAGCTACACTCTCAAAGAAATTCTGTTGAAACACTGACCAATGTTGCCAACCAGGTCATTTGAAAATCTGCTAGAGAGAAAAATAAGAAAGATAGAAGATAAGTTTAAATCTGAAAAATGGCCTTAATACTTCAGCAAGAGATAATGTAATGTTTGCTTCTTCAGAATGTTTGTGATTCTCTGGGTAGTTTCAAGATGGCTTGTAATAGAAATGCCCAATGATCATGGTAATCAAATGGTCTGACATTTACTCTAACAAAAATTTGGAAGTTAGTAATATTGCTAGCACCTGATTACATAGATAATAAGGTATGATGTAGCAGCAAGCACCGCAGCATACCAAGGGTGGCTGCCAACACAGGTTCTTAGATCTGCTTTTCTAAAGGAAAGCAAATCAAAATGGGTTAACAATCTTGCTTTAATCAAATATATGTAATTTACCTAGTTCAGGGGAAAAGGGTCAGCACCCCGAACTTCAGAGAATACAAACAAGTTATAAGCAGAAGTTACAAGCAGACAGAGAAACAGATCAGCAGACAGGCTTCCAGCTGTCTGACCATTACATCCATACCTAGTCAGTTACCACAGAGGGAAGTACCAACACCTGGGTTTTCAAAGCTGGGAGGGGGGGGAGGGGGGGCCTCAATGGCTGCCCAGAGTCTTGTCTGGTCAAATCACACAACTCTTCTCAAAGTGAGTGCCAAAGCAAAACCTTACATCAGGGTATATATAGCCTTCTCCTGGCTCAGAGAATGTCACAACCCTCTTGACCCACTGCCCAATCACAAAGTAACAAGGTGTGGGCATTCCTGAAAAACAAGCCTCCCGCCACAGGCTCCGTGCGACCACATTCAGCCTATTAGGGGGTACAGTATATTTTGAAATCAGGGAAGGTTCTCAGAGTCACTTAAGCCTATCAGAGGGCCAAGGGGCAGGGAAGATCTTCAGATTCCCATTCCCATAACATATGATTATACACTAACAGAGAGGAATAAAGGAACTACTTTGGAGCAATGTACAGAATATAAATGAGGGTACAATCATGTGTCTGACCTTCCATTGGGAATTGTTTTGTACTTGAGTGTCAAACCCTGGTTTTCAGTTTGGAAACAATTTAATAACAGGTGGAGAAACCTCAAGACTGCTCTCAGCCAGAAGCTTCTGAGTCTGATATAACGGCTGCACGAACACCAAAATTGTATGCATGATCTATAACCCTTCAACAAGCACATGCTTGTTGTCACAGAGGAAAAATATATTTGTAATCATAATTGGGTGATTATTTTCTGCTTAAGCAACCATTAAATAATTTTTAGAGCAAACCTTTTGGGCCATAGTCATGAACCCCTAAATAGGAACCACTCTAATCAGAGGAGACAACCTATATGGTGGAGTGGTAGCCAAGGAGACATGTTTTGGCAGTAAAGTCAGATGACTGGAGTTAGTGTGTAATTGATTAACATATTCTTTCTAGGAATGGTAGTGTTGATTAGTGTTCTCAGAGTGTCAGGCACCATCAGGCAATCTGTTTAAGGCCTGAGTGTCACTAGTGATGTTGAATAATGCACATTTTGGAGAGAGCATAGTGTATTGGAAAGAGCACATCATTGTGAGTTGGGAGTTTCAAGTTCTGGCATTTCTATTTGCTAATTATATGACCTTGGATGAGTCACTTTACACCTCAATTTTATCAAAAGCTTTGGAATCACTGTTGGCTATGAAGAGAACAGTTTCAGGTTGGGAAGTTAGATCGCAAGGGATTGAGAAGTAATGTGAGGGTTGCTGAGTCTTTCTAGGCATTTGGTAACAAAAAAAAAAAGGACAGAAAAATATTGGACAATAGCTTGAGTTGATGGCAGGGACAAGCTAAGGTTTTTCTAAGAATGTAGCAGACTTGAATACATTTATAGCTAGTGGAGGAAGATTCAGAAGATAGGGACAGAATGAAGATGAAAGAAAGAGAAAGAATGATCCATTCATCAAGTCTGTGGAGGAGATATGAGAGGATGGGATGGAGGGCAAAGAGAAAGGCCATCCTTTTCATGTATAGAGGAATAAAGTCTATCAGCCGGCCCTTACCCACATTGGAATTTCTCATACAAGATGGTCAATAGTTGGTCATCCAGCCTGTGTGTGAGATCATCCAGTGATGGAGAACTCACTGTATTTCTGGAGGCAATCCATTCTGTTTCAGGAAAGCTCTGATTGTTAGAGGATTGTTCTCTAATGCATCGTGCTGAAATTCCTCCTTCATCTTCTACTTGGTCCTCTTTCTGCTTTCTGGAGAAAAGGAAAAAAGACGAATAAAAATAAAGATGAATGAATCATAGAAAATAATGCCTCTTTCACCTAATAGTCCCTCAAATATTTGAATCAGTTAAAAAGCATTTATTAAGTGCCTACTATGTTCTGGGCACTGTGCTAAGCCCTAGGTATACAGAGAAAAGCCAAAGGCCGTCTCTATCTTAGAGGAGCTTACAATATAATGCAGAATTTGAAGACCATTAGTTGATCTTTTCCTAAGTCTTGTCCTTTTCAAGATTAAACTGATCTAGTTCCTTTGAGCAATACTCACATGGCCTGGTCTTCAGGCTTTTTACCATTCTGCAGAAGAATGGAAAATCAGTCAAAAAGTATTACTTAAATGCCTGTTATATACTAGGTACTGTGCTAAGCACTGGAGATACAAAAAGAAATTAAAAAAACAATCTCTGCCCTCAGGGAGCTCACAGTCTAATGTGGGAGACAACAGCTATTTAGCAACTAGCTCTTCCACACACCCCCAAATGTACATAGGACATACTCTTAAACTTAATCATCTTTATTTACATTTTCTCCATCACTTTCTGAAGTCTTCACAATCAACCAAGTGTAAAATCAAGCCCTGATTGTGCCCATCCTGACTCACTCCAGTTTCAATATCTTTCATAAATGAGAATGATCAGTTGTATTCAATCTGATCCTGCTAATTTCACAGGTCTTCATACAGCAGCTGAGAGATAAAGGAATGATGGGAGCTCTGACAATTGGCAGTCAATACTTGCGTATTTGCATTGGTTCTATCGGCCTCCTCTTTTATCTGGAGCTAAGAGGCCTAGCCTTTCACCAGGTTCTGATAACACCCTTTTCTATCTCAGTGTTTCTGAAACTAATTTGACCAGGAAACAGTCTGGGGAATGAAAGATATTGCCAAAACTCACAGAAGTTGGCCTTAGAATATGAAGTTCCTCCAGGATAAAGGAAGTTTGGTGAAATTTTAGAACAAATTATGTCTATTTTAATACCCCTCAAATTGGCACATATAATAATCATTTTTGAGAGAGATAGGGACTTCATTGATGAAGGGAAATCCCTCTGCTACTCCAGATTGGCACCTTATCTTTCATTTACAGTCTTGGAGAATTACCTAGGACACTAAAAAGTTAAATGACTTACCCAGGAATCCAAGTCTTCTGGGATCTGAGGGCTAGCATTGACCTCCTTGCACAAAACTCCATATTTCATGCAGTGTAAAGCATCTGAGCTCTGTCCAACATTGATGTCAAACCCAAATACAAACTAATCCCTGCTGATCACCTACTGATTTAGAAAACCACAGACTAACATTATCTCTATTGTATTGTATTTTCATTTATTTTGCCAAATATTTCCCAATTACATTTAATCTGGTTCTGGCTGCTTTTCTCAGTTTTGAGGGCTGCTTGGGGCCTGGGAGCCAGGAGTTTTATGCCTCTGCGGTGGAGCACAGTAAATTGCAGGACCAGTAGCATCCTTCTGGCTGTCTCATCTCTATCATGGACATTGCCCCTCCCCACGCCCACTTGAATATGCCTTAGCATACTGCACAGTTTGCTCCTGAGCAGGGCCTGCTTGCAGATTACTTTTCTCTCCTCTTTTAGCACTTCTATGTACACATAGCTTCTTTGTAATATCGATTTATTAATTGAATGCATGAAAACTCAGTCTCTCTGCTTACTCTTCTCTTTTCTATTGTCTCCCTAGAGCTTGAATGATGCATTGAGGTAGTCAGCTATTAGCAGACAGGGATATCCTTGAGCAAGCGGACCAGTCAACTTTTCAAGCCAGATGACCCTCGGGCCTGGAATATTCTCCCTCTTCATTTGTGCAGGCCAGTAGGAGGAGTTTGAGGAGGATTGACAATACTGCTCACTCCCTCTTAAAAGTCAGTAATGAGCATTTATTAGGCACCTACTATGTGCCCGGAACTGTGTGCTAAGTGCTGGGGACACAAAGAATGGTAAAAGACAGTCTCTGTTTTCAAGGAGTTCCTAATCTAATGGAGAGGATGGCAAAAAAAAAGTTTGTACAAACTAAATACAGGATAAATAAGAAATAATTAGTAGAGGGAAGGCACTAGAGGGGTTGGGAAAGGTTTCCTGTAGAAGATGGGAGATAGAGATGAGGAGTCAGAGCATTCCAGTTATGAGGGAGAGTCAATGAAAATGCCCAGAGATGAGAGAGCTGTTTTATTTGTGGAACAGCCCGAAGACCAGTGAAACTGGATCAAAGAATACAGATTGGGGAGTAAGGTGTAAGAAGACTAGAAAAGTGAGGAGTGGTGGTGGGACTGGAGACTAGGACTCTGAATATCCGAGGATTTTGATTCTGGAGGTGATAGGGAGTCCCTGGAGTTTATCAAATAGGCAGGGTGAGCTGGTCAGACCTTTGCTTTAGGAAAATCGCATTGGGGGCTGAGTGAAGGATGGGTTGAAATGGAAAAAGTGGGGCAGATAGACCAACCAGAAGGCTATTGCAATAAGCCAGGCATAAGGAGAGGAGGGCCTGTACCAAGGGGGCAGCAGTGTCAGAGGAGAGAAGGGGGTATATTCAAGAGATATTGCAAAGGTGAAAGTGACAGCCCTCGAAGCAGGTTGAATATGGGTGGTGAGAGATAATGAGGATTCAATGCTAACACCCAGGTTGCAAGTTTGGTGGACTGGGAGGATGGTGGTGCCCTCCATAGTAATAGGGAAGTTTGTGAAGAAAGATAATGAATTTACTTTTGGATATGGTGACTTTAAGATGCCTACTGGATATCCAGTTTGAGATGTCTGAAAAGCAGTTAGAGATGCAAGATTAGAGGTCAGCAGATAAAGTAGGGCTGGATAGATAAATTTGAGGATCATCAGCATAGAGATGGTAATTGGATCCATTTGGGCACTGATGAGATCACCAAGGGAAAGAGCATATGGAGAGAAGAGAAGAGGACCAAGGACAGAACCTGTGACACATAAAATGAAAAATAAGTGGATCTTATGATGTCATAGATGAAGAGCCTGAAACCACTTAGTTCAGCCCACTCAATTCACATATGAGGAAACCGAAGCAGATGAAGTTTAAATGACAAAGTCTTGCTTGGTCCCCATGGGACAATCTTCAAAGGTGGCCCATGATAGTTCAACCTAATTCTTTCATTCATTAAAAGAGCAATTAAATAATCATCTTTGTGTAGATTATTTACCTAATGTGTAGAGTGCTGAACAAGGAGGCTAGAGATGTGGATTTTGTTCCTGGCTTTGCCACTAACTATCGCTGTGGCATTGGTTAAATCACTTCACCTCTGTAAATCTCAGTTTCTTCACATGTAAGATGGGGGTGGGAGGATTTTAAAAAATGAATTCCCAGAACTGGGAATGCAGGCCTCTCACTTGGTGACTCTGCTTTCTGAAGTTCTTTTGAGCTTCTCAATATACTCAAAGTTCAAAGAGGTTAGAAAAATACACAAAAATGTGTTAAGTAAATGCAATATGGCACAGTGGAAAGAATGCTGAATTTGGAATCAGATGGCCTAAGTTCAATATCTGATGTTACCTATGTGACTTCGGACCATCTGCTTAGCCTTTCTGAGCACATTTGTAAAATGAGGGAGTTGGACTAAATGGCTTCCACCCTCTCTTCTAACTTGAAATCTTTGGTTCTCTGAATGACAGCCTTAAAATATTTGTGTAGGTTTTATTTTGCCCATTTATTGAAATTTTAGATTTAAAATGTTTGCCTGGTTTGGTTAGTGGTTGGTCAGGCTGTACTGAACATTCATGGTATATTCAGTAGAGTGCTAGAATTTAAGTTAGGAAGTTCTGGGCTGAAGAACATCTCTGACCCTCATTAGTCATGTAATCAGGCACAAGTCATTTAACCTTTCTGAGATGTGGAGGGAGTAATTAGTGCCCAAGAGAACATTTAAATGAGGGAAGAGAAGAGGTAGCTATGGAATAACAATCCATCCCATGGGCAGTCACCTTGGGAGACAGGACTGTCCAGCTACTCCTAGTGTGACCCGAACTCTCATGCCACAGCTCAAGGACCCTGATATTCTCTAGAACCTGAGAGGAGACAGAGTACAGATGACAGGTAGGGGGGCATGACAGTGGGTACCAGGAGGAGATGGTACCATGGCATTAGATTCTTAGAAGGGAGTGGCTTAGAACAGGTGAAGTTCCTGGACCACCAAGGGGAGGAAGCACCCCATAATGATGACACACCCATGTTGATGCCCACCCCCCTCCATGTTGGTGTCTTGGAGCAAAGACCCAGTATTCATGCTAATCAGGGTTCAGGGAAGGAAAGGTGGGATCTGCTCACACGTGTGAAATCCTTCCAAGATAAAGCTATGGAGATGAATAGTTGGGGAGGGGGAGTGTTAAAGGAGGATGAGCCGAGCTAAAAATAGGGGAGTAACGTGTTTGGGGGTTGAGGCTGAAGTGAGGTTGGAGCGGCCTCGAGGAGATAGGAAGGGGGCAGGGAGCTAAGGCTGGGCGGGGCAGGTGGCAGAGGGAGGGGTGAGAGGAGCTCGAGCCGGGCTGTCCCGGGCTGTGCTGGTGGGAGCCCAGGCTTGTCATTGCGAGCCTTAAGGATTCTCTCCCGCTTTTGGCTCCGTCCGGGAACCGCCCGCGCAGGCAGGGAGGTGAAGGGCAGGGGACAGAGAGACCTGGAGCCCCTGCCCATGAAGAGGCCGAACAGAGGAGCTTGCTGCTGCTGTTGCCGGGCGTCCCGCAGGGCGCACCAGGCTCCCTACTGCCTAGGGGACGCTGCCCAGGTACCGGCCCCGGCATCGCATCCCCTGCGGGAGCGGGAGGTGAGAGCCCAGGACTGGAGCTGGGCGGCGGCCGCAGAGGAGGAGGAGGAGGCGGCGGCGGCTTTGGCAGCGGCCCCGTCACGAAAAAGGTGAGTGCCATGGGCACGGGGAAGGGAAGGCCGGGAGGTGCCCAAGATTAGGGTAACGGCGCTAGGCTTGAGCAGAGATGGCGAGCTGAATCTCCGCCCGGGGTGGATGGGTAGGGGGCGCAGATTTGGGACTGCCTAGGGACAGAGAATGCAAGGACGGGTGGGTAATGAGAGCAGAGGATGAGCCATGGGGAGATGCTGAGCGCAGGGATGAGCAGCCTGGGGGAGTCAGAGGACATGTACGGGGTTGCTTGGGCAGGATCTGACCCTGGGCGAGATTGGCCTTCCTCTTCAACCTTCAGCTGCTGAGACAGGCAGGATGGGCAAGGTTGAGGTTGAACCAGTGGAAGGGAAAAGCCCAGGGAAAAGACTGGCAGGGAAGGCGGGGCGCGTGGGATCGAGGTACAGAGTCAATGTAGAAGATCGAAAATGTGTGTGTGGAAAGAGTTGAAGGAGTGTGGCTTTCTCTTGCTCTCCTTCCCTTTTGGAATTTCTCATTGGGATGGCTAGGGTGAGAACAATAGCCCCTCGTGGGTACCAAGACTCCTTTTCACCAGTGTCTATATGAAGAAGGGCAAATTGAGCTAGTGCCAAAACTGAATCTGCTAGCTGGTGGGGAGGCTGGTGCACAAAACGCGCCAGCTAATCCTAACGCTTCTCTTGCTCTTTGTTCGACCATGGGTTCTTGGGAGGCGGATGCCTTCTGTGGGCACTGGGGTTCAAAGAAGAGACGAATGACTTGTAGGGATTATTGCCTCTTGCTCGGTAAGCATTTCCGTTAAAGAAATGCCACCTATTCCCGTTAATCAGCAAGGATAATTGACTCCTAGGCCCAGCTCTACTATTAACTAGCTATGCAAGCTTGGACAAGTCACTTTCTTCATCTTGAAAAGTAAAGGGCATAATCTCAACTGTCCTTTCCATATCTAAATCTCAACGACTAAATATTTATTAGATACCCTATGCTCAGCCCTTAGACCTTTTAATTAACTGTGCAGCCCAACACCCTAGAATCTATTTATCCCTTACCTTCTACTTTTAAGCTGTCATTTGATGTATAAACAGAAGAGCAGGGATGTTTGGTAAGACCCATGTGTATATTAAAAAGAAAACAACAACCAAAACCTTTCAGTTTGCTGCTTAAGAAAGTATTTAAGTGAAACAATGGGTTTTAAAAAAAATTACCCTGTATAAATGCTGAGATAATTTCTTTAGTTTGACTTTTCATAGATTTCAAATTCGACAAATGAACTATGACTGAAAGCAAAAAGTTAGTTGATACTTTGAAATACATATGCATATGTACAAATACATACATACACATTTATTGGCATAATTAGTTAGCTGGAATCTTTTTTTTAATCTCAGGAAACAGATAAAAATTTCATAATATCACTAAAGACTGTTTGTTATCCTGCCATTTAATTAAAGTGAATAACCAGAAATATGCATTTTGCTAATTATTTTTTCTCAAGCACAAGCAATTTTTAAAGAATTTGAAATTCTCATCTAACGTGTTAGAAAGTACTTCCTAGGACAATTTGGATCTTAAGGGAAAAAGTTGAGTGACAAAAAGGATATCTAAGCAAGAACACGCATTTTAAAGTTTCTTGAGTATCCTGGAGTGTATACTTTTAATCTTGAAAGAAATACTTGGAGTGTAATTTTAAAAGTTACAATACAAGAGATACAAGATTAAATAGGCAAAATTGGAAGAAAGAACACTGCCTTTAGAACTAATAATACTTCTATTTACCTAAATGCCTACCAAATTGTATAATTAATGCCCAGTTTAGCTCAGTGGGTGGGTAGAGCATGAAACTCTTCATGTTAAGGTCATGTGCCAGGTTGGTGGTATGGCATTTTGGGGAGGCAACATTGAGCAGTTCTGTTAGTGTGGAATCTGGCATCAAAGGATTGGGTTCAAATTTGGACTCTGCCACTTACTATCATTATGACCTTAAGGACATCCCTATCTCTCTGGGCCTGCAAAATTTGGGGCTTGGTACAAATGATCTCTAAGTTCCTTTTTCCTCTTACCTCCTTTTGTGGGAGTCAGTGTGGTTTGGTGGGAAGTGTGATAGGTTTAATGTCAGGGTATCTGGGGTCAAATCCTTTCTCTGCATTTACTCCCTGTGGAACCATGGACAAATCACTGGCCATCAGTTTCCTGATCTATAAAATGGGGGAGACAGGAAGGTCTTGGGCTAAGTGAATATTGAGCTCTATTAAATTACTTCTGAAGTCCCTTCCAATTCTAAATCTATTATTTTTTTTTGCACTACTTTAGTTATAAAGACTCCTAATTCATTCAGTAGCATACTGCATGGTATATTTTCTCCAAGGTGTCATTAAAAAGATGAAGCAAAGAGCTTGAAATGACTTGTTTCTTCATTCTTTAACAGTTACGTTTTCATACAGAATTGAAACATGTTACTATTTATGAAATATGTATTTATGACTAGATAGATAGAAATGTGTTGTTTAGTTGTGTCCAACTCTTTGTGACCCCATTTGGGGTTTTCTTGGCAAAGATCCTGGAGTGGTTTGCATTTCCTTCTCCAGTTCATTTTACAAATGAGGAAACTGAGGCAAACAGGGTGAAGTGACTTGTCCAGGGTTATACAGTTAGTAAATGTCTGAAGTCATATTTGAACTCTGGTCTTCCTGACTACAGGTCCAGCGCTCCATGCAAAAGCCACCTAGTTGCTTTAGTTTTATTCACTAGACATGAAAAGGTATGCACTATTAATGCATTTTTAAGTCCTGTGCATATTTCTGATTACCTATTTTCATCGAAGGATGGAGTAACAGTACTTAATGAATTTTGCAAAACTTATTTGTGAATTGTTTTGTGATGTCACCAAAAAATCATTAATAGTGTAAAACAGGGGTCATGAATAATAGCAACTATCTCAGGGTTGTTTCGAGGATGAAATGAAATAATATTGTATAAACCTTAGGATAGTGCATGGCTCACAGTAGGCATTTAGAAAATGTTTCCTTTCTTCCTTCCTACTTCAATGTCTAAGTCTGGTCTTTTAAAATGTTAACTACTACTAGTAAGAGGAAGAACAATGCAGGGTATCCATACTAACAGATTATTCAAAAATAATTTATATGATTATTTTGGATGGAACATATGATGTTTATAAGAAGCACATTTACTTTTCTATTTATTAGGCTAGCAGTAAAATCTCATTCCACTTCCTAAACATGTAACAGCTGATAGCCCAGCAGTCTCCTGAGTGGCAGTGTAGGAGTAAAAATTTGACCTGAATAATCCACAAATTCACTCTATGGGGGAGGGGAAGTGTCAAAGATTTTCCATTCTTTGAAATGCTCCTGAATCTTCCCTAAGCCATGAATTGAGAAATCATGCTGCTGATTGGGGCTGCCCATAGTAACCCTAATTTTATTGTTGACTTAAACTGGACTAGATGGGAGCTGAAAATCCATTTGTAGAACCTTTTGTAGAATTGTAGACTGTGAGAGCTGGAGAAGGACTTCAGGGATCACCTAGCTCAGCCAACTTTCTCTTCCAAAGGAGGGTACAGTGGCCCAGAGAGGTGAATTAACTACACTAGGCTCATTCGACTAGTAGTTGTTAGTGGGTGAAGACTAGGATGTCATCTACCTTCTAAATCTCTGCCTGGTGCCATCTTATCTACTCGTGTGTATTGATTTGGGCATGTGGGAGCCCCAGAAGGGGCACTAGCATATTTCATAATGATTCATCTTTACCAGTTTTCCATCTTTGAGAATAGTTCCTTTTTTTTCCTTCCATTTTGTTACTAAGGAAGAAATGAGAAAATGTTTCTCCCTCCCTTCTTTACAGAGCTAGGGTTCTATTGTTGTACATAGAATTGCATTGGCTGCCAGACTCGTGTTTGTTTTGCTGAAGTGCCTTTTTCTGGTTTCTTTGTTACTGTGGCTGCTTAATGCCTAGTGTAGCATAGAAGGATATTTTCAGAATTGAAGGAGATGGAGAAAACAAAAGATAGCAATAATTTCTTAAAAAATTAAACTAGATTTTTTTCTTTTTGAAGTTTGAGGAAAATGTCATGTTTGTGAATTGGCTTCATCCATTTTGAAAGATCTCTAGCTCTTAAATGTCGAGTCTAACCTAAAACGAGATTTCTTTGGATTTGTCTTTAAACTCAAGTGGTTTGAAGATCAATGAAGGGAGGAAAATCATGTGATATAAAAGGAATGGTTCTGAAAGTGTACAACAACCCTGTTTTCTTGTGACCATGAAAATGAAGTATTGGGTACCCTCTTGGTGCATTCACCATGGAAGTTGAAGCCAACAATCATTATAGGAGTGTGCAAAAGGGTAGAAGAAAGCTATATTTTCAGGTTAGTGAAAGAATGAGAGTGTTGCGTGCTTCAGGACAGAATTTGGGACAATGCTCAGACAAGAGACAAAGAATTACAGCAAACCATTAGGTACATGGACACACAAAAGAGCAACCAGGCATGTGTGTACAACAACATGTGCATACATAATCATAGGACATCTTCTTCCAACTCCAGCTCAGAGGAGCAGAACGAGAGAAAAAGCAAAAATTTATCACAACAAAGTCTGTTGGGCATAGGATGCAGACAGAAGCGATAACATATTTTAGCAACATCCTAATTACCAAAAATATTGTTACATATTCCATCTGCTGAAGTCTGTATTGCTAGGTAAACCTTAACTCCAAAACCTGAAAGTATTCTGCTCTGAATTAATAACCTTAATATTTTTAAGGAGTATCTTTTCCAGATGAATTTCTTTTTAGAAGGAAACAAAAAAAAATGACTTTGCTAGTGATTAAATGGACTTTCTTTGAAGAATATGCCCAGTATGATGGGCAGAATGATTTAATGACAGTGCTGCTTCTTTTTACTTTAATTTCATTATAAATTCAATTCAATTCAGCAAACATATATTCAGTGTTCATTTGGTGCTATTAGGGGCCAGGTACTTGGCAAGTGCTGGGCATAACAGACAAAAATAAAATAAGTATCTGTCCTTGAGGAGCTTACATTCTTCGGGAGGAGGGAGGAAGCACATATAAATGTATGCACATATAGGTATATATACACATCCAGGTTATGTATACACACACACACACACACACACACATATATACATACATATATATATATATACACCCTGTTTCCCCGATAATAAGACCTATCCCGAAAATAAGCCCTTCCCTTACTGTGTAAGATTCCTCTAAAATAAGCCCTCCCCCGAAAATAAGCCCTATTGAGATTGCTACTGTAGTGAAGGTGATCCCCTGCGCTACACACTACATTATGATACCCTCTGTATGCACCGTCCCCCCCCCCCGTTGAAATGCACGCCGCGCTCCAAGCTGCATCCAATCAGAGCTGCAGCAGTGAGCGCGTCATCCTGTTCTTCCCCAGTGATTTGCTTATTGAATAAAGGTACATTTTTTTGTTCACATTTACCTGTTTATTAAAATTGCTGTCAATGTTCATTAAAATAAGCCCTCCCCTGAAAATAAGCCCTCTGGTGTTTTTCTGTCCAAAAAAATAATAAGACAGTGTCTTATTATCAGGGAAACACGGCATATAAATAAGTGTGCATATGTGTTTATATGTTTCTGTATATCTATTTATCAGGGAAAGCTAGGTGACAGAATGGATAGAATGCTAGGCCTAGAGTCAGGAACACTTATCTTCCTGAGTTCAAATCTGGCCTCAGACACCTACTAGCTGTGTGACCCTGGGTAAGTCACTTAACCCTGTCTGCCTTAGTTTCCTCTTCTGTAAAATGAGTTGGAGAAGGAAATGGCAAACCACTCCAGTATTTTTGCCAAGAAAACCCCAAATGGGGTCATGCAGAGTTGGACATGACTGAAAAATGACTGAACAACAAATCTTTCTTATCTAGCAATATATTCAGCCCTATTTCCCCCCTGAGTTCTAGACCTGCATTACCAATTGCCTCTCAGACACTTTGAATTGAATGTGTTTATCTCAAACTCAACATGTCCAAAATGAATTCATTACTCTTTTCCCATAACCCATTTTCTATTTCCATCAAAGGCATGTTCATCCTTCTGGTTACCCAGATTTGCAAACTTAGAGTTGCACCATTAAACCCCTTACTCTCCCTCACCCTACTTATCCAAAAAGCCAAGTCTTGTTGACTAGACCTCCATAGTATCTCTTACATCCCTTCCCTTCTCTCTACTTACATCACAATCACCCTCATTCAAGTCCTCATCATCTTTCACCTGGAGTATTTCAGTAGCCTTCTAACTGATTTTCTTTCTCAAGTCTTTCCTGTCTCCAGTCCATCCACCAAAGTGATTTTCAAAAAGCACAGACCTGATCATATTACTCCCCAGCTTAATAAATTAAAGAGGCCCTCTATTTACCTCTAGAATTAGGTAACAACTCCCCCATTTGGCCTTTAAAGCCCTTCATAGTTGGACTCCAATCTCACCTTCTAGCCTAATTATATATTACTGCTCTTCATGCTTTCTACAGTTCAGCCAAATGAGGCTTCTGCCCTTCTTCACACAGGACCCCTCCATCTTCCATATTCAGATCTTGGCTCTGGGCATTTTCTCTGGCTATCCCCAGGCTTGGAATGCCCTCCCTTCTCAACTCTACGTACTGCCTTCTGTTAAGTCCCAGCTAAAATTCCATCTTCTACAGGAATCCTTTCCCAAACCCTCTTAATTCTCAGCCTTCCCTTATTTAATTATTTTTTACTTATCCTCTATATATCTTGTTGGTACATGTTTTTTTTTCTTCATTGTCTCCCCCCTTAGATTGTGAGCTCCTTGAGGGCAGGGACTGTCTTTGACTTCCTTATGTATCCCCAATGCTTGGCACAGTGCCTGACACAGAGGTGTTTAATAAATCTTTATTGACTGTCTCCTGCTCCTCAGGGTTCTAGATTATCCTAAAGAGGTTGGGGGAGTTTCCTTCTCTACTACCATCTGCTTGAGGCCACACCAGCTATATTCCCCACCACCCAACTTTTAGGTTACAATGGTTTCATTTTCATTTAGCTTTCACAGAGGGATAGTTACTTGGAAGATGGAACAAAATACAAAGATTTCTTCCTAATACTTCAGGGACATAATGCCCCTATGCATAAAGAAAGGTTGGAAGCATAGAGAGTGCCCCAGCTATACGTAGTGGGAAGTCTCCTCAGTGATAGCCTATGCCCCCAGATAGGGCTGATACTGTGGCTGTAGATGCACAGCATAGGAAGTGGTTCTAACTATATGAAGTACCTGGCCCCCATCCTCCAGACCTCGTTCTGACATGCAGTTGAACACATCTTTTTAAAGAGTCCTATTCTGCACGATTCAGAACATTCCCATCACCTTCAGTTCCACTCACTTTCTTTGGAGCCTTTCATTGTCAAGATCTGGGCAAAAACTCAGCTATCCAAAAGAAAGAGCTGCTTGTTTAGGCCAGTGTTAACATTTGTTAAAGCCACTTAATGGGCGCAGCCCTAAGTAAGCAGAAAAAAACACGGACTTTAAAGGTTAGAGACACATGCAAGCAGGAACCCATCCAGAGGAAGAGTCACATTTGAAAGTTTGCTTTTAAAAGATGTTTACTTAAAGGCAACATGGCATTGGATTTGAACAACAACAATAATAATGATATAAATGGCATTTTTAGGGCACTTTAAGGTTTACAAAGCCCTTTACATATGTTAACTCATTTGATCCTTATAACAGCTTTGTGAGGTTGCTATACTCATCCCCACTTGACAGATAAGGAAACTGAGGCACAAAGAGACATTAAGTGACTAGCCCAGGGTCACCTAGCTAGGGAATGTCTGAAGAAAGATTTGCACTAAATTCTTCCTGATTCAAAATCCGTGGCTACATCTATTCCACCACCCAATTGCCTCTGTAAGCAAGAAGATTGTTGTTCAGTTGTTCTATGGTTGTGTCTGACTCTGTGACCCCATTTGGGATTTTCTGATTGGAGATACTGGAGTGGTTTGCCATTTCATTCTCCAGCTCATTTGATAGATGAGGAAACTGAGGCAAACAGGGTTAAGTGACTTGCCCAGGGTCACAGAGCTAGTAAGTGTCTGAGGCTAGATTTGAACTCAGGAAGATGAGTCTTCCTGACTCCAGGACTGGCACTCTTTCTGCTGTGCCAGTTTAAATCCTGCCTCAGACAATAGTTGTGAGATCCTGGGCAAATCACTTAACTCTTCTGTGCCTCACTTTTCTATTCTGTTGTTTTGTCCTTCATTCCCAAAGAGGACCAATGACATAAGGAAGGTGATGTCTTGACTTGCAAGTGAATTGGATTTAAGTGAGGCAGAGCTGTGCAAAGTCATCAGCCTCACTCTCCCCTCGACACAGGTCAAAACTACTGGCTACAGCCCCAGATGCAGTGGGAGACCATGGCCTTTTTAATCTAAGGTCTTTGCCAGATCTCGGTTTGTCTGAGTCAATGCCCATTCAATAATTAAAGGCTAGGTAAGAATTGAAAATGAAGGTGTTGGATTCAGCCTCCAAGGTCATTTTCAGCTCTAAATCTATGATCCTATGTTTGCCCTCCTTCCAAATGGATTCTAGTTCTTAAAATTATTGCCTTTCAATAGTAGGTATGAGATTTTACTTTATTTTATTTTCATTTTAAAAAATATTTCTTTCTTTCTCTACAGTGTCATGGAAATGCCCATAAGTCAGTCGGTAGTATCTTTTGCTAGCATAGCTATAAAACAACTTATTGATCTTGGATTTGACCAGTTGTTTTGGACATCGTCCAGATGTCTTGGATGTTGTCCAGATGGTTATCGGAATTCGCAAGGGTTTCATA
The DNA here is from genome assembly GCF_028583685.1 of Petaurus breviceps papuanus. NCBI lineage: Eukaryota > Metazoa > Chordata > Mammalia > Diprotodontia > Petauridae > Petaurus > Petaurus breviceps. The sequence goes on along the minus strand of NW_027185798.1, from coordinate 35,058,338 downwards.
GGTTCTGCTGTTTAAGAGACATGCTTCTGCTTTTCAGCTAAACTGACCAGCACAGGTGTTTGGTGGCACTATCTTAAAATCCATCTGAGTGTCTGGATTTTCCCCAACTATGAGGAATCTCCAGAGGGAAGTCCAGGAAGGCAGGTGGTCTCATGTTTATGATCATTCCATTGTCACATCTTTCTGGGATCTGGTCCCCGGAGTCCCTCACTGACCCAAGTCTACCTATATCCTTGCACGTAGTGCTTAATAAATGTTTATTGGCTGACTGTGTGACAGTGGGCAAGTCACATAACCTCTTGGACCTCAGTCTCCTGTAGCGGCAAGCACCCCAAGCGTCCTCAGGGTTTGCTGCCACCACAGGTTCTTGGATCTGCTTTGATAAAGGAAAGCAACTCAAAATGGGTTAACAAGCTTACTTTAATAAGTCAGACATATATCATTTACCTAGTTCAGGGGAAAAAGGTTAGCACCCTGAACTTCAGAATACACAGGCAGAATTATCAAGTCAGAGAAACAGATCAAGTAGACAGATTTCCAAACTGTCCAACCATTACATCCATACCATACAACATCTGGGTTTCAAAGCTGGGAGGCTCTGGACAATGGCTAGCCCAGAGTTTCATCAAATCACAGAACACTTCTCAAAGTGAGCCCCCAAAACAAAGCTACACATCAGGGCTTATATAGCCTTCTCCTGGCTCAGAGAATGTAACAACCTTATCGACTCACTGGCCAATCAAGAAGTATCAACTGAGAAACAAGCCTCCCACCCCAGGCTCCAGGTGCACTTTAGCCTAGGGGCAGGGAAGATCTTCAAATTTACATTCCCATTACATCTCCTCATCTGTAAAATGGGAATAATAAAACCTGTAGTACCTCTCTACTTGGTTGTCATGAGACTCAAATGAGATAATGTATATAATAGTGCTTTTCAAACCTAAAAGTGATCTATAAATATCATTTATCAATATGTTTCTCTCTGCTGTATGGCAATAATCATCAAATAACCTGAGATATGTGCTATGTTTAAGAAATAGTGCAAGAAATAATGAAAAATAACTCAGTCCTTTTCTCTGTGTGGTTGTTATTCCAATTCAGAGAAGAAAGGGGGTGGCAGCAAAAAGCAAACAAAAAGCCAAAACCAAAACCACCAGAGGGAGACACCAGAGAGAGAGTCTTTGTTCTTGGCTGTGGAGGAAAAGGTATTAACTAATGATGTGTCATGTGGTACCTTGGGCTCTGCTATGGCTCACCGACAATTTTTTCAAATCCTGTACTAAAAGCTAGTATTGATAAAGTGCTTTAAGATTTGCAGAGTATGTATCTATGTATGTCAGGTGACACAGTGAATAGAATGTTAGACCTGGAGTCAGAAAAACCTGAGTTCAAATCCTGCCTCAAACACTTGACTATGTGTTACTTAACTTTTCTCAGCTCCAGTTTCTTCATCTGTGTAATGGGGATGAAAATAATAGTACCTACCTCCCAGTGGTGTTGTGACGATAATGCAAGGTCATAACTGCACAGTGCTTTTCAAGTCTTAAAGCTTTATTATCATGTCATATCATATGGTTCTTATGAAAAATCTAAGAGGTAGGTGTCATTATAATCCCCATTTTATAAATGAGGAAACTGAGGCAGAAAGTGACTTGTTGAGAATGCCATAACTAGTAAGTGTCTGAAGCTAGATTTGAGCTCAGGTCTATGCAGACTCCCAGTCCAACACTCTCTCCCCTGTACATCTAATTATATATCTATATATCTGTCTATATATATATATTTTTTTAAGCAATCGGGGTTAAGTAACTTGCTCAAGGTTACACGGCCAGTTATTTCTGGGTGTGGTGCTGAGTATCTGAGCCCGGATTTGATCCAGGTCATCCCGACACTGGAGCTGGTGCTCTTACTCGCTGAGCCACCTGGCCGTCCCTAAGCAATTGGGGTTAAGTAACTTGCTCAAGGTTACACGGCCAGGTGTTTCTGGGTGGGTGCTAAGTGTCTGAGCCCAGGATTGGATCTCCAGGTCTTCTCAACACTGGAGTCGGTGCTCTTACTCTCTGTGCTACCTGGCCGCCCCTAATTAGCTATATTCTATTACAGGGGTGGGGAACCTCTAGATCCTCAAGTTCGGCCCTTTGACTGAATCCACTTGAGGACCTAAAGGTCACATGTGGCCTTCAGGCCACAGGTACCCCACCCCTGTTTCAGCATTTTCTCCTAAGCTGATCACCATTGTGGTTGGGTCTTCCAGTTCTCACCCTCTGGATAGTTCAAAGTGGTGGGTAAAATCCTCTTTGTCACACTTCATGCCTGTTCAGAATGTATCATCAAAAGCAATAGTGAAAGTTTAGAGAGAAGTAGAATCAGCATGGCCTCATCACTTCCTTTATCAATAGGCTGGCTAAAATGGTAGGACAGGGAATTGCTACAGTTGTAGTTTACCTAGATGTTAGCAAACCATTTGTTAAAGCTTGTGGGAAAGATGGAAAGAGGTGGGAGATATGATGGCACAGTGAGCTCTACTCATAACTGGCTAAATGCATGCAATCAAGAATAGTTATTAATGGCTCAATGTTCAATTAAAAGACAGTCTCCCGGGCAGCTAGGTGGTGCAATGAATAGAGCACCCCACCCCTGGAGTCAGGAGGACCTGAATTCAAATCCAGCCTTAGACACTTGACACACTTACTAGCTGTGTGACTTTGAGCAAGTCACTTAACCCCAATTGCCGTCCAAAAAAGCAAAAAAAAAAAAAAAAGGTGGACTCCAATGGAGTACCCAAGTGATCTGTGCTCAGTCCTGGGCTGTTAACAGTTTTATCGGTGACTTGGCTAAAGATATAGATGATGTGCTCATTAAATGAGCAGATGACCCAAAGTTAGGAAGCAGTAGTTAACATCCTAGAGGACAGGTTCAGGAACCTAGGAGGACCTTGACAGATTGGAATATTCGATGAACATTAATAAGATGAAATTCAGCAGGTATAAATGTAGAGTTTCATGCTTGGATTAAAAAAATCAACTTCAACAAGATGGAGAGACTTAGTTATTCAGCAGTTTGTGTGGAAAATATCTCTGTTTTAGTGGGTTTTTAAGTTCAGTAAGAGTTAACAGTGGGGGGCGGCTAGGTGGCACAATAAATAGAGCACCAGCCCTGGAGTCAGGAGGACCAGAGTTCAAATCCAGCCTCAGACTATTAACACTTACTAGCCATGTGACCTTGGGCAAGTCACTTAATCCCAGTTACCCTGCCCTCCCCCCTCCAAAAAGAAAAAAAAATTGAAAAAAATAAAATAAAAAGAGTTAATAGTGTGACCTAGCAACCAATAAACAAAAATTAATGTGGCCTTATGCTGTGTTAATAGAAGAATAGTACCCAGTGTGAACAAAGTAATATCTTGGGTTTCCTTTTCTGTATAAAGGGGGTAAATGATACCTATAGTCAGGAAAGTGCTGGTTTGTTTTTGTTAAATCATGTCTGACTCTGCATGACCCTTGAAGGTTTTCTTGGCAGAGATATTGGAGGGGTTTGCCATTTCTTTCTCCAGGTCATTTTATAGATAAGATAACGGAGGCAAAAAGGGTGAAGTGACTTACCCAGGTTCACACAGCTAGTGATTGTCGGAGGTTACATTTGAACTCAAGTTGATGAGCCTTCCTTACTTGGGGCCCAGCACTGTGTGCACTATGGCACCACCTATCTGTCCAGACACACTTTTTTTTTTTTTTTGCCTTTTGGAGGGCAATTGGGGTTAAGTAACTTGCCCAAGGTTACACAGCTAGTTTGTGTGTGTGAGTGTGTAGGTGTTAAATGTCTGAGGCTGGAACCGAACTTGTGTCCTCCTGACTCTGGGTCTGGCACTTTACTCACTGTGCCACCTAGCCGCCCCTGCCCAGACACACTTTTAAAGTTAATCTGAATAATTAACACTTTTCTTAAGTAAGACTGGACAATTGACTAAACAAGAAATCAATTTCTGACTTATATCATTTGCAATTTCTGAGGTGTAAATGTTCATACTCTGCCCATAGTACCTACATCATGGGATTGTTGTATGGATCAAATGGAATAAGGTATAAGATATCCCAAAAATCTTAATGTGGTTTTTAAGCTTCTGTAACTTTTTTACATAATTTATATAAAGCTTAGGAGTTGAAACTTTGGTGGCTTGAAACTGTCCTAAGACCTCTGGGATACACTGTGTGTAAAGCACTCCATTAACTTGGGTTGCTGTGGAAATGTCAGTTGTTACTCTTTGTTCTTAGCTGGTGTAACCACATCTAGAATCCTGCATGTGGTTCCGGCAAGCACTTTTGGGGAGGACTGAATATAAGCAGAAGTCAAACTATTCAGGTTCTTCAGAGAAGGCTGACCGGAGCAATGAGGGGATTTGAAACCATAAAACATATGACATGGAATGAATCACTTAATGTTTTGGGGTCCATGTTCCTTCATCTTTAAAATGAGATGGTTTGGACTAGATGACCTCTAAGGGCACTTCTAGATTTAAACCTGTGATCCTATGAACTGGGATTTAGATTGGAAAAGGAAAGACTACTCTATTTGAAATGTCAAATATTTGGAAACTCAAATATTTACCACTGTCCTGTGACTTAGACATGACTCCAGCCAGTCAGTCAGTCAACAAATGAGCATTTATTAAGTACCTACTATGAGCAAGGCACTGTGCTAAGTGCTGGGGATAAAAGGAATGGCACAAAAAGTCCCTGCCCTCAAGGAGCTTCTATTCTAACGCAAGGAGACAACATGCAAACATTGATGTGCAAAAAAAAAAGATATAAACAGGAGACAATCCTGTATACTGGAATTGGCAATTTCAGAGGGAAAGGCAGGAGCATTTCAGGGAAAGTCTTCTTGTAAAAGGTGGAATTTTAGCCGAGACTTGAAGGAAGCGAGGAGGTAGAGATGAAGAGGAAGGGTACCCCAGGAATGGGGAACAGCCAGTGAAAATGCAGAGTTGGGAGTTGGAGGGTATGCTTGGCGGGTAGCAAGGAGGTCAGCGCCACTGGCCGCAGGGCACACTGTGTGGAGGGGAGGAAAGTAGAAGAAGACTGGTCAGGCAGGTAGGGACAGAAGGTTTTTTTATTTGATCCTACAGATAATGGGGAGCCACTGGAACTTATTGAAAGGTGGTGGAGGCAGGGAGGGCCAAGCTGAGATTATATAATATAAATTTGTAGGGGACCCAGCTGGCCATTTTGTCATTCTTTCCCAACTTTCTAGAGCAGCACAAGGAGCAAAAGAAGCAAATGCTGGGAGTAATCCAGGGGTGGGCTTGGTGGGGCAAGATCATCAGTAGGATGAAGGGCCAAAGGACTCAAGAGTAGATATTATAGATAGATAGATAGATAGATAGATAGATAGATAGATAGATAGATAGATAGATAGATAGATAGATA
>NW_027185798.1:34981345-35052905 GCF_028583685.1 Petaurus breviceps papuanus | reverse complement strand
ATAGATAGATAGATAGATAGATAGATAGATAGATAGATAGATAGATATTATATATCTATGTATATTATATAATATATATAATATCGAGTTGAACTTATTCACCAAGGAGTCCAGATGGGGAAGGAGAAAAGCCTAGACTGTGCAGGGGTGATGGCCTGGGAAAGAACTGAGTGGTAGAAGGACTACAGGTTATGGAGATCACAGAAAACAAGGCTAGAGGTTATAAGGAATGAAAATGGAATGACGGAAAATATTACAATCAGATAAAGGCATTTCAGATTCATGAATGTAAATACAGAACATTTGTGAATGATGGTAAGATTAAGTATATAACTTTCTCTCTGTGTTGCTGAGGAATAGATCATTGGAAATAAGTAAATTGAGGAACTGGGAAGTTAGAGTGTTTGAGAGCTCATCAATATATATGTTGAAGTCCCCTAGTAGGAAGGCAGGAGTTGGGAAGGGGAGAAGGACCAGGAGCCAGGCACTGAACATACCAAGAAGGAAGGGGAATGACTTGGGAATTGGTAGATAACAGCTATCAGAATCTTGATTGGGTAATAAATATGGATTGACTGAATCTCAAAAGAAAAGAGGTCACTGAGTCATAGTGTTAGAGGGAGCATCTGAAAGTGACAATGGGGACCAAGGAGTATTCTAATCTCCCCATCAGTGATTCTAGGTTATGAGTACATATAACTGGTGCTAGAAATTGTGGCGAGGGATGCTGTGTCATCAGGAGAGGGCCAGGTCTCAGTGAGTGCCTGTGAGAGATGAAAGGAGTGAGAAAGGAAACAGTGAAGGATGAAAGCTAATTTGTTGCCTATGGAGCAGGCATTCCAGAGAGCATTGTAGGAGTTGGTAGATCTAGATTGGGATGTTGGGGAGAATTGGTTGAGGGGGATGGGAATGAGAGAACAGAAATTGGGTGCCAGTGAATAGGGTTTGTACAATGATAGTCGGGGATTCAGAATCCTTGGGAAAGAATAAATATGGCAAGGAAGTAGTATGTTTACTTACCATTGAGGAATGAGTTCAAGCAGATCATTCTCTCTGTGGACTAGGCAGCCAGTGTGGAGGTGAGGTAGGCTATAGAGTAAACCAGTACTACAGAGTAAGCAGCATGACTGAGCTTTCTCATGACATGCAGGTTCTAGTCAGGGACTCACCAATTATAAGTCAGCTTCAGGGTTGTCATTCTGGGTGCCGGGCGGCTGGTGTGCAGGTTCCAGGAGGCAGAACAAGAACCAAAGAGTGGAAACTGTAGGGAAACAAATTTTAGCTCAGTATAAGGAAGGACTTCCTAACAATTAGAGTTAATAGCCTTAGGATGGATTGTTATGAGGTGATGAATTCCTGGGAACTGGAAATAATCCTTTCAATTACACTGTAGAGGTTAAGATGGATATTAAGAAGGGGCTAGATTAGATGACATAATGAAATTCCCTTTAATACAAAGAACCTATGAATAACTTCTCACAGAAGTTACTTGGCAGATACTTGGGTCCCAGTTACCCATGTCTTTTTTTTTTTAAAGAATAAAACAAAAGATAATTGTACATGAAACTGCAAGTCTATTATGTATTACTTCCTATTCCTTTAAAATATATAATAAAATTATCATGGAACTTGTTTTTCCTCTTTTTTTCTTCCCACCCCATCTCCCAGCCTAGATATGGCTACCATTACATACATACATATATATGCACACACATATACATGTACACGCACACACACATACATATATATATTATCATTCTATTCAGACTTATATTTGTCAATTCTTTCTCTGGATACAGATAGTGTTTTCCTTCCTAGATCCTTTATAGTTAATTTTACCCATGCCTTTTCCCTCACCTATCCACTTATCAGCTCAGATCTGCTGCTGAATTATACATTCCTGCCCTAAAACAAATTCCTCTCACAAGTCCTCAAATATGATCAGAGGGGGTTATTTATAGATGACTCCTCCATGATGGACATGGACAGATGAGATGGAGATAGAGTGCAATATACACTTCTCTTTACAGTTTCACTCTAGGACCCCTCTTTCTGACTTGTTATTACTACATTTTTGCTGATCTCTAGGATCAGAAGTAGAAGGAATAGTTTTGCGTACATGCCACCTCTTCCATACCTACCTTGTTCAATAAAAATGTTCTTTGAAAATGTGGGGGATGGATTTTTTAATCAGCTAATGGAACTTACTATTTTAAGGGATCTTCTAGTGATCGTTTTATAATGCTATAATTGCCCCCTAACTCATCAGTGCATTTACCAAGGTTTTCATATCTTGGTTTGCTTCAGTCAGGGTATAACTGTATTTTTAAAAAATAATCTTGTACTACTTCCCTGTTTTGTGTTCAAGAAGTATCTAAGGCTCGTACAATAGAGTCATAGTGCCCAGAAGGAAGAAGGGGACAGTCAAACTATCTTCTGACCTGGGCAAATCATATGTTAAGTACTGTATTAAATTACAGGCCCCACACTTAAGGAAGAACACTGACAATCTAGAAACTAAGAAGAAGGAGACCCAGATGCTGAGACAACTGGAGATGGTGATGATGATGATGATAGCAACAAACCCTATGTACCCCTTACTACATGCCAGGCATGGTGCTAAGCACTTTGCAATTATTATCCCATTAGATCCTCACAACGACCCTGGAAGTAGGTGCTATTATTATAACCATTTTACAATTGGGGAAACCGAGGCAAGAAGAGTTGTCTAGGGTCACCCACCTAGTAAATGTCTGAGGTCTTCTTGACTCTAAGCCCAGTGCTCCATGCACCATGGCACCACATAGCTGCCATCGGAAGATCAGCCAGAGGAATAATGTTTAAGACTGAAGAAGAGCTGGTATAAGCAACAAGAGATTCTCTTCTTTCTCATCTGCCTCTCTACAGTTTCTACCCACTGTTCCTAGTTCTGCTCTCCGGCACCAGATTAATTTGATGTTAGGGAAACCTTCCCCTCATTAGAGATGTTCAAAAGTGGAACAGGATTCTTTGGAGGGCAGTGAGCTCCATGTCACTGAATGTGTTCATGGTGAGGCTAGCAAAACCACTTTTTTAGGACTATGGTGGAAGAGATTTCCATTTTGATAGTCCCCTCTAACTCTGTGATTCTGAGAAGAAGAAAACCTGCCAAGGTCCATCACCCTTGCAGCCTTTGACCAGGTGCTCTGGGCAGAATATGGACGCACTCAGGAGCTGTTCTCAAGGACACAGCTGATGTTGAATTTATGATGGGGCCATAATTGTTCTTTGCTCTGTTTCGCGCTTGGCATCTCAGGTAGTCTGCAGCACCATCTGACACATGACTTCCCTAGGGACGCAAAGAACACACTGGAACATAAATAAACACACAGGAAAAGTCACTCAGGAAATACCAGACCTCCTCCCCCATTCTCTGCTCCCTTTCTGCACCCACAGCCCTGCTCTAGCCATGCTGCTCAGCCATAAAGAGATCTCACCTGCCTCTAATCCATCAGCAAGACAGTCCGCTCTGTGGTTTCAGCATAAGGGCCAACTTAGCAACATCAGCTCAGATGTTCTCAACCCCACAAGTATTTATTAATAGTCTACAATATGGAAGACACTATAGGATAAGTGCTGGGGTTACAAAGAAAAAAAGTAAGACAAATTTATGAGAAAAGAGCCATCTTCCAACCAATTGTTGGTGGAGGGATATGAATCAGCATTTTTCAAGGGTACAAAGTTAAGCTATTCATAGTCACATGAACAAAAGTGCTCCAAATCACGAGTGATTAGAGACCTGAAAATTCAGGCAACATTGACCAAAAAAAGAAAATGACAAATGTTGGCAGGTCTGTGGGAAAATAGGAATATTGATGTACCTTTGATGGAGTTGTGAATTGGTCCAGCCCTTTTGGAAAGCATATTGGAGTTATACCCCAAAAGTTACTAAACTCTGTGCCCTTTGACCTAGACCAAGGATGGGGAACCTGCAGCCTCTAGGCCACATGTGGCCTTCTAGGTCCTTGGGTGCGGCCTTTTAACTGAGTCCAAGTTTTACAGAACAAATCCTTTTATTAAGGGGATTTGTTCTGTGAAGTTGGAATTCAGTCACAGGGCCGAACTTGAGGATCAAGAGGATCACATGTGGTCTCAAGATCACAGGCTCCCCACCCCTGACCTAGACATACCATTACTAGACCTATATACCAAAGGAATCAAACAAAGAAGAAAAAGTCCTATATGTACAAAAATACTAATAGCTGCTTTTTTGTAGTGTTAACTCAAAACTAGGGGGTCCCCATCAATTGGGAAATGACTGAACAAATAAGGATATATTAATATAATGGAATATCATTGGATGAATTGCATGGTTTCAGAGATACCCAGGAAGACTCGTTTGAATTGATGCAGAATGAAGTGAGAATAATTTATACTAAAATATTAATACTATAAAAGTGATGAGTTCTGAAACATTTAAGAATCCTGATCAACTCAATCCAGAGAACTGAGAATAGAAAATATTACCTACCTCATGGTAGAGAGGTGCTAAAGAGGGGATAGACTAATGTGCAGGCTGAGAAACATTTTTGAATGTGGCCAATATGGGAATTTATTATGCTTGACTATGCTTATAGAATACAAAGTTTTTATATTTATTTATTTTTGCTTTTTTTGCCTTTTGGAGGGTGATTGGGGTTAAGTAACTTGCCCAAGGTTACATGGCTGTTTTTTTTGTTTGGGTGTTAAGTGTCTGAAGCCAGAACCGAAATCAGGTCCTCCTGACTTCGGGGCTGGCGCTTTGCTCACTGTGCCACCTAGCCACCCCTATATTTATTTTTTAAAGTGGGGGTGGGGAGGTAGGAGGAAGCAAAAACAAATGCCTTGCTATTTTCTCTTTTTTTCCTTTTTCATGGTTTTTCCCTTTTGTTCTGACTTTTCTTTCACAACATGACTAATGTAGAAATATGTTTAATATGATTGTACATATATAGCTTATATCAGATTTCTAGACATCTTGGGAAAGGGGGAGGGAAGGGAGGAAGGAAGAAAAAATTTGGAACTCAAAATCTTATAAAAGTGAATATAGAAACCTATCTTTACATATAATTAGAAAAAAATGTAATGTTATTAAATGGAAAAAAGAAAAAAAGAAAAGTAATTGAAAAAAAAATTTATTTAACCTTAAAAAAAAGCGAGTTCCTAGACAGTCTCTGACCTCAAGGAGCTTACATTCTACTTCAATATACTGCCTAAGGCAGCTTCAGAGTGAGAGAAAATTTGATGAATGAATGAATGAATGAAAAGAAATTTATTAATGACAGACCCTGTGTTAAGCAACAGAATACAAATACAAGAAAGCAATAGTCCTTCCCCTAAAGATACTTACATTTTAATAGAGGGAAACAATACAGATAGGGGAGTGGTGGCCTGGAAAGTATGTTCTAGACTGGGAAATCACAGGAAAGTATGTAGACTCATAAGACAGTAATGAGATTTCATTTCCAGAAACAATGGTAGTACTGATTTGATAACTGTTTCCAGAGCAAGAGGAAATCATGACACATTATGTTTTACTGAGAAAGGAAGATTATAGAAAGGTGGCTGGGGAAAGCATGGTTGAGGCTCCAAGTTGGCTAAATGAGCTTTTACCCATCAGGGCAGCATGGCCCCTGTGGGGAATCCCCAAAAAAGAATGACTTAGTTTCTTCAGGATATGGTTCCTGAAAGTCTAGGTGGTATAAGGGGAAGTACCATGGTGGCAGGATGTCTTGCAAGAAGATGGACAAAGGGAAGATGTTTATGTCCTTGCAGACATGTCTTTTCCTCTTATGTACTTGTAGGAAGATCAGGCATAAAGATGGTAGGGAAGAAAAGGACAAGGGAAAGGCTTTATCAGGAGTGAAATATAAAGGTTCTAGGCTCAGTAATTCAACACAGACGTGCACTGTCAGGTGGGGCCCGAGCAAATTCCCTCCTTCTCAGAGTCCTAATGGTTACCCTGTGCAGCTGGGAGGGTCTTTCTACTATTGCTCATGGGCCCTCATCTGGTATCTGGTCTGATTCTCCCCATTGCCAACAACCAGCTAACATCTCTCCAATATTAATTAACCAATTAACTCAGCTTTGCAAAGAAATATATATATATATGTGTGTGTGTGTGTGTACACACACATTTGTATATATACATGTATATATGTATATGTACATATATACAGGTATGTGGATATGTGTGTGTATGTGTATGGTATAGTAAGGACTAAACTACAAAATATCCCAAACAGGGAATATATTCTCCTATACTATTATTACTGTTGTTAGTTTGTGAGATCCTTCAGTTTTAGGAGTATCTTTTGCCTCTTTCTGTATCCCTAACGCCTATCACATAGTAAGTACTCAATAAATGGATATTGACTGACTGATTATTCTGTTAGTCCCTGGAGAAAATGGACTCATAGTGTTTGCTGCAAATCATTTCCTCTATCAAATATACTTCTGGGTATGGCATAGTCATAGAGCAGGTCATTCCCTTGTTTGCAGGACCGAGTGTCTTGGCTGCAGGTTCCCATCTGGACTAGATTAAGCAGGCCTCTCTTTAGGGCTGCCTTGTCACTGGGCTTGGCTACTGCTGCTGCTGGCTTCGCTTGATAACGGGGTTCTTGATGCTTCTTCTAATCTTTGGAAGCTCATAAGGTCATAACATTGTTAGTCACCTACCTTCTCTGGTGTCAGCTGTTTGGAGTAATTAAAAGCTGGTACCCTTCTCACTTTTCTTTGCACCTCTTCCAGATCTTGCTTTCTGCCCCTTTCAAAGGGCTGGTTTGTACTAATGGCCTCTTCAATTATCCTCCCTGCCCTTCTGTTCACCTTTGAATTTTCTCTGAAAAGGGCAACTTGCTGGTTTTTCCACCTTCAGCTCTTTCCACATGAGGAGGAGGCCTACAGTTAAAGGTCTTGTCTTTTGCTTGCCCCTCTCCCCCACCTTGCCCTTGTATACGAGGTCTCTAAACCCAACCTACTTGCATCAGAAATAATGATGATCAATTTTCTCTCACTGTCAGATTTCAAAACCTTTCCTCAGATGACCTTATGATGGAAAGAATTGCAGAACCACCTTTCTGAGTTCAGTCTTGGGAAGGTGCATTGCTCTGGTCTCGACACTTAGCACAATATTTGGAAAACCGCAAGCATTTACTAAATGCTTGTTTACTGACCAGTTAATTGAAATTACTATCAGACCAGATAACCAGAGTCAACGCAGTGGGCATGGGAACTGTGAGCCCTTCATTGCTGGGCCTCAAGGTGTTGACATCTCCAAATCATCCTTCTCTACTAGTCTCAAAGTCTGTCTTGCTTCCCAAGGACTCTCTTTTCCTTTCTTGATTCTTGGACCTCAGGCATTCCTGCGTTAGATGGTCAGAAGTGTCACAGGCCATGGAGAAACTGGCCCTTAAGTCCCTAACAGAACTGCAATTTTTCACTGACCCCAAAGTACACAGCCTCAGATTCACCTTTTCCCCCCTATCTTTTACATAATGTTTCAATTTTACAGTCATATTTACTAAGGACATCAGATTCCCCACAGGCAGAGAATAACTTGCTGAGCAGTCATTTAAATACCTGTTCAAGCCCTTTCTGAATATGTCTTCCTCTTCCCAATCATAGATGGCTTCCAATCAAAAGTATGCTGGCAAATGTTTAACAACCAGCTCTCTGGGGTGTGTGTGTGTGTGTGTGTGTGTGTGTGATGTACATATAACATTCTAAGTTTAGTCTGTATTATTAACATTTTCTCCATTGCTTTCTCAAGTCTAGACCAGGATTGGGCAAAATGTGGCCGGCCTGTGTTCTCTTTTGTGTGGCCTGTGTGCTGAGAAAGATTTTGTAAAATACTTTTTCATTGGAAAACCCCCCAAATACCATCCAAAAACATGCAGTGGGCCAGATCTAGTCAGGGTGCAGTTTGCTGAATACCTCCCCTCCCTGATATAGACAATTAACAACACAATAAACCAAGCCCTGATTGGTAGAATTTTCCAATTTTTGAGGTGCTCACACAGAAAATTTAACAATCTGCTTTCACAAGCCCATAAAAGCTGACTCCAACATACCACTGCCTTCATTGGAATTCATTTGCTCATTTATCAATGACTCTGCTGCCTGTTGGGGCAACAGCTACATTCCATTCCACCTGTGATGGGTGGCAAAGCCCTATCAAACAGATGCTGATAGCTTCCCAGCAGGGGGCTCCCCTCTCCCATCAGTGGAACTGCCTAATCCCCATCCTCTGCCCATGGGAAAAGCCAACCTTGTCAAGTCTATTGAAAATATCTGTAGAGGTGTCTTAATGATGTGTGTTGCCCTTGGTGTGTTCTGGCTGTCCCCTAGAACACGGTTGGGGAGACGCCAGCAGGCTCAGACAACTTCAACACTGCCAGAGTGGAGTCAGTGGAGTCTGGACTCTCTCTGAATCATGGTCATCCTATGAGTTCTCCCTGTGAATTAACCATATGTTCAGGGAAGGTACCAAACACAACCATGGAATACAAGATGCTTTGAGTGGAGGAGAGGGAGGAGAAACAGGGCAGCTAGGTGGCACAGTGGATAGAGTGCTGGGCCTGAAGTCAGGAAGACTCATCTTTGTGAGTTCAAATCTGGCTTCAGATACTTACAAGCTGGGTGACCTTGGGCAAGTCACTTAACCCTGCTTACTATAGTTTCTTCCTATGTAAAATGATCTGGAGAAGGAAATAGCAAACCATTCCTGTATCTCTGCCAAGAAAACCCCTCATGAAGAGTTGGAAATGACTGAAAAACGACTGAGCAATAATAGGGAAGGGGGGACTGTCCCTCAGTTCCTGAAGTTCTGTACAGCAGGGAGGGAAGAACCTTTAGGCTAGCTGCCCATCTGTGCCCTCCCATGGACATTGAAAGTCTATTTTCCTTAGTTCCTCCTCCTAGTGATAAAATAACACTGCCCCAAAGGCAAAAGAGTTGTGATTAGACAGAAACAGTAACCACCCTTTCTTCTCCTTAAATGTCCCCTCTGCACATGGCCTCAAGGACGGCTCAGTTCATTGTAATCCATACCGTTCGCCTGTTGCCTTCAGCTCCATTGGACTCCTGTCCCCAGTACATTGAGACAGAACACAGTGGAACAGGACTTTATCTTTCCCCCACTTCCTGGGAGTCTTTCCTCTTAATTCTAGTTCCTACCCCCTCTTAGTTATTTTCTTTTAATGCTGTCTATAGCTTGTTTGTATACATTTGCTTGTGTTCTCTCTCATCATATTGCAAGCCCCTGGAAGGCAGGATCTATCTTTTGCCTCTTTTTGTATCTCTAGCTCTTATCTCAGTGCCTGGCACACAACTGGTGCTTAATAAATGCTTATTGACTAGACTGACAGATATGATGCTCCATCTCCCACCCCTGTACCCCCTCCTTGGAATGCTCTCTCTCCTCTTTTCCACCTCTTGCTATTTCCTTCATGATTCAGCTGGAACCCTATCTTTTGGAGGAGGCCTTTCCTGATGCTCCCAGCTACTAGTACCATCTCATGTTATCTCCAGTGTGTATATGTGTATATTCTGCATTCTATTTACCACACAGAGGCCAAATAATATATATGTATTATTGGTTAGCACAGTACTGTTGAAGTGGATTCAGTTTATATACCTTTTTAAGAGTAGATGTTCCCCAGGGGGGGGGGGGAATCAACTATGTTTAACAATTAATGAGAGAATGAATATTACAATAAGGGACTGGACCTGAACTTTGATTAAGTCATTTACTTCTTAAGTTCTCCCCAGATTTGGCCAGTCTATTCAAAGAATTTATGCCCCCCCCCCCAACCTGAGCAACCCATTCAATGTTCTGCTACCCTACCTGGTGAGGTCTGAACAAGAAAGTTCATCCAATCTCATTATGGGCAATGTCCTTTGAGAGACTAAACTTTTAAAATAAGGATTTTACAAAACAGGGGGGACTTTGGATCTCTTCAAATTATTGGTTATTAATAATCATTTCTTTCAATACTTTGCTTTACCACTGAAGGCCTGGCAGTGAGAAAATCAGAATGTAAGCCCCTTGACGTGTTGTTGTTTTCTAGGACCTGTGATTTCACAGGTATAGGGAGCCCCTAGTGTGAAAACACGGCCATGTCCACTATAACCTACCCTCTTAAGAAAGTTGCCTGGGGCTCAGGGAGGTTAAGGCCTTCGGAAAGTCCAGTGCCAGTATGTGTCAGAGGCAGGACAGCCCACATTACCTCTTAAGCAGTAGGTACTTCAGAAATTCTGATTGAATTCAATGGAGCTACCCCAACACTAACCCAGCTTCCTTCTCAGCTGCCCTGTGAGAAGTTGAGAACGAAAAGTTGAACCAATGGCCTTAAAAAAGAAAGCCCACTTTACAGCAGAACTGTGATCAGAATGTCAGACTTGCAAACCCTGGCCTTTGTCCTCCTTTTGTATAGAGAAAGCCCAGTTCAGTTAGAAATTGGTCTCCAAGTTTGGTGACTCTCTGGAGATTCAACCAGGGCAGAGAAACTCATCTTGCTCAACTGGGGAACATTTAAACTTATAATAAAAGTTCAGAATTTACCAAAGCTAGTATATAGTGGGGTGGTGTTATTAGGAAATAGCTTTACTCTGCTAATAATATAATAGTTACCACTTAGCCCTTGGTGCCAGGGGAACACTGAATAGAAAGTTAGGAATGTTTTCACTACATGAAACACTGGTTTTATTACCCTGAAGTCTGTGTAATAGCCCATGGCCTATTACTGAAATGATGAGTTCACAGATTGAGAAGGCTTTCCAATGACTTTCTAGCTCCTTTTGCTCCGCTCCCCCCTACCCCTACCCCAGTCTCCCCGGAAATATTAGAAACTAGTTCATGTCTCTCAAGACCTCATCCCCTCCAAGCAACTGGGGCTACTAAGGCCCTGATGTAATTCAGGCTCATTAAAAGGCATGTAAAGAATAGGGAAGGAAGGAAGCATTTATTTATGAAGTGTCTATATTATGTGTCAGGCAATTTACAAACACCCTCCCATTTGGGAGCCTGGGAGGCTGCTGTTGTTACGTTCTTTTGGTGATATCTGACTCTTCATGACCCCATTTGGGGTTTTCTTGGCAAAGATACTGGAATGGTTTGCCATATGCTTCTCTAGCTCATTTGACAGGTGAGGAAACTGAGGCTAACAGGGTAAAGTGACTTGCCCAGAGTCACTTAGCTAGTATCTGTGGTTGGATTTGAACACAGGGCTTCCTGACTCCAGGCTGACTGCTCTAACCACTGTGTCACCTAACTGCCTTTATGAAGAGAGCTAGGGTGCTATTATTATTGCCATTTTACAATTGAGGAAACTGAGGCAGACAGAGGTCAAGTGACTTATCCAGAGTGACACAGCTAACGAGTACCTGAAGCTGGATTTTAACTCAAGTCTTCCTGACTCCAAACCCAGGCTTCTATTCACCTCACCACATGGATGTTTCATGGAGATATTTGTAGTATCTTCATACTCTTACCAATAGAATAGTTTTAGTCTAGTTTCTGCTGAGTGTTGCTGCTTCCTCTGCCCTCTGTCCAAATTCTCACACCAAAAAAAGAACAAATCACACACCTCCCTGCCCCAGCAGGTGAGGTCCCAGGAGCAGGAGGTCAACTGAAGACTGTCTTGAGTGGTATTTGCATCCCTGCTCTCACCTGCTTTCCTCTGGAGTCTTGGTCCCTTCCTCCTCCCTGGCATCCACACAGCCTGTCTTCCTTTGTTGTCTCTCAAATCTTGGCCCTGTTGTTTGATGGCATTCTTCAGTGTACATCCAGATTGCTTCAGCTCCCTGAGGACTTGCCTGGCAGCTGCTATCCTTGCCATCCGTCATAGCTGTCTCTTCCCCAAGAAGTCCCTGTTCCCAGTCTTGGTTTTTTGGCTCCAGTGCTCTAGGGCTTTTTCCTCTGACCTGGACATGGGAGGAGCAAAGAGGCAAATCCCTTCAGAACTGTTCAAATGCTGTTGGCCCTGATCTTCTCTGAACCTGCTTGTAAATACACCTATAGTCTTGTTCATTCAATGGGCAAACCTATCTGAGGCATTCTTTATCTACTAGGCATTTAAAAACGTAGAGCTCATATTCTCAAGGAGTGCATAGGCTAGTGGAATCAATTAATCAACAAGCATTGATTAAGCTCTTATTACATGCCAGGTACAGTGCTAGGTGCCAGGACCCAAGTGCAAAGAATGACACAATCTCTGCTCCTAGGGAGGTTACATTCTAATGGGGAAGACAAGCACACAGATTAGATGTGTGTACAATTAACTAGAGAGGAAGGGAAAACACGAAGCTTAGCTCCAAAGAGAGGTGCTCTGGGAGATCAGAGCAGGGGAAAAGTGCTTCTGGTTTTGAGTGGGAGGTGGAGATGGAAGGTCAGTGACTTTACAGTAGAACTTATATTTGATTTCATCTTTTTTTCTTTTCTTTATTTTCTTAGCCATTCTAATGGGTATCACGCATGTATATGCATGTGTATATGTATATATACATATATACATTTTGTAAGGATCAAAGATACACACATGTATTGTATACACACATACATATATATGTGTTTGTGTATATATGTGTATATATATATATACATACACATATATATGTATATATGAGTGACTTGCCCAGTTTCTGAAGGAGTCATTCCAACACCAGAATTCAGAGAAAAAGGAGGAAGAAAGAACTAGGAAATAAGCAAAAAGTACCATTCAGCTTGTTGGGGCTTCTTAGAGGTACTGGGGTTCTGCTCCCACCTTCTAATCAATCCTCCTGGGAGCTAATTGTCTACAGTTCAGGGAAGAGCAGTGAGTCATGGTCAGCGGTAAATGACTCTTCTGATCTGAGTCTCATAATCAGGGAAGAACCAGCTGGTGGGTTGGAAATTATATAAACCTGGGGAGGAAGTGACTGCTTCCTCCTATAATGTGTGGTAAGGAAAGGAAAGCCGGTAATACGTACTCCAGAATTTTAGATTTCAAATATTTCAGACCATAAGTAGGTAGAACCCCATTCAGTTTTAGGGTAAAATTCAGCCCAGAAGGGATGGGAAAATATCAAGAATGAAATCCTGAAAACATTTTTTAAAAAGACACCAATTCTGATAAGGAGGAAAGCAGGAATATCCGAAGAGATTAATATGGATGCACAGAGAACTCATCAACTAAGATAGATTTTTAAAAAGACAAGTATAGGAGATGGAAGCAAGGCACATAACAATAATATAAAAATATATTAATTATAATATATTATATATTATATAATCTGTAGCTCTTGCTATGTACCAGGCACTGTGCTAAGCACTTTATAATTATTATTTCATTTTACTAACAAAATTCAAAATTTTGATATAGGCCTGTAAGAGTAGCACCAGGAGCTTCATTTGACAATGGAAGCTAAGAACAACCAAAAGAATGGGCTTTTATTTTAGTTATATTGGGGAAAAGGATGAAAGAAGGCTTGTATCATTGTTTGGTGTGGATGGAAAAATGTTAACTTATGATAGAGAGAAGGAAAAGACTGCTTAATTCTTATTCTTTTTGTTTTCTTTGCCAAGGGGAATGTCCTTTGGAGTGAAAAAAGATAGAGTAAAAATAGCAAATAGATACTAGATGCTAATGTAATAGCAAATAGATATTCATAGTGATAAGCAATACAAGTAAGAAGATGGTCAAGCCACATGGACCAGATGAACTACATCCTTATGTACTCAAAGAACAACAGATGTCATTGCTAAGCAACTGTCCATGGTATTTGAAATATCATGGAAAATAGGAGAAATACTGAGGACTTGAGCCAGAGTAAATGTCCTGGTTTTCAAAAAAGGAAGGAAAATGGACCCTGCCAATTACAGCTCATTGAGTTTGTCTTTGATTCCTATCAAAATTCAAGAAAATACTATTTAAATGGTGATTGGTGAATATCAGGAATATGAAATAGCTATCACAAAGAGTCAGGGGGGCTTTATCAAGAACAGATCATATCATACTCAATAATGAAAGACTGAAAATGAAATAAAACCCATTTTATTTCCTTTATTTTTGATAAGGTAATTAAACGGGTAGATCAAAAGCGTGCTTTGTAGTTATCTTTTACTAAGATTACAACAAAGCATTTTACAAAAATCTCTCGTTATTTTCTTCTGAACAAGATGGGTAGATGTGGGCTAGATGTTAGTAAGTTAGATGGATTCAGAACCACTTGACTGGCTTGACCCAAAAAGTAATCGGTAATAGTTTGACATCAGTTTGAAAGAAGGTCTTCAGTGGAGTACCTTAGGGATCTGTGTTTGGTTTTGTGTTACTTACTATTTTTATTAATGACTTCTATAAAGGTATAGAGGGTATCATTCTCAAATAGCACAAGCTAAATGGTATAGTTTGCGCCCTGGATCACAGAACAAAGATCTAAGAGGATCTTGCCAGGTTAGATCATTGGGCATAATTGAATAAGATTAAATTTAATACTATCTCTATTATACAAAGTCCTATACTAGGTTTAAAAAAAATGATTTCACAAGTTCTAGATGAAGTAGACAGCAGTTTCTTTGAAAAAAGGTCTGTGGTTTTTAGTGAGTCAACATATGTGCTGTGGCAGCCAGATAGAAAAGCTAATACAAGCTTAGGCTATATTGAGAGACATACCTTCTAGGAATTTCAGGAATAAGGAGGTGATCATTCTATTGTATTCCTCATGCTCAGTTCTGGGCACCATGTTTTAGGAAGGGAATGATAAGTTGCAAAATGTCCAGAGGAGAGCAACCAGAAGTGAGAAGGCCCTTAAGTCCATGCTCTGTATAATTTGAAGGAAGAGGAGATAGGAAAAGACTCGGCAGAGAAATGATAACTGTCTTCAGGGATTTGAAAAGTGATCATGTGGTAAAAGAAATTGGCTTCCTCTGTTTGACACCAGAGGACAAAGCTAGGAACAGTGGGTGAAAGATGTAAAATTTAGGCTTGATCTAATTAGAAACTTCCTGGCAATTAGAGTTATTCAAAAGTGGCATAGGATGACTTGGGTCCTCCCCCATAGGAGGTCTTCCAGCAAAGGTTGGTTGACTATCTTGGGGGTATGTTGTATTGGGGATTCTTTTTTTTTGGAGGGGGGAAGGCCAGACAATTGGGGGTGAGTGACTTGCCCAAGGTCACACAGCTAATAAGTGTGTCAAGTGTCTGCAGCCAGATTTGAACTTAGGTCTTCCTGACTCCAGGGCCGGTGCTCTATTCACTGTGTCACCTAGCTGCCCCAGGGATTCTTTTTCAGTTATGGATTGGACTAGACCTGACTGAGATCGCTTCCAACATTTGAGATTCCATGATTCTGTGAAGGCACTGAAGAAAGGACACCATTAGCCATATGACTCAGCAAGCATAGTCAGCTTAGGCTTCCTGAGTTCTAACCCTCAATGTCAGGGGAAAAGAGGTAAATAGATCAAAGAGAAAATATCTAGTTATGTGACACGTAAGAAAATCATTCTATATTTTACTTCTTTTCCCCTAAATTTCCTCATCCACAAAATGGGCATAACAGGAGAAACTTCTATTATAGATGACATATTTTACAAATATAAGCACTGAAAAAATGATGGATAAATTTTTGGGGACAGGCACAAGTTGCATAGTCTCCAGAGCAGATTCTCTGGCTTCTGCTTTCAGGCAGCACAGTACCATTTTCACTTCTCAAATTATGGCCTTCGTGGCTCCAGCCTGTCCACAACCCAATAACCCATAATTTGACCAGAAGCTAAAACAAAAATAGCACCGTCTTTGGGCCTGGAATGAAATATGGTTCTCATTTCTAAACCAGGGATACACTCTATATCAGGCAGATGACCTATGGGCTTCATCTAAGGTCCTGCCATATGGTGGGGAAGGCAGACTTTTCATATCTCAATCCACATTAAAATGTGGTTATATTCAATTTCTTTTTAAATGCTAGTATTAAACATATATCACATCTAAATGGCAAACAGCACTTAGCTTTCATGTTCTTCTTTAGATGGGCCTCCTGTTGCACTGATGTTATAAGTAATAGGACCATATGACCACAATGCTCTGTGTGTTTGTGTGTGTGTGTGTGTTACAGGGAAGGGAAACAATTCCTCTATTTTGAGTAAATGTCAAGTTTGGAGGCATTTAGTCATTGGGTTATCAATAGAAATATTTAAAACACCTCAAAATATTGAAAATTGGGGAATTTCTAGCCAAGATGTGGAAATGAATCTGGGACTGGAGCAGAGGATAAACTTTACAGATGATACCACTCTGATGGCAGAAAATGGAGAGGAATTAAGAATTCTCTTGGTGAGGCTAAAAGAGGAGAATATAAAAGCTGGCTTGAAACTTAACATAAAAAAAACCTAAGATCTTGGCAACTGGTCCCATTACTTCCTGGCAAACAGAGGGAGAAGAAATGAAAGCAGTGTTAGATTTTGTATTCTTGGGCTTAAAGATCACTATAGACAGTAACTATAGCCATGAAATTAAAAGACTTTTGCTCTTTGGAAGGAAAACTATGGCAAATCTGTACAGTATACTAAAAAGCAGAGACAACACCTTATGTACAAGTGTCTGTGTAGTCAAAGCTATGGTTTTTCTAGTAGCAGTGTATGGCTGTGACTATAAGGAAAGCTGAGCACTTCAGAGTCAAAGCTTTAAAATTATGGTGACAGAGAAGACTTTTGAGAGTCTCTTGGACAGCAAGAAGGTCAAATCAGTCAGTACTTAAAGAAATTGATTCAGGCTATTCGCTGGAAAATAAAATATTAAAGCTGAAGCTTAAATACTTTAGCCACATAATGAGAAGACAGGACTCATTGGAAAAGACACTGGTATTGAGTAAGATTGAAGGCAAAAGGAAAAGAGCATGACAGAGGATGAGATGGATAGATAGTGTCATGGAAGCAACAAACATGAGCTTGGACAGACTTTAGGACATAGAGGAGGATAGAAGGGCCTGGCACATTATGGTCCATGGGATCAGGAAGAGTCAGACATAGCTGAACCGCTGAACCACTGAACTACAGCAGCATGATCCTGGTCATTCTTCTCTTGGCTTTCTAGAACTTATCAGTGTCCTCCCTAAAATATGATGCCTAGAACTGAACCTAGAATTCCTGTTGTGGTTTGACAAGAAGAGCTTGGTGTGACTGTCACCTCCTTCATTTTGGATACCAGTCCTCTCTTAATATAGCACAAAATCACATCGGCTTTTTTGGCTGGCATATCATTTTGTTGTAATGTGCATGTGTGCATGTGTGTGTGTGTATGTGTGTGTTGTGGGGAAGGGAAATATTGAACTTGTGGTTCATTGAAACCCCAGATCTATTTTAGCTGAAAAGTAATATAGCCATGACTCCCCATCCTGTATTTGTAAAGCTGATTTTTTAAAATCACAAGCATAAGATTTTACATTTATTCTATTTAATTGTATCTTGTTGAATTCATCCCAGTGTTCTAGTCCGTGAAGATCAACAGCCAATAGGCAATTGCCAGGTGGCTAGCAACTCTGAAGAACAAAGGAAGATATGCATATAAACATGTATATTTTATGTGTATTCACACATATGTTTTACATAGCTTTAGGGCAGTGTGTCACAAGAAGCCTATCAGGTGAGGTGCTCAGCTACTTTCCTTATTTAGAATATTGAGTAATAGGGTTAGGATGTCAATGGATTTGGGGGTGTGGGGAGAATGTCTTAATTTGGTGGTAACCTTGGTGTAGCCCCAAATCAGTTCCATTCCAAGGAAAAGTGTTTCCCTGGAGTCAATCTCACCAGATCATTTTGGTGGACTGGAGGCAGCATTATCAAAGTGTCTAGGTAGATAGGCAGTGTGTTTGGATGGAAAGAAAGTTGGATTTGGAGTCACAGGTCATTGTTCAGTCATGTTCAATCCTTCAGGGTTTTCTTGGCAAAGATGCTGGAGGGCTTTGCCATTTCTTTCTCTAGATCATTTTACAGATGAAGAAACTGAGGCAAACAAGGTTAAGTGATTTGCCAGGGTCACACAAGTTAAAAAATGTTTTGAACCAGGTTTGAACTCAGGAAGATGAGTCTTCCCAACTCCAGGCCCTGTTCTCTATCTACTATACCACTGAGAGTGCCCTAGGTGGGGGCCAGAGGTCTGCAATAGTGGAGGTTTCCCTTTGAGATGTAGTCAGTCTAAGATCCTAACTGAAAACAGAATCATCATAGATGCAGAAACTCAGGGTTAGAAGAGATCTCTGATGTCATCTAGTCCAACCTCTAAGCATATTAGGAACCCCATCTACAATATTCCCATCAAGTCTCTGCTTGAAAACTTCTAATAGGATGGTTCTTGACCTGGGACTCATAAATTTATTTTTGTTTTTAGGTGACTTAGGTGTCACAGTGGCTAGGTATGGAGTCAGAAGGACCTAAACTCAAATCTGACCTCAAATACTTACTAGTTGTGTGACCCTGAGCAAGTCACTTAACCCTTTTGCCTCAGTTTCCTCAAATGTTAAATGAGCTAGAGAAGGAAATGCTATTTTTTGCCAAGAAAGTCCCAAATGGGGTCACAAAGAGTCAGATATGACTGGAGAGATGGAACAATGGAAGGATTCTTGATCTGGGGTGCATAAATTTATTTTTTTCCTTAAATTTTGATAACTATATTTCAGTAGCAATTTTTATCAATTTTTTTATCATCAGATTTGATAACTACATAATGGGCTTCCTTAGTAATCCTATGTATTTTATTTTATGCGTTTGCCTACGTTCTTCTGTGAAGGGGTCCATGACACAAAAAAAGTTTAAGAACCCCTACTCTAATGGATAAGGGATTCATCACTTAGCAAGACAATACATTCTACTTTTGAATGGATCTAATTGTTTAGAAGTTTAACCCTCTATTGAGCTTCTTTGTGACTTCTACCCATTCATCTTCGTTCTGTTCTCTGAGTACAAATAGAACAAGTCTTACATCTCTCCCAAAAGAGATCATGTCCCTCCTAAATCTGTCCTCTAGGATAAACATCGTGAGCTCCTTTAAGTGATGCTCACACGCACAGTTCTCAGTCTCTGAATGGCCCAATTTTATAGCTCTTGCTGAAAGTCTTGTAGAGAAGAGATTCCTGTGGGAGAATGAGGCATCACCTAAAATATCATTTGCCAATAACACAACTTACCACTACAAAGACAATGTTACCCGGAAACAACAGACCTTTAGAACCAGGACTCTGCTTAATCGACCCTTCAAGCATGCAAATTGGGCTATGCCCACTAATTAGCTACAGTCAATAGAGACACAGTTTGAACAGCTCCAGGAATCAAGGATTGGGGGGAGGTAGGGGTTCGGGCAATCTGAAATCCTTATGGCTGGAGTCCCAGATGGAGTTATGTTCCTCATTTGTTGCTGTTTCATTACAAGTAGATAGAACTGGGGGCTGTCTTGACCAGTGGTGGATATTTATCCTATTCTGTTACTATGATTGACCCCCTTTCCAGAATTGCTGGTCACAATAATTGCAAAGCTGTTGTTGTTGTTTTTTTTTTTAATATAAATTATACGGGGATTATAGGTGTGGAGGCTGTTATTCTTCTGATTCTCTTTAGTACATGCTTGTAGTTTGGTGGATAAGCAGTACATAAGCACTTTCTCCCTCCAAAACCCAAATTGTTGAACTATAATTATAATTCTGGACTTCTTTGGAACTTTCCATCACGCCTTCCTTCCCCAGGAAACTCACCATTGGGAAATCTCATTCTGTTGCAAGATTGAATCTGCCCGGTCCTGACATCTCATCAGTAGCCTTTGTCCCTCTGATTGGACCCTTTGACTAGAGCTCAGGACCACGAGTTTCAGCTTCATTAAAGAGAGTCCAGCACAGTTCTCTCTCCACCCCAGCCCATTTCCACTGCTTCTGGAACTCTTTTATGCACCTTCCTCCTGCTCCAGCAGCTTCCTTCTGTGTGTTGTATTTCCCAATTAAATTGCAAGCAAGGACACTCTCAAGGTCTCTCTGAAGAACATTGGAATCGATTGTGCGACACTGGCACAAGACTGCCCAGCATAGCATGCCTACCTCAAAGAAGGCACTGGGTTCCATTATCAAAGCAAAATTGTAGTAACTCAAAAGAAACATGAGATGTGCAAATGTAGACGTCTCCACTTCAGATGTACATATGGACCATTTGTGCCTTGCCTGTAGCAGTCTTGTGAGCTTATATTGATCTGATCAGCCACAGTCAGACACTCTCTACCTTGGTCCCAACATAGTGATGTCATTTTGGTCCTGTCTGAGAACAAAGGACAACAGCCAACCACCTTCCTTATCCCCCAGCAGTTCCTTTTGTGTGTTATCTCTCCCCATTAGATTGTAAGCATAGGGGCAAATAAAAGCAAAGACCAGGTTTCTTTTCCACAACTTGGGTCTAACTAAACTGACTCTGATTCATCTCATGGGTGTGTTGTTGTGCAGTCATTTCAGTCATGTCCAACTCTTCGTGATACCTTTTGGGTTTCTTGGCAGATACTAGAATAGTTTGCCATTTCCTTCTCCAGCTCATTTGACAGATGAGGAAGTGAGGTAAACAGGGTTAAGTGACTTACCCAGGATCACACAGCTAGTAAGTGTCTGAGGACAGATTTGAACTCAGGTCTTCCTGACCCCAGGCCTGGCACCATCCAGTTGCTCCTTGTTCATAGTAAGTGGATAATAAATATTTGTTTAAATGAATTGAAGATCACAGGAGGCAAAATTCAACAAAGAAGCTAGTAATAAGACCCTTGGCCTCAGATGTCTTTTAGTAAATGCTCCAAGTATAGCAAGCAAGCAAGAATCAAGTGTTTACTAAGAGCTTTTTCTGAGCTAAGCACTAGAGATGCAACAGAAGCAAAAAAGAAAGACAGTCTCGGCCTTCAAGGAACCTACATTCTAATGGGGGAGGAAGATAATACACAGAAGAAAGATGAGAGAGAAGGAGAAGGGAGGAGATGGATGTGGGGTCTGGATGGTGGTGGCTGGGAGGGAGTTCTTCCAGCTAGGAGCGAAAATGAAGCATGGGTTTGGGCCCATCCCCAAAATGGAGTCTGAGGAAGAAACTCACTAATGGGAGAAGGTGAAAGGAATGACAGAGGGAGAAGTGAGAAGGCAATTGAGTCATGGTGACTAAGTCCTGAGGATTTGGTTAACAAACAAGGTAAACTGAGATTTCCTAAGACAAGAAGACAAATTTGACCTCACCAGTACTACTGAGACTCAGTGGCATGAGGCCCACAATTCATATATGACTCTGGAAAGATTATATGCCTTATTCAAAATAATAATAAAAGCTGATTTTTACATAGCATTTTAAGATTTTCAAAGCCCTTTACAAACATCTCATTTTATCCTCAGATAACCCTGAGAGGTAGTATTGTTTTTCTTGTTTTACAGATGAGGAAACTGAGGCAGGCAGAGGTTAAATGACTGCTCCAGGGTCACACAGGTAATAAGTGTCACAGTCAAGATTTGAACTGTGGTATTCCTGACTCCAGGCAGAACACTCTAAACACTTCTACCTCCTAGCTGTTTCTATTTCAAAAGAAACCGGATAGGTAAAACAGTAGTAGAGTATTTTACATGAAGAAACTACCATCATGGGAGGAAATGTAAGAACCAGAAGAGGAAAGCAGAGTGGAGAGTATTTGGGTGAAGATCACCAAAGGCAGAAACAAGAGATTTTTATCATCAGTCTATATCCTACAGACTACCTTGTCAGAAATAGCAAATAGATGAGTAATTCTGGAAAGAGTTAACAAACTTGGCATAAAGACATGATATATAGAGACAACAGATTTCAATTATCTGGACATCTGCTGGGTCTCCCTCCCCTTCCTTTTCCTATTCATTTCTCTCCTTTTCTCCTTTTTATGCCCCTCCCCCACCTCAAAGCAGATCATTTAATTATTTCTTGACTCACCTTAATTATAATTTCATCCTTCAAAATGTGGAGGGATCAACTAGGGGAAATTTTATTTTGGATTTGCTTCTGATCAGCAAGGAGGTATTATTTCCTGGGATGGAAGCCATAGGAACCTTGGGAAGAAGTTACCTTTCTATCTTATAGTTTGTGACAAAGATAGAAAAGTTGAAGATAATATAACTTGATGAAGATATCACCACTTAATAATGACATTCTAGGTCAAGAATAGACCTTCATGGTTCAAATGATCTGAAGTAAAGCCTGCCTCCTGCATCCATATCTGTACCTGTTTCCAGAATGGGGGAGCCTACTCCATGGCTCCCTATTTCTCACCCTTTGGAGACAATGTCTCTCTTTCTTGCTCATAGGTAAGTGTTGAGTCTTCAACCCCTGGGAATCGTGAATCCTAGCTCCAATGATGCTATGGGAGGTATAGGAATTCCTTGTAATCCTTGAGCCAGTGG
Organism: Petaurus breviceps papuanus; assembly: GCF_028583685.1. NCBI lineage: Eukaryota > Metazoa > Chordata > Mammalia > Diprotodontia > Petauridae > Petaurus > Petaurus breviceps. The sequence goes on along the minus strand of NW_027185798.1, from coordinate 35,030,486 downwards.
CAGAACATACAGAGAGCTCTGTGAGGAGGGGGGGAAGAGAAGATGGGGTAGGGAGTTTCAAAACTGAAAAGAAGTTGCAGAGGTTAAGGTTGCTTCCTCAAGCGGAAGGACTCTGGGTTGGGTTTTCCCAAGTGCAAGATTCCACATGCATATATGGTTCTAGACCCAGGATTATAGAGCAGGAACTGGAAGAGAACCCAAAGTCCATCTAGATGAGGAAATGAGTCTCCAGAAGGCTGCCACCCCGGGTACAAAGAAAGTATCACAGGCAGAATTTGGACCTAGCTTCTCCAACTCCAAGTCAGTCCTCTGCAGCTTCCCTTAAAACATGGCAGTTTCAGGATGAAAATAATGGCTCCAGTGAAGATCAGATCCACCTCCCCTGGTAATCAGGTAGTGATCATCTTTCCACCTCCCTTGTATTCACACTTAAGTCTGCCTGGACTATGGTTATGTCCTAGACCACTGTTGGCGGGCAAGCTGGCAGTGGTACAAGGGCATTACACCCCTTTATTAGGGTTCCCTCGCAACAGATTTCTTTCTTCCCTAGCCGCTCTCGCGGAGATGGTAATGGAGGAGGATTGTTTTGTGGGGTGTTACTCATAAGTTCTCTGCCCTTCTGCCAACATCATCACTTCCAGCTGGAGAGATGGAGGGGAAGGGGGGGGGGGGAGGAGGAGGAGAAGGAGGATGCAACCTGGGCAGATTCTGCCTAGAGCAAATTGCCTGCCGGGAGCTCCGCCTCCCCTCGTGGTTGACAGCTCAGCTGGTGTGGAGCAACTCCTGCCAGCCAGTCATGTCTCAGCCTGGGAGTGTGTGTATGTGTGTGTGTGAGTGTGTGCGCGCGGGCGAGTGTGCGCAAGGACGCAGCGTTCATCCCCAGCTCCCCAAATAGCTCCCGGCTCCGCTCCTCTCCCTCTGCTCCCCTTCCAAAGTAAAGCTTCCTGCCGAGAACAGTCCCTCCCTTGTGCCTGCCATGCAGTTAGAGACTGGCCACGTCGAATCGGTTTTTTGAACCAACAGAAAACAGGGACTTTTCTTTGGCGGGGCAGAAGGAGCTGGAAGCTCCTGCCTTTAGCTCCCGAAATACGTGGGCAATCCTTCTTCTCCTTCTCTTCCCCGACTGCTTCCTCTCTCCAATGAGAAGCGACTCCCTGAGGACGAGAGGAAAGGGGCTGAAAGATGGAGCGGATGTGGACGAGGTAAGTGAGCTGCCCCTGTCTCTTCTCAGCTCCCTCACTTTGTGCCTAGACTCCCATCCTTTCAAAAGGACTCCTCTCTCCAAGCCTCGTCTCCTAAAGCTCACCTTGCTGCGCCTTGTCTTACCGCCCCTTTCCTTTTCCTCATCTTGCCTGTCAGTTTGGGGCATGTACATAACAATCTTATGTCTTCCCTCTGTAGTGTATATTTCCTCTCCTGTTGATGCTCTGACATTCCCAGGCCCAAAGTTAAAAGTATCCATCCATCTTTGCCTTGAAGTTTATATGAAGCTGTGTTTTTCAGCCAGGTTATACTTCTGAAGAAATTTTCCCTGAAGATGCGGAGTAGTTATGAGTTTCTAGATAGGAATAGCTTTTGATGACAATTCTGCCTCTTCCCCCGCTTCCCTACTTTCTTCCTGCTTTCCTCACCCCACCCCCCTCCCCCCCTTACCATGAGCAGACATTAAGGCAGATGGCTTTGAGAATGGTACCCTGCTCTTTCATCCCCAGGAGCTGGTCTAGCTCTAGTGATTCTTTGGCAAGGAGAGACACTGGGATGAGAGAGACAGAAACCTGTATTATCCCGTCAGGATTTTGGGGGCAGTCAGAGTAGTCTGGTTTCTCCCCTAGCATAGCCCCAATCATCCCTTGCTCAGAAAACTTTGAGAGAGTAATTCAATTCAGAAGATGCCCCGGGAAATGATTTCTTATCCTTTCATCCATTCTACCTACCCCTCCAAAAACCCTGGAAATTCGTGCTTGACCCTCCTACCCACACCTAAAATCCAGGTGCTTTCCTATTTCTTATTTCTTGCCGGTCCCTTCTATCTATCAGTTTCTTGGGACTTTAAAGAGGGGAGGACAAGAAAGATATTGAGTGTTCAATTCAACAACTATATATAAAGGACTTGCTATGTGTTTGGCACAGTAATGGATACTGGGATACCAGGAATGAAGAAACCATTTTTGCCCTTACAAAACTTACATTTTATTGGCTCAGGCAACAGAATGAAAGAAGGAAAAGGCTGCCTTCCTTCTTATAGTCTTCCCCTGACTCTATTGCTTTTAGGATCAAATCTAAGCTCTTTGTTTAACTTTCACAACCTGGCCCCAACCTACCTTTCCAATCTTACTTGCATTACTTTGCTTGCCATACTCTGTGATCTAGCTAGACTGACCTCCTTGCTGTTCCTCGAAGAGGATAGCCCATTTCCTGACTCAATCTCTTTTCGATGACTTTCTCTCCTGCCTGGAATGTACTTTTATCTTTATCTCTGACTTTTAGAATCTCTTGTTTCCTTCAAAATTCAGCTCAAACACTACCTCCTATTTGAAAGCTCTCCTGATCCTTACCCCCTCCCCCAGCTACTAGTGCTCCACCACATTACCTGGTGAAATTTCATATATATTTTACATATATTTTTATATGTACATGTTGTCTCCCTTTGTCTCCCTTAGGATAAAATGTAAGCCAGGAGCGTTTCAGATTTTTCTTTGTATCTCTGATGCCTAACATAATGCCCCTGTACATAGAAGATGCTTGATAAATGTTTATTGATCAATTTCCCTATCAGATGTGCCAAACACATGGCCTTTATCAGGAGCCAGCAACACTTCTCAGTGTAACCCAAACCAGATTAAAATGTAATTGGGAAATGTTTCACAAAATAAATAGAAATGCAATAAAACTTAGATAACATTACATTTTAAAGCTAAGTCAATATACTGCCTTCTGGGATCCTTATGTGTGAATGAATGGCCTCTTTGAACTGTTCAATAGTGCCCTAGATAACTGATACCTCAGACTGTTTGGGTGAGCAAGGGAAGTGATTCTGATCTCCTGGGAATGAATTGGTTCTAGAGATGCTTGGAGGTTTTTTCTAAGGCATATTTAGGGATATAGCCTTGTTCAGGCTTCTTAGAGTTGCTCTGTTTCATTCTAGAGTGGGGCAACCCTAGACATCTTGTTCCTGGGACAGGAGGTGAACTGAAGCTAGGTTGTTCCCCTGTTCTGGACTCACACCAGCTCTGGGGATATGGTGCTAATTACTTGTCTGATTCTTGAGGTCCAGCTTCATCTCTGTCCTACAGAACAAAACAACTAATGTTTGAAGTAGACAGGTTGCCTGTGGCAAGCTCCCAAGTTTGATGCTGGTAACATTCCTCCCATACCTAGGCTAGTAAAAAGCTAGTAATAGCAAATGCCTCTGGCTGAAATGCTGTTAGATTAGCATCCTGGTCTAAGGATACCATGTAGGAAGAGGGCTCTTTCAAATGTGGTGTTAAGGCAGAGCCCCCCCCCCCCAATAAAAAGTCTGATATTAATTTTAACAGTCTTACAACCACTACAACCAGGTTGTAAGTTTATTTGTTAAGCAGATACAATCCTAATGCTTCTCCGAATTTCTAGTGCCCTCCCTCTGGATCCAGCAGCTCCCAGCACCTTTCCTTAAACTGCTGAGTGATATCAGATGGCTGTTAATAGCCTGAAAGAAAGAGGGCAGTTACTTCAGGTTATTCATAATTCCCTTCCCCTTTTGGGTGGAAACTTTGTGCTCCTAATCAGCAGAATAACTGAAGAGAAATCCAGCCGGTGACAAATCCTTTGTTTATTTAAAAAATTTGTCCCAGTCAAATGACTCTGAAACACTATGGAGAGATGTTGCTGGTTAAGGTACAGTGAGCAAAGTTTTTAAATTTGTTCCATTTTTTTAATCTGTCATTTAAAAATACATAAAAATGAGTCAAGTTTCTGTGTTGCTGCTTTAAGAATTGGGGGGAGGAAAGAGAAGAGAGGGTAAGTATGTTCTCGGTGGAATTATAGATTTAGTTCCTGAAGGGATAACTGTCTAGGGATTTTTAATCTTTTTCATTTCATGGACCCCTTTGGGAGTCTAGTGATGCCATTAGACCCCTTCTCAAAATAATGTTTTTAAATGCATAAAATACATAGGATCTCAAAATAAAACCAATTATATTGACCAACTGTTATCAAAATATTTTTAAATGCATAGTTCCAGATTAAAAACTCCTAATCTAGTCTAATCTCTGATTTTGCAGATGAAGAAACTGAGGCTATTTGTTTTAAGAGCTTTGTTGATACTTATAACTTGTGTGACCTCCGTTTCACCTCTCTTGGACTCAGTTTCCTTATCTATTGAAAGAGAGAGGGGAATTGGACTAGAAAATTTCTGAGGTTCTTTCCAGCTTTGAAATAATGACCCTATATTCAAGTCTAAGGTAATACAGGTAGTGAATAGTTAAGGTAGGATTTGAACCCAACCTTGGGGGTCCAAATCCAGCATTTCTCCGCTTTCTTTTCTCCTCACTATGGCCCAGCCTTCAGAGAGACAAAAAGTACACTTACTATACTTAGATTACATTCCACAGCTATCCATTGGGAGTATATTTGTCTTTAACCTCTCCTAAATTTAACCTCTTCTAAATTAAGCTACTAACCTAAGAGAATCTTGCATTTTTCACTGGCTTCTCTTGGGTTACAGGGCTGTGGTTAGAACTCAGTTATTAATACAAGGTGATAGAAGGTGTCTGTAAATAGGGACAGTAAATAAAGAAGGAAATTATTCAGATTTATCATAGAACTAGAAGAGACTTCTGAGGCCATCCAGTCTAGCCCTCTCATTTTACAAATGAAGAAACAGAGGCCCAGGGAGGTGAATTTACTGTGAAACCTTACCCAAGGTCACACAGTAAATATCAGAAGTGGAATTTGAACCCAGATCCTCTGATTCCAGAGCCAGCATTCTTTCCCTGTTCCCCTGGAACTCCAGAGTTGGTCACACTTTTGCTGCTGTTGCTTTTCCTTAATGTGTGATTTATATGGTTGCAGGCATTTTTATTTTTCTGTTTCTACAAAAAGCAGCTTCATAAGCCTCAGTGGACGGATGAATTTGACAGTACTCTTAGGGGCAGACTTGCTGTTATAAAGGTTTCCTGAACCTTGACCTATAATTGTGATCTATTATTGTGTAAATGACTCTTTAGCCTTTCTCCAACACCACATATGAGTCAAGTATGTATGAAATACTATAATGGCTTTTGCAACATTCAATTTAATTCAATAAATAATTATTAAGAGCCTATTATGTACCAGGTACTGTACTAAGCACCAAGAATACAAAGGGAAGCAAAAGACCACCCTTGCCCTCATGGAGATTGCAATCTAATAGGAGAGACACCATGCAAACAAATACATATACAAAGCAAGCTATACACAGAATAAATAGAAAATAATTAATGGAAGGAAAGCACTGTAATTAAGTGAATTAAGTGGGGTTGGGAAAGGCTTCCTGTAAAGAGGTCGGATTTTAGTTGTGATTAAAGGAGGCCAGGGAGGTCAGTAATCTAGGCATGGAGGACAGCCATCTTTGAACTGATTCTCGCCTTTGCAACTGGGAAGGAATATTCTCCCTCTGCTTTTTCTCTTTATTTTCCATAGACTTAGGCTCCTATGTGTGCACAAGGAATAAGCCCCTCCTTTCCATGTTCTCTAAGACTCTCCTAGTCTTCACTTCACTTTTATTAGTAGTTTTTATTGGTATTAGGCCAGTTTGGACTTGTGTTATGGAGCAACTAGGTGGTGCAGTGACTGCTGGGCCTCAAGTCAGAAAGACCCAAGTTCAAATTTAGCCTCAGATGACATGAACTGACTGGATGACTCTGGGAAAGTCACTTAACTCTGTTTGCCTCAGTTTCCTCATCTGTAAAATTAGCTGGAGAGGGACATGACAATCCACTCCAGTATCTTTGCCAAGAAAAGCCCAAATGGGGTCACCCAGAGTCAGACACAACTGAACAACAAAGGACTTCTGTTTCTCCTTCTTCATCCAGCTGAGGCTGGGCCCAGAATGGGAATGGAGGGAAGGGTGGATAGTAGGAAGAGCTGTTTTGAACACTGGTGTGAGTAGCCACTTTACTTCTACACAGGGAAGTTTTCCCGGAGTGAATGAGTGAGTGAATTTCCAGATGGGACTGGCCACAGAAAAAATTGCGAAGGAAGAAAAGTTATTCTTCAGGAGAACATGTCAGTTGTCAAGAATAGAGCATTCAAACCCAGGTCTTTGGACACATATATATGGACACAGTGCTCTCTCTTTTCTGCTCCAAATTCAGGGCTTTCAGCTCAATTCTCTTTCCTCTTTTAAAAAAAAAATAATTTATTTATTTCATTCTGAAACTAATTAAGAAATTAATTCATAAATAAAACAAGCATTTTCATAACATAGTAGAATAGAAAAAAAGATGATTGCACATGAAACTGCAAATCTATTATGTACAACTTACTATTCCTTTTAAATATATGATAAATTTATCATAAAAATTTCTTTTTATTTCCTTTTTTCTCCACCCCCTATGTTTACCATTAAACACAAATATATATATATGTACATGTATACACACATATGTGTATATACACTTTTAAAGTCATTCTATACACACTTTCTATTTATCAGTTCTTTCTCTGGATTCAGATACATCTTCCTTCATTGGCCCTTGGTAGTTAATCTGGGTATTTATAATAGTCAAAATGCTCTTAGAGATTTCTTCAATCCTTACTCCCCACCCCTGAGGCTGAATTCTGTGGGGTCCCCAGATGTGCTGGTTATGTCCATAGGATCAGAGATACGGATCTCAAGGGGACCTCAGAGGTCGTCTAAGTTAACCCCTCATTTTACAGTTGAGGTAACTGGGACCTACAGAGGTTAAATTATTTGTCCAAGATCATGTAGTGTTAGTGCCGAGATTTGGACCCAAGTCCTCTGACTCCAGAGGTTGAGCTCTTTCCCCTGGACGATGTTCCAGCTGTGCTGCTCTCTCTGTCTCTCTCTTTCTCTGTGTCTTTATCTCTCTCTCTGTCTCTGTCTCCCTCTCTCTGTGTCTCTGTCTCTCTCTGTCTACAAGTGAAGTTAGAGAAAATCCAGGTCAGTAAATCTAGAGAGGTGGTGAGTTCAGGGTCTTGATCTGCCACTAGCTAGTTAGTTATGTGATCTTGGGCAAGTCTCTGGGCCTCAGTTTCCTAAAGATGGGAGGTTAGGTGCTAAAAGAGACTGCTACTGACCTGGGGTCAGTATCTAGTGTGAAAGGACCCACGCTCAACTTCTAGTTCCACTACTGGCTGTCCTTCTGGTTTTACTGTATCTCAGTTTCCTCATCTGTCAAATGAGAGGGCTGGAACAGATAACTTTTAAGGCATCTTCCAGCTCTAAATATATGGACTTATGAACTTTGGGGGGAGGGGCAGTTGGGGTTAAGTGACTGGCTCAAACTCACACAGCTAGTATGTGTCTGAGGCCAGATCTGAACTCAGATTCTCCTGACTCCAGGGTCAGTGCTCTATCCACTACACCACCCACCTGCCCGGAGCTTATCAGCTTAATAGGATTGTTGTGAAGAAAATATTTTGTAATTCTTAAAGAGTCATTTAATCCTCATTTGTTGGATGAATGTTGAACTGAGTCACAACCCTAACTATATTTATAGATTTTAAAAACAGAATTGAATAAAGTTCCCTTGGGATGTATAATAACCATCATCATCATCATCTTGCTTTGAATAACATATCCAAATCTCAGATTCTGTGACTTGTATGAACTAAACATTGTAACTCTACTGTGCCAGGTGGGAATACAATGTTTAATTCATAGAAATCATTGACTCTGAGATCACCAAAGGGACTTGCATGGTCCTCTGGTTCTCCTTATACCTAAATAAAAGTGTGTGCATGTGCGTGTGTTTGTTTTTTTGGAGACTATGTCCTGCCTTTGTTGCACAGGCTAGAAGCTTAGTGGCCACTCATGGGCTTGAGCCCAGGACACATCATATGCTTTGACTTACTCTATTTCAGACCTGGGCTGCTTTACCCCTCTTTAGGCAGCCCAGTCATGCCCTGCTCCAATAGATCATCATTTCAGTGCCATTTTTAGTGTGGACTCCCAAACAGCTTTAACCTTCCTGCAGCTCAAAACTCTCCAACTCATGTGTTCCATTAACTCTGCCTCCTAGAGGCACAAGCATGGGGCATCTAGGTGGCACAGTGAATAGAGCAGCGGCTCTGCAGTCAGGAGGATCTGAGTTCAAATTTGGCCTCAGACACTTAACACTTACTGGCCATGTGACCTTGGACAAATCACTTAACCCCAATTGTCCTGCCTTCCCCCCTCAAAAAAAAAATAGAGGCATAAGCAATGTGCCACCATACCTGGTCAGGAATCTTTGCTATAATATCCTTGACAAGTAGTTATTTTGTCAAGCCTCTACTTGAAGACCTGTGGGGATGGGGAACCTACTACCTCTCAAAGCCTTTCATTGCAATTTCAAATAGCTCTAATTGTTAGGAAGTTAATTATATGGATTTGAAATGTAGGTCTCTGCAACTCCTATGCAACTAGGTGGCACAGTGGATAGAGTGCTGGGCTTGGAATTAGGAAGACTCATCTTCCTGAGTTCAAATCTGGTCTCAGATACTTACTATCTGTGTGACCTTGGGCAAGTCACTTAACTCTGTCTGCCTCCGTTCCTTCATCTGTAAAATGAGCTAGAGAAGGAAATGGTAACTCACTCCATTATCTTTGCCAGGAAAATCCCCAATGTGATCATGAAGTCAGACATGACTGAAAAACAATTGTAGTATCTTGGAATAGACAGGACCATAGAGGCCACCCAGTCCAACCTATACATGAAAAGGAATCCCTCGATAGGATTCTCTGAAAGTGGCCATTCAGTTGCCTCTAATGAAGTGGAACCTTGATTCACTGGATGGACTTCCACTTTGGCATTGTGCCAATTGAAAAAGACGTTTTTCTTTACTTCTAGTCAAAAGTTGGTTCTGTGATATCACCCACAGCTCCTATATGATGGGACCTAGTTCCATCCTCTGGGTCAGACAGAATAAGTCTATTCCTTTTCTTACATCATAATTCTTCAAATCCTTGAAAATGGCTATCATTATTTCCCTGTCTTCTCTTATCCAGGTTAAATATCCTCACTTCCTTCAGTCAATCCTTGTAAGACAAGGTTTCTAGTTCTCTCTCCATAATGGTCTCCTTCTTCCGGGTAAACTCCAGTTGGTTGAAGTTCTTTCTAAAGTTGAATACTCAGAATTGAACATAATGTTCTAAATTTGATTTGACCAGGGCATGTTTTGAATAATATTTCTCTTTTCTTTTGGCTAAGACTGCAGTAAGTTGGGTTTTTGCTGTTGTTGGCTGTCATGTTTATTCTGTTGTTTCATACTGATCTTGCATGGCATCACTTCCCTGAAGTCATGGTCCTCTTCAAGAATGGAGGGCAAACAGCAGCAGCTGACCTTGCAGTCCACTAAGACCTGCAGATTGGCTTCACACAAATTGTTTTTGTTTGTCTTTCATTCTCAGAGAGGACTGTGGCATCAGGAAGGTGATGCCATGACTTGCAAGTGAATCCAATTTAAGTGAGGAAAGGCTGTGCAAAATCACCAACCTCACTTTCTCCTCTGGAGCCATCTGGGTCCAGTGGCAAAATATTGATCAGGATGACTGGAGATGGCCCCTACACAAACTATAAAGAAAGAGCCAAACCTGGTCCATCTTACATGACTTCACAAGTCATGAGGATCAAATGATCTTAAAAGGTTGTCGTGAGGATCAAATGAACTTAGCTCTGTGCCTGGCACTTAATCTATGCTTGTTTCCTTCATCCTTCCCCCTTGTATAGTTGGTTTTTGGCCTCAAATATAGAATCTTTCATTCATTCTTAGTAATTTTATCTTGTTAAATTTGGCCCGTCATTCTAACCTATTGAGAATTTTGGGTTCTCAAGTCACATCCAATGTGTTGGGTATCCCTCCCAGTTTTGTGTTGTCTGTGATTTGCTAGGAATACCTTGAGTAGCTTCATCCGAGTCATTGAAAAAGATGTCAACCTGGGGACAAGGACATGTTATTGAGGTATGCTGCAAGAGACCTCCCCAGGTTGACATTCATTAATAAGTTATTTAACTAATTCTGGATCAACAGATAAGATATCCCCTTTGCCCTTATGGAACTTATTGCTTATTAAGAGAAAAGTTGCAATATTACTATAATATATGTTATTATGTAATAAATGCATTAGAGAATTGCAAAACAAAGTACTATGTAAGAATTGAATGATCAACTGAAAAGACCAGCAAGGATTTCAAGGAGGAGGTATCATTTATACTGGTCTCTGAATAGAGCTTTATCAGACAAAGAATAAAAAGGAGATTACAGGCATAGGGGAACTATGTGATTAAAAAGGTGAGGAAGGGGGAGAATGCAATCAAATCAAATTCAATGAACATTTCTTAATCTCTGTGTGCAAAATACTGCACTAGGTGCTTGGGGGAAAAATAGAAATGAACAAGACTCCCTGTTAGGAAACTGGCAATCTACTGGGGACTGTGAAATGGCAAATTTGACATGCCCAGAGCCAGAGCTAAACTGTAAATCCTAGAATCCGAGATACATACAGAACATTAGGGACTCACAAGAAAGGTCCACGGGGGAAGAATGAGAGTATAACCCAGGGCAATAAGATGAAAAATGGTAGAATGGAAGATACCGGATTGCTTAGGAGCAGTCAACATAGGGGTGAGTATAGATATATAATGTTACATATGACAAGAATAGTGCTTGACACATTCAGTCATTTCAGTTGTGTCTGACTCTTTGTGACCCCATGTGGGGTTTTCTTGGCAAAGATACTGGAGTGAGTTGCCATTTCCTTCTTCAGCTCATTTTACAGATGAGGAGAGTGAGGCAAACAGAGTTAAGTGACTTGCCCACAGTCATACAGTTAGTAAAAGTCAGATGCCACATTTGAACCCAAGAAGATGTATCTTCCTGACTTCAGGCCTAGCCCTCTATCTTGCTGTGTAATCTAGCTGCCCTGCTTGAAACCAAGAAACCAAGTTTTCATTCATTCGTATGGTACTTCACATTTCTAATCTCTTTTCAAGTGAGCAAAGGCTTTGAGAAGATGCTAATAATGAAATCTCAGAGTATACCTTAGTCTAGGGGATGGATTATTATTATTCCCATTTTTCCAGATAGTGAAATTGAATCATTGAAAAAAAAAATTGAATCCCCCAGATCAGTCAAGAAGTCAGAAGTAGTGATGGATTTAGAAACCACATCCTAGAGAGGTAGTAGCACTAATTGTACTTAGCCCTAGCCTGTCAAACTTATATTAGAATCCTACTAATGTATGACCATGGACAACTCACTTAATCTCTAATTAGCCATACCTTTATCTGTAAGATGGATGTGATTACTGTAGTACTTCCCAAAGTCAACATGTGACTGAAATAAGATAATGTAGGTAAGAGGTTTTGCTTTGCAAACTTTAAAAACACTAAATAAAATATCTTCTCTTCTGAGCATAAGCCCCATGTTTTGACACAGAAAAAGCAAATTGCCTTCATAATTAGGAATAATAAGAGCAGAGTTCAAGATTAAATTAGAAGGGCCTGAGATACAGGGAGAGAAGTGAAGTGGGATGGGACAAAAAGAGCTCAGTTCTTAGAATCAGAAGACCTAAGTTCAAATCTAGCCACAGAAACTATGTGACCTTAGGCAAGTCATTTAACCTTTGTCTGCCTCGGTTTTCTCAAATGTAAAATGGAGATACTAATAGCATCTACCTCACAGGGTTGTTGTGAGGATCAACTGAAATAATATTTGTAAGTGCTTGGCACATCGTAGGTGCTTAACAAATTCTTATTCTCTTCCCTACCAATAGATAGAAAAAAGAAGGAAGGAAGGAAGGAAGGAAGGAAGAAAGAAAGAAAGAAAGAAGGAAAGAAAGAAAGAAAGAAAGAAAGAAAGAAAGAAAGAAAGAAAGAAAGAAAGAAAGAAAGAAAGAAAGAAAGAAAGAAGGAAGGAAAGAGAGAGAGAGAGAGAGAGAGAGAGAGAGAGGGAGGGAGGGAGTGAGGGAGGAAGGAAGGAAGGAAGGAGAGAAAGATAGTTGTTTGAGCCTCAGTTTCTTCATCTATAAGATAAGGAAAGGACTTCTAAAGCTTAAAGCATTATAGAGGTGAGAGATGTTATTATCTAATGGAAGTATCTCATAATAACTAACATTTACATAGGGCTTTAAGGTTAGCAAAGCAATTTACATAATCATCCCATTTGTTCCTCATAGGAATAATGTGGAGTAAGCAGAACTTGATGACTATCTCTTTCAAAGTTAGAGGGGCTGTTTCAGGAAACAGGTTTGTTCATGGAAGGTGGGGTAGCCTATCCATTTTTTTAGCAGGTCTTCTTCAAAGGGTCTGCTGTTAGAGGTAGGAAGGTGAAAAAGTATGGTTTCTCCCTCCCTTTCCTCCCTTCGTCCCTTCCCCAAAGTGAATGCTGCAGGTACCCATTACTAATGGAGCTGGCCTCCCTTTCCAGCTGTTAGATTGCCAACCCAGAAACCTGCCTCCCAGAGTGCTTCATTTGGCCCTGGGCACTCCCAATGAATAGAGTGAGTTGAGTGAAGGGTGTAATTGCTGTCTGTGTTGGAGGAAGAGTGCATTGTTAATGTACTGATGACAAGCTGGGAGCACACTTGCTCATCAAGGCTAACAAATGAATCGCTGGATGCTTGGCAAGTCTTGACCAATTAAGCACTGGAGTTCCCAGGAGTTGTAATGATGGATCTTGCATCTGAAGAAAATGGAGGCTCATTTTTTACATTTGAGTTATAGAAATTTATATTTAATTTATACAAATTCCTACAAATTTATATTTAATTTATACTAACATCGACATAAACAAATATATTTATTTTATTATTTAATATAGGCATAATTTTATTATTAGCTATATTGATTTATTATTAATTATTATAATATATTAATATTTACAATATGTTTTGCATAAATATATTTATATTTAATTTATACTAACATTTATATAAAATCCTTGCTCTCTGCATCTTTTGCTTCTGCCCCAATGCATTGGGATATAGGACATTGTGATCTTTGTGCCAAAATGGGTACTTGGCACTACACAAGATAGAAGTTACAGTTGCCATCTCCTTGCAAACCATGTAAGAAGAGAGCAAACAGAGCTAAGAAAGAAGGAAAATCTTAGAAGAATACCTATTGGTGTTTTCCCTTTTAATGAGGTTTGCCGTTGTTCCTGTATCTCCTATTATATAGATTTAGATTATATAGATTATATAGATTTAGATCTAAATGGGATTTTAGACATAATCTGTCCAATTCCCCCATTTTATAGGTCAGGAAACTGAGGCCTACAGGGGAAATGGCCTGGGATTTGAACCCAGATCCTCTGATTAAAAATCCAGGGTGCTTTCTATCATCCTACCCTGCCTTCTTGCCTTTTGGCAGAGATGCAATTGATGATCATGGAAAGGCTGAAGGGAACAAGTGAATCTGTAGACTCTTGGTATGGATTGAGGAAGTGACTAGAATGGCTCATCTCAGGAGAGGGCCAGTGTTGCCATTCTCCATCCCTGACAATCAAGGTGGTCACACGACATCAAATGTCCAGAAAGGCCCATGGAGTCACCTTGTCAAGAAATTTCACTGTGTGAGTTGTAGGTGAATTTATACTTGAGGGCATGGATCATTTAACTTTTGTCTTCATCACCCAGCACAGTGCCTGGCAATAAATAGCTCATTAAAAAAATGAATGTAAGAAAACACATTTATTAAGTACTTTCTATTTACCTGGCACTGTGCTAAGCAATGAGGAGACAAACACAAAATCAAAGATAATTCCTGTCTTTGGATTGCTTGAGACTAGGATTTAAGATAAAAACTCACCTTGGAGGCATATAACACTCCTTCTGTCTTGAAACCACCAACACTGCAGAGTCTAGGAAGGCACAGAATCCTTCATTAGCAGGTCACAATTTAGGAAGAGTTCAGAGCAAGTGAGTAGATCGAACTGGAAAGTTAGGAATAGAAATGGAAACCCAGAGATTGGTCCCTGAGGGCACCTTTGCTCAAAATGTCTTTGTTTCTGAACAGGCACTGCTTGTGAAAGCCTAGAATGCAGCTCTCCAGGCCAAGCTTTCACATAGGAAGAAAGTAGGCCACATTTCTCACACTGCTTCCAACCCTTGTACATTGACATGGGCTTGGAGATGGGGAGAGAAAAAGGGAACGAGATTCTTTCAGCATAGCAGAAAAGACTTTCTGCTGATACACAGCCCAACAACTCTTGACTCTTGACTGATAAGCTCCTAGAAGATAACCATTAGGATTTATGTGTGTACACATATATGTCTAGGGTGTCCTTAAAGTCTTAGTACAGTTTCCATCTGTTGAAGCTTACTTAGCACTTTTGGGACTTTATACAGAAATAGGGAAACATCTAGGAAGACAAACTCCTTTAAATTTATTATTTATTGAATACCCACAGGCACAAACACATGTGGGCATTTTGTAAATATTAAGCCAAAGGAGTGTGACAGTCTTCCTAAATATTTACCTTCCTTCTCATCCCTCATGTGGAAAAATTTTAGGATTCTCAAAGTCATAACAGTGGCTACTTAGGAGTATCCTCCCCCGCCTTTATTTGAGGGTTTAGGAAATATAGCATAGCTCAATATGTGTTTCCCTGACCCACTTTTTTAAAAGTTCCAAATTCTGTCCCTCAATCACTTCCCTCCCCATTTCTTGAGAAGGCAAGCGATTTGATATAGATTATACATGTGAAGTCATATACAAACATATTTCTGTATTAGTCAGATAGAAAAAGAAAACATAGACCAAAAAAAAAGAAAATTAAAGTAAAAAAGTATACCTCAATCTGCATTCAGAGCTCATCAGTTCTCTCTCTGGAAGTGGATAGCATTTTTATTTTAATCATCAGTCCTTGGAATTAGCTTGGATCATTGTCTTATTCAGAATAGCTAAGTTTTTCACAGTTGATTATCCTTCCAATATTGCTGTTACTGTATACAGTGTTCTCATAGTTCTGCTCATTTCATTCTGAGTTCATATAAGTCTTCCCGGGTTTTTCTAGGTTTTGCAATTCTTGGATATAGATGTGGTACATTTATAGGCAATGATAATGTCAAGGGCATAACCATCTTTGTGTGTGGCTGAGGTAAAGTGAAGGAGTAGCTCATGGGAGGTGAAGAGGTTGAACAACTGAGTGTTATTTGAGGGAGAATCAATATGTATGTTGAAGTCCCCTAGCAGGAGTTAGGGAGGAGAGAAAAATTGTGAGCCAGGTATCAAACTCATTGAGAAAGGGAAATGACCTGGGGGAAGGGGGAAATCTGTAGACAACAGCTACTAGGATTTTGATAGACTTATAGATGTGAACCCCAAAGGAAAAGAAGTTCCTGAGTGATAGAGGAAGAGGATGTAATGTTAATGGGATATAAGATCTTCCCTGCCCCTTAATAGATCTCAGATGGGGTCCATTGAGGGAAGCTTGCTTAGGGGAGGCTTGTTTGTAGGAAGGCTTTCACACCTTCTGCTAATTTCTAAGTAGGCACTGAGTCACATGATGCCTTCTGGCTCTGAGAAGTGTATATATACACTGCATTGGTATTTTGCTTCGGGAGTTCGCTTATGAGAAGGATCTTGTGATTCCCTGGTCAAGATTCAGAGTGGTCATATATTCAGAGTTCCTCAACTGCTCAGATATAAAGGCTCTTTTTCAGTCCAGGGATGTGTGTGAAGTGTATAGTTGATTCAGGCAGTCAGAGCCCAGTCTCTTGTTCTTTATTTCTCTGCTTTTGTTTTCTCTGAAGTTCAGGGTACTGACTTTTCCCCTGAACTAATGAATGTAATTTTAAAAAGATTGTTGACCCTTTGAACAGCTATCTTTCCTAGTAAAGCAGATCTAAGAACCTGTGCTAGCAGCCATCCTGGGTATGCCAGTGTGGTTGCCCCTACAGGGGAAGAACCTGGAAATGTATGGAACAAGTCATATATCCAGTACTAAAAAGGGTGGCCAGGGGGGCTGCGTCATCAGGGGAAAACCAAATTTCAGTAAGAGCTACTAAATGGAAGGAGTGAGGGATGATTAGATTTAAGATGAAAGGAAATTTGTTACCTCTGAAAGACCATTCCAGAGGGTACATTGGAAGGGTTGGGTGGAGTTAGGATGAAACTGTGAGGTGGAAGGGTTGAAGGGGATTAGAATGAGGAATTGAGTGGTAGAGGGTGAGTATGGAATGGGGTTTGGATGATAATCTATAGGAAGTCAAAGTCACTGAGATTTGAAGGGTATGACCAGGTGTGAGAATGTTCATCACTGACTGGAGGGCACTATTCCTCTCCCCTCAAAGGACAAGTTCAGATGGAGATGGGAGCTCTGAAGTTGAGGGGAGGGTTGCTTTCCTTTGCACTGGAGGTTCTCTATATTCCAGAGAAGGGATATCCCTATATCCTAGGAAGACTGGGCTGACAGCAGGAGGCAGAGGATGCCTTGTGCTGGTACAGATTGAAGTGGTTGCTTAGGGGCAGATGGAAGATACTTGGCCCAGCCTCCAGCAGCCTTTCCTCAGGAAACACACTGCACCCAACATTGTTATTATTAATTATCCCAAATAAGTTTGCCAAGGTAGTGATACATTATATTAGTCTCTTTTCCTACCCCCACTTCCAACCTCACCCCCAAACACACTCGCAACTTTGAGTTGTGGAGGGGAGAGAAGAGGAGGAAAATGAAAGAAGAGGTAAAGGTCAAAAAGGAAAGTGGGAAAGGGCCTCAGGAGGAGTAAGATAAAATCGACACATGAGCAGCTGGGCTGCTGTCTTAGACTCAGACTCATGCCCAGCATCGTGGACGCACGGCTTCAGAGAACAAGTGAGGACCCACTTCGTTTGGTTTTCCTTCGACAACTACAATGATGTCATAGCCCCCTGAGAGTTTTCAAAGTGGTCTCTTATCAGTGACTGCATCAAAGGCCTTTAGGGGGATGAGAAGCACAACCCCTCTGAGGCTTTGTTTGACAGTAATAGAAGTATGAGGACAGTGGTAGAAACATCAAGGCATCTGAGCCTTGTTCTCTGCACTGATCAGACATATGAAGAATTATCTTCAGTTGTAGTATAAAAGGGACATTGACAGGACTGGGAAGATTTTTTTAAACAGCAGTTTTGGGGAGAATACAGGGTTTTGGTAGACTAAAATCTCTATGAATAGACAGTGTAATACAGCAGACAAATAATCAACAAGCATTTATTAAGGGGACAGCTGGGTGGCACATTGGATAGAGAGCTGGCCCTGGAGTTAGGAGTTCAAATGTGACCTCAGAAATTTGACACTTATTAGCGTAAGTAGTGACTCTGGACAAATGGATGCCAATTGCTTGCGAAAAAGCAAAAGCAAAAACAAAAAACCCAAGCATTTATTAAGTGCTTATTATGTGTCGGGCATGTAATAGAATAAAGAAAAGAAAAGAAAAAGAAAAATTGTCCCTGCCTCCAGGAACTCACACTATAGTGGTGGAAATAACATTGCAAAACTTTGTATGTGTGAGACATGGAAAGTAATCTCAGAGGAAGGCACAAGGAGTTGGGTTGGAGGGAGGATGGGGAAAGGTCTGCTGAAGGTAGGGCTTTAACGGAGTCTTGAAGAGAGGAAGAGGCAAGGAGGAAGCATATTCAGAGCTAGTGAAAAGACACTTTGGGGATATGGGGTGTTATATGCAAAAAAGGTCAAGAAGGCCATTGTTGCTGGATTGTAGAGTATAGACTGAGAAAGAAGGGTCCAGCTCGTGGAAGACTTTAAAAGACAGGATTTTATATCACATCCTGGAGGAAATGGAGAGCTACCGGTATTGGAGAGGGGAGAGGCAGATGGTGATCTGATCAAACTTGTGTTTTTAGAAGATTACTTTGGCAGTTGAGTAGAGGATAGGTTCAAAAGACCAGCAAACAAACCAGAATGCTATTTCAATAGTCTAAGTGTGAGGGCCTCCCCCAGGGTAGATCCCACATAAGAAGATAGAAAAAAGGGTTATGGGAGATGTTATAATGACAAGATTTGGCAACAGATTGGATATGTGGGGTGAGTGTGAGTGAGGAGTTGAGATTTATACCTAAGTATTGAGCTGTGATAACTGGGAAGTGGTTCCCTTGACAATAGTAAGGACGTTTGGAAGAGAGGAGGGTTTTGGGGAAAAGCTACTAAGTCCAGTTTGGGATATGTTGGAGTTGAGATAGCTATGGGCTCTCCAATCCAAGATGTCTAATATATAGCTGCTTATGTGAAACTGGAGATCAGGAAAGAAGTTAGATATATAGATCTGGGAATCATTTGTATAGAAATGATAATTTGAGTCTATGGGAACTGATAAGATCACCAGGCAAGATAGTATAGAAAGGAGGAGAACCCAGGGAAGAGCCTTGGGGATCACCCATGATTAGTGAACATGACCAGGATGTAGATCCAGCAAAGAAGACTGAGAAGGAGTGATCATACAGGCAGGAAGAGAACCAAGAGGGAACAGTGTCACAAAAGCCAGAGTACCAAGAAGAAGGTGATTGATGGTGTCAGAGGTTGCAGAGAGGTCAAGAAGGATGAGGATTGAGAAAGGGTCATTAGATTTGACAATTAAGAGATGACTGGTAACTTTGGAGAGAGCAATTTCAGTCCAATTACGAGATAAGACACTAGATTGCAGAGGGTTTAGAATGGAGTGAGAAAAAAAGTGGAAATATTGATTAGAGATGGCTTTCTCGAGTTTTCTCATGAAAGGAAGGAGAAATACAGGATAATGGCTATTGAGGATGATTGGAGAAAAAAATGGAGATCATGTAGCTATGATCATGTATTTGAAGGTCTCTCTTATACAAAAAAGGCTTCTGTAAGAACCCAGAGAGCAGAACAAGGAGCAACAATGGATGGGGGGCGGCTAGGTGGCGCAGTGAATAGAGCACTAGCCCTGGAGTGAGGAGGACCTGAGTTCAAATCCAGCCTCAGACACTTAACACAAAAACTAGCCTGTGACCTTGGGCAAGTCACTTAATTCCAATCGCCCTCCAAAAAAGAAAAAAAAAGGAACAATGGGTGGAAACTTTGAAAGCAAATTAAGAGTTGGAGTAAGGGGGAAAAACTGTCTCTGAATTAGAGCTTTCCAGGAGTGGAATGGGTTGCCCCAGTAGGAAATGGGTACATTGCATGGAAGGTCTGCAAGCAAAGACTAGATGACCGCTTGTTAGGTATAGTAAAGAATGACTTCTTTTCCTCGTGTAGGTTGGACTAGTTGGCTGCTAAGCTCCCTGCCAGCCCTAATTCCATTATTCTCTGACTTTTAGAGTATATCTGAAGGAAGAGACTCAAAGCCATGTTATATGAGGATATGTTGATGGAAGAAGAAAAGACTTAAGGACTGACAGAGTATTACCAAACTTGAGAGAAAATTATTAAAGTCAAAGTATTATACAGAATATCATGACTTAGTTGTATAAAATATAGTGCTCTAGAACAGAAGTATAAAACATGCAGCCTGCAGGGGCACAACACTCCAAAATAAAATTTAGTTGGGAGATATTTAACAAAATAAGTCAAAATACAATAGAACAGAAATAATGTTAATATGTGGTTTTCTTTTTTTTCCTTTTTGGAGGGCAATTGGGGTTAAGTGACTTGCCCAAGGTCACATGGCTAGTTAAGTGTTAAGTGTCTGAGGCCAAATTTGAACTCAGGTCCTCCTTACTCCTGGGCTGGTAATATGTGGTTTCTAAGTCAATATGCAGGATAGTTGTATAAAACTTAGTGGTCCCATTTCTATTTGAGATTGAAGCTGCTGTTCTAGAAAACATTTAGAAAAACTGGGATCAAGATCCCCAGGTTCTCACAGATTTCTCTCAAATGGGCTTGAATGTAATTTGTTCCTAATTCTTGGCTATGATAATAGCTTTTTAAAAGCACACTGCTGAGGAATGTTCTGGCAAGGAATCATGCCAACAAGGAGTAATGATGTTGATGCCAGCCTTTAAATATCTGAAGGCTGTCATATGGAAGAGGGATTAGACTTATTCTCCAAAGCTCCAGAGGGCAAAAGTTTGACCAGTTTGTACAAGTTAAAGGGAAGTAGATTTCTGTTTAGTATATATAAGGAAGAACTTAGAGAGTCCATTACAAACTTACATAGCTATTAAATATAACTATTAAAACTATTAAAAATATAACTATTAAAACTTTCCAAAAATAGAATGAGCTGCCTTTTCAGATGGTGAGTTCTCTGTCAGAGGTTATGTTTGAGCAGATGCTGAAGTGTATGTGTAGGTGGTGGTATAGAGCAAGACTTCATAACCTGGGGTCCACAGACTCCTTTGGATAGATTTTAGGGAATCTGTGAACTTGAATGGGAAAAAAATTGCATCTTATTTTCATTAATCTCTAACTGAAATTTAGCATTTTCTTCAATTATTAATGTAGGCAACAAACCACAAGAGTATTAGGCTTCACTAGGTTGCCAAAGGGATGCACGATATAAAAAAGGTTAAGAACCTCTGTGTAGTAGAAGAAACAATTGATGGAAATGGGAGGTTGCATTAGATTGAATTAACAAATATTTATTGAGTATCTAATACATGCAAGGTATTGTGCTAGGTGGTGCAAAGATACAAAGAAGACTAAGACATGGTCCCCCTATAGCATCCTTCTCTGGGATGTTTCCCCAGAGGATGGCTACCGCCCTTGGGTTCAAGGGTACCCTATTAGCTGAACTAGTAAAATTATAGCTCATGCCTTCCCACTGGTAAGCTTACCTTTAAATAATTAGCCAGTAGATATAATTGCATAACTCCAAATAGCCATGACCAAAGAGGTTCAGAGGAGAGAGAAATCCTTTCCTCCCCCCAAGAGGTGAAGAAAGATCCATTTTTAGAGGCTAGGTTCTTTCTTGACTGCTGGTTCCTACCTCTGCTGACTGAATTGCTTGACAAGCATTCTTAAAGATGACTAGGGGCATGACTAGTTTTCTATTATTAAATGACAAGCTACACTTCCTAGTCTATCAGGAAGAACTTCAAACTTCATAAAGAGGCAGCAGAGTGTTAACATCTTGTTAACACATCAATACTTCCTCGTCTTTTTAACTCACCCCTTTTCTTTCTGTGATTATATTGATTGTTGCACTTAGTTGAATGCCTCATTACAGCCTAGAATAGGGGAAATCATTTAGTCAGGGACTAACTCCCTCCGCCTTGCAACACCTGCATTCAGGAAGTTTATTTTCTATAAGGGAAAATAGTACATGAAAAGGCTACAAGCCAAGACCAAAGTGGAGGGAGTGTTGGTACATGATTTTCTGTTTGCAGATAATTGTGCATTCAGTGCAACCTCTGAAGCTGAGATGCAACAAAGTATGGATCAATTCTCAGCTGCTTGTGTTAATTTTGGCCTAACAATGAACACCAAAAAAAACCCAAAACTACAGATGCTCCATGAGCCACCACCACACCATCCCTATACGGAACTATCAGTTACAGCAAATAGAGAAGTTTGAATGCTGTGGATAGGTTCACTCACCTTGGTAGTGTACTTTCCAGGGATGTACACATTGACATGTACACAAGTAATTATGATATGAAGGAGAATGGGAAAATAAATGAGGGGTACAATATGCTATTCTGCCACTGAAGAGGAAGAGTTATGTTTGGCTCAGGAAACTAGGAAATAAAAGTTTATAGCAGAGATGGCATGTAAATTGGGCTTGAAGGGAGGTTATAATTTCAAGAAGCAGAGACAGAAAGGATGGGTATTCTAGGCTCCAGATCAGCTCAAATGAACATTTGAGTGAGAGTCAACTCATTACCAGCTTTGTAGCTGTGAAGTCATCAGATTGCCATGCTCCCATCCCTGTGAGTTAATATGGTCCATAACAGTCATTAAAAGCCAATAAAATCTTACTGATGCAAATGGAAATCTAAGGACATCTCTTGGCAGGTGGGCTCCCTTTTGCTAAAGAGGAAACTCCAAGTCACCATATTTGGAACAAACCTAGGAAAGAATCATCTGTAAGAGCATTGATAGGATCATAGGCCTAGGGTTGGAACCTCTTGCCAAACCTCACATTTAACAGATGAGTAAACTGAGTCTCAGACAAATAGAATGGCTTGCCAAAGGTTCCCACAGACAGTAAGTGGCAAAGCCTGGATTTGGGTCTGGGTCTGATGATTCCAGATTTTGGGTCCTTTTCCAATGTATGATCCTGCCTTCAGAATTTGGTTTGCTAACTTCAGATAATTGCAGGGTGTTAAGTAGCTTTGGGAGAAACTAATACAATTTTTATTTCAGACCGGTCAGATCTCTTTCTAAACCTAACTAATGATTCTGGGTGATCAAGGAAAAAATCCTAGAAATGTGAAAATACTGATTTTTAATAATTATTCTATAATAATTTTAAAATTTAATAAATTTTAATAATTTTATAGTGATTATAGTGATAGAAACCTATTTATAAATGAACTGAGGAGATACATCCTACACACTGGTCCACAGATACATGGGTACATATTTATTTGGGCAGAGGGGGTGAAGAGTTTTTAGTGCTTCAGGATTAACTAGGGAAAGTTGGTTGGCATAATAAGTGGAATTCCTTAGAGGTGATTGCTAATAACTAATTGGTGAGAAAGTAAAGGGACAGAGTTTATTAGAGGTAAATGGAAAATTCACTTATTCAAGGAAAAAACAAAATCAGGTTATAGGATGGGGTTAGGGGAAGACCAGCCATGTTCAAATAACACATAAGATCTAGATGCCCTAATGAATCAGGAGTTATACAAGCATACCTCAGATCTATTGTGGGTTTGTTTCCAGGCCACTGCAATAATGTGAATATCACAATAAAGCAATTCATCTGAATTTTTTTTGTTTCCCAGTGCATATAAATGTTATGTTTACTCCATAGTGGAGTCTGTTAGGTGTGAAATATTATTATGCCTAAAAAAAGTATGTAGCTTTAGGTAAAAAATACTTTATTGCTAAAGAATGCTAACCATTGTCTGAGCCTTCAGTGAGTCATAATCTTTTCACTGTTGGAGGGTCTTGCCTCCATATTTATGACTGCTGACTGATCAGGGTAGCTGTTGCTGAAGGTTGGGGTGGCTGTAGCAATTTCTTAAAATAAGACAACAATGATGATTGCAGCCTTGATTGACTCTTCCTTTCACCTGAACACTTAGAGGCCATTGTTCGGGTGTTAATGAACCTAATTTCAATATTGTGTCTCAGGGATTAGGGAGGCCTGAGGATGGGAGAGAGGTCGAAATCATAACACATAATATTAATTAACTAAGTTCACCATATAATATGGGTGGGGTTTATGGGGCCCCAAAACAATTGCAATAGTAGCACCAAAGATCACTGATCACAGATCACCATAACAGACATAATAATAATGAAAAAGTTTGAAATATTGTGAGAATTAGCTAGATGTGGCACAGGGATACAATGTGAGCATATGCTGTTGGAAAAATGGGGCCAAGAGGTCTGTTTGACCTACAAACCTTCAGTGTGAAAAAAAACAAGCCCACAGTATCTTGAAGCACAATAAAATGAGGTATGCTTTACAAGGCATTGCTGGAGTGTGCAGCATGTGCTGGGATGTTCAGATAGGAGAAGAGAGGACAAAGATTTACAGCTTTTGAGGCCTGGATGCTGCTTAAAGGCTCAGAGACACAGACTGTGTGCCAGATCACCAGGGGCTTTTTGGTGGCCCCGGCCACTACTCTTAACTTGGTTCCAATATGCTAGGCATTCAGTTCTACAGGCATAAAGTGTTTACCAGGAACAGGCACTACACTAGGCATTAGTGACATAGAGACAAAAGTGGGCAGCAGTAAGTATCTGCTCTTAAGTAAAGACCTTCCATTCTCTTGGGGAATCCATGAGGCACATGGGTAAGGAGATATAGGATCATTGGAGGAAGAGGAGGAGAGACCCCTAACAACTAGGGAGAATCAGGAAAAGCTTTCTGTAGGAGGAGAGGTACTTGAGCTGAATCTTGGAAGAGATTAAGGCTTCTAAGAAGCAAGAAGTGAGAACGGGCTTCTAGGTGCAGGGGACAGGCTAAGGGCCCACAGACAGGCTATGTGGCTCCAAATGTGGAGAACAGAAGATGGGTCAGTTTAAAAGTAGTATGAACTATGCCTATGGAAAGTATTGCCTGGAGCTGGATTGTGAAAGGCTTTAAAACCTGGGCTGAGGTTGCATTTCTGGGAAGATGGTGGAGTGATTTTACACACACACACACACACACACACACACACACACACACACACACACATAATTATTTGTGTCTAATGGTAGTCATCTTTAGGGCAGGGTGGTGGGAAGGAAAAAAAGAAATTTACATGATAATTTTATTATATATTTAAAGGAATAGCAAGTTGTACATAGTAGATTTGCAGTTTCACATACACATCTTTCTTTTATTATATTGTGTTGTGGAAGTGCTTATTTTATTCCATAAGTTAAAAATAAAATAAATAAAAATTAAAAAAAACAAACCCAGCCTGAGGAAGTTGATCCTAGAGGCTGTAGGGAGTGACATGGTCAGACCCGAGTTGAATAGATCATTGAGAGAAGGGGAGAGAGCTTGAAAACACACCCCCCACTGTGTGAAGGGAGAGGATGGGACAGATTCAAGATAAGCTGCTGAGGTAGAATTGACAAGACTTTAGCATGTGATGGGTATGTGGAGGTGAAGGAGAGGGAAGAGTGGAGCATTTCTCCAGAAGTTTCAAACCCAGGGGACTAGGAATCCTTTTTTTTAAATGGAATTTATTTTAACATTCATTCTTTTAAAAAGAATTGAGTTCCAAATTCTCTGCCTCCAACCCTTTGAGAAGGTAAGCAATATGATATCAATTATACATGTGAAGTCATACAAACCATATTTCCATATTAGCCATATTTCCAAGAAAAAAAGCAAGGAAATCTAAGTGAAATATCCAGAGAAAGAACTGATAGAGTCTAAATGCAGATCAAAGCATGTTATTTTTACTTTTTTGTGTTTTTGTTCTTTTGATCTATTTCTTCTTTCACAATGTGACTAGTGTGGAAATATGTTTTACATGATTGTACATATATAACCTTTTTCAAATTGTTTACCATCTTAGGGAGGAGGGAAAGGAGGGAGAAAAATTTGGAACTCAAATTTAAAATTGAATGTTAAAATTTGTCTTTACATGTTGGAAAAAATAAAATGCTATTTTTAAAAAAGGAGAAATTAAGTGGAAAAAAAGTAGAATTAGCATCCTCTTAAAGTAGTTTGTTTATTATTCAATGACTGTTTTATCCTACAGGGTTCCTCAAGGCCCTGGATACTTCCAGGATGACCCTGGAAATACAGAACTGCCATTCATGTATGTGCCTAGAGGTTAGGGAGGAGGAGCTAGGGGAAGATTTAGCTCTCTAAGCCTGATTGACTTTACCTATGGTCCACTTGCTGTCCCCTATATGTAAGATTCCCCTGTTGTGCACCCTGCCTGGAATTCTCTCTCTCCTCACCTACTTCTAGCAAAATCGATACCTTTCTTGAAAGTGCAGTTTTTGTACTGTAGCTAGAGGAGGCCTTTCTTTCTTGGGCCCCATCATTTGTTAGTGGTTTCCTTCCAACCCCCATTACTTTGTTTTGTGTTTTTTTTATATATAGAATACAGGCTGTTGTGATATAGAAGAAAACTGGCCTGAGTACTAGGAAGGTATGGGTTCCCATCTTACTCCTGACACATTTTGGCCATAAGACCCTGTGCCCTCTCACTGATTTAGTTAACTCTCTCAAAGATGGTGCTAGCCTGTACTGGTGGAGGGAATTTCCTCACCTGGGTATTTCCTATAGTACTAATGAAATTACAAGAGACAGACCCTCTCCCTATTTTGTATAATCCTATCTACGTACTTATGCTTTAACAGTATGTAAGTGTCTTGAGGGCTGAGATTATTTCATTTGTGTCTGTACAGTTTAAATATTTAAATTTTATGTTCTGTTCCACATTCTCTGTCTGTCTGTCTGTCTCTCTCCATCTCTCTCTATCTCTCTCACCCTCTCCCCATCCATTGAGAACACACACACACATACTACAAACACATATAATCAAAGCAAAACAAATTCTCCCATTGTTCATCTCAGAATAAAAAGAAAAACATTGTCTATCTTCGCCCTGAGTCCCTCAGGTCTCTATCTGGAGGTGGCTAGCATGTTTCAGCATGAGTCCTCTAGAATTATGGTTGGTCATTATGTTGTTCAGAATTTTTTTTGTTTGTTTAATTTAAAAGTAGGTGCTTAATTAAATACCTGCCCAAATAAATTGACTAGAACCTGTTTCTATTCTTCCTCCAATTTTCTTTCACATTTTAGATCAGCAGAAAATTTTGCAAATCCTATTTCCTTATAGACACACACCCCCTATTTTTCCCCACTTTAAATCTACTTCCCTTAGGGAGCATTAAGTTCCTTATTGATCTTGCTGAGCAGCTGAGATAGCCCTACTCTTCTGGGCACAAGGAAGGAGGAAACCTGAGCTGTTAATAGAGCTAAAGTGATTTCCCCCCCTTTCCCTGAGGAACTGCTGGTACCACTGTTAACTTTACATCCATCTGAATTGACCTTTTTGCCCTGCAGTATTCTTATTGATTGACATTGGGTAAGCAGCAAGTTAGGGTAGGGATGGAAGCAGAGAGGCATCCAACAGGGCTGCTTTCAATCCACTTTGACCATATGTTCCACATTAAGTCATGCTTTGTACAGATTCACCCAATCTATAATGTATAATCTCAGATACAGTGAGTGAGGTCATGTCTAGAGAGCATGAAAGCTACTGAGTTCCTTGGAGAAAGGTCTAATGTCTGGTTTGGTTAAATATCCATTAGAATATGGAGTTGTAAAGTTTTAGAGCTAAAAATCAGCCGTCTTATTCCATCATTTTACAGAGAAGGAAACTGAGGCCCAGAGATTTAAAGTAGCCAGCCCGGGTTCCCTTAACGGCTCTCTTTCTCTCTTGTGCTTTCGGTGCTCCCAGTGCTCATGGGAGTAGGCATTTATGTGACCCTTTCTTTTAGAGCTAATGCATCCCTAGAAAATGTGTCTTAAAAGCTGATTGTAGTGAAGTTATATCCTGACTTTTTAAAGCTATCTTGATGAGGTGTATCATCACTCAGGGAACGAATGGGGATGTGTGTGAAAGATCAAGTAAAACCTAAAAGTGAGGAAAAGATTTATACGATTTATACAAAACAAGTCTGTAGTGTGCTTGCCATCAAGTCTGTTTGTATGATTTCATCTGGTCTTAATTAAAAACATCTTTATAAACACCAAATAAAATGAACATTTACATATATAGAGTGGACCAGAAAAATGGGATTATGTATGAAACTAGCAATCTCTATTATTGTCATGGTAATGGCTTATAAAATCTTCCCTGCCCATTAATAGATCTCAGGTGGAGCCCATTAAGGGAAGCTTGCTTAGGGGATGCTTGCTTGCAGGAAGGCTTTCACACCTTTTGCTAATTTCTAATTAGACACTGAGTCACAGAGTTGTGATGCCTTCTGACACTGAGAAGTATATGTATACTCTGAGTGGGTATTTTGCTTTGGAGGCTAACTTATGAGAAGGAACTTGTGATTCCCTTGTCAAGATTCTGAGTGGCCTTATGTTCAGAGCTCCCTGACTACTCAGATGTAAAGGCTCTCTCAATCCAGGGATGTATGTAAAGTATAGAGTTGATTTAGGCAGTCAGAGCTCTGTCTGTTGGTCTTTATTTCTCTATATTTTCTCTGGCGTTCAAAGTATTGACTTTCCCCCTGAACTAGTTAATGTAATTTTAAAAAGATTGTTGACTCCTTAAACAGCTATCTTTCCTAGTAAAGTAGATCTAAGAACCTGTGTTAGCAGCCATCCTGGATATGCCAGTGTGGTTGCTGCTACAATTATGTATAGCTTGTTTTTCCTTTTATGTATATAAATTCAACATGTAACTTTCAAAGCTATCATTCTTGCCTGCACTTCCTTCTTTTCTGTTTTGTATATTAAAAAATAATAATACTTCAATGTCCCTTTTTTACTTACTTTTTTCTTTTTGGGGGGAGAGGGAGTCAATCCTTTTTCACCAGCTCCCTTTTTGTTGAACTAGTCAATAAGTAGCAACAATTTGACCTTTATCTTGTATGCCCTCTGAATTTTTTATGAGGAAAATGGCTAATAGGTCATTAAGGGAGAAGAAAGGGAAGCAGAGAGCCTAGATGAGCCCCAAACTGGTTAAGCTATGGCATGCTTCTAGGTCCATAGTTCTTACTTGGTCACTGGACTAGTATTCTTTGTTAGAAAGAAGTGATGTTTTTATACTGAATAGACTCTCACCTGGCTTCCCACCTTCAGCATTGGTACCAAGGTTGATTATAGATATCTGACTGGATAATGGTCTATATGTGTCTCTGGGTGTGTGTGTGTGTGTGTGTGTGTGTGTGTGTGTGTGTATGGGTGTGTGTGTTTAGAAAAGTTTAATTTTTATGTTTAGAAAAGTTTACTAACACTTAGAACTAGCAGTATTTTGAAATGTTGGTGTACTATGGAGATTGGCAAAGGTAATAGATAGGAATAATATTGAGGGGTTGTGGGAAGATATATACCTCAAAGAGGCCACAGAGAGAGAGAGAAAGGTCCCATAATAAATCAATATGTTTTAGCAACAATTTTTGATAGAAAAAACATTGGTAACAAAGCAGATCCCCACTGCTTGAGGAGTGGCCAAATAATTTATAGGGATGAACTATGTTAGTAGTGTAAAGAATAGAAAATAAGAAGATTCAGAGAAACCATGGGAAACTCCTATGAAGTGATATGAAAGGAGAGCAATGTTCACAATGACCTCAAAAATGTCAGGAAAGCAGTGCTAAAAGATAACCAAACTCAGATCAATGCAATGATGGATTTGGGCTCCACGTGTCTCCATCCTCTTGGTAAGAAAGGTGGTGGATTGCAGATGGAGAATGAAGCATACGTTCTCAGACCTAGCAATTGGGTCATTTGTTTTTGCTTACTGTAAGGCTCAGGATTACAAATTCTAAGTTATAAGGCCAGATTTTAATGGGGAGGATATTAGTGTCAACAATGTTTAAAAAAAGAATTTAATAAAAGAAAGATGATATAGTGCCTTTTGGGACATAGATAAGTATCTAACCATTCATTTCTCCCCACAGGGATTATTTTTTGGAGGATGATGGAGAAATGGTGCCCAAAGCAAGTCATGTAGCAGGTAAGAAAGGCAAAAGCGCTTGCCTCTCAGTTCCTTGTGACCCTGTTGCCCATACTTTCAATATCACCAGCAGCATTTGTACGATCACCTTAAGGGTTGTGAAGTACTTATAAATATTATCCATAAAACAATCCTAATAAAGTAGGAACTATTATTATCCTCATTTTTGTTGTTGTAGAGTCATTTCAGTCATGTCTGACTCATCATGACCCTTTTTGTGGTCTTCTTGGCAAAGATATTGGAGTGATTTGTCATTTCCTTCTCCAGTTCATTTGACAAATGAGGAAACTGAGGCAAATGTTAAGTGACTTGCCCAGGGTCATACAGCTAGTAAGCATCTGATTTGTACTCAGGCCTTCCTAACTCTATTCACTTCTAGAGCTCTATCCATTTAAAACAATTGACTGATAGTCTTCTCCTGGCACCAGGTTTCACATATATTAGGTATTTAGGAAAGGTCTCTTAAATATTAACAGATCTCTATAATGTTTTAAAGTTTACAATATACTTTTCTCACAACTGTCCTGGAAATTAGGTTGGATAAGTATTATTCTTATTTTTTTTTTTGAGAGAAAACATATTCCAATAAGTTAAGTGCCTCATGCAGAATCAGAGTGCACCTGGGTGCAAATCTGGGTTTTCTGACTCCAAATATATGACCCTCTCCACCAGACCATGGTGGCTTTTAGAAATAGCTCACTTTATAAAATGCTTTATGGTTTTAAAATGTTCTTACCTGTTTGATTCCTACAGTAGCCCTGTTAGGTAGGTAGTAAAAATATTATTCTCATTTTCCATATGAAGTAGCTGAGGAACATTAAATAACTGACCCAGAGTCCTGCAGCTATAAATAGGAGCTCTGGGCCCCACACCCAAGTCATTTGACTTCAAATCTATTGTATTTTCCACTCTACTAGGCTTTCTCCCGTTTGTTGAATGAATGGATGTCTCCTCATTTGGGAGGAAGAATAGAGAGTTGATGGGAATGCAAAATATCATTTGTTCCATCAGCCTTTCCTCAGTGTCTTCAGCATTCATCTGATTCTGATTGAATTATGGTGAGGGCAGACTTGTAGTTTATTAGCAGTTGATATATGGGTTGTATTTGTTTCTTTAAGAGATTGTGTTCATGGAGAATGATCTTGATCCATGCCTACAAAAAAGGGGGAGATTCAATTCAAGAAATAATTAGGGCCTACTATGTCTGGGCAGCTAGGTGGTACAGTGGATAGAGTCAGGAAGACTCATCTCTCTGAGTTCAAAACTGACCTCAGACACTTTCTAGCTATGTGACCTCAGGCAAGACTCTGTTTGCCTCCATTTCCTCTTCTGGAAAATGAGCTGGAGAAAGGAATGGCAAGTCCTTCTAATATCTTTGCCAAGAAAACCCCAAATGGGGTCATGAAGAGTCGAACATGACTGAACAACAGCAAATGTGGGGGCACTGGTTAAAGCACTAAGGAAGAAAACTCATCCTGCTTTTAAGGTTATTGATTCATTCAGCTTTAAAAATTCTATTTATCTTTTTCATTTCTTAAAGCCCGAGGGTGTTACATTAGGTCCTTACCCCCTTTGCCCTATCTCTTCTTCTCTTAGTGAGTGCCATGTTTCTGTTGAACCCCAGGCTGCAAAGTAGACCTCTTCTCTTGTGGCCACCACCCCCTTAACTTCTGACCTTCTGCATGCCCCTGGGGGTCCAAGCTTCTCTGGGTAGGGTTAGCTTGGGTGTAGCTCTGAGCAGTGCAATCCTCGGAGGTGTTCTGTGGATGTATGCCCCCCTTCCCACCAGTAGATCTGCCCAATGTGTGTGTCTCTGAAAAGTGGGACCCTGCCACTTAGTGGCACCAGTGCGTGACTCGGTGTATGCCAGTGAGTCCCAGACATCCTCTATGCTCCACTTCTCATTCTCTGTAGGGAGCATCATAGTATAAACAGAGTTTTAACCCACCCTGATCAAATTCTAAAAAGGGAGTCCTACCTGCCCCCTCTCCTTTCCGCCATTCCTCAGTTCTACTACCTTCTCTATTCTCATCTGAGCCAGCCTCCTTGCCCAGTTCCCTCCTGCCAATGCCAAGCCCCAACAGGTGTTGTGTTGATGATGAACAGGCCCCAGGCACTTCTGCACCCCCTTCTGGGTGCTTCTTAAAATAGCTGCTCTGGGCCCAAGCATGTTCTCCGTGGCAGTGATGCTGGCTTAATGACATCAGGTGAGTCATTTACTTTCCTCATTTGTAAAGTAATGGGGTTGGGCAAAATTATCTGTAAGGCTGCTTCCAGCTCTCACAGGTTGTGATCCAGCTGGAATGAAAAAAGTTGGATGGCTCTCAACTTAAAAAGTGTGTGTGTGTGTGTGTGTGTGTGTGTGTGTGTGTGTTCCTTCCCCATCCCATGCCTTCTGAATAAAGTAGCAGCTTCCAGATCCTAGAATTTACTTTCCTCCATCATCTGGCTCCAACGCACATTCATAGCCTTAGTTCACACTACTCTTCTGGGTATACTCTAGGGCAGAGGTGGTATGTAGTCTTGAGGCCACATGTGGCCCTCTAGATCCTCAAGTGTGACCCTCCAGGTCCTCAAGTATGACCCAAACTTCACAGAACAAATCCCCTTAATAAAAGAATTTGTTCTGTACAACTTGGACTCAGTCAAAAGGCCACATATGTCTTTGAGGCTACAGGTTCCCCACTCTTGCTCTAGGCTCAAACCAAACTGAGCTATTCTCTACCCGATTCCCCTCCTATTGCCTCCCATCTTCAAAATTTGCTCCCACTGTCCCACATTCCTGGGATGGACCCTTCACCTCTGCCACTTCTAGTTGCTTTTTGATGAAGTCTCATCTCTTTGTGTTCTTCCTTGGGTTCCGATTCCTCTGTCTACTGCCACAGAAACTTTCTTCTCTTTCTCTCTCTCATGTAAAAGTGATCTCCCTCTTCCCAAATTTCTCCTAAGGAGGCAGCTGGGCGGTCAGAACACTGAGACTAGAGTCAGGAAGCACTGTGTTCAAATTGGGCGCTAGACTCTCAACTGTGTGACCGTGGTGGGTCAAGTCCCTCACTCCCTCTCAGTCTCAGTGTCTTCATCTGTAAAATGAGAATAGCCTGCCTCATGGGGCTGATATAAGGATCCAATGAGTTAACATATGTATAATACTTAGCAAAACTCAAAGTACTACATAAATGCTAGCTGTGTTATTATCGTTACATTGTCCTAGCACTTGTATCTAGGCCTTCTCTTGTATGTATCTCACCGTTCCTTGTATCATGGTTTTCTACAGAATTGTGGAACCACAGAATGTCAGAGTTAGAATGGACCTCTAGCCCATTCTGTACTTAAATTGAATTTCATTTACAGCATATCTGACAAGGGCTCAGCCGGGCTTTGTTCAAAGATTTACAGTAAAGGGATCTCACTGCTTCTAGAAGTAGTCTATTTCAGTTTGGGCTGACTCTGATTGTTTAACAAGAGCTTTTCCTTGCCTCAAACCTAAAGTTCCCTTTCTTCAGTTTAGCCACTGGTGCCAGTTGGGCTCTTTGGCATACATATCTTTTTTCCATTGTCTTCTTCCTTGCTAGCTACGTATCCCCATCATCTGCATTGTGCTCTGCTTAATTATTTGTGAAGCATGGTAGATGCTTAATAAATCTCCTTTTAATTGAATTTTGTTGAATTGAGCCCTGTTGTTAGTGTATATATTTATAGCTTGGCTTGCCACTGTACATCCAGGGCCATTTCCAATCATTGTGATCTATATCTTGCCACTGGACCCAGATGGTTCCAGAGGAGAAAGGAAGGCTGGTGACTTTACACAACCCTCCCTCAATGAAATCCAATTCACTTTCAAGTCATGGCTTCACCTTCCTGTTGTCCTCCTTTTTGAGAACAAAGGACAAAGAACAATAACAAGAACCTCCCTGGTAGGAAACTGACCCCAAATTAGCCGCCATTCTTGGGCCAAGACAAAATGATCTGAGGTTAAAAGGGCAGTATCCTTTGGTTGTACAGTTCAAAGATCGCTGGCTATCCTTTGACCCAGCAATACCACTACGAGGTATATACCCAAAAGAGATCATAGAAAGAGGATAAAGGTCCTATATTTACAAAAATATTTATATCTCATCTTTTTTTTGTTAGTGGCAAAAAACTAAGGGTCAGACGGCTAGGTGGCGCAGTGAGTAAAGTTCTGGCCCTGGAGTCAGGAGGACCCCAGTTCGGTTCAGGCCTCAGACACTTAACACCCACACAAAAAGACTAGCCATGTAACCTTGGGCAAGTTACTTAATCCCAATTGCCCTCCAAAAGGCAAAAAAAAAAACAAAACAAAAAACAAAAAAACTGAGGGTCACAGGGAGTACCTGTCAATTGGGGAAGTACTAAACAAGTTTTGGTATGTAAACAATGACACTGTAAAAACAAATTATTTTGAAATTCTTAAGTACTCTGATCAACTCTGATCAACCATGATTCCACAGGACTGAGGATAAAGAATGCTACCCACTTATTGACAGTCTAAATTTGCAGAATGAGTCACACATTCTTAGACATGGCCATATGGGAACTCATTTTGCTTGACTTCTTTTCTCTTTTTCCCTGAGGGAGGGAGAGAAAATAAATGCTTGCTAGTTGCAATAAATGATTAAATAAAATAACAGAACTTAATTAAAAAACAAAGAAAACTAGCTTTGAGTCAGAAGATCAGAGTTTAAACCTTCTCTCTGACACTTAACTGTGTGACCTCAGGTAAGTCACTTAACTTCCTTGGGCCCCAGTTTCATCATTTGTAAAAAGAAGAGTCTGAACTTGATTCCTGATCTAGGTCCTCTAAGGAATCATAATGATGCTCTCAGATGGCAGTATTGAAGAGCCTTTGTAGACTGGAAGAGGAGCTAAATTTGCATGGTATCTCAAGCCATCCCATGTGCTTTGTTCCAAATATACAGATGCTTCAATGAACTGGAATTCTGCAGATACCAAAGGGGCAAAAAAACTTAACATGGTCACTAACCACAAACTACCACTGAGTGAGCTTCTTTTGTCCTTTTTTCTTGGCAGCTTTTCTCAGTGAAGCTAAAGAACGGGGTCCCCCTGTGCAATCACACCCCTGGAGAAGTTTTGAGAAGGGTTCCTTTGGGCAGCCACACTCCTTGAGAGCATTTGAGAAGGCTCCTTTGGGACAAACACAAGCCCTCAGAGACTTTGAAAAGGTAAGTGGTCTGGGGTAGCTATTACTATTTCGGAGGAAGTGGTGATATGGTGGGAGAACACTATCTATAGAATAACCCCTGGGATAAAATCACATAAGGATTAATAATGTCATGATTGGAAAGTTCAATTCCTAATCTTCTGGCAGATGGTCCAAGATCTATACACTGGGCTTCCTATGGGTCCTTAAACAAAAGATTTCTTCTGCCGAGCTCGGGCTGGCTCCTGGGTTCGTTCCCTGGGAGATTTATAGGCTACCAGGCTGCTGAGGATAACTGCACATAGTCCAGAGTGATGTTGAAAATAATAGTCCTGCTTTATGCTTGGTTTCGGTTCAGGTTCATCCCAAAGGAGTGAACTTATTTCATGCCTTAACCCCCTAAGTATCTTCCCAGGAATCTCCAAAAGCAGCCTAAACCTCCTGTGAGTCCTGCAATTGCACTGTCCCTTGGACTTAAGCCATCCTGAGCTAGGAACAGATGTTCCCATAAAAATTGTATGTCCCCCAGTCCCACTACAGAGACTCTATTTCTATAACCCTGGATTTATAACAATAATAGCTAACATTTAGATAGTGCATTAGGGTTTGCAAAGTGCTTTCCATATCTCAGTTGATTCTCACAACAACCCTGGGAGGTGCCGTTATTATCTATGTTTTATAGAAGAGGTAAGTATATCTGGTACCTCCTAGGAGATTCCCAAAGGATTCTATGTGAGGGTACATATGGTCTGAGAGGCTTGGGAATTCTGCAATCCTACGTAGGCTAACTCTTCTCCTTCCTCCCTCTCCTTTTATAAATAGCTTTCATTTGAAAGTAATTCTCAATTAAACAGGGATGGCATGAATTCTGGCCAACCCACCAAGTCTTGTGAATTACATTTGCCTCCCTGTAGGACTTAGTTCACACCCTACCCTCCCTGACATTCTTTGGGGGCCAAGAGTGTTTCTCTATAACAAGCACTTACCTTCTTTCGTTCTTTTTGCTAAGGGTTGCTATGGTTACTGCAAGAGCCCTCTGGGAGTTTTTGAGTGGGTTTTAAAGACTAGAAATGCAGGGTTCTGTGTCTGTTCCATAGTGGTGGTGCACTGGGAGCTCTGTGTTTTGGTGGTGGAGGGTAAACTGTAGGTTTTAACTGCTAGGGCTGAGAGTCCTGAACAGCTGGGTGGTGGTGGTGGGTGGTAAACTAGGAACTGTGCCAACATGGTGGACCCTTTCCCTGTTCTTCCTCTCTCTCTTCCAGCCTTTGAGATCTGATATAGTGTGAAGAGGGAGGCTAGGGCTGTTTAGAGCCGTTTAATAGCAGTGTCTCAAAAACATACACCTAGCTTCTTTGTTTCTCTTTTGGTGTTTGGGAATGCAGCACCTAGAACCCCCCTCCATCACTCCTGGGGCACCCAGGAGAGCTACGCAGAAAAGGCTCAAGGGACTCTCTAGATCCACATTCACTCAAAACCATAGCTCACAAGCCTCATCGGTGTGTTTACTTTTCTTCTAGTCAACAAGACACAGCCAGCACAAAACAAAGGCATTTATTGAAATAACATAATAAGAAAATTTGCAAGAAAACACCCATCACCTCAATAAAGCTAATGTACTCTGTCCTGCAAATACATACACCATCTATGTGGAGAGTAAGCGGATATTGAGATTATACATGAGGGAGAACAGACATAGGAACACAAGTGGACAGGGCACATTATGTGGAAGGACATTTCACCCCTTTGACACTGTGTGGAAAACCAGTGATATATTCTGGTGAAATCATCATTCCACTATCACTGAACTGCTTCCCAATGAATATGATATCTCTGTGTCTTTTCTGGTTGATCTTGTGATGACTGCTGGGTTCTTAGCTGAGGGCTGCTCTGGTGACTTCCGGATATGTAGTGTCTGCTGAGAACAAAGCCTTGTTACAAATAACTATTCATCTTAGAGCTAGATAGATATTCCCCAAACCTTTTCTCCTTTAGCATGTAATGAACAGGAGTCAAAATACAAGTTAAGATGTCAAAGTCATCGTTCTTTTTTCACCTAGCCCTCATTTTTGGCTTTCTTATGCCTAGCTGTCAGCTGCAAAGACTTGGAGCCTTGATACAATATTTTGTCTGGTGAAAAAAAATCTCCATCTTCCTGCTGATACACAGGAAGATCACAGAATAAAAGTTTTGAAACTCACCCTGGACTAGTGATGAGATAAAATGAGGTATAAGAAGAAAAAGCATCCCCTTTTAAGGTTGGAGTTCTGTGTACTCTCTGGGCAAGCATATATTTAGCCCCTGCTCTAATATCTCATTCTGTCTTGTAGAGTTTAGATCAAGAATCAGCTACCTTTTACAAGGGGGATGCCAAGTTGTTGGAGCACAGGGCCTGTTTTGCACTCACTGATGCTCAATGTCCCTGTGGTCTGGGGAGCTGATGCCAGGGAGCCAAGATAGAGAAGCAAAGAGATGACCAAGACAATCAGAGAAAATAGTCCCCTTTTGGAACCAAACAATAAAATAAAATCTGCATTAACAGAGTGTGTGTTTCAGTATTGAGAGGTATCATGGCATAATGAATTAGAGGGTCAACCTCTGAGGCAGGAAGATCTGGACGTTAAGTCCTGCCCCTGGCACATACTGGCCATGTAACCTGGAACAAGTAATACATGCTCATAGTGCCACAGTCAGCTCTCTACTATTGTAAGTTACTGATCTACATTGTTACTGGGAGTTTTCTCTGAAGGCATTCCCTATGCTAGTAAAATCTCAGATCTGGTTAAAATGCATTTCAGTGATTCACCCCATCAGAAACTTCATTTCCATATACAGTCATCCATTCCACATTGTAACCTTCCCCATTGTGTTTTTGGTATATTATGGATCGGCATAAGAAATTAAGTGGGAATTTGGGGGGAATTTTGCAGAAGCCGCAGATGACACACAAAGGCCAACAGATGACACAGAAAAAGTTTAGAAACTCAGAGATGCATAAAATGTGTATGTATAATATCAACATATTTTATCTTGGCTGAAGTAACCTAACAAAGTTCCATAATGTTTTGGTACTAAAAAAGTGGCTTTTCAATAAAACTACTGAAATGCAAAAAAACCCAAAACCCAAAACCAAAAACATATTTTATCTTTTAATACCATAATAATTCAGACTCCTTCTCTGGTATGAAGGGAGAACCAAAAAATTTGATGTGAATTTTCCCGATTGTGGGAATGGCATGGCCCTAACCCCTCACAATGCAGAAGGGATAATGTATAGAAGCAGTAGCTATTAAACTAAATTAAAAAAACAAACTCAGCCCTAGAACTTTCTGTTTGTTGCTCACATCAAAGCCTCAGATATCCCTATGGGCATTCTCCAGGGTCCCCATGACACCAGTTCATGGTGCTGGGATTGTCCCTATCTGAACCTCTCCTTAGCATCCCAGGTAGGGTAAGCATAATGTAGCAACTGGCTTGGCCTCCAGAAGGGGAGGTAGCAGGATGCTTCCTAGGCAGAATTTAAAGGGAGATGGGCATGTTTGTGTGTGTACATGTGAGCCTTCAAAGTTTTCTTCCTATGCTCTCTTTATGCTCACGTGCTTACTTCTTACACTTGCCTATTCCCTAAATAGGTCACATTTGTAGTGTTCTATACAGTTCTGGGCACATTTTAAGAAGCACTTTGGAAGAATGGAGTGTCCAAAGGAGGGTGGTCATCATGGTGACTTTCAAGAATTCCTGATGAAAAGACCAGAGATGTAGAGAAACTTGGATATACAAACACAGAAGCCAAGAGAAGCATAAAAAGAAAAACACAAATGAACACTCACATGAGACTAAACAAAGATCAGCTGGTTATATTCTTATATGAAGTGGTGATAACGTGTATTCACACAGGACTCTATCATCATCAGAGATAGCAGATAGAATTTAATTAGGAAAAAAAAAGATAATCCCTGCTCCAAGAGTTCCCATTCTTATGCGGGGGTGGGGAGACACACAAAGGTATTCATTTTGCAGATGAGGAAACTGAGGCAAACTGTTATTATTGTTCGTCTTTCATTCTTGAAGAGGACCAATGACATCAGGAGGGTGATGTCTTTCTTGACTTTCAAGTGAATTGGATTTAAGTGAGGCAGAACTGTGCAAAGTCATCAGCCTCACTGGAGGCATTGTAGAGGAAGTCTGGAGGGCATCCTCCTGAAAAAGAGGTTCCAGGAGGAGTTGTTCAGAGGCTGAGGCCTCAGGGGTGGAAGGTACTTCCAGCGTGTGAGTTCCAAGGCTTCCAGACTGAATAGCTGTCTGGGGCATGATAGAGGAAATCCAAAATGCAACTAAGAGAGGAGGGAGGTAGAAGCAAAGTAGGAGATGACTGGACCCATGGGAAGAGAGGGGCCCTGCTAAGAGATCTATCCTAAGGGACGATGAGTTCCAGAGCCCAGAAAATACCACTAGCTCCTGCAGAGAATAGTGTGATTTCAGAGACTCTCCTGTCCCGCTCCCTTCCAAACTCTCTGAACTGATCTGAAATTCAAGGGGCAAAAACTCTGATTCCACAATTAAAGATAAAAGCCTTAAAATGTAAGTGCTGATTAACCTATCTGACTGAGTGCTTCATAATGAATTATAAATCAGTGAATCAGCAAGTCTAAGTGTAAATGTAAATGATTCATGCCTAAGCCTTCCTGTTTCTGAGACGTGTTGAAGACAATGGAAAGATATTGGGTATCTGATAAAAGGGGTAGTATTGAGTAGGGGAAAAGGGCAGGGCAAGAAGGCATCAAGGATGAGAGCTACTCAAATTGACCCTGAGGAAAATTCAGTTGAGAGGAGAGGTGATGGGAGAGGATGGGCAGGCCCTGGGTGTGGATGAGGGCTGATTAGCTGTGGCCCAGAGAATAATCCAAAATAAGTCTTTGTCCTTCATTCTGGAAGAGGACCATGACATCAAGAAGATGATGCCATGACTTGCAAGTGAATTGGATTTAAGTGAGGAAAGCCTATGCAAGGTCACCAGTCTCACTTTCTCTTCTGGAGCCATCTGGGTCCAGTGGCTAGGTATCTATCAGGGCAACTGGAGAGGGCCCTGCCCAAAATAAATGCAATGGGAGGGGAGGAGAATGTGTTGACTCTGAGGATTGTCCCACAGAGAATGAAAGCCATGAAGGAAAACAGCTTGAGGAGAAGATGGTCATGCTTGGTGCAACCAGAGGTTGTGAAGATTTCTCTTCCACTGCTTATATCAGCACCTTGGGACAAAATCCTAGTTAACCCATACTAATCACATCTTTGCCAAGGACTGAATAAAAATTCTGAGGACTTTGCAATTTTAACTAGGCTTTTTCATGTCTGTTTTCTTTTTCAAATTTTTACTGATATCATTTGTTCTTAAATCATCTTTATTTCCTAATGTTTCTTTACCCCTTTTCCCTCCCCAGAGAATTATTATTAAAACAAAGATCAGAAAAGAAAGAAGAAAGGAAAAATTAATTCTCCAAAACCCACCAACCCCTCATTCAACATTTATATTATACAAATTGCTCCACTTCCATGGTCCCACACCTCTACAAAGAGGGAGTAAGCAACATGCATTTTCTCCTTTCTCCTTTGAGGTCAATCATAATTGTTAAACAGCATTTGTTTTTCTGTTGCAATTCTTTGAATTTACATTGTTGTAGTTACGATGCATGTTGTTTTCCTGGTTCTGCTTACTTCATTTTGTATCAGTACATATGTTTTCCCCTGATTTTCTGTATTCTTCATATTCAGGGTTTCCTATGGTAGAGTAATATTCCATTGCCTTCAGGTCATCTATACATCTAGTTGATCAGGGACAAATAAAAGCAATATGTTTTTTTTTAACACCATCTACTTGGTAATAAGAAAACTTTGTTCCTGTAGGGTTAATATATTTCTATAATATTTGCTCAAAGCACTGGTGAGGGGTGGGGAATCTGTGGCCTCAATGCTAC
Organism: Petaurus breviceps papuanus; assembly: GCF_028583685.1. Classification (NCBI taxonomy): domain Eukaryota; kingdom Metazoa; phylum Chordata; class Mammalia; order Diprotodontia; family Petauridae; genus Petaurus; species Petaurus breviceps. The sequence goes on along the minus strand of NW_027185798.1, from coordinate 34,989,930 downwards.
ATGTGATATTGCCACATTTAGGTCCTTGGGTGTGGCCTTTTGACTGAGTCCAAGTTTTACAGAACAAATCTTTTAATTAAGGGGATTTGTTCTGTGAAGTTTGGATTCAGTCAAAGGGCTGCTGCACTTGAGGACCCAGAGGGCCACATGTGGTCTCAAACCTGCAGGTTCCCCAACCCTGCCTAGGCTATTGAAGACAAGGGTAGGAGTTGACTTGGGGTGGGAGGAGCATTTATACTTGATATATTCCAAAGTCACAAATAACAACCTTGAACCCTGCTTGTGTGTTGTGAATGTGGTTTTGGTCACATACGCACAAGTCATGGAAAGAGAATGTGGATAAATTGGCTTCCTGTGCAAGGTCTCCTGAAGGTGAATCAGTGGCTTCATCTTTATAGAGAAAGAATCCCTCAGGGAAAGAAAGGAAAGGAAATTATTCTAAGATCATTGACAAAAATTAGTATTGAAAGGAAGTTGGGCAAGGGAGCAAAAAAAGAAGTAAGCCTTTGTAACCAACATTTGATGATGGTATGTATGGAAGAGGGGATGAGAAGGGTACCCAGTACAATGGAGGTGCAATTGCTGTTAGGCCAACAGTTTTAGGCTTAGCACTTGAAAACCAACTCAGAGGGACTCTATAGATGATTTCTGACCCAAGAGGGTAGAGGAACTGTCACGGTGACTCAGTTTACCTATTCAGGAGTATAGGGCTCAACATGGAGCAAGGGTAGGAAAAGCCCTTGGAGTAAGAGAAAGAGAGGGGAAGCAGAGCTCTGGAGTCTAGCTTGCCAGAGGCTCACTGCAGTGGTCTTTGTGATTCATCACAGGGAGACACTAGGCTAGTCTTCTGAGAATTTCACCTTCCAGCTTGTTGGGATCACCTGGTATGGAATGAATTTAGTAAAGTGTTCAGGTCAGGTCAAATTAACAAACATTTATGAAAGACCTATTATATACTATATGCCAGGCACTGTACTAAGTGCTGGGAGTACAAAGAAAGGCAGAAACAGTTCCTGCCCTTAAAGAACTTACATTCTAATAGTGAGATACTGTGCAAACAACTATGTGCAAACAAGATATATATAGGAAAAATCAGAGGTAATCTCTTAAGAGGGACTAGGAAAGTCTGAGATTTTAACTGAAACTTGAAGGAAGTTGGTGAAGACAAGGAGAGGGATCATCTCAGCTATGGGGGACAGTTAGTGAAAATTTGTGGAGTTGGGAGAAAGAATGTCTTGTGGGAGAAACATCGAGGAAGACAATGTTTCTGGATTCTAGAGTATATGGAAAGGAGAGAGGTATAAGAACACTGCAAAGGTAGGAAAAAGCCAGGTAAGGAAGGGCTTTAAAAGTCAAACAAAGAGTTGAGATGATAAACGAATGATCTCTTGGGTCACTTCCAACTCTGAGCCCTCTGAAGACAATTTGTCATATATCTTATAGATTAGGGAATTGCCAGTAGACTGTGATTAGTGGGAAGGCACATCAGAATGATTCTTTTCCTAGCTAACTGAACATTATTATCATTATTGATGATAGCAATAACTCACATCTCTATAGTGTTTTAAGGCCTTTATTGAAGTATTTAAGGTTTGTAAAATGCTTATTTTCCTGGTGAAGTACTTAATGGGAATGATATCATTACTTTATAGATGAAGATAGTGAGACTCAGTTATCTGGCACAATGAATAGAGCAATGGACTTGGAGACAGGAAGACTTGAGTTCAAATGTGGCCTTAGACGAGCTGTGTGACCCTGGGCAAGTCATTTCACATCTGTAAAATGAGCTGGAGAAGGAAATGGCAAACAACTTCAATATTTTTGCAGAGAAAACCCTTAATGGGATCATGAAGAGTCAGACGTGACTGAAACAAGTGAACAACAACCCTGAGACTCAGATTGTGACTTTCCTATGGTCACACTAATAAATGTATAAATTAATAAATTTATATTTATTAATTTAATAAACTAATAAATGACAGACCTAGGTCTTCTGGATCACATGACATTTTCCCCCACTTTTCATTGTCTAGAAGGGTTTTGTGGAGGAAAGACGCCGTCTGGTTCCTGAAAACGGGTTGAGTTTTGATAGATGGAGAGAACGCTGGGTGTTTCAGACTGGGAGAATGAGACAAAGCATGAGTGCAGGGAAGCAAGAGATGTGTTGTGGGGCCTGTGCGCAGAGTGATATCTTCAGGTTGGCGGTGGGGCGGGGGTGGGGCTCAAGGAGACAGACACTTCGGGCATGACCACATGGTCTTAGTGACCTTCACATAAAATCTTCAAGTTTGTCGAGTGCTTTGCATCAATAGTCCTGTGTGAATAGTCCTCACAATCCCTGGTGTCGTGGATTCAGTCATCAGCATTCTCATTTTACAAGTGAGGGAAATGAAGCTGAGTAGTTAAGTCACAAACCAAAGTTTGAGAGGCAGAATTTGAACCCAGGCCTCCCTCCTGCTACACCCAGCACTCAGTACCTTTGCTTCAGGCCGTCATCTCATTCACCCACATCTAGACCTCAAAGGCTTAAACCCAGAAGGAACCAAAAATATCCTTGAGGTCACTAGCCTAGTTCCCTCATTTTATAGATGAGGGCCCCTGGGTCAAGAAGGGTTAAATTGCTTACCCAATGTCATATAGCAGATAATAGAGCAAAGATTTGAACCCAAGTCCTCTGACCCCAGGTAATCTTCAAGCTCCCTTCCAAGTTTAGAAATTCTGATTCTGTGACTTTGGCTTCAGCAAAGGGTTCCAGAACATAAATGCACAGTGACAGAGACAGCTGGAAAGGTGAGTTGGCATCACACTGTGAATGCCAGACTAAGGAGCTACAACTTTCTCTTTTAGGCATCAGGAAATCACTAGAGGTTTTTGTGTATAAATAAATCATTATTTAATGATACTTAACCTTGGAGAGGTATTCAGAACAAATTTTAGAGGGAATAAATACTTATTGAATTAAAATAAAGAAATCCAACATGGATAGACAGGGCATAAAACAATAAAACCCTAGAATAGGACAGTATCTCTGGGAATGGAACAGAAGGGACAAATGGAGACAAGAAACCTTGAAGAAAGAATCCTCAGGGCTTGGTGACTAGAAAGGGATGGGGGTCTGTGAGGGAGAAATAGAGTCAAAGGCGACTCTCAAGTTTTAAGCCTGGGTGACTGGGTAGATGACTGGGTAGTATAATTAATAGATATAGGGTAGTCAGGAGGAAAAACTAGCTCTGTGGGCAGTGGGAAATATGGAACTGGAGCTAGAGAAAAAAGGTCAGGGCTTCAGATCTGAGAATAATCCACGTAAATGTGATCATGAGTGACTCCCTATGGCCTTTAGGATCAAATACGAACACCTCTGTGTGGCATTTAAGACCTGCCACACAGCCTGGCTCCAATCTGTTTTCTAGCCTTCTATCTATCTGTCTGTCTGTTTGCCTCTGTGTATATGTATATGTGTATATATATATATATATATATGTGTGTGTGTGTGTGTGTGTGTGTATGTATATGTATATATATGTCTCTATATCTATCTGTCTATATCTGTCTGTCTCTGTATATATCTCTATATCCTTCTATCTGTCTATCTATGTGTCTGCCTGTGTATCTATCTGTCTATGTATCTGTCTGTCTATGTATATCTCTCTCCCTCCTCTCTCTCTCTCTCTCTCTCTCTCTCTCTCTCTCTCTCTCTCTCTCTTTCTCTCTCCCTCCCTCCCTCCCTCCCTCCCTTCCCTTCCTTCTCTCCCTCCCCATCCATGCTTCCATCTGTCTGTCTGTCTATAGTCTAGCCAGATTGACCTTCCTGTAGTTCCTAACTCATGACTTCCCATCTCTTGCCCCTGCCTTTCTATAAGCTCTTCTCCCACTCCTGGAATGTATTTCCTCCTCCTCTTCTTCTCTCCTTAGAATCTTTAGTTTCCTTCAAAGTTCAGCTCGAGTGTCATCTCCTACTAGAGACCTTTCCTGATTCTCTCCTCCCCCTCTTCCCTTTTGTTAGTTCCCTAATGCAGGGACTGTATAACTTTTGTTGTTTGTATATCAAGCATCAAGCATAGGGCCTGGCGTAATAGGCACTTGATAAATGCTGGCTGATTGATTGGTAAGATCAGTAGGGAGAATAGAGAGAGAGAAGAGCAGAGGGGCAACTGAAGAGTCAGCAAGCAGCAAGCAATCATTAAGCACTTACTATGTGCCAAGCACAGGGCTAAGTGTTAGAGATACAAATGCAAGGAAACTAGTCCCTGTCCTCAAGGAGCTTACCCTCTAATGGGGGAAGACAACACACGAAAAGGAGTTGAAAAGGGGATGGAGGTGGGGGAAAGGGCACCCAGTGGGCATGATGTCAAAGTCAGGGGAAAGGAGAAACAAGACCTGAAGGGGAATGAAGGATGACCTCTTTTAGTTCCTCTCAAAATGGAGACCGTGAGTAGGCAGAATTCACTGATGGGAGATGGAGCGTGCATGAGTGGGGATGGTCCAGGGTGAGAAGTTGCAGAGACCAATGAGTGTTCTGGGGTGAGGAGGCCCCAAGCCCTGATGCAGTTGAGGTATGGTGGCAAAGTCCACAAAGTCAGAAGCATAGTCAGGAGAGGAATGGCCATTGGATTATGTCCACATGTGGGGGGTGGGAAGATTGAGGAGACAGAAAAGAAGCAGTCGGTGGTAGGAGAGGAATAGTCTTGTCTTGTCTCAAAAGTCAAGGAAGAAGAATTAAAGAAAGCATTTTGAAGAAGGCCTAATGGAGAAAGCTCCTAAACAGTGCCTAATGCTATAGGAGAGGAGGAGCATGGGGCTTTGTGTGTGTGTATGTGCTTGTGTGTGAGAGAGAAAGGGAGAGAGAGAGGGAGAGAGGGAGGGAGGGGGGAAGGGAGGGAGGAAGAAAGAGAGAGACAGAGAGACAGAAAGACAAAGAGACAGAGGGGTGGGGGAGGGGTGGTGGTGGTGGTGGTGAGGGGAGCTTTCCCTTTACATCCTCTCTCCCTTTAGCAACCTTGGTTTAAGTACTTCCCTTTGTTTCCTCTCACTGTACCCTGAATGTATCATTTGTTTTCCTGCCTTTGAGATTTTGATCACTCAGAAGTATCCCCCAACCTGGAATGCACACACTTTTTCCTGCCTACCTTCATGCCTCTACCTCCCACACAATGTCTCTTTTATCCAGAAACCTCCAGCAAAGACAGCTGCATGTACATACTATTTATAGCACAAGCTGGCTTACTCTGGCAGTCTGAGTCCAGCCACAGTGAGTCAGCCTATTGGGGGCCTAACCCCTGGCAAACTTTTCCACTTGGACTATAGTTTAATTGTATTTCTTTAGAAATGTTACCATTAGGAGTGTTTTCCCTACCTCACCCTCTCTTGTGGAAATTTCAGATATTCTAGGGACTATTTTTCTGTACTACGTCAGGTTGGGGTCTCTGTTTTCCCAGAGTGTCTCTTAAGTCAGTCATAAGAAAAATTTCCAGGCATGATTTCATAAGAAAACAATTTGTATGTCCAAATCACAAAGACCCAAATATCTCATTCCCCTCAGACTCTGACATTGAGAAAGTCAGTCTACTTAGCCAATGTTCCAAGGAACCATCGTTTGGTCACTGGGTGTGCTGCCTCTGTTGATTCAGATCAGAAGCCCTCTGTGACGCAGTTGATGGTGTTTAAGAGTTTCTGTGGCTGAAAAATTAATCATCCTCTGGGCAGCCTGGGGAGAAGTCTCCTTAAAGTTAACTAGGCTGGTCCTTGGACAGTAGACATACAGTTCAGCAGACCCATATCCTCAAAGCCTTTCCAATTTGGTAGGACTTTGCAGAATTTGCCCTCCATTGGCATGATCCAGGGTCCCTGCCATATAATGATGAGGCATCAGAGGAACCTTTTAGTGGATACAATAACAAGTAGAAGATATTGGATCCTGAACATGGAATATCCAAGCAGAATTTTTTTTTCTTTACAAATGTAGAAAACTGGGGGCTTGTCACACATTCCTCAGGGCATCCACAAGGCTTCTTGAGACTCCCATTTATAACTGCAACTCTTGATCCAGAGGCCTCTAGATTTAAAAAGTCAAGCAATTTTTGTAAAATTTTAATGACCTCTGTGTATAGAGTTTTCCATTAAGGAGAACTTGTAACTTCAAATCAAATCAACAGACATTTGCGTTCATATATATATCCTGTGTGTAGGTGTTCCTACGCACGGCCTGTGAGGGTTTCTCCAATGAATAAGACAAGAGACGGAGGCCTCAAGGAATTTATGTTGTTGAGCAGAGGAAAGACACAGTTGAAACAGTGACTAACTCAAATAAAAAATTCAATCCTGAAGACAAGGACAGCAGAAGAGATGTTACAGGATAATTGGTTACCAAATGAATGCTACACAAAGTAAATCCTCTGAGGTCAGAAAGGATACATTAGCTAGGTATGGCTGGGTAAGGATGGGGTGGGTTTTAAATTTGAATACAGTTTTTAAAAAGTATAAATTAGCCAGTGTCAAGAAAGACAAACAAATGCACAAAATAATGAGTAAAATTTTAAATATAACTGTATCATCTCACCTACATTCTTTACAAGAAAAATTTACAAAATAATAACCCAAACCAACTTCTTTATGCTCAGTCTCCTTCTGTATTTTCCCCTAAGTTGTCATTGTTCGGTTATTTCAGTTATGTCTAATTTTTCATGACCCCATTTGAGTTTTCTTGGCAAAGATATTAGAGTGGTTTGCCATTTCCTTCTCCAACTCATTTGACAGATGAGGAAACTGAGGCAAATAGGGTTAAGGGACTTGCCCAGGGTCACACAGCTAGTAAGTGTCTGAGGCCATATTTGAACTCAGGAAGAGGAGTCTTCTTGATTCCATGCCCAGCACTCTATCCACTGAGCCACCCCTAGGTGCTTATACATTATTTTTTTTTCGCTTTTTTCCTATACAGTCATAGTTATTATGGATATTCTCCTAATTCTGCACTTTCATCCTTTTTGCATCATTTGTATAAGGCTTTCCATTCTTCCTAGTTTGTATTCCTGTTTTTCATTCTTTAATAAGGCAATAATAATAATAGCTGTCCCATGAAAAGCTTTAAGACTTTACAAAGTGCTTGCTTGCATTCCTTCATTTATTATCTACAACACCCTTATGGGAGAGGTGCAGCAAACATTGTTACTTCCATTTCATATTGAGGAGACGTGACTCAGCACGGTTGAGCATCTCGCCCAGGATCACTCACCTGAAGATGTTTCAGAAGGAGGATTCCAGCCTGGGTCTAGCCTGACTCCAAGTCCGGGGCTGTTTGACTCCCCCAGGCCACCTCCTGTGACTCCTCTGAGTAATCCTCAGTCGCATCCTTAACCCACAGTCATTTTTAGTCATTCCCCGATCACTGGACATAGAGGTGATTTTTCAAAAAGGATTAAGGCATCTATGAATATTTGCTCATCCAAGTAAAGGCTTGGCATAGGAATACCTAGGCCAAAAGGTATGATTAATTATGTCATATATACTGCACATCACCAGCATGATCTCCAAAAACCATGCACCAATTTATATTCTAGCAACAATGTTAATAGAGTGTCATTTCCTGGGAAATCAGAAACATCCACTAATTTTCCCGCCAACATTAAGTCTTGTCATTTTGTCATGTTTCTTCCACTTTGATGGATGTAATATGGTATTTCAAGGTTGTCTTAATTGGACATTTCTCTGATTTTTACAGTCTAATTAGTACCTTGCCCAGACTTAATCTCACACATTTGGATGCAGCCTGTGGTCCCTGTCTCAATGCTTGACTTCATTCTCTCTTTCCTCATCTTCCCTGAATGGAAGTTTGCCCAGGTAGATAACCTGAACACTGTGGGGAGGGGAGGTAGGAGAGGGGGAGCAGAGTAAGAATCTCCTGAAAATTACCAAAGAATTCACTTCTAAATACATTCCCTGTCAATCACTCAAACTTTCACTTTCCTTAACTAATTGTTCTCTATCCCACACTACTAATCACATAGTCCAGCATTAATAACAGTCATCATAATAATTGACATTTAGGCTTTCCTGGCTAAACATCTCCATTCCTTCAACTGTGCCTCCTAAAATGTCGCCTCAAGGGTACTCTGTACCCTGTTTGCAGTCTTTTAAATGCTTTTCTGCTTGCCAGTGACCTTCCTAGAAATGTGGCAGTTAATCAATTAAGCATTTACCAAGTGCCTACTATGTGTTGGGGCCCTGCACTACCATATACTGAGGATACAAAGGCAAAGTGTTCTTGAGGAGCTTATAATTTAGCAAGAAGAGTCAACATGGGAACATATAGGCATATATGTGTCTATATGTATGTCTATATATATCCATTCATCATATTTAGTCTATTACATATATGCCTATATGTGCCCATGTTGACTCTTAGGTATCACATAGATACCTAAGACACACACACATATATATATATATATATACATATATAGGGATGAAAATATCTATATATGATAGATTAAATATGATGGAGGAGGCACTGGCAGATAGATGGATAGATAGATAGATAGATAGATAGATAGATAGATAGATAGATAGATAGATAGATAGATAGATAGATA
>NW_027185798.1:34844747-34981335 GCF_028583685.1 Petaurus breviceps papuanus | reverse complement strand
ATAGATAGATAGATAGATAGATAGATAGATAGATAGATAGATAGATAAGCTGGTAGGTAGACAGATAAATAAGTAGGTAGGTAGATACATGGATAGATATACAAGTAGATAGATGAGAAAAAGAAGAGACAGAAACAGAGAGAAAGGAGAGAGACAGAGAATAAGGGGAGAGAGAGAGACAGAGAGACAGAGACAGAGAGACAGAGACAGAGACAGACAGAGAGAGAAAGAGAGAGAGAGAGAGAGAGAGAGAGAGAGAGAGAGAGAATATTGAGTACCAGTCACTATGCTAAGTACAGGGGATATAAATACAAGTAAGCAAGATACATTGCTGCCCTTAAGGAGCTTACATTCTCATGAAGAAAGAAAATGTTTTAAGGAAAGATAGCGAGGTGGCAAGGTGAGGTAGGGAGTAAGAAGTGGAGAGAAAGTCCAGAAGGGTGCTTATTTATGAGTGAAGCGAGCATGGTTGGACCCCTCCTGTAGTCTAGGCACTCAACAACAGCCAGGAGAGCAAGGTTCATGACAGAGGCATATTCAGAGCAGAAAGGCTACTGTCAAGGAGACAGAGAAACTTCTGGAAATGGGTTGAGCCAGGAATGAAGTGAATGAGTCTGGAGTCTCTCATGAAATGGTAGCCCAGCTAGGAGCTGGGTGGATCAGGAAATAAAAAGGGGGCACTTAAACTGAGTCTTGAGGAAAACAAGGGATTCTGAGGGGGAGAGGTGAGGATGGAGTACATTCCGACCATGGGAGATAGCCAGTAGAAAGGTCTGGAGACCAGATGTGTGTGGGAAACAGAAGATGAGCTTGGCTATACCTTGGGTATGGGAAGGGGAGTGGGAGATGTATAATGAAGCTGGAAAAGTAAGAGGAACCAAATTGCAAAGGGTTTTCACTAAATTCCAAACAGAGGAGTATATATTTCATTCTAGATATGATGAGGATCTGCTGAAGTTTATTGAGTAGAAGCATAATGTAGTCAGGCCTGTGCTTTAGGAAAATCACTGTCTCCTGTAGAGATGGAATAGCATGAGGAGAGATGAAGCAGGGAGACCATTTAGGAGGCTATTTTAAGAGGCCGGGGAGCAGGTGATGAAGGCTGGGTTATAGTTGTGGCTATGTAGGTGGAGGGAAGGGGGTAGATGTGAGAGATAATGTGAGAGATACTGTGGAGGTGGAAACACAATTTGGCAATGGATCAGATATGTGGAGTAAGTGAGAGTGAGAAATCAAGGATGATGCTTTGAAATCTGCTTGACTGGAAGGATTGTGTTGCCCTCAACAGAAAATAAAGAAGTTTCAGAAAACAGGTGCATTTGGGGGAAAAGATAATGAGTTCTGTCATATTTGAATAGTAATAGTGTGGGAAAATCTATGGCTATTCATTTTCTACCTATCTCATCTTTAAGACTATAGGTTTTTCCTTTACAAATTTAGCTACTATGATATTTTGATGTGTAAATACAACCTTTATTACACAAGCTCTTACATCTTGAAGGGCTCATCCCTTGACTTTGAGGGATATTCTCAACTCTAGCTTATCTTCACCCAGACAACTCAGGGAAAACACAGGCACCATACAGTGCACCAACTTTCCCTGAAAGTAAGAAAATATACAAATGACAGAAGGAAAATTTCATTGAAAATTTAAAAGATAGCAAAGCAGGATTCTTAGAAAAAATAGAGACTTTTCCAATGGCAACCTTTCCCCAAATATTGATGTCAAATCTCTTTTAATTACAATAATGCCTAGGCAGGTTCCTTGCTGTTCCCAACTGATGTCAACAGGCATGGCTCCTCTGGTTCCTTGAAGACTGTCTTGAACTTTCAGCAGTGGCTTTTCTTGCAGTTCCACGTAGTTCCCACCAGGAGGTGTCAGACACTGCTCTTCAGAAGTCATTCTTCCTTAAGATCTCAATGGGTAACAGCAGACACGGCTGTCAGTCAGGGCAGCCATATTTCTCTGCATTAAATCACTGTTGGGGAAATGCCAGACTAGAGACCTCCCCTCACCAAGGTTGTCTTTGTCCTACTACTAATGCTACCACTACGATTACCATCACCACCGTAGTAATACAACTACTACTACTAATATTGCTACTATCATTAGTAGTAGTGATGCTACTATGAGTACTCGTGTACTACTACTACTAACATGATTATTACTAATACTAGTACTGCTGCCATTCCTCTTCCTCCTCTTCTTCCTACGTTTACTATGAGTATTAGTGTACTAGTACTACTATTCCTACTAGAATGGGTACCACTAATACCAGTACTACTACTACTAGTACCTACCACCACCACCACCACCACCACTACTATTACTTCTGCCTCCACCTTCAGCACCACCACCACTGCTGTTGCTGCTGCTTCTGCTGTTACTGCCACTACTATCCCTGCCTCTCTACCTCTAGTCTTACAAAAGCGTACTAACTAGGGGGATAATCTTGCCAAGAGAATGGGAACTACCACCCTTAACCTGCTTCAGTGACCCACTCTAGATTTAGCTGACTACAAAGCTAAATATACTTTCTTCTACTTAAAACCCAGAAGAATTGTTCTCTACTCAAAGGAACCCACCCTTATTTTTCAGGTTATAGAACTCCATTCCCCACCCCACCCCCATATCTCCTTAACTAAGTTTCAAAGAATATTACCTGCAGTATTTAAAGTCTTTAAAAATCTGGCTCCAGGCTTCCCCCACAACACACACATTATTTTCCTTTACAAACTCCTTATTTCATCCAAATTGGCCTCCTTACTGCTCCCTGAATTTGGCATTCCATCCTCATCAATGGGCCTTTCCTCGTGTTGTCCGCCTTGCCTAGAATACAATATTGCTTGTTGGATCTGATGGATTTGACAGGAGGATGGAGAGGGGAAAGCCTTCAATTTTAATAGGTTGAATAAATTGGTGTGTTATGGGTTATGTTACTTGCTCTGAATAACAGCCCACACAGCAAATTATCTTCCTGGTTTGGGAGCCATGGCACAATGGGGAGAATGCTGAACTTAGAAGTCAGAGGACCTGAGTGCAAATCTTATTTCCGCCACTTACTATGGGCAAGTCTCTGGGCGTCAGCTTCCTCATTTGTATAAAGAGCGGTTCGACCTAAATGAGCTTCAAAGCTCCTTCCCATTCTATATCTATATTCCTATGATCTTAAAAATGACTAAATATCCTAAATAAAACTTGACATGTCCAAGCTCTGCTCTTTGTTGCTTGTGGCAAAAACTGAGAAACGTCCAGCTTAGAGCCTTTCTCTCTGTGCAGCCCATATGACTACCACCCCCAGTATTACTTTCAGCACCACCATCTATTTTTGGTGGCTAGGGAAGTGGCTGTTTATTTTTTGGGAGGTGTTTTTGTTTAATATAGTTCATAGGCATCTAATGTGATACGTTATTATTCTGGGATTGGGGGTGGTTGGTGTCTGTGTCTGAAGAAAGGGAATGGGTGGGGATCATCTGAGTCCTTGCTAGGCTTAGCTGTGTGATGAATCTATCTAATGCAGGATTTATTTTTTAGACTGATGTAATGATTCCTTTGTTGTCTCTCCTATCATTAGCCTGTTATTTCAAGAAAGGGCTTTGGGGGAGATAAAAATCTTTAGTGGAATGGTTCCTGGGGTTTGGATGGGAAAGAGGGTACTTGTGGTATTTCTTGAATATTTTAAATATGGCTGGGGTTTCAAGGATTAGACAGAGATTTTAGAAGGCTTAATGGAAGGGGCACAGGATTGAGTCAGGCTTATAGTCTTGGCTCTGCCCCTAATTTACTGTATGACCCTGAATAGGTAATTTTACCTAAGCACCAGTGACTGGCTATGTTGGTCATAGGATGACAAAGGCCCCTTCCCTGGCACTCCTCTGGGACTCTGCTACAAGCAAACTGCTTAAGATCTCTTTCGCAATTGCTACTAGTTAAGAATTATTCAAACTGTAACCCTAAGATCAAGACTAGAGTCATAACTATAAGTGATTGTGGATAATGATGAAAATGATAATAATAACTGGCATTTATATAGTGCTTTAAGGTTTGCAGAGCACTATACAAATATTATCTCAGTTTATCCTCACAACAGTGCTGAGAGGTAGGTGCTATTATTATCTCTCTGATTTAATAGATGAAAAAACTGGGGTGGCTAGGTGGTACAGTGAGTAGAGCACTGGCCCTGGAGTCAGGAGGATCTGAGTTCAAATCCAACCTCAGACACTTAACACAAAAACTAGCCCTGTGATCCTGGGCAAGTCACTTAACCCTAACTGCCCTTCAAAAAGAAAAAAAAAAAGATGAGAAAACTGAGGTATCCTGATCCTGCAGGCTGAGTATTGATTTAGAAAACCACATATTCACATTATATATGTTCTATTTTATTTTTATTTATTTTATTAAATATTTTCTAAATTACACTTTAGTCTAGTTTGGCCTGTACTCAGGACTGTTGCTCCATTCTTTCAGCTGACGCATGTTTGACACCTCTATTCTAGGTGCCATCTAGGTTTCCATCAAAGCAAGGTATGTAGTGGGTGATTCCAGAAATGTTAACTCTAAACAGAGGAACATACTAGAGCTGGAAGTCAGCTGAATAGAGATGATAATTGAACCTGTGGGAGCTAATGAGATCACCAAGAGAGATACTCATGGACACTATTCATATGATCTTGAGCAAATCACTTAACTCTGTTCAGTTGTTTGCCAGTTGTATCTGACTCTTCATGACCTGATTTGGTATTTTCTTGGCAGAGATCCTGGAGTGTTTTTGCCATTTCCTTCTGCAGTTCATTTTACAGATAAGGAAACTGAGGCAAACAAGGTTAAGTGACTTGCTTAGGGTCCTACAGTTAGTAAGTGTCTAAGGTCAGATTTGAACCCCAGTATTCCTGACTCCAGGCCTGGCACTCTATCCACTGCCTTGCCTGCCTGTCCACTTTCTGGGACTCAATTTTCCTCAATTGTGAAATGAAGAGGTAGGAATAGATGGCCTTTGAAGTCCCTCCCAGTTCTAGCTCTATGAGCCTATGACAGGGTGTAGAGAAAAAGAGGGGTCCCAGGATAAAACCTTGGGTACATTTATAAAAAGGGTTTATGCCATGAGAGTGTGGCAAAGAAGATCGAGAAGGAATGGTTAGATGTGTTGGAGGAGAGCCAAGAGAGAAGAAAGGTTTCCTGAAAACCCAGAGAGGACAGGGTGCTCAGGAGTGCTGACTGCTGCAGAGAGGTAAAAAAGTATGAGAGTTTAGAAAAAGGTCATATGTCTACTACCTATATCACAATGTTGTCACAGAGTTCAAAGAAGACAGTATACGCAGAGCACTTTACTTATCCTGAAATTCTCTATAAATGTTGATTATTATTCTATTACAAGAGTTTCTGAGAAAGGACAGTATGGTGGCTGAGTTGAATATGATTGTTATTTTTTTTAAATGACATGTATCAAGGGGTGGTGACACTTAACAGCTGGCCAGCAATCCAGCTGTTATCACCACTGGTCATTATTAGGAGCTATTTCCAGTCTGGAGCTCTGTAACTTAAGGGAGATGGGAAAATGAAATTAGGGAGGGAGCAAGTGATAGCCATGAATTGTTGCCAAAAAGGATTTGGGGGATTGGGCAAATATTTTAGGCTTAATATTTTGTGGAGAAGGATAAATGGTATTTCCCTTGCTCAAAAACTTACAATGGATCCCCATTGCTTAACAAATCCAAATTCTTCATACTGACATTCAAGGCTATCTATCAAAAGAATGCATCTTTATCTGTTTAATTTCACCACTCCATACCTGGCACCCTCCACTTCAGCCATGTCAGTCTTCTCACCCTTTCTAAAACACATTCTCTCTCCTACTTAAAAACCTTCACAGGCTCCCTTTTGCCTCTGTCCTGGCATTTAAGACTATATAAATTGACTCAGCATTGTTCACCTCTCTATGAGTGAATGAATGGAATTAAGTAAGCATTTACTATGTGCCAAGCTGAACAAAAAGGCAGAGGACCCAGGCCTGTTTCTCTGTTCCCATACATCCTTGGGGTAGACTTTCTTTCTTACTGCATAGTTTCAGGGGCTATTAGTGAAGGAGTCATCTTGCTCCCCCAAATGCAAATGCAGCAAAAGCCACAGCTGGTGTGGACTTAGGTAATTTTGAAGACACCATTAGTTCTGGTTATGCAGCCATTGAAAAAAGGCTCATCCCACCCACATGGTAGGTCACCACAGAATATCTATGCATGCTCTGGTCCTCACGATTCTCTCAGAAGCAGCTTTGTTCCAGCTTTGCCACATGGAGAGATACAATCTCAGGTGGTCTAGGAATGCACCAGACCTACATTATTCAAGCAAAGTCTGACTGAAGGGCCACCTTCTCTCTGATGACGCCAGCCTTTATTGGATGCTCCCTTCCAAAGCACTTAGAACAATGTCAACCTCTTTCATTAGCATTCTTTACCATTTATTTTGGCTCTTTATTAGGACCAGACAAGGGACCTCAGAGGTTGTCTGTCTCTCCTTGTACAGAAAAAGAAACTGAGGATCCAGAAGGTATGAAGTGACTTTCCCAAGGTCATAATAATAATTCACAGAGGCAGTAATTTGTATGTAATTTAAAGCACTGCAGAGTTTGGCCCCTTTCTTTCATTCTAGTCTTTTTTTTTTAGTTACACCCTTCCATTTACTCTTTGGTCCAGACATAGAGGCCACCTTGTTGTTCCTCCCACATGATTTTTCATCTCCTTTCTCTGTGTCTTTGTCCTGGCAGTTCCTTCGCCTGGAATGCCCTCCTTCCCAATCCCTGACTCTTAGAATCCTTGAATTCCTTTAAGATCAGCTCAAACGCTGCCACCCCCTAGAGGAATCTTTTCTCAGTCTTGCTTGTTGCTACTGCCTGCCCCCCCCCCCCCATGGCTACTTTCCATCTACAGCACTATTTGTCTTTTATGTGCTGAGCTGTGTATATGTTATCTACTCCATTAGAATGTAAGCTCCTTGAGGAGCTTACACTGTTTTTATTTTTTGGCATCCCCAGCTTGGCATGGCGCCCAGCTCATGTAAACACCTATAAATGCTTATTGATTGGTCTCTCTGTGTATATTTTCTTGTGCCAATGAGATTGTTTGGGTCTAAGGGCGAGGACCGTGTGATCATTTTGGTATCTCCTGAGATACCTTGCGTGGTGGTGTTCTTCTCGCGAACACTTGAATGAATGCGTGAGGTATTGACAAAGAATGTGAAGGACGGGGGAGACAGTGGGGAGATGGTGCGTCTCCACTCAATTTCACAGTGCGCCCAAGTCTGCTGTGGGAAAAGCAGCACCGGGCGAGGAATCTCAGGGGGCACAAAGATGAACAAGTCACATGGCGCTTGTCTCAGGCCCGAACGATCTCATGGGCACAACAACAGTGCACGTAAAAATCAATTCCACAGTTATGAGTCAATCAGTAAACATTGGTTAAATGTTTACCATGTGCTGGAGATAAAAACAAAAACAAAGCACCCCCAATACCACTTCCTGCTCTCAAAGAGCTTAGTGAGAGAGAAGACCTAATAAAGGCTTTCTTCCTCCTCTCGAACCCTTTTGTCCACATCGAGCCCCTGTGTTTGGGGTCTGGTCAGTGGCCTTGCCTTTCAGTCACCTTCATTCCTTGTGATGTGCAGTAAATAATACTTCCTGCTCAGCTGTCATTCAGAGCTCTTAAGCTGTGCTATCTGGAGCTGAGATCGTGGCTTCATTTGACAGGTGAGGGAGTTAAAGCCTGGTGCCAGGGCTGGCGGCCGGGCGGGGCTGGTCAGGGACAGAGCTGCCTGCCAGCTCTGCTCTCCTGGCTACTTGCTCCACGTGCCTTTATTTTGTTTTGTGTTGTTTTCTTTCCTTTCCCTAGAGATGATCACTTGGCAGTCTTCCCTTTGTAAGTTTGTATAAAGCATAGATTTTTTTTTTTTAAATCTGTAAGATAACTGAAAAAGGAAAAACAACTGGTCCCTTTAGAATGTGGAGAGAAAACAGCGGCTTTGGAGTGCAGTATTGGAACCAAAAGCTTAAAGCTGGGGGGCAGCATCCAGATAATTTTGTCTGCTCCCCCAACCTCCATTTTACAGATAATAGTATCATAGATTTAAAGTTGGAATCAATCATTATGTATTTATTATTTACTTACAATGTTCCAGGCACTGTGGTAGGTGTTGGGCTTACAAATACAATGAATCCCCCCTCACTTTGTTGTCGTTCAGGTGTTTTAGTCGTGTCTGGCTCTTCGTGACCCTATTTAGGGTTTTCTTGGCAAAGATACTGGAGTGGTTTGCCATTTCCTTTTCCAACTCATTCTATGGATGAGGAAACTGAGGCAAACAGGGTTAAGTGACTTGCCCAGGGTCACACAGCTAGTAAGTGTCTGAGGCCAGATTTGAACTCAGGAAGTGGCTGACTCCAGGACATGTGCTTTATCTATCCTGCCACATAGCTGCCTTCATTTTACAGATTAGGAAACTGAGGCTATGAGAGGTAAAGTGGTTTGCCTTCATCATGCAGCTATGCAGCGGCATAGTTGAGGACTGAATGTAGGCTTTCTGACCACAAATTCATTTATCTTTCTTCCTCTCCCTGAATCAGCTGGAGTACAAATATCAACTCTGCTTACTATTGTGTGACCTTGAAGCAAGTTAAATTACTTTACCTCTCTGGGTAGTTTCATCATTTGTAAAATGAGGTGGTTTTACTAGGTAGAAGCTTTCTACAATCCCTTTTATTTCTACATACTATGGTCCTTTGATAGATGATAAAAGGTCACCAGAGAGCTGTGTGTGTGTGCGTGTGTGTGTTGCATATATTGATTGGGCTGAGGAAAGGCGGTGTGATCACAGAAGGAAAATGGAGTCCCTTCTGGATAATGAAATGTAGTAGTGGCCCTTTGAGATCCACACCTCACAGAGAGTGAGTTTAGCATGCTCTCCTGTCTGGCTACCTTCTTTTTTCCCATTGGTCACCCTCCTTTGGTTTTTGCTGCTCTGACCACTGTCCCCACATCTCTCCTGCCTCTTCTCTTGCTGTCTTTCCTCTCTCCTCCTCACCCCAACTCTCCTGATTTCCTGGAAGCTTCTGGGGTCCAGTCCCTATTCTCTTCAGAGAAGCTGTTAATTGCCTGCTGTGGGGCCAGCGAGGCTCTGGGAGGGTGACAGTCGATTCCTTGCCTGGGATCAGATAACACCACTTGTGTCTGAGTTCATGCAGCATGTTCCCCTGTCAGGGATTCCACAAATATCTCCCCGAGGTAAAAAAGGAAAGCAGGCTGAACTCTGGCACCCAGTGTGAGCTGCTAAATCCCAAGCAAGGCTCCAGAGAAAGCAGGCTGCTTGGGAGCATGTGTCCATAGCGCCCTCGCCCCTCTCGCCGGCACAGACCACCCCCCTTGCCGGCCAGCCTGTCTCCTTCCCTAATTTCCCATCTGGCTTGATTTATGCCCCTCTGTTGCTTTGACATGCTCCTCGGGTGAGCGGGGGATTGGTGATGCTCTGCCACATGGGCTGCCCACCATGTCTAATGGATATCGTACTCTGTCCCAGCACCTCAATGACCTGAAGAAGGAGAACTTCAGTCTCAAGCTGCGCATCTACTTCCTGGAGGAGCGCATGCAGCAGAAGTATGAGGCCAGCCAGGAAGATGTCTACAAAAGGGTGAGTGAAGCAGGCCTAGGCCTTTCCTGTTGAGGCTAGGGTCCCGACTATGACTGTGCACGGGCTGCAGAAGCACAGCAAGCTTGTTCTGGCTCTGTCTGGTTCAGTTTGATCTGTCAGGGTCTGGAAGTTATGAAGGAGAAGTGCGTGCGTGTGTGTGTGTGTGTGTGTGTGTGTCTAAGAGAGAGAGAGAGAGAGAAGGAAGAAGAAAGAATTGGGTTCACTGTGAAATTCAGCAATGACAAGAAGCGTGGGAATGATTATATAACTAAGCACCTGGTGTTCTGCAGTTAGTGGCATGGGTATTTTTGGTGTTGGGGAGGCTGAATGGGTAGTTTCTGCCCTGAGATGAAGGGCGAGAAGCATCACAGAATTTGAAAGTTGGAAGGGACCTCACAGCCATCTAGTGCAGCCCACACATGGAAGGAATTCCCAGTAGAACATAACCTGACAGTCCAGCCTGGACCTGAAAACCTCCAAGGAGGGAAGACCTCTCTCTTCTTACGGCAGCCCATTGTACTCTGGGACTGTCATCAAGCCCAAATGTGTCTTTTTGCAATTTCTGCCTATTATTCCTAATTCTACTCTCAAAGGGCATGGTCTTTCACCATCTAGGCTGAAACAGTCCTCAGTCCTGGGTGGGAAGGGGAGTGTCTTTCACAAGGTGTCCTTTGGTTAACAGGCCTCCGAGAAGGCAAAAGGGAAGGTCAGGGAAAAAACCTTGACTCCAATGAACTTGAAATTTGGGTGATGATAAGGCCCCTGGGAGGGAGAAATCAGGCTGTAGGCTCCATGGAATGAAGGCTCCTAGTTAGGGCACTTAGGGAAGATTAAAAACTGGCATCTACCAGGCAAATGGAGACCCAAGCAATTATTCAGTGAATTCTACCAATGTGAACAGCTAACTGGATAACCCCCCTGTTCTCTGCCCCCACCCTCCTGTTTTCATGAGAGCTCTTTGCATTCAGCAGGCATGCATTAGATTTATTGGATAGTTATTCAAACTGTCCCCAGCTATTTTGTATGTTGCATGGTCAGTGTCTTGTTTGAAGGTTTTTGAAATAAATGGGAAGGGACAGGCAGATGAAGAATAGCTCCCACACAAGTAGAAAATGGGTGTTTGAGCAGACAGGATTTTGCCACTGGCCCTGAATGTTCCAGGAGCATTAAAGTTCGATATGACCAACATTTGTTAAGTCCTTGTGATATGTAATCATATTGTACTTGTCTGTCTGTTTAAATGTTTTCTCTTTTCCTTTAGGAGAATGTAAACTCCTTATTCATAAGAACTGATTGTTTTTGTCTGTATTTTCAGTGGTGGTTGTGTATTTAGGAAGGGGAAGGTGATGAATCCAGATAAATCAAGAAACAAACATTTTTTTAAGTGGCTACTGTATTCGAGGCACTATATTATTATTTGGGGATAAGAAGGTAAAGAAAGAAGCAATCCCTACACTTATGATGCATACATTTTGTGGGGGGAGGTAACATTTACTCATGAAAGTATATACATTAAAGAAATAATAGTTAATACAAATAATCATCTTTGAAATTCTATAATTAGAAATTCTATATACAATTCTATGACTGGACAATACAAAGAAATAGAAAGTGGTATGTAATAGCATGGGAGGGGCACAGAAGAGACTTCACGCAATGGTGTGATGAGTTTTGAAGGAATTTGGAGATTCTGAGGAGTGCATTCTAAGTACAAGTGGCTGGACAGTCCCCGTTAACAGAGGGGTGGGAGAGGCAGCAGAAATGCCAACGTGGCTGGATTTCCGAGTACACACAGAGGAATAGTGAATAATAAAGGGAGAAAGGTAGGTTGGAACTAAGTTGAGGAGAATTTTTTTTTGAAGGAGTTTGATTTTAAAGGTAATAGGGAACCACTGGAATTTATATCACTCAAGGGAATAATATGGTCAGGATTATGCTTTAGGAATGCCCCTTTGGAAGCTAATGCAGAGCATCCATTTGAAAGGGGAGAGACTTGACCGAAGAGGCCAAAGGAGAGGTGTTGGGGGCTTGAACTGGAGGGCTGGCCCTGTGAGGAGGGGGATAATGGGATGCAAGAGACGTTATAGAGGTAGATTTGACAAGACTTGGCAGTCGATACGCTGGTTATATGGGATGAGGGAGATGGCAGTGAGACCCAGAGAGGCAGTGTTTCCTAGTGGATAGAACACTGGACTTAAAACCACGAAGATCTGGGTTTATATTCCACCTCAGACACACTGACTGTGTGTCCTTGGGCAAATCATTTAACCTTTCTGGGCCTTAGCTTCTGGAGGCTGTAAAAGGGGGCTGTTAATACCTATAGAATTTACTTGACAGGGTTGTGGTGAGGGTCAAATGAAGTGATATATGTCAAGTACTTTGCAAACCTTAAAGGGTCATCAAAAATGGCAGCTGCTGCTATTTTTCATCAATGAAGGAACTCTCGGCTTGGAAACTCCCTCAGACGCAAAGCAGCAATTTGTCTGTAACCTGTGATCTTAGACAGCTGTCTAGAGAGCTTGATAAATAAATGCTTGTTGGTATGAATCTCAAGAAGATTTGTTCATGTTTGCAGAGTATTGTGAGGCACCATCTCTGTTAGGCTCTGAAGAGCCAAGAGTGGTATGGTGGGAATTATCTCAATAATTTGGAAGGAAGCTAGGTTTTAGCATTTGAATTATCTGGATGATTAACTCCACCCTACCCCCCACCCCTCCACCACCCCTGCCCTTATTTAGACAAAGACACTCCACTTTTGTTAGAAAACAGTATATTTTCCCTTCTTCCGGTGATGTCTCCCTAGTGAATTGACATGCATTGGGAGTCATAATGTATTTGCACTTAATGAAATGACATGCCCCAAATAGAATTGTTTCTGAGACCTAGGCAGCATCCCTTCTCATTGTCAGAATCCAGCCTAAGTATAATCCTGCCTCAGGTTTGTTTTACAGATGGATGGAATCAGTAGTCACCAACATGATAACATTTGAAAACTACCTCCATCTTCCCCACACCACACAGCGCCCCCTTCCCCTCCAAATTTACTTTCCACTCCCTTAGCCTAAAGGTAGCTAGGTGATACAGTGGCTAGAGTGCCAGGCCTGGAGTCAGGAAACACTAAGTACAAATCCAGCCTCAGATACTTCTTAGCTGTGTTACCTTGGGCAAGTCACTTAACCTCTCTTTGCCTCAATTTCCTCATCTGTAAAATAGCAGCTGTAATAGCGTCTATCTCTGAGGGTTGTTGTGGGAATCAAATGAGATAATAAATCATAAAGTACTTAGCACAAAGCCTGGCACATAGTAGGTACCTAATCAATGCTTGTTTCTACTCCTCCTTTCTTCAGCCCTATCACAGTTCTGAAGCCCCCACACCTCCTTTGGGATAAGGCCTTGTCAGCTAATACTGGTGAGATATAGGTATAGACATGTGTGTGCACATGTATGTGTACATATTACATATGTATTCTATACATTATGTATCGACATAATGCAGCTGTTTATGTGATAGGGGTAACACACTAGGTTATTCTTAAGTTACAGAATTCAGTGATATCTGTATATGTATGTGTATATGTATGTATTATGTATGTATGTATGTATATATTCCAATTCAATCCCCTCGTTTTACAGAAGATACTGAGGTCCAGAGAATTCAGTGACTTTATTCAGTGTTCCATATCTGGTAAATGGCAGACACAAGGGCTCCAAATCCATTTCTCTTTCCACTGTTCTAGGCGACTTCTTGAAGTTAAATGAGTTTTTAATCATATTAACCAATTTCAATGAATATTTAAAGAATGGCTTTTGTTGTTGTTCAGTTGTGAATGACTCTCTGTGATCCCATTTAAGGTTTTCTTGGCAAAGATACTGGACTGATTTGCCATTTACTTCTTCTGTGGCTCTAGTGGCTCCATTTTGTCAAACAATCAGAGGTTAAGGTTGCCCAGGGTCACACAGTTTTGAAGTATCTGAGGCTGGATTTGAACTCAGGTCTTCTTGACTCGAGGCCCAATGCTCTATCCATTGAACCACCAGCTGCCTCCTATTGAGAGGTTACTAAACACAAAATACTATGCTAGGTGATGGATAAATGAATGAGATACAGGATCAAATCAGTGCCTTTGAGAAATCACAATCAGAAAGGGTCTTTTATGAGCAAAGCACTACTGGGGGAAAAAGACCTGAAACAAAAATGGAATAAACCCTCCCCTGAAGGTACTTCTATTCTGCTTGATATCATCAAGTAGGAGATAAAATGAATATACAAACATCTATAAAGCAGAGAGAGGTACCAGTAAAAAGAAATATATTATTTCATTGAATTCTTACAATGACTCATCAAGGTAACCACTGCAAGTATTATTCTCAAGG
This sequence comes from Petaurus breviceps papuanus, assembly GCF_028583685.1. Classification (NCBI taxonomy): domain Eukaryota; kingdom Metazoa; phylum Chordata; class Mammalia; order Diprotodontia; family Petauridae; genus Petaurus; species Petaurus breviceps. The sequence continues at coordinate 34,967,291 of NW_027185798.1, read as the reverse complement.
ACCGCCCCCTACAGGAGGCCTTTCCTGATTCTGGTGTCCCTTCCCAAGTTACTTTAAATTTATTGTATATATTTTATAGTCACTTAAATGTGTATATGTTATTTTCCCCCACTAAGATATCCTTGACAAAAACTTCCTTAATGGTTTTATTTTTGCCTTTCTATCCCAAACACTATGCACATATTAATGGTTAATAATTTCTTGTTGAGTAATTATTCCCATTGTACAGATGAAGAAACTGAAGGTCAGAGTAAAGGTTTAAGCACAGGTCTCTTTTGATACCAAGTCCAGCACTACTTCTGCTACACTACAAATATATAGTGACAACACGCCATTATGAAATTGTAATTATATATGTATATATATTATATATACACGTATACATGTTGTAATGTAATGCCAAAAGAAGGCAACTTCCCAGGTTCAAAATACCAGCATAGGTGCTCTCTATTTTATTTAGTGACAAACCAAGAACAGAGAAGATCAAAACATGACATCATTCCAAATACAGCATTTACTAAGTGTGATTAAATAATCTCCAAGTACTACCCCACCCCAGGACCTTCCAATCATTCAATCAATTACAAAGTCTCTGTTCTAAATACTTCTCCACCCCTAGGCTATACCTTAATTAAGTCCACCACAAAGCCCCTCTTCTCAAATGGAGATTAGTTTCCAAACATAAGGTCAAAAGTTCCCCACCCCTGGATCACAATTGAATCTACCCCAGAGTTACATCAAGTTTAAACACTGCACTTAATACCCAAATGCCATTTTCTCTTTCATGATATCCCTTTGATGATATCTGTTATTCCTATTCTTCAGAATTCCTTGTTGGTAATATAGATATCACAATCTCTGATCACACATGCCATCTTCCTCTGTGTGATTATCTTCTTCAGTTCTTCAAAGGCAATTTATTCTAGGTCCCAGTGCTATTATACAGAAATGCTGATGAAATGTTCATATTCAAAAGATGGGTCTTTGCAAGCTTGAGTCAGTACAAGTGTTTTATAATTTCCTAAAATCAATTTTCTCTCTGTATTATGTGCCCTAGACACAAATACATGTGCATACAGATCATCCCCGAAGTCTTAGTGCAGTTTTAAGTTTTTATAACTTCAGAAGTAAAAATGCTACAAACTTACAAAAAAATTGGAAAAACTAATTGTTTAAAATTTTAAAATATTCATATTTTAAATATCAATATGTTTAAACATAACCAGTGTATTGCACTAGGCATTACTGAGGTTGATTTTCAGACTTAAGGTGGTGCAGTTGATAGAGCACTGGGTTTGGAGCAAGAAGCCCTGAATTCAAATCCAATTTCAGAAACTTCCTAACCGTGCGTGACCTTGGGCAAGTCACTTAACCTCTTTTTGCCATTGGAGGAGGAAATGGCAAACCACTCCAGTGTCTTTGCCAAGAAAACCCCATGGACAAAGATCCATCGGGTCACAAAGGGTCAGGCATGACTGAACAACAACATCAATTGCTGCTCATCAGTGGCTGAAAGGATTGCATTTGTAATCTTAGCCTAAAGATCATCTAAAGAATAAGGTTTTAATGCATGCATGACAGTTTCGATGTTACCCCACAAGAAAAATCCTAATGGAGATAAAACAGGTGACCGAGGTGGCCAAGTAAGAGGAACTCCTCTACTCATCCACCTGCTCTGAGAAAGGGTCATCCCCCAAATTAAATTTTAAAAAAAATTCATTATTCAAAATTCAAAAGCCAAAGTATAAAATAAATTTAAATAACCTTAAAATGATATTTTTGGAAATTTGTTGCATCTATACTTCTAAAGTTTTTAAAGCTTGAAGCTGCACTGTGACTTTTGGGACACAGATAGATATACATCCATATCTATCTGCTCATGTCTGTTATTGAATAAGCTCTGTAGGTTGTCCCTTCGGATGCACTTTGAAATCTGTACTGTAGAAAGTCTATATTTGGTCTTTGCAATGGACAGGCCAAGTTCCTTTGAGTGACTACAGATCTCTTCCAAGAGGCTCTGAAATGTTTGGGGGTTTAATGTAATCAATACAATGTTATACTGGAGCAAACAGAGGACCTGCCATCAGGAAGGAATTCTTCTTCAACCTAAACTCAGCTTTAAATTTCCTCCATCATTACGGCAAATAATTTTAGTGAGAATACAGCTCCCTGTTTTATGCTTGCTTGTCATTTACTATCAGAAAGTTATTGGATAGTTATTTCCATTATTTCATCCTCTAAGGACTATTGAATGATTTTGGTATATGAATTTAAAGACATTTTACTGTAAGAGAGCCTGTAAGGTGGTATTTTGTTCTCCCAAGTTGAATGTGTGTATAAGTGTATTTTTAAATCCACAAATAATAAGCAAAAGGAGAAATTTTATATTCTTGATATCTTTCAGTCAATTGTGTGATGAAAAAGATGGGATAGGAAAAGCAGCTGGAGAGAATCAAGTGTGTGTGTGTGTGTGTGTGTGTGTGGTGTTTGTGGATGTGTGTATATATACATATATTATATATGTAATACATATATACACATACCTATGTTTTGTGTTGTTTCATCTTTTCCGTCATGTCTATCTCTTCATGATCCCATTTGGAGTTTTCATGGCAAAGATACTGGAGTGGTTTGCCATTTCCTTCTCTGATTCATTTTCCAGATGAGGAAACTGAGACAATCAGGGTAAATCAGGTAATCAGACTTGCCTAGGGTCATGCTACTAGTAGGTGTCTGTGGCCAGATTTTAACTCACATCTCCCTGACTCCAGGACCAGAATTCTATCCACTGCACCACCTAACTGCACCATATACACACCCACATATGTACAGATATATGTATGTACCTGCAAACACATATGTGTGTGTCCATACATACATACACACACTTATACATACAGATACAACCACACACATATAAGGAAGGAGGAAGGGAAAATGTGCTAAAGATGATCAAATTGTAAGGGCACTTTAAAAAAATATCTAAAGGAAGGGAAGGTACCAAAAATGTGGAAATATTTTCAGACTGTATTGATTAAATAAGTTGGACCAAGAAAACATGAACAACTACTGACTTACACAGAAATCAAGATATATAGTTGGTAGAATTGATCTGACCGTTCTGTAAACATATTTGGAACTATCCTTTTTTTTTGAAGTGACTAAAATGTTTGTACTTTTTGATCCAGAGAACCCAATTCTAGGCACATAGCCCAAGGAGGTCAATAATAAAAAGCTCTCCGTGTCTGCGATTTGGCTTTTCAATATTCTTTAAATCATCTACCGTCTCTTCATAATGCACAGTATCTTCTTATAAAGTGCAGTAACTTCCATCTTTATCTTTTCCATGTTATTTCTAGAATTTGGGGTTCCTTTTAATTTTGTAGCCATTTAATGATTCTGAGAGGTCAGCCCAGTCTGTGGTAGACATGGGCAACTGGTTAAGTAGAATTTGACTAACTGTTTAGGAGAGAGAGGGGAGGGAAAGAAGAGACAAATTTCATTAAATAGAATTAAACCTCGTTAATTCATATCCCACCAAATTAGAATTTGAAATAATTCTCAAGATTCTTTTTGAGCAAAGTGTTCAAAATAGTCAGGATTTAAATGTTTGTAGAACATTATGCAATATAAGCTAATTAATTAACCCTCATTTTTTGTTCCTAACCACTTGTCCTAGCTTCTATAATATTCACATGATGTGAAAGTATATTACTATGATTTTATTTTTTTAATTCTAGAGTTCTGATTTTTAATTAATTCAGAGAAGACTCCCACTTTCCAGCCCTTTTATTCTTAATGAGGCTTTATCGGAGCTGTCATAAATCAGCTCCTGGCCTCTCTCTCTCTCTTTTTGTCGTTTGAACTCCAACACACATACAGAGGAGCACATAGCTCCCCAGAGAAGCCAGGGATCTGGTTAACTCCAGTCCAGTCTAAATTTAGCTTCTTAATCTAATTTCTGCCTAAAACAGGCAGGGCATTGGCTTCTGATACCAAAGCTTTAAATATAGCTCCCCGTGCAGACACTTCCCTTTTGAGGGCATTCTACTTGGGACTGCCATCCTCCGCGTTGCTCTGTATGCCACGTGGCTTTCTGAAATTTGCTCCTGCAAAGTGACTTGCCTAAGGTTAATTGGTTAATAGTAGGATAATGATGCTTGTGCTGTTTCACAGGGTTGGTGCTGGGCTAAAATTAAGAAACAAAACAAAATAGTATTGCACTATATGAATGTATGGCTGGTGGAAGTCATCATTGTTCTCATCCTAGTGGTTATAACAATAAGAAGCCTTCCCCAGCCTGTCCTAATTCTGATGCCTTCCCTATGTGAATTATTTCCTATGTATCCCGTCAAAAGCTGTATATATTTGTTTGCATGTTTTATCTCCCGTTAGATTGTAAGCTCCTTGACTACCTTTTGCCTCTTTTTTGTATCCCCAAGCACTTAACACAGCACCTGTCCTGGAGTAGGCATTTAATTGATTGATTGATTTTGAGAGTAGTTTAATTCAAATTTTGATGGAAGAAGAGAGGTCATGTTATACAGTGGAAAGACCTGGGCTCCTAATAAAATGTAAGCCCTTTGAGGGCAGATATTGTTTTGTTTGACTCTCTGTATCCTCAGTACGCACTAGATAAATGTTTGTGGAACTGGAATCCTGACTCTTAGTACCTGTGTGAAACACTTAGTACCTGTGTGACAATGGACCTCAGTTTCCTCATCTGTAAAATGATTATAAAAATACCTATAGTTGTTCCTCATTGGTGTATTGGTATGATAAAATGAGAGAACATAGGCTAAAGTATAAAATGTATCAGGATCATCACTATTAATTACCTCAAAAAATATCCTGAGCTCCTAGCACTGTGTTTTATACATAGTAGGTACTTCATAAATGCATGCTGACTGACTGGTTGAAAAGAGAGGGGAAGCCTCCAAATTCTGGGACTTAGGAGTGAGCTTGTAGTACACCTGCCCCTGGTCTTCATAATGCTGTTGATCTTCCCCATTCTCAGGAAACTCAAGGCTGTGACATAAGTTCAGACCATATGTCTATTTCGAGTACACTTCTGCTTCCTGTTTTTTTTTTTGTGTACATAAATCACATATTCCTGATCTTTCAAAAGATGCAATGGAAAGAGAGGTGAACCTGCGTTGTTCAAATGCAGGATTTGTCACCTAGTATAGAGCATAGTGCATAGAGTGATGGGCCTGGAGTTAGGAAAACTCATCTTATATGAGTTCAAATCTGGACTCAGACACTTTCTAACTGTGTGACCCTGGGCAAGTCACCTAACCCTGTTTTCCTCCATTTCCTTATATGTCAGATGAGCTGGAGAAGGAAATGGTAAACCACTCCAGTGTCTTTGCCAAGAAAGTACCAAATGGGGGTCACCAACAGTAGGACACAACTGAAAAGATTGAGCAGGACACCTATGTTCCCTCTCCAGACCTCAGTTTCCTCATCTCAAAGTGGAGAGAATTGGACTAGGTGACCTCTAAGGTCCCTTCCAACCCTGGAGTTATGACCCTCGACATCTAATGATGAAAGCCCAAGTCACAGTAGTATTTCTAAGCTCCTGTTTCTGGAGTGAGACAATGAGTAGCATAAACTGCCAAGGTCCTGCAGCTGAGTATAGCCCACCCCCAGATAGATCAGCTCGTTCATATTTCTGGATTGCAGCTGTTCTTGGGAACAATTTCTGGGTGCTGACTTGACTAACTTCCTTGTTGTTGATTATCTAATCCCATGTTTTCACACGCTTACTCAATGTCATCTCTCCCTTTCCCCACCCCCATCCTGACCAAAAACACGCCTGACCCTGGAATTTGTGAAATCTGCTGCTCTGGGTTAAATGCTCAGTCTCTAAACAGTAAACACAGCATCCTATTTTACCTCTGCATTGATTGGCCTGCTATTCTGAGGGCCTTTTGGATGACAGACTGTTATTTTGTGTTGAGAACTGAATTCAGAATATTCTCTACCAGTGAGTAGAGCTTCAGGCATCATAAAGACCGAGGTAAAATTGAGGCTACAAATGTTTAATTGGGCGATAATATTGCAAGGTGACAAAGGAATCTAATGTGTAAAACCTTCGAACAAGAATGAGGATGTTTGTGGGGGTTTTTTTTCTTCTTGTATAATTTTTTTCTTAGCTTCCTTGAACTTTTTTTTTTAACCTGTGAAATGGGTCAATACTTTTCCCAGAGAAACTTTGGGGGTTTAAGGTTATCCTTGAAAGCAGGTTCAAAAAACTCTTTCTATGGTTGCTAGTTGTTGGTTTTTATTTCCCCTCAAACTTTTTATTGCCCCCCTGTCATGAATTTGTCCTTTCTTTCCCCTTCCTTCTTTTGTCTCTCATATTACCACGTTCTGTCTCAGTCTGATGAACTAAAGAATTATCTGAATCAAATCACTGAAATCACTTAATGGGGGTCCTTCAGGCCAAATACTTTTTTTTAAATCAGGTTTGGGACCAAAATTATCTAGCAAATTATCCAAACTCTTCATTTTGCTTTGACCATATAAACAATGGAGAAGGATACAGGGATTCAAATGGCAGGAAATTCACTCACTCCTCCTATCCCTGCCCTACCTCAGTAGAAATGCTTATTCTCTATTAAAAAGAAATTGGGAGTTTAGTTTACTGAATTTCTTTTTGGCCTTCTGCCTGAGTTCCTTTAGCTCTGGCCTGATTTCTCTCAGATCCTGGACAGGGAAGCTTGTCAATTTGTATGCTAAGCCTGTGTTAGAAGTCAGGAGGTTTGTGCAGTGAGACTAAATCCCCATATGAGTTGTCCAGAAGGACACCAGAGTGCTGCCTACTGGTGTTAGTTACTTGGAGTGACCCGATTTTTAAAATATTTTCCCCCAATTACATGTTGAAACAATTTTTAAAAAGTTTTGAGTTTCAAATTCTATCCCTCCCTCTCATCCCCTCCCTGAGATGGTAAGCAATCTGATATAGGTTATACATGTGCAATCATGTAAAAACTTTTCCATATTAGGAATGACCTGATTTTTAAAATAAATTAAGTAGCACATCATGGGTTCTTTGGCCTTCCCCCAGAAAATTGTCCATGAACCCTCAAAGACTATTAGTGGTACTTAACCCATAAGAGACATTTATGTTGACCATATTTTGAGAAACACTGATCAAGGGTCTCACTCCTTGTCAATGGATAGGTCCCTAATTGAAACAAAGGTCATATATATTCAAACCCAGTGAACATAGCAGAGTAATAGGCGTCAGTAACTAGAGAAAAGATAATAAATAATCTTTTTAATTGACTGTTTTGACCAAGTTCCTCCTCTATCCCCAAAACTGCAATAACTCAAAGCCTTCCACAATCTGACTCTGATGTCCTTTCAGTGCGTCACTCAACAAGTACTCAAATACACAGTGTTTACCGTGTGCCAGGAACTGTGTCAAGTATCGGGCATACAAAGAAAGGTAAAAAATAGTAAGAGAGCTATCTCAAGGAGCTCTTACAGTGAGCCTTATGGAGTGGTCACGCGCAAACAGCTCTGCTCAAACAAGACAGAGACTGCAGAAACGGCTGGTTATCTAAGAAGGAAGGAACTAATTATTGTTTATAATAGGAATATGTACTTATTATATGTTGTTCAGTCATGTCTGACTTTTCAGGACCCCATTTGGGGTTTTCTTGGCAAAGATACTGGAGGGGTTTCCCATTTCCTTCTTCAGCTCAATTGACAGATGAGGAAACTGAGGTAAATAGGGTGAAGTGACTTGCCCAGGGTCACACAGCTAGTGAATGTCAGAGGTCAGATTTTAACTCAGGAAGATGAGTCTTCCTGCCTTCAGGCTTGGCATTCTATCCATTATGCCACTTAGCTGCTCCCTGATTATATAATATTATGTTATTATTATTATTTATAAGGCTGAGGAGGACTGAGAAAAGTTTCTTGAAGAAAGAAGGACTTTATCTGAAACATGAAGGAAGCCAGGGAAGGCTGGAGGTGGTGACAGGAAGGGAGAGACTTAGTGGCATGGGGAAGAGACAGTGAAAATGCCTGGAGTTGGGTAACGGAGTCTTATGTGCAAGGAACAGAGAAGAAACGATCTTATCTTCTACTATTCCTTCTCATAATATGATAGGACCAAAGATCAGATCTGGAAGAGACATTGGGGCACATCCAGTTCATCTCTTTTATTTTACAGAAAATTGAGGCTTGGAGAGATAAAGGGACTGATTCAGGGTCATATGACCAAGGTGTCAGAGGAAGGATCTTCCTCCAAGTCTTCCTGACTCCATGGTTAACACACTTTCCACAATGTCAGGCTGCTTCCTGTATAATCTGTGTTCTGGTGAAACTGCTTATTCTCTTTACTTGCCAGCTCTCAGGGCAGAGAGTGCTGGGCTCAAAGTCAGGAAGACCTGAGTTCAAATCCAGCCTCAGAGACTTACTAGCTATGTGACCTGGGACAAGTCACTAACTTCTATTTGCCTCAGTTTCCCCAAATGTAAAATGGAGGGAGGTAATAATAGCACCTACCTTGGAGGATTATTGTGAGAATCATATGAGATAATATTTGTAAAGTACTTAGTAGGTACTATATAAATACTTATGTCTTTCTCTTTCCCCTTTCATTCTCACTCTGCCCTCTCTCATCTCTACGCTTTTCCTTATGACAATCCTCAATCTCAATGGCTCAAAGCAATCACTCCCTCCTCCATGAAGCCTTGTCTAAAACCCCAACTAAAAATGACTCCCTTTTCCTTAAATTTCTTAACCTTTAACTTGGATGTCTCCTTTGCACTGTTAACCAAAAGCAATACCACAAGTCTACGAGACATACATTGCGACTGGATAAGTTCAGGTGACCCATTAACAGCACATACTTTGTTTTCTCTATCATATAATTATTTGTTTTCATGTATTTTCCCCTGTTTGACTATAGGCTCCTCAGAAATAGGTTTTGTGTCCTCCAGACCAATATGATGCTTTGTACTGATTTTTTTTTAAATGAGGGTGGGTAGGGAGAGGGAAGGGTAAGAAGGAGAGTAAAAGAGGACACTGGGGGGATGTGTTTATAAATAAAACACTCCAGATCCCTAATGTCAATATAGTCAATGTGATGCTAGACTGTAGCTAATGCCTAAAGACTTTTCTAAGCCCTTGATGGCATGACATCTCCATGTTCCCTTCAGTTTTTTTTTTTTGGGGGGGGAGGGGAACTGATTTGGCTAAACATTCTCAATCAAAGCTACCCAAGGGTGATTGTAGAGGTCACTGTTCAAGGAGTGGTGGAGTCTTAGACTCAGGAAGCTCAAGTTTTTTATGTTTTTTTTAAAGCAATCAGGGTTAAGTAACTTGCTCAAGGTTACATGGTCAGTTATTTCTGGGTGTGGTTCTCAGTGTCTGAGCCTGGATTCGATCCCCAGGTCATCCCGACACTGGAGCTGGTGCTTACTCACTGTGCTACCTGGCCGCCCCCAAGTTTTTTATGTTTTATCTTAAATTCTCTAGGACTTGATTTCTACAGCCATGAAAAGGAGTTCATAACATGTCACAAAACATATTCATCTGGGGTCATATCAAATGAAAGCTGCTCTGTGGACACTTTAGGCTATCTCACCAATAAAGCCAGAAGGAACTAGTAGGGAAGAGTGGTGGGGGCGGGCGGAACTAATTTCAATTGAAAATCCACTTTCAGACAAGCCAATGATTGTATCTAATGTGTTTCTATGCACATGCACTATGGTACTTTTTTCCATTTAGCCCCAGTCATTCACATACCAACCCAGTGGATATTTCAATTTCTTCATGCGGCCACACAGCTCCGTCCACCCTGTGCTAAAAAAGAAATGGAGACAACCAACTTACCAGTCGCTCTGATACCTCCCATTGGGTGGGAAATGCCAGCGAGGGTGAAAGAGCCCTGGCCAATGTCAGGGAAGTCTCTGTTCCCAGGTAGTTGGAACTATAATTACTAAGGGGATGATCTGTGACTTTCTTCAAGCATGGACTGCCAGAAACAGTTTTTCCCCTCCAAACGAGCTCATTCTTTTTTCCAGGAACATCTTATTTGCCACCTTTCCTCACTCTTCTGCCTCCCTTTTGGTCCCTTCTATACTTCCTTTGAATTATGTCTTCTGCTTCTCTGTACATATTTATAGGAATGGATTGGGGTCACTGGGTAGATACATTTTATCCTAAGGGTCAGTTGAACCCCATGAATTGAGGTAGGTTTTATAGTCAGTCATTAAACATTTAAAAAGCATTTATTATGTGCTAGGCACTATGCTAAACACAGGGGAGATACAAAGAAGGGCAAAGGAAGCCCCCAAGAAGCACACAGTGTGATATGTTTTTAGAGGAATTATTTTGAAGATAGCTTGGCATAACATAAAGAGAGTGATTTAGTGGACTTGGAGTTGAAAGACCTGAATCTTAATCTCAATTTCAGTTATTTACTAAACTGTATAACCTTTGACAGGGAAGTTAGGTGGCACAGTGGATAGAGTGCTGGCCCTGGAGCATAAGACCTGGCCTCAGACACTTAGCAACAAGGCATGTCACTTAACCTTCTTGGCCTCAGTTTCCCCTGTAAAAATGAGCTGGAGAAGGAAATGGCAAACCACTCCAGTATCTTTGCCAAGAAGACCTCAGATGGGGTCATGGAGAGTCAGATGAACCTTCAGCAAGTCACTTATACTTTTTGTGACTCTTTTGTGACATACTTTTTTAGAACTTGGGCCACAGGAATTTGGGAAGCCAGGAATCCAGGCTAAGTTTTAGAGTTCACTCAGCATCTATGCTCCGAGGGAAAAAAAAGGTTCAGCTCTCCAGACTCAGAGAAGTCAGCAGTGACACTGGTTTTGAACTTGAACTTAGTAGGACCAGTGCTTCTCAGAACTGGGAGAAGTTGGTGAGTCTAATCTCCCCACACCCAACTGTCAACCCCAGACTAAGGTACAATGTGCTTGTGCTGGGAGGCAGAGGGGCAGTTTCTTTGTTAGAATAATGGGGGTAAATAATATGTGCATTATCTAACCTAAGGTTGCTGTGAGGGTCAAACTATGAGATGATAAGATCCTTGAAGGCAAGGATTTTGTGTCTCACACAATCTCAGGCTTGGAAGGGACCTCAGGGGTATCTAGTTCAGTCTATACATGAACAAGAATTCCCTCTATACTATACTTTAGCCTCTGTTTGAAGTCCAGCCTGACTAACGGCAGGAGCAGCCCATAGGACTTGGAGCTGGCTTTCATTGTGAGGGTAGTTTCCTTATATCTTTCCTAAATCTCCCTCTACAGCCTCACCCCACTGTTCTCAGTTCTCTCCTCTGGAGCCAAAGTGAACAAGTCTCATGGTTCCTCCACATGGAGCCCCTTCAAATACTTGAAGGCAGTTACCATGGCCACCTGAGGCTTCTCTTCTCCAGATTGAGCATCTGCAGCTCTACCTTCCCTAGGGCCTGGCACAGTGCTCTGAATACCAAAGATGCTTAATAAAGTCTTTATTGTATCTGTCCCATGTAATAGCTTAATAAAACAGTCAAATTTGAGCTAAAGATACTGTTGTCATCATTGCTATTAATAAGATATTATAAAAGTTGAAGGTGGCAATTAAACCAGAGAACTTTGTTCTGATGTGACTCAATTGGACACATTGCTGTCTGGGAACATGTGTGGAGAAGCAGCAAGGAAGTTTAATCATCCTTGTTAAGTGCTCATAGAGAGTGAGAGAATCACCTCAAAGGGAAGAATGAGATCATGGGATTTTAAGAGCCAGAAAGGATGTTAGGAGTTGCCTTATTCAACTCCTCATTTTAATTATAAGAAATCTAAAACCCTAATGAAGGGAAATGATTTGCTCAGGCAAGTGAGTGGAGCCCAGGGTCCCCAAGCTCCCAGTTCAGTCTCCTTCCCATTGTGGCACGCTCCCTTGTCCTGAGAACTCCCTTGCCCTGAATGGACAGATCGAGTTTCAGGTGTTGCCCAATTCAATTCAACAAACATTTATTTTAATTTGATTGATGCTGCTTGTGTTTAAGCCACATCCATCCCCAAATAAATCCTTTCCCATCCCCCACTCAACAAGCCTTCTCCCATAACAAAGATTTAAAAAGTGAAAAAAGACCAGTTCATAAAAGCCAACTGATAGATCAACCACATCTGAAAGCATATTCAGTATACCCCCTCTGAGTCCCCCATCTCTGCAATGGAGGTCGGTAAGTGCATTTTCTCATCCTTTCTCTGGGGCCAACGTTGGTCAACAAACATTTTAAAAAATTAATTAATTTTTAGTTTTCAACATTCCATTTTCAACAGTTCCATAAATTTAAAATTTTCTCCACCTCCCTCCTCCCTTCCCAGACAGTGTGTAATCTGATATAGTCTCTACATATACATTCTTCTTAAACATGTTTTCACATTAGTCATCATGTTGTATAGAAGAATTAGAATGAATGGGAGGAATCATGAGAAAGAAAAAATAAAACAAAACCAAAAAAGAGAGCAAATAGTCTGCTTCCATCTGCATTCAGACTCTGTAGTTCTTCCTCTGGATGTGGACAGCATTTTCCATCATGAGTCTTTTGGAGTTGTCCTTGCATTGCTGAGAAGAGCTAAGTCTATCAAAGTCAGTCTCAACAAGCATTTATTAAGCACCAGCAATTATGTATAGACAGCACGCTAAGGAATGTATTCAGCATCGAGAGACACCAAACCCGGTACCCTGTTTTTCTCTTTACATGATTGGGCATAGGGCAAGAGCTCTGGAAACTCCTGGATAAATGACTGCCTTTGGGCACTAGCCACAGGAGTCACTTAGCCCTTATGTGCATCCTGCTTAATACATCCCTTCCACAATCCTAGAGCCTGAGTTGGAAGGAACCTCCAGGCCATCTGGTTCATTCCCTGCCTAGACAAGAATCCGCACTGAAAAAGAACCATGAGATGCACCCTCCCCACCCCCACCTCCACAGAGTCATCTGCTGCAATGGAAAGGATATGGGTACATTGCACATATTTTCAGACTCTTGATTATTGATCAGTTTTGTGGATTTTTTCCCTCTTTTTTCTTTAAAAATATTGTTATATTGGGTGGCTCTTTGAGAGGGCAGAGGGGAAGAAATGTTGGAAAATTTTTAGTGATTAAAGATAGCAATAAAAGTTAAAAGAAAAAAACACAACAATAAATAGAAATTTAAAATTAGAATGTAATCTCTTTGAGGGCAGGTGCCATTTCCCCTTTTTCTCGGTATCCCCAGGTTTAGTACAGTAAGCACCTGGCAAATATCTGGAGATTAATTAGCACAACAGAACTATATATCTGGTGATTAATTAGTATAACAGGACTACATATCTGGTGATTCATTAGCCCAACACACACAGAGTAAAGTGCTTAATAAAATGTTTGTTGAATGATTGATGATGAAAAGGGGCCTGGCTGAAACTGGACTAGGGCCAGTCCCTTCAAACATTAAAGTACAGCTGATCCACCCTCTAAGATGGCAACCTTCAGACAGAGAACATGCTGTCCTTTTAGGAGCTAAGTCAGGATGAGGTGGCCCTTTGCCAGGCAGCTTAGGAGGGATCTTGGGCTGGACTGGGCAGTTACTGTTCCAGTAATTTGGAAGCTGTGCCTGAAGGGGTGGGGTGAGGAATGAAAGGCACAGGCTGTCACTTAGAGCCCAAGGGTAAGTCATCCATCACGGATCAGAAGGCATTGGCCCAGGAGGAGAGGGCAGCTTCCTTCTGCAGTCTTAGAGAAAGGAAACCTATCTGGGGGAAGCAAGGCAGGGGAAGAGAGGATTTTACTTAGGAAGGCCTTTCTGAGTAACTGCAGAAAGAAAAGCCTTGAATCAGAGATGGTGGGTGGTGGGTCCTTCCTAATCACTTCATTAGACAGTGTTTGGAATGTTCTTTCTCCACAGGGCCTCTGCTTCCCTCAGAAGGATGTAGGCCCTATATATTAATGCCAAATATATGTGAGACCACATCAGGGATCTTCACTGGCTAGGCCCCCCCAGGAAACATAGCCAAAGTTGGGGTGGTGAATCTCTGGGGCTCATAAGGACTTAAGAAGGGAAATTCTAATGATAGGAAATTCCAGGGGCTCCTGAGATGTTGGGAGGAACTTTAATTTTTTTTTCTTTTAGTCTATACTAATTATTTCATCCATGTAGGGAACTCTAGGGATGGAATCCTTTTCAACTTTTGTAGTTTTAGACTAGAGTGGCCTGGTGCTGTGAGAAGCTGATAGAGATACCATGGGCATGTAGATAGTGTATCTGAGGCAGAATTATAACCATGGTGGTGGTCCAGACCACCAGAAGGCTGCCCTGGTAACTTGCTTTGCCTACACTGGGCTATAGCGACCTTGGGTTATAGTGACAAATCCCACTTTGCCACTGCTGCTCTGCCTGGTTTCAATCCCGTAGAATAAGATGTCACCTCTAATCTCATCCCTGGGCTGTTGGCTCAAGCTTTGACTAACCATCTCCCTCAGCTTCTTCTCCCCTCTGATTGGATAGGGGGAGAGTACCAGACTCTTCCCAATGCCATCCTTTATGGAGGGCAGAAATCAGACTTTGTAGTTCACTCCAGTCTGCATCTGCTGCTCTGCCTGGTTTCAAGTCCACCGAACAAGATTTTCCCTTTCCCTGCCTCCTTTTATGTGTTCTCTCCCCCAATTAGAGTTTAATCTCCTTGGGGCAAGAACTGGCTTTCTATTCATTGTTTCCTTGGCACTTAGTAGGTGTTTCATAAATGTTTATTAGATTGGATTGGAATTGAGAGGGAAGAGTACAACTCTGGAAAGGGTTTGATAAACTTGACCTCATTTCAAAGTGAACCAGCAGCCCCACAAATTAAGTACTCCAGACCTGGAGAGGTGGTGATAAAAAAATCAAAATATAGGTGTCTTTTGATATGCTGTAATTAGAATAAGTATACTTTAAAGTCTTTTCTATTAGAGGGTCCATGTGGGGCCAACAGCTGTGGTAATGCCAGCGCCAGTTAAGGTTACCAAAGTTAGAAAGATCATTGTTAGATTTAGGGATCACCATCACTTGTAAGAGGCAGCTTGGATATGGATGGAGAGCTGGTAGATTGGGGTTGATTCTGTCTCTGACACCTATCTTGGTAGAGGGGATTTCCTCACCCTATATCAATATACTTCCCTATACTAATGAAATCATAGCTTCAGTCCCTGTAAATTTCTGACTTTGAGGCCAGATAGGGAATTATAATAGCTTATGTTTGGATTGCATTTTTAAGGCTTTAAAAGTCTCATTTTGCAGGAAACTGAGGATCAGAGACTTGCCTAGGGTCTGTTGTTCAGTCATTTTTAGTTGTGTCTGACTCTGTAACCCCTTTTGGGGTTTTTCTTGGCAAAGATACTGGGGTGGTTTGCCATTTCCTTCACCAGCTCATTTTACAGATGAGAATACTGAGGCAAACAGGGTTAAGTGACTTGCTCAGGGTCACACAGCTAGTAAGTGTCTGAGGGCAAATTTGAACTCAGGCCTTTCTGACTACAGTTCTAGTACTCTATGCACTATGGCGCCACCTAGTGGTCCCTACCAAGGGTCACACAATTAATAAATGCAGTATTCAAACATAAGAACTCACAAGTCCAGTGTCCACTCCCTGCCATGCTGCCTCCCCAGCAGGGAGACTCATCTCATAGCATCACTGGACTCCCCAGATGAGGTCAGGATCAGAATGAATATTCATTCTCTTTCTGAAGGCAGGTCTCTGAAATGGTGGGTTGGCACCTGGGAACCTTGGCAGCTCTGTATAAATTTGGGTTTGGAGGGATAGGTTGAAAGATGTTTTCCAGAGAGTCTGTGACTTTGATCTGGCACAGATCAGGCTTAGAACTCCCCCTCAGAGCTTCTCCGGGTCTTGGGAGAGGGAATTCTAATCTTGGTGCCTCAGCTGCCAGGCCCCTAATCTCTTCACTCAACCAGCCTCCTCCTCCCTTGGCCTTTGGATCAGCCCTCTACCACAGTGTCCATCACTCATTCTCAAGGGGCCCTAGATTCCCCTAAGGAAGAGGATTATTTAACTTTCTGTGTGACTTGGGTCTCTTTGGCAATCAGGTGATGCCTATAAATCCCTTTGCAGAATAATGTTTTTAAGATCATAAAATTTTTGATAGATATAGATCTATATATCTCTATCCATAGACCTAGAGATATGGATCTCTCTATATGTATATTCATATATATCAATATATAAAATAATTACAAAGGAAGCCTATTATACTGAAATAGTTATTTAAAAAAAAAAAACAACAAGGTTACAGACCCCAGATGAAGACTCTAAGGTTCTCAAGTATTTCAGTAGAGGGAATTTAGGACACTGGTATATATAGAAGGTGACCAGAGCTTCACAGCTCTTGAGAAGCCTTCTGGATGTTCCAAAATTGGTTCCCAGCCTGTAAAAAGTCCCCCGAAGCTTTCTCACTCATCTCTTTCCCTCTCAAACCCCTCCCATATTTCCCTCTTGCATCTCCACACTTGTGCACATGGATGGCTGAATGGCAGCACCAGGTAGATAAACACCTGTAGTCAGAAAGGATCCATTGGAACCTGTTCAAGACCAGAACAAAGAAGAAACTTGTTTTCTCCTCTCTGTTCTACCTTTGACTTATTCTGTGTTTCCTCAGGGTATGCTATTTAGGTGTCCTGGCAAGGTTTTCAAGCCACAAAATGAGAACCATCCAGGTAGTCACTTTCTATCAGAGGTGGGGGAGAAGTGTGAAGAGGACTGACCCTTTGCTAAGATCTCCAGAGTTGTGGTTGGGATGCCAAGCATTATTACTTGGCCCATGTATTTCTCCTCTTGTGTCAAGTCAACACCCCTAATGAAATCTGTAAAGAAAAACTAGACACTGATTTTAGTTTAGTTTAGTTTTGTTTTCATCTCAGAGAGGATGGCAAATGATGTCTTATCTAGAAAGAGGGGAAGGAAGTCTGTCCCCACCATGCTATTGTCTGACGAATAGCATGATTGTACATAATTCCTTTTAATCTTTAAGGCAAAAATGGCCTGTGACCAGTTAATGGGAAAAAATTTAGGGATCTTTAAAAACAACTTAAAAAAAAATATCTACTGTTTTGACATCACCTAGATTTCCTCTGTATCTTTCTTCCTGCACCCCTTCCAGAGAGTCATACCTTATTATGAAGAATTTTTTTTTTAAAAGCAATTGGGGTTAAGTAACTTGCTCAAGGTTACACGGCCAGGTGTTTCTGGGTGGGTGCTAAGTGTCTGAGCCCAGGATTCGATCTCCAGGTGTTCTCAACACTGGAGCCGGTGCTCTTACTCGCTGTGCTACCTGGCCGCCCCTTATGAAGAATTTTTTTTTTAAGAAAAAAGAGGGAAAAAATCAACATAATCAATCCATTAGAAAAAATCTGACATTGTACATGTGGACCCTTATCATAATTCATCAAAAAGTGGTGGAATATAAATTTAGGAATCTTGTGCTCAGGGGATGTCTCAGGGAATTATAGCCAAATACTCCAACCCAGGACCTCTGGTCTTTATGACATCTTTTAACAGATCAAGGAAGGGGGGTGGAGGTGGAGTTAGGGGCAGAAGACACATGTGGCATAGAGTAAGAGTTCTTAACATAGGGTCCATGAACATGGATAGGGAGAAACAATTCCATCTTTGTGTTCACTAACCTCTAATTAAAATTAGTGTGGGCAAGAAACCATTGTTCTGAGAATGGGTCCATAGGTTTTACCTGCCTTCCAAAGGGCCACAAAAAGGATTCAGAACCTCTGGTGCAGAGGAAAGAACACCTGACCTGCTATTAAGAGAGGACTGGACTCATGATAGAACATGCTATCCACCTCCAGAGAAAGAACTCTTGGGCTCTGAGTGCAGATTGAAGCATACTATATTCACATGCTTTATTTTTTTTTGTGTTTTTTTCCCTTATAAATTGTTTCTTTTTCACAAAATGACAAATATGAAAATGTGTTTTACATAATTATATATCTATAACCTATGTCAAATTGCTTATCATCTTAGGGAAGGGGGAAATGAGGGAAGGAGGGAAAAAATTTGGAACTTAAAATTTTTTTTTAAAACAAATGTTAAAAATTGTCTTTACATGTAATTGAAAAAAAAAGATACTATTAAAATGTTTAAAAAGAGAGAGGTCTGGGTGTGGGCAAGTTGTAATTTCCCAGACCTTGGTTTCTTCACCTATAAAATGGGAGTAATTATGTCTATCTTACTTGCTCATTAGGTTATTGTAACAGCAAATGAATTAATGCATATAAAGTACTATATAAGCTTCAAAACTGTGAATCCCACCTCTTACTATTGTCCTGAATTTAAAGTTGGTCACTCTTTCAAATGCAGATGATGGGAGTGCCTGGGGTTCCTTAACTGACTTTTACTGTCTGAATACTCAAAAAGCTTCTCCTGTAATAGCCCCTGCTATTTCCACTACACCTTTTACCCAGAGGGAACAGAGAGTCTTCATTAACCCTGTAACATCCTTACAGAAAAGAAGCTATGTCCTCTTTTTATAACTGTGGAAACATCCATAAATAGAAGAAATCCTTCTCTTGGTATTAAAGTCCATGCTCAACCCTATCAGCCCCTTGCTATGTATGATTCCAAGCCACAGAGGAATCTGGGGCTCATTCAGACAAAACTCAAAAAGAGAGCCAGATAGAAAATGAGACCTATGAGAAAAAAATGAGTGCAATTGCAGTTATTCTGTCTAGGGAAGAGAAGGCTGTGGGTGGACATAATGGAATTTTTAGTTCCATAGATGGCTATATTATTTGCATATGACCTTGGGTAGCTAGGTGGCGCCATAGTGGCATAATAGCACATAGCCTGGAGCCAGGAAGACTGATCTTCCTGAGTTCAAATCTGGCCTCAGATACTTTCTAACTGTGTGACCCTAGGCCAATCACTTATGCCCTATTTTTAGTTTCCTTATCTATAAAATAGGGATAAAATTTACCTACCTCACACAATTCCTGAGAGCAAAGTACTTACAAATAAATCTTAAGAGCTTTATAAATGTGATTTGGTAATATTATTACTACTAGACTGCTAGGTGGCACCATAGTGCATAAAATGCCTGGACCTGGAGGCAGGAAGATCTGAGTTCAAATTTTACACTTCCTAGTCGTGTGACCTCAACTTCTGTTTGCTTCCATTTCCTCAACTGTAAAATGGGGATAATAATAGCACCTACATCTCAGGGTTGTTGTTAGGACAAAATGGGATGTTTGTCAAGCACTTAGCTCAGTGTGTGGTATGCAGTATGTGCTGTGTAAATGCTAGCTATTATTATTGTGAGTGAATTATTGCCTATATCTTCTGCCTTGTGCCTCTCCCTTATACTTTCTATGCCCCACAAAACTGCTAAAGTGATATTTCTAAAGCATAGATCTGCCCAAGTCACTCTGATGCTCAGTGAATTCCAGTGGCTTCCTGCTACCTCAGAAACAAATAGACTGCCCTGATTGGTATTTAAAGCCTTTTACAATCTGGCTCCAACTTGCCTTTCGACCAGCCTGCTCTCCATCATGCATGCTGCTGTCCTCCCAAAGTAGGCTTTTCTCTCTTCCTCACACATGACATTTCATCTCCCATCATGCCTTTGCAAAGCTGTCTCCATCCTCACTGCACATTGAAAATTCTGTTTCTTTCAAAACTCAGTCCAAGCAACCTTCAAAAGTGCCCAGTATTAATTTTGCATATGTTTCTATAGATAATTATATGTCGTTTCCCCTGCAAGAATATAAGCTTCTTGAGGGCAGGCCTGTTTCATTTCTGTCTTTGTATCCCCAGCATCTAGTGCAGCTCCTGGCACAGAGTAGCTGCTTAGGAAATGCTTGTGGATTGATTGATAACCTCAGTGGTTTTCTCTTTACTCCTTGCCTCCTCCCCATGACAGAATATTTTAGAGGAGAGGCCTGAGTCAAGTGCTAAGGAGAGTATAATGGAAGTAGAGACTACAGAATTAGTTATACAGCAAGTCCATGGCCCACTCTCTAACATGTATGTAACTTAAGATCTTAGAATTCCTCAAAAAATGTTAAGTGACTTGTCCAGGTTTGGGGATTGGGGGAATGGAGGAAGGGACAATCATTCATTAAAAGCTTACTTATTATGTGCAAGGCACTTTACAAACATTCTCATGTGATCCTCATAACAACCCTGTAATGCAGGTATTATTATTATGATTTTATGGTCGAGGAAACTGAGGCAGACAGAAGCTAAGTGACTCACCCAAGGTCACACAGCTAATAAGGGAAGTCAGATTTGAACTCAGGTCTTCCTGATTTCAGGCCCAGTGCTATGTCAGATATATCCGAGTTAGGACTTGAACCCTGATCTTCCTGATTGCCTTTATACTCTGCACCAGACCACCTTTTCATGAACATAGTGATATCCAATGATTTCTCCTTTTGGGACATCATTGGCCCCTTTGTTGTTGTTGTTCAGTCATTCTGAATCTTTGTGATCCCCATTTGTGGTCTTTTTTGGAAAAGATACTAGGGTACTTTGCCATTTCCTTTTCCAACTCATTCTATGGATGAGGAAACTGGAGCAAACAGGATTAAGTGACTTGCCCAGGGTCACACAGCTAGTAAGTGTCTCAGGCCACATTTGAACTCAGGTCTTCCTATCTCCAGGCCCAGCGCCCTGTGCACTATGTACCACCTAGTTGCCCATAAGCCCCTTATCAGAAGAATAATGGGGAGAACTACCCTGGCCATAGAGCCCTGCTTCAGGATAGACCCCAGGGAGCAAGGAGAGGCTCCAAGCTAAGACATGGCTATTGCTGACTTTCTGAACAAAACTAAGATGTTTTTAGACATCATGAGTCACTTAGAAATATTCAGTAAACTGTAATTTCTTGCTTCCTGATATGTACAAAGAAGAACTTAAGACATTACTTTCTAGGCCACCTAACTTCATATTATTCTAAATGACCCAGATTCAGGACTTAGTACCAAGGAGATAACTACTCTAACAAAGTGTTTGGATAGGTCACCAAGGACACATCAGGAAGGAGCCCTTCAAATGTTAGTTCTTTGATAGGGAAGGAAAGTGGGTGTTTCTGGAGATCTGAAGTGGAATGAGAAGGCTTGTGGCCACACAGAAAGTCCCAGTCCTTTTCAATGGTACCAGCCTCAATGTTGAAGAGGCCTAAGCTGAACAATACTAGCTTCAGTCCAGTCAGGCTTGTTTGTCAAAAGAGAGGCTCTAATAGAATAAGGAAGATTATTTTTGTACTGAGGACTGTTCTGGGGGAGGGGAGAGGGAGAGAGACAACCACTGAGGTCA
This sequence comes from Petaurus breviceps papuanus, assembly GCF_028583685.1. Lineage (NCBI taxonomy): Eukaryota > Metazoa > Chordata > Mammalia > Diprotodontia > Petauridae > Petaurus > Petaurus breviceps. The sequence continues at coordinate 34,945,971 of NW_027185798.1, read as the reverse complement.
TCTGTATTTGTGTGTGTGTGTGTGTGTGTGTGTGTGTGTGTGTGTGTGTGTTCTCACTTCTCTCCCCCTGCTTTGCCACACTCTAAGGAGAGAATAATGGGACCTCCATCAAGACTATGCCTTGGTTGACATAGGGAATGAATAGCTATCACATTCTGGGAAAGATTTCAATTTCTGGTTATTACTATGAACAATGATAGAGGCAAATCTATAAAACAGACAGGTTACAGTCTTATGAATGTTGGACTTCTCTCAATGAGACAAGAAAAATCAATAGGAAAAATGGTAGAAAATTCATTAATTCATTCAACAAGAATCTATTAAACACTTATCCCTGTTGATATAGAGATAAAATGACAAACTCAATAGCCTTGCCCTTGAAGACCTTATAGTCTGCTGGATAAATGACATTAACACAGATGAGGGAGTGTAAATTAATTTGGAGAGGGAGAGAGTATTAACCACTAGAAGAATTGAGAAAGACTTCCCACAGATGGCAGAAGCTGAGCCAAGCCTTGAAAGATCCCCTGTATTATAGTTCGAATTTTATACTCTTAGGCAGGATATGTGATTTCATCAATGTGGGGGGACTCCCAATGTGGAAACTACCTCCTCCAATGCAGCTCAATAATTTTATCTCATCTACCCCTGCCCCCCCTTTTTTTAAACAACTGGGGTTAAGTAACTTGCTCAAGGTTACATGGCCAATTATTTCTGGGTGCAGTGCTAAGTATCTGAGCCCGGATTCGATCCCCAGGTCATCCTGACATTGGGGCCGGTGAAAGCAATTGGGGTTAAGTAACTTGCTCTAGGTTACACGACCAGGTGTTTCTGGGTGGGTGCCAAGTGTCTGAGCCCAGATTCGATCCCAGGTCATCCCGACACTGGGGCCGACGCTCTTACTCACTGTGCTAACTGGCTGCCCCGCGCCCCCCCCCCCACACCTTTTAAAGTAGAGAGCTGAGGGGAATGGATTTCAACCTTATAATTTAGGTTGGGGAAGGGGCTATGTGTCCTTGTCTCCTCTAGAAAAGTAAATCCAGATACTGACCAAGCTTTGCCCTAGAGAATTGAGAAAATGTAATTATCTCCCTTGATTATAGAGGTGGGTGGCTATGGCTGTGGAATGGTATATACATGGTTATATATACTGTTGATGTGTTGATTAGTTCTGCTGAACTGTGGTTTTTAATCTGTTTTAAGTCTTAAAAGCTGGAAGGGACCTTAGAGGCTAGCTAGACCAACTCTTTCATTTTACAAATGAGAGAACCAAAGCTCCAGAGGTTGCTTGCATGACTTGTCCAAGGTCACACAGTCACTAAGTGTCTGAGTCAGAATTTGAACCCAAGCGTTCCTTACTCCAGGTCCAGTACCCCATGCACTCTGTCATGCAGCCTCTATGGATTAAGGAATGAACAAAATATGAAAACATGGTTTAAAAAAAAATCTAGGGGCACCTAGGTGGCACAGTGAATACAGCACTGGCTCTGGAGTCAAGAGGACCTGAGTTCAAATCCAGCCTCAGACACTTAACACTTACTAGCTGTGTGACCTTGGACAAATCACTTAACCCTAGTTTCCCTACCTTCTGCCCTCCAAAAAAAACCCAAACCAAAACAACAACAACAACAAAAAAAACACATCTAAATCTAAAGGTGGGTAGCACAGAAGGGGGACTGAATCTCTGCATTTTCTCCATTGTAATATATGGTCATATCATCCACAGTGGTACAGACTCTGGCAGAGCTCATCTCTGGAGCTGCCAGATCACATCTCATGTGAAATGTACTTGTCTGTACCTGTATCCGCTCCCTGTGTACTGACAGATTTGGGGTGCCCTGAGCTCTTTGTTGATGTAGAGATTGCCCATGGCCAGAATTTTTCCTTGCAAGACCTTTTTTCATTCAACTTCTACCCACCGTGTGTGCGTGTGTGCGTGTGTGCGTGTGTGTGTGTGTGTGTGTGTGTGTGTGTGTGTAGTTGGGGGGAGGAAGGAAAGGGAATAAGTATTTATATAGCTCCTACCATGTGCCAGGCACTATACAAATATTGTCTTATTTGATCCTTACAACAATCCTGCTAAGTAGGTATTTTTATCCCCATCTTATAGTTGAAGAAACTCAGGTAAACAAAGGTTAAGTGACTTACCCAGGGTCACACAAGAGGGGGCATTTATGTTGTTCCAATCTTTGGCCTGGCCCTAACCTAGCTCTCTAGCCTTCTTGCATATTAGTCTCCTCTGTTCATTCTACAGTATAGTCCTACTGGCCCTCTTATTATTCCTTGTTATGCCAGGCACAGTTACGTCATCTCTCATCGCTTTGCCATTTACGGATGCCCTCCCTCTGTGTCTGGAACACTCTTCCTCCTCACCTCCATGGAATCTCAAAATCCTTGGTTTCTTTCAAGTTTCATCTTAAGCATACTCTTCTCCATGAGGCCTTTCCTGGCACACCGTCCCCTGGTGCTTTCTCTGACACTCCCTCCTCCCCCAGGTTATCTTGAATCTGCTTTATGTTTTGCATATACCTCTATGTATTTTAAATCTATCTACAAATACAAATATCATCTCCCCTATTAGAATGTAATCTCTCTAAGGGTAGGGAGCTATTCACTGCAAGGACCTAAGACAGCTCCAAAAGACTCGCAATGGAAAATGCTATCCACACCCAGAGAAAGAACTTTGGAGTCTGAATGCAGATGGGAGCAGACTATTTGCTCTCCTTTTCTTTTGTTTCTTCTTTCTCATGGTTCTTCCTATTAGTTCTAATTCTTCTTTACATCATGACTAATGGGAAAATATGTTTAATATGAATGTAGAGCCTATATCAGATTTTGGGAGGGGGAGTAAATTTAAAACTCAAAATCTTATGGAAGTGAATGTTGAAAACTAAAAATAAATTATATATGTATATACGTATATATATATACACATTTTTTTTAAAGGGTAGGGGCTCTTTTAGTTTTGACTTTGTATCCTCAGTGGTTGGCACTGTGCCCAGAACATAGTAGTTGCCTGATTGATTGCCAGAGTTCTTAGGGTGGGGTCAAATGACCCAGAGCTGGTAGAGCCACCCATGAGAATCCAACCAGCTCTGGCCTTGCCAAGGCTATATCATGGTTAGTTCTAGTATTGCTACTGTTGTTCCAGCCAAGGCCACCACTCCCTTTACAACAATCATTAATTATTCTCTGAGCCCTACGGCTGGAAAGTGAAAGGCTTTTGTCCTACCGTGAGACGGCTTGGAGACTAGTTGATGTTGTAAATGGATAGGAGGAAATTGGGTTTGGAATCTGCAGAAAGTCAGTAGCAGTTAGTACCTATGTATTTCATACACTGTGAGGATTAAATAAAAATTCCCCTTCCACCCCAGGGAACTCATCTTTTAATCCTTTGAATTTATGTAACAATTTTTTTTTTCCAGTGACTTTTCTAGACACTGGATCCTCACAACAAGGTCTGTAGCCCAGGCCTTGTTTGTGATTCACATGGTATGAGGAGGTTAAGGGACTTTCTAGAATCTTAGAAGTTAGGGCTGACTCACCTACCTCAGTTAACAGACTCAGGCAATAAGCCTGGTGTTCTGAATCACTTGGGCTCTGCCTCTCCTCCAGGAACAGAAGATGCTGAGGGACCTCTTCCCTTGAGGAAGCCACCCGAAAAACCATAAACATGCATTGATTGGGACTCCCTGGAGTCTAATCTCATGGCACCATCATTCTGTCTTAGGGTAATGAATGCCTCATCCCCACATATAGAGGCAATGTCCTTACCTTCACAGTATTAGAACAGTTTTGAAAATAATAAATTCCAAGCTATTTTCAAAGAGTTCATCAGCACACAAAATAAATGTTATCACAATCCTCTATTTGTTATACCATTCCTTATACTTGTTGGGCAACTAAATAATTTGATAAGTTCTCCCAACAACATATTCCCTACAATTCCCTCTGTACTTGGGGAAAGGGGAAAATTACTAGAACCTCAAGTGGGAGAGGATCAGATAAGCTGAGACTGGAGCAGAAGCCTGCTAATGCCATTGCCCAAAAGTTGGCTCCAAGTTTGGCAGGTGATTTGGATTTTTCTAGAATCATCCCACAATTGATAAATGACCAAAATATATGAATTGGCAGTTTTCAGAGGGAGAAATCCAAGCTATAATAGCCATAAGGAAAAAAATGCTTTATATCACCAATAGAGAAATGAACATTAAAACAACTCTGAGCTTCTCTACTTCACATCTATCAGACTGACATAGCTGATGAAAAAGGAAAATGACAAATGCTTGAGGGGCTGTGAGAAAACAGCCACATTAATGCACTGATGGTAGAACGGTGAACTGGCCAAGTTATTCTGGAAAGCAATTTGGAAGTGTGCCCCCAAAGCTATGAAGTTGCAAGTGCCCTTTGTTCAGTGCTAGGTCTGTACCTCAAAGAGATCAAAGAAAGAGGAAAATGATCCACATATACAGCGTCTCTTTTTGTGCTAGCAAAGAATTGGAAACTGAGGGGGTGCCCATCAATTAGGAATGGCTGAACAAGTTATGACGTCCAAATGGGATCAAACTTTATTGTGCTGTAAGAAATGTTAAAGGGGATGATTTCAGAGAAGCCTGGAAAGAACTGATGCAAAGTGAAATGTGAGGAACTCATAACAATAAAAAATTTTTGTATAGCAGTACTATTGCAAGGACAAAAAAAAACTTTGAAAGACTTAGAAACTCTGATCAACTCAATGACTAATCACAATTTCAGACATGAAATTGTGAAACATGCTACCCACCTCCTAAGAGAAAAGTTATAGATTCAGAGTACAGATTGAGACTTTTTTTTTTGCATGCATGCATGCATGATCAATGTGGGAATTCATTTTTCTTGATTGTACATGTTTATAAAAAGAATTTTCCTTTCCTTTCCTTTTTTTTGAGGAATAAGATATGGGAGAAAAAGAATATAAACCTGAAAATAAATTTTAATTTAATTTCTAAAAAATTATTCAGTCATTTATTTTCATAAAAAAGAATTATTTTGGTCATTTGGCTGGCAGCTGTGTGATCCTGGTTAAGTCACTTAACTTTTCTGTATCTCGGTCTCTTCATCTATAAAATAAGAGGGACTTGATGATTTCTAAGGTCCCTTACAGCTCTAAATTTAGAATGCTAAGTCTCTACTGGATGGCCCAGTAGTGATGAGGAACTCCCTACCTACTGAAACATCCTCTTCTTCCCTTGAAAAGCGATAACTGTTATGAAGTATGTCCTTGACTCAAGATAAAGTCTGCCTTTTGTAACTATCATTTACTAGTATGCCATCCAGGATCAAGCAGATGATTATTCAATCTTGCCCTCCCTGCCCCAGCACACACTTCCCCAGACCTTCTGTTCTCTAAGCTAAATGTTCCTAGTTCCTTTGGCCATCCCTTCTTCTGTCTTTCTGCCATGGTGGCAGCACATTGTAAAGTGGTTAAGCAGCAAGTATGTTATCTAGTTTATCAAAAGCATTTAGTCTGTGTTAGAGAAGAAATGTAGGACCCATGATGTCTAAAGGCAGTTTAGATTTGTTCAGAAACCCAGAAATGGCTACATTGTAGTTGGGTTCTCTTCTGGAGATCTCTGCTCCATGCCCAGGTCAGCTGTCCCCAAGTTATTCTCTTGTTAAAGGGCCAAGGCTGGTGCAAAAAATGAAAATGTTGGACATCACTATGTTCATGTAGAGGAAGTCTGGTGCAGAGTATAGAGGGCTGGCTTTGGCATCAGGAAGACCAGGGTTCAAGTCCTACAGCACTGGTCTCATAATCAGGAAGATCTGAGTTCAAATCTGGCCTTTCTTTATAGCTGTGTGACCTTGAGCAAGTCACTTAACCTCTGTCTCAGTTTCCTTAATTATAAAATGGGAATGATACTATCTACATGACAAAGTTGTTGCGAGGATCACATAAGATAGTCTTTATAAACCATTTGACACAGTCTCTGATACATAGTAGGTACTTGATAAATATTGGTTAATTTACCTGGACCATGCTCCCTCACCTTACAATCTGGGTTCACAGAATCACAGAATTTGTAAGTTACAAAGGACTTCATTGGCCACCTACCCATTCACATTCACGAGGTGGCTGAGTGATTGACTTCATGGTCTGTTAATCCATTGTGCTCTGCACTTGTGGGTTCTAGTTTCACCCATCCTCATGGATTCAAATCCTATCCTTGATTTCTCCTGAGGCAAGTAGGTGGTGCAATGGATAGAGTGCCCATCCTGGAGGCAAGAAGACTCATCTTCCTGAGTTCAAATCTGGTCTCAGACACTAGCTCCATGACCCTGGGAAGTCGATTAACACTTTGCCTCAGTTTCCTCATCTATAAAATGAGCTGGTGAAGGAAATGGCAAACCACTTCAGTATCTTTGTTAAGAAAACCCCAAAGAGGATTATGAAGAGTTGGACACAACTAAAAAATGACTAAAAAGCAGCATCAGAGGACATCTGCCTGGGGACATCTCAATGCAGTCCACCCACCCCTCCTTTTTTTTTTCTTTAATTATTAGGAAGTTTTCCCTAACAATCTAGCCTAAATTCACCTCTTTGAAATTTCCACCCATTTTTCTTGGTTCTTCCCTCTGTGGCCAGACAGGACAAGTCTGATTCTTCCTCCATATAATATCCTTTCAGATACTTGAAGGTAGTTTTCATGTCCCCCCACAATATTATTTTCTCCAGGTTTTCTCCCCTCCTCGGTACTCATTGTGCATCTCCTGACTGCTGACCCACCATCCCCTGCCCTATTGCTCAATGCATCAATATTTACCAAATACCACTGTGTCATCATTGTTTTAGGTTAGGGGGTGGGGGTGGCACAGGACATAAATTACAGTTAACCTTCTCAGACTTGTAGTATTATTGAGAAGATCATCCAAATGATCCTGCTTTTGACACTTTCTAGCAGTGTCACCTTGGGAGACTTCCCTATGCCCTAGATTCTTTTTCTATAAAATGAGGGGGTTGGACTAGGTGACTTTCAAAGTTCCTTCAAAGCTTTAGACTTATGACCACACACACACACACACACACACACACACACACACACACACACACACACCCTAACCCCATTTCATATGTTCCTTTTTGAATGCCATTCCAAATTCAATTTATGTTGTTGGTGTGGGTCATCACTCATTCAAAAACCATATTCACAAGCCCCCACTGGTGTTTTTCTTTTGCCAGGCAAGTAAAGAATACATCAGACATCAGTTCAAAGCAAAAGACATTTAACTGAATAGCAACTAGAAAGGTAAATGACAAGAAAGATTTCTCCTCATATCTATAGGAATAATATTTTCCTACAGGCTATAATATCAACTTTGGAGGAAGAGACACCAATCAGTAACATATATGAGCAGGAAGTATGTATCACAGGGCACATGTATAGGGAACACATGTAGCTAGTGAGCTTGTTCAAAGGGATACACATAGATGACACACATGATTAAAGCAATTCACTCCTGGAATTGGAAAGCTGCTGGTGTCATTAGGCAGCCTGCTTTCTCTATTCTGGGGTCAACTGCTCTCTTGTCAGCATCATGTTGAGTTGCCCTCTGCTTCCATCTGCTGGAGTGTAACAAAACAGAGTCTGGATGCCATCATCTGTGTTCTAAGTCAGAAAATGATCAGGGTTTAAATAGGGGCATTATGGTGGGAAGGACACAGGCAAGATGAGAAGAAATGGGGAAATGAATGGGACAGCATGAGAGTTAAAGAGACAGAATAAGTTATTTCCTAGACTTCATTTTTCTCATCTACAAAATGCAAAGTTGGAATAGATATGTTTGAAGGTTTTTCCCATGTCTCTAAATTTAAGGTAAGAGAGGAATAATTTTGATAGCTTATCCAGACAAGTTGCTTCATACAAACATGACCATAAACATAAATAAATCACATAAATATCACCTAGCTAACAACTCCTCAAAAGACTTACCTGAGATTTCTTCAGCCCTATCCCGCCCTTACCATTGGAATTCTTAGGAATAACACTGGATTTGTCATTTCACTGGCATAGGGGTGTCCCAGATGAAGAAAAAACCCTTTATCAAATTCCCCTCACCATCATTTAGGGAAGCAGTTAACTATAGGGAAGGAGCTATTGGTCACCACAAATTGCCTCCCACTGGACAGGCAAGTTAACTTAGCTGAAGTAGCAAGGTACCCTGAGAGAAAGATGGGAGGCAGCATGGCTTAGGTCATTACCATTCCCTTGACCACCACCTCTCCTCAAACTCCAAAGGGGATAGGCCAAGACCCTAAACCCAAGAATCCTGGGAATAGCAGTGTTTCCCAAACCACTAGCCCTGCTTTCAGTCTGGTTACCATAGTCATTACTAAGGGGAGAATTTATGGAGAAGGGGATCTACCTTTCTCACCACCACCAACAACAACCACATACCCATCTGCCACAGGCAAGTAAGCTCAAGAACTCTGGGAGTGATGGGTCTTGCTAACCCTAACTCCTGAAACTTCCCAGGAAGCAAACTGTGTGAGAATATTTGACTTGGTAACTGCTTCTGCAGGCAGGTATTATAGCCCCTACCTCCTCAGAAGCTACAGCTACCCAGAAAAAAAAAAAGTCTCCATATCAAAGTCCTGTTAGGTGATAGAGTGGAGAGAGCACAGGTCTTGAAATCAGGACAACACATCCTCATGAGTTCAAATTCAGCCTTAGACACTTGTTAGCTTTGTGACCCTGGGCAAATCACTTAATCCTGTTTGCCTCAGTTTCCTCATTTGTAAAATGGTTGAAGATGGAAATGGCAAACCTCTCCAGTATCTTTGCCAAGAAAACGTCAAATGGGGTCTCAAAGAATCAGACACAACTGAACACCAAAGAAGAGATATTATCATCTGCTTTGCTGATGTATTTTAAGGACCATGAGAGCTTATTGATGTTATCTTCCCCACTAGAACGGGAGCTCTTGGGGAATAGGGACTGCCTCCGGTTTTTTCATTCGTATCTCCAGCGCTTAGCAAAGTGCTTAATACACAGTAAATACTTAATACATTCTATTTCATTTATTCATTCATACTAATGCAGCTTGGCACATTCTCTGCAGCTTAGAATCTTAAAGATTTGCCTAGAGCACTGGCGTCAGACTCAGGTAGAAATAGGGTCACATATTGACAGTTTTAAAATGCAGTGTTCTCTGTATTTTATGGTATTTCTTTTTATTTTGTTAACTGTTTCCCAATGCCATTTTAATCTGGTTCCCACCCCACTCAGGAAGGTTAGTGGACCTGGATTTGACATCTCTGACTGGGAGCAATAGCTGAAGGGACATGGCCAAGGACCCTACAGCCAGTATATATCATAGGCGAAACTTGAACTCATGCCTTTCTGATTCTGAAAGCAATTTCGAGTCTTGCGGGTGACCTCTCAAAAACTGTAAGTTGCAGACAAGGCACTGAACTGTTGGTTGAAGGGGTCTCCTCATCTGGGAGTGCCCTAAGTTCAATGAAATCCCAGGTTTGATCTTTAGCCTCGGTCCCTTTCTTTCAGACCAGAATTCTTGGTCCCTCAATTTGTTGAAACAGGAGGTTATGATATGTCCTCTGTGCCGCTTAACCTTGAAGAATATTCACTTCTCTCCTCCACCCTCCCCCGCCCCACCCCAGAATATCCAATTACCAGTAATGGCAGCCTTCTAGAAGTCGGGTGGGGGTGGATTAGAAAGAAGCTGCTAAAGGGAACAGAGCCTCCCCTCCCACCTATGTTCTCGGTTATGGTTGGCATCCTCCCTGATAGTACAGGGAAAGAAAGAGGTATTTATTTGCCTTGTAGTTACTAAAATGCCCTTTTAACAGCCGACAAATCTCAACGAGTAATTCAAAGGCTCAGTGTAGTCTGGCTGGAGCAGAATAGGCAAAGGACTTCACCACAAGTCAAGTCCCAGCAGCTCTTCGGAAAGAGAGATGAGAGGGAAAGAGTGGGGAGGCAGAGACCGGGGTTCTATTAGAGGTCTGCTGATGAGTCATCTATTGGCCTGTGGCAAGTGATTTCCCTTCTTCGTGCCTCCGTTTATGACCTTTCATCTTTAGTGGGATAATAAAACACCTCTTAGAGAGGGATCTTAAACTTTAATGCTGGTAAAGTCTTTTAACAGTTTTAGATAAAAGGTTCTGCTTAATTGTACAGTGCTTATCTCAGCAATCCTTCTTTTGTCCAGTCAAGGCAGAATGCTTGGAAGAATGCAGCATTACTGTGTGCTAGACCAGGGAAACCCAATGAGTAAGGTGGACAGCAACCTCAAGGAGCTTACTAGTAACAAACTGCAAGTGATCCGTTCAATTAATGTGATAGATACAAAGTATCATGGGAACTCAGAGGAAAGGACAAGAGGAAAATACATGTTTTCCTTCTTCCCTGGCCTGACGAAATATTTTGTTACATAGTCATGTTCTAGAAACACTGTTCAGTGAGGATACTCTTGGGGAAAATCACCAAATTATCTACATGTGTCTGTTCCCTCATCTTTAAAATGCGGGGCTCTAGGACCTCTAAAGGGCCTTTTAGCTCTAAAGCTATAATCTTGATGAAAAGCAAAAGCAAAGACCTGGAATGGGGGGGAGGGGGAGAGGGAGAATGCTTGAACAGATTGTATGAGAATGTATTGGAATATTATTTATCACACAACCATAAGAGAAGACAATTTTAGAACATCTCGAGTAATGTGGAGTGAATAGAACCAAGAGAACTATTTATATACAACAGCAAACATTGTAAAAGACAACTTTGCAAGGCTTAAGAATTCTGATCTTAAGAATGACCAGCTATGTCTCCAGAAAAGCTGTGATGAAACATACTAATGTTACCCACTTCCCAGCTAACACTAATGTTACCCACTTTCCAGGTGCAGAAAGATAGACATTTTTAGCCCCTGGGCATGGATTCATTTTCTTTGAATATGCTTATTTGTTGCAAGGATTTTTTTCTTTCAGTTTTCTTAAGTGGAGGTGGGAATAGAAGGAAAAATTAGCAATAGAGATTAAAAAAAAAAAAGATTGTCTCTGAAACATTTTGCAAAATGCACAGAAAAGGAGATTCAGAAAGAACTACAGACAAGCAGGAGAGTTTTGAAAGCAACGTGGAATCTATTATGTACTTTTAAAGAAACAGTATTTTTCCCCAGTTACATGTCACAATTTTTAGCATTCATTTTTACAAGATTTTGAATTTCAGATTTGTGTTCCTCACTCCCTCCCCTCCCTTTTCCTTAAAATGGTAGGCAATTTGATACAGGTTATATATGTGCTATCATGTAAAACATATATTATGTACTTTTAGGAAAAGTGGTATGAAATAGAGGTTCATAGTTGCAGATGCAATCTTCTCTTTATTCTGCTGTACGTATGACCTTGGGCCTTGTTTGCCTCAGTTTCTCATCTGTCAAATGAGCTGGAGAAGGAAATGGCAAATCATTTCAGTATCTTTGTCAAGAAAACTGCAAACAGGGTCACAAAGGGCCAGACCTGTCTGAACAACAACAAATGTATATGGAAATGCCCTTTTGGTGTTTAAGTTCAGAATTTAAAAACAAAATAAAATCTACAATCCTATAATCTGAATTCAAACCCTAACAACATCCTAGCTATCTATGTGCCTATGAGTAAATCATTTAATTCCTCAGGGTCTCAGTTTCATCATCTACAAAATTTGGATGATAATTCTTGTTCTATGTCCCAGGATTACTGGAAGGAAAGTATTTTATAAATCTGAAAGCATTAGAGAAATGCAAGTTATTATTAACTACTCATTTCTTCAGTCCCTTTGCTCCCCTTATCAGCTCCCCTCTCTGGTATGTGGCTTGTGTCTGGACTGGAGTTTCTGCTGCCCTTGCTGTGTAGCCATCCCCTCACAGCTGTGAGCAGTGGGTTCCTTTCCCAGGAGCCCAGAGTCAGGCCACTGCTTCCTTCAGCTGGCCCCAGGGAAATCTTTGGGCTTCAAACAACCCAGTGTTTACCCCCAAATTGAATCCTGTCTGCCCCAAAGTCCTGACTGGGGTCCTAAGAGGGAGGAGCCACTAGAGCTTTGGGGACAGGTAAGTGACATAATAAAAGCTGTCCCTTAGGAAGATTATTCTGGAAGCAACTATCATGAAGGATTAGAAGCCTGAGGGACAGGTGGTGGAGGGACCTGTTAGAGCTCCTGCTCTTGTCTTGTGAAATGTAAATGGAGAATTGAACTACAGTGGTAAGAAAATAAGGGATGGAGTCAAGAGACATTTCAGGGGCTGAGTGTGGTTGATGAGAGAAGAGTGAAAGATGAATTTGGCCTTTTAAGTTTGTGTGATTGGGGGAATGGTGGCATCCTAAATAGAAACCAGCAATCTAAGCAGGTGGTCAGGGTAAGGGGAATTTAACAGATCCAGTTTTAGACATATCAAATTTGAAGTTGTAATAGGACATTTAAGGTAGAGATGTCTACCAGGCCATTGGAAATATAGTACTGAAGCTTAGAACTGAAGGACAATGTGTGGTATGCTATAGGTTCTTTATAAATGCTTGTTGATTAATTGAGAGAGAGGTAAGGATATGAGAGAGAGAGAGATTAGGGAGTCTTCTATATAAAGGTGACAACTATAGTTCAGGGAGTGGATGAGATCACCATGAGGCAGAGAGAGAGAAAAAGAGGACCAAGGATAATCCAGGGGTGCTGTGGGGATCAAGTGGGATAATAACTGTACAACATTTAAAAAGTGCCTAGTGCTAATAAGCACTATATACATTAACTATTATTGTTGCTGCTGTTGTTATTTCAGGGGGTGGGTAGGTAGCACAGTGGATAGTGTTCTAGGACTGAAGTCAAGAAAATCTAGGTTCAAATCCTACCTCAGACACTTACTAGTTGTGTGACTCTGGGTAAGTCACTTAGCCTTAGTTTCCCTTTTTGTAAAATGGGGATAATAATAGCACCCACCTCATAGGGTTTTTGTAAGGATTTTGCTCAGTCATTTCAGTCATGTCCAACTCTTTGGGACCCCCTTTGGAGTTTTCTTGGCAAAGATGCTGAACTGGTTTTCTATTTCCTTGTCTAGCTCACTTGGAGAGATGAAAAAACTGGGCAAACAGGGTAAAGTGACTTGCCCAGGGTCACACAGTAAGTGTCTGAGGCCGGTCTGAATTCAGGTCTTCCTGACTCCAGGCTCAGAGCTCTTTCCATGGAAGAATTAGATGAAATAGTATGTAAACGGGTTTTCACCAACCTTCAAGCACAATATAAATGCTGTAACAATGATGATGATGATGATGATGTCTAGTGTGGTACAGTGGATGTAGCACTGACTTTGGAGTTACCAAACTTTAATTCGAATGTTTGTTCTGCCACTTAGTACCTGTATGACCATACCAATGTCCTTTAATCTCTGCACTTCAGGTTTTTATCTTTAAAATGAAGGAGTTATACTAAAGGACATCTCAGATCTCGTCCAGCTTTTGGTCTATGATTCAATGACCTTGTGCTAGATATTGAAGATCCAGAGATGGAATGAAATGAAAATGTAACTAGGACTGAGGGTTGTTCAATACACGATCATGATCCATCAAGGGGAGCCTGATTAGATACCTCTAGAACAGTAGCGTCAAGCTCAGATAGAAAAAGGGCCACTAAACACGCATAAGAAGCCCACAGGTCACACGTTGACTTAGAAAATCACATATTAACATTATCTATATTTGATTGTACTTTTATTTATTTTGTTAAATATTTCCTAATTACATTTTAATCTGGTTCAGGCAGGCCCTTGGGAGTGTTGCAGGCAAGAAAGGGCCTCTTGTTGGATACCTCTGCCCTACATTATAATAGTACTGTCTAGGTGCATCCCTCAGTACTTCCAGAATAAAGAATTTGAACATCTGAACATTTCCCTCCCAGATTTCTTATCATTTGGTTTCAGCTCAGTCGCTAAATATATTCATATGATTACATGAAAGAATCGGAAAGAATGTTCTTCCCCACCCCCAACCCACCCTTTGCCTAAACACACTGAAGACCAGACAAAGAACTGACAAGCCTCAGTGATCTGCCAATCTGGGATCTGCTTAAGCCCTACTTAAAGTGAGGACAATCTACATGTGAATGCTTGCAGATGGAGAATGAGTATGTTTAGGAATGATGGAGTGATTTTATGCAGGAAGAGGCTACCGAGAGAATTTGGCCCTGAATGTGGAGTTGCATTCACTTGCCTATCAGTGTAATGAGGCTGAAATTGCTTTGACCCCCTGTTAGTAGATTATCAAATTTCATGTCTTATTTTGTGAAGGTAAGTCTACTCTTGATAGTCTTGTGTAGGATTCATTAATCTTGTGAGCAGAGCTGGAACCAGAAGTAGACAGGGTAGGCAGCCAGCTAGAGCAAAGGTGGGAAACCTGAGGCCTAGAGGCCACTCAAGTGCAGCCCTTTGACTGAGACAAAATTAACAGAACAAATCCCCTTAATAAAAGGATTTGTCATATAAGACTTAGACTCCCTCAAAAAGCCTCATCCAAGGACCTAGAGGGCTACAGTGGCCTCAACGTCACAGGTTCCCCACCCCTGATCTAGAGTATAACTTATGATGGCCCCAAAGAAGAGATATTTTTTAAGGCAGCAGTGCTGGTGTCCCTAGAGCATGTGTGGAAATGGTTCTGTAGGGGCTAGCCCAGAAACCATGCCCCTTGAGTCCCCTGTATACTCCCTGGCGTGGCCCTTATAGTGATGCTACATCTACTACATTAACATTACTTTTTATACATGAACATACATATTTTTAACATCTGAAAATTCTGTTCTCTGGTTCAAAGGTACTCATTTGGTGTTATCAATTTGCACAATGCATTTAATAGGTGCTGAATATGTTTGAATACTTTTCAGTAAAGGTCCGAATGTTCTGATGAAAACACACAGGATGCAATAGTAAATATATATGGAAGAAAGGCAATGAATGGTACAATGTTTAAACCTTGCCTAGTGTTCAGGAATTTCCAGTCTTGGCTCTGTGATCTCTCTAGTCCACAAAGACATTATAAGCATATTAAAGAATGAATGCCCCTCTTTCCTTCCCCTCTCCTCCCTTCTCCCTCTGGATGCCTTTATTTTAAACAACCCCAAGCTAGAGAGACAGAATGGGGTAAATTATCTCATATAGAAGAGGCATAGGATAACTGTTACAATAGAGGGGAAGAACAGGAAGCCAAAAGGGAATGGGTCGACCTTACTCTCATTGAATTTGGCTTAGGGAGGGAATGACATACACACTAAACTGGGTATCTTGCCATACAGGAAAATAGGGGGGATGATAGAAGGGAGGGAAGATGGGGGGGGAGGTAGTTAGAAGCACACACTTCTGAAAAGGGACAGGGTCAAAGTAGAGAACAGAACAAGTGGGGGGTGGGATAGGATAGGATGGAAGGAAATATAGTCAGTCTTTCACAATATAACCACTATGGAAATGTTTTGCGTAACTACGCATGTACAACTGATATTGAATTACTTATCTTCCCAGTTAGGGTGGGTGACATGGGAGGAAGGGAAAGAGTCTGGAATTCAAAGTTTTAAAATCAAATGTTTAAAATATATATTATTATTTTTTACATGCAACTGGGAAATAAGCTATACAGGCACTGGGGTATGAAGATCCATCTTGCCCTATCAGAAAGTCGGGGGTGGGAGGGAATGGGGGAGGATATAGGAGAGAGCAGATTGAGGGAGGAGGAATACTGTTTTGGGGTGGTGGGTAGGGGAAAGATGGGGAGAAAATTTGTAACTCAAAATCTTGTGAAAATGAATGATGTAAACTAAAAATAAACATGAAATTTAATTAAAAAAAATAAATGCCCCCAAGCTATAAGTGAGAGAGGGAGTTGGATTGGGTGATGTGGATGGTAGAAAGGGTGGGATAGGCAGTATAGAGAGGAGGAGGAATGTCCATTCTAGAGAGTCCCCCCTCCCTCCATCTCTAATTCAATCCCTCATATCACCATTTAAAGGCAGGAATTCTTTCCACACTATGACATGTAAATATTTTTTAATATGTAATTGTGGCTGGGAATTTCAGTTGCCCTTGAGTCAGGCTGTGGCTGGGTTTGTGTACTAGCTCAGCACATTTTCTAGAATTCATCATCCTGGGCACATTTAACCATGTAAAAGCAGGCAGTTGTTGATGGGATCAAAATGTTGAAGTAAAAACTGATGTCTGAGTTTGAGAACCATACCCAGAGAGTGTTAGGATTCCTTGGCCCAGTCATCAATTATTTTTATTTCTCTATTGCCTTATCAAGTGTTTAAATCTGGTCAGAGTGGTCAAAATACAAGTCCCCCTGCCTTTTTTATTTTCTTGTTTAAAGTCAAGTCTCTATGACATGATGAACCTGAGGCTAGGCCTTTGGACAACATTAGGGAGATCCAGTGCTTTCTTTTTTTCTTTAAATGTCAAAGTCTTCTCATTTAAAGTACTATCTTCAAATGTTGTGTGGCAGAAAGATCAGATTTACTCAGAATGGTTCTCAAGAGCAAAACTAGGACCAATAAGTAGAAATTATAGGTATTCAGATTTGGGCTTGATAAAGGAACTTCCTGACAATTAGAACTGCCCCCAAATAGGCTACTTTGTGTGGTCATGAGTTTGCCATTTTTCAATGACTATTTGTCAAAGATGCTGTAGGAAGTGTTAATGCTTCAGGAAGGGGTTGGCATAGATGATGTCTAAGTTGACTTCCAACTCAAAGATTCCATGATTCTAAAATACATGCTGATAACGTTTCTTAGGTGACTTTGCATGGATCAGTAAGGATTCTGATGGACCTCTGAACTCAGTGATGTGGGTACTCCCTCCAGAGCTACAGATTGCAAGATAGCCAGGCCCCCACATCTTGTGCCACTCTTGTCCATATCCTCTTGTAAATCCCTGACAGGCAGTTGTGTTGATGGTCTTGTTCTCCTGATGTTTCATGAGTAAAAGTAGAAGATGTGGGCCACCCATTGGTTATTCCTTCCTCCTTGCCATGTGACCACTCCCTAACTATATTGAATGTCCAGACACTCAGATTTGGTGGCTCTATTCACTGGAAAATAGTAAAGATAGCTACAAATATTTATTAAATGTCCCAAATACTACTGGGGATACAAATACAACCAAAGAGAAAGACAGCTCCTGCTCTCAAGGTGCTTTTTAATTGGAGAAGACAAAACATAAAAGACATACTCTACAACGGGTATGACCACACATCACAGGGAACTGAAAGTGGAGTGGGGTTGGGAAAGTGGGGAGGAAGAAACTACTTTTGAGGGGCATAGTGGGAGAAGCATAATTGGCCTGAACCTCTCCCTGAAATGGAGACCCTGGAAGGAATCCACCTTCCTACAAGTCAAAGGGTTATAGCTCTAGGTCCTGGAAAAAATTCGCCTCCATAGATCTAGAGAGACCCTGGAAGGAATCCACCTTCCTACAAGTCAAAGGGTTATAGCTCTAGGTCCTGGGAAAGATTCGCCTCCATAGATCTAGAGAGACCCTGGAAGGAATCCACCTTCAGACAATAAGTCAAAGACTCATAGATCTAGACCCTGGAAAGAATTTACCTTCATACCATCAATCATAGATTTCGACCCTGGAAGGAATTCACCTTCATATCACAAGTCATAGGTTCATAGATTTAGAGCTAAAAAGGATCTCAGAGGGTATCTTGTCCAACCCCTTTATTTTGCAGATAAGGAAATTATTCTTGGGAAGGGTGACTTTCCCAAGGTCACCCTGGTAAGCACTAGAAATGACATTTGAATCCAGGTCCTCTGACTGGAGAGCCTCTGATTCTTTCCCCTGTGCTCTGCTACCTCCCTTAAAATCTCAAAATGCCTTTTTTAAAAAGTGCTTTTCCATCTTCCCAAGTCTCTGTAGGTGATGTTGCTAAGTGATGTGATATATAAGGCTTTCTCCAGCTTGCATGCTTTGTGCCTAATCTGTGGTCTCTGTGTTTGGCTGTATTCTCCCATATCTGCTGACTCACTTTTCTCTTGTGTCTCACGATTTGGGGGAAGGAAAAATTATTTCCAATCTCTCTGAGAAGTCTTTCAGCTCACTACTTGATGATGAGTTTCCAGTTTGGCTCTTCCACCTTGTACACATACCAGCTTTTATGTGGACTCCCAGAGATGTTCTTGGACATGTGTGTGTGAAGTCACATTGACTAACACACACTTAAATCTTTTTTTTTTGACAATTTCTTAAACCAAGTCAGTTACACAGTCAGCAGGTTTTGCCATAGAGAGCCTTGGTTTCTCTGTTTGAATGCAATGTTTAAGTACACATGTATACATATACCCACAACACCCCCTCCCAACAATACAACAAAGGTTACCTTGAATGCCCTGATTCCTTTCCAAATAAAACATAATATGAAATACTTTATTGTTAGATGGTTATGTGTGATTTTTGATGGACAGGTTCAGCTGTCTGCTTCTATTTGTGGAAAAGTTAATATGATATTGGCAAGAGCATGACACCTTATAAAAAGGAGAGGATAATCTTTGGTTTTTGGGTTTTTTTTTGGGGGGGGCGGTTAGAAGATATGGCTGAAATGGTTGGATTTTTAGACCACAATATTCAATGGAAATCTGTTTTCTCTGGAACTGTCACACTTTTCAGGGGAAGGGAAAAGCAGTAAATAAATCTCAAAGAAGAACAGTTGTCTCCTGACTCCATTTAAACATTTGCTGTTAACCCAGCATAGAACAAGTTCTTTTTTCTCACTCCTTTGTGATTGCTCAAAGCTAGCCTCGATCTGGCCACTGGTGTACTTTGCTTTAGTATTTTTATTAAAAAACAGCCATAATAATATTAATAATCACTAGGATTTGTATAGCACCTCCCAAGTTCCAGGCAATGTGCTAAGCACTTTACGGATGTTTCATTTGATTAAGCAAACCATGATTCTATTTATTATTGGTCTGAATATAGGCCACTCTTGAATGTAGGTTACATCTTGAAAATGAGCTTTTTATAAAAAAAAATAGGTCTACATTAAAAAACCATTCTGATTATGGGTCACAGTCACGTTAATACAATCCAGATTTTGAGGAAATAAGACTTAATATATTTGGACTAAGAGAGCCCAAATGGAAATCCAGACTTATACAGATGGTAAATTAGGGGGTGATTCTTTGTTCTCCAGAAGGATTTGCTCTAGGATTACTTTAAGTAGCAAGATCTCTTAGTGCACTGAAAAACATAATTCTATTAGCAGATATTCTGCAGGATAACAATATCCTGTCAAATATCATTAACTGGGTTCATAAAAAGATGATTTAAGATATAATAATACAACAAAGGGAAGTTATTCCAATGTAACAGTATTATAAGTATCAAGTGTTATTCCTGCAGGGTTTTGTGAACTTAGAGGAGAGTTTGGCTTGGATTAATTAATAAATGAACAACAGAAACATTTATTAAGTGTTTAATAAGCCCTCTGTGGATACAAATACTAAAACATGACATTGATCCTCAAAGAGCTTTAATTCTCCTGGGGAAGACAACACATATGGGGGATGATGGCTAAGGTTGGACATTTTGGTCTGAAAAGTTATTTGGTTTGAAAAATTACACAGAGTGGCTGTACTACCCCAAGAAAGTTATTTAACTATTTAGTGCCCAACAAGCAAGACTCATAAGTCGAAGAGCAAATATAAGTCTGTATTGGTAGAGGGAACTTGCTCACCAGAAGCATCCTATCACATCTGGTTTTAAAAAAAAAGTTTAATGGACCCAAATGTATTGAAGCATCCCCTATTGTTCGTCACTAAGGCCATTTAGAAGTTTTTGCAATCGCATTTAAGGCTGCTATGAAAACATGATTGTGGGATGGAGTTGTTCTGGATGGTATTGTATAGGGCAATACCTAACATCTGTATGTCTATCTGTTTACAAGGCCCTTTCATATACTTTATCTCATGTACAGTAATGTCTAGGTTGTCGTCGTGGGTCACTTAGATTCTAGAGTCAGGATTGGTCTCAGAGATGATTTACTAGCTAAAACACCCTGGAAAAGTTACTTAGCCACTGTCTGCCTCAGTTTCCTTCTTTCTAAATTGGGATCATAGTAGTATCTACCTCATAGGGTTGTTGTGAGAACAAAATGAGATAAAACATATTTGTAAAGTACTTTCAATCCAAAAAGTTCTATATGAGTGCTAGTTATAATTATTTATTATTATTGTTATTCCCCCTTCTCGCCAAGGAAGTATATGGCTGCCACCTTCAATATTCCTGATCTTGTCTGATACTGAAATCTAAACAGAGTCCTACCTAGTATGGACAGTAGCCTGATTAAAAACGTTGTCAGCTAGCACAAGAGGAGACCCACATCTATTAACCATTACTATGATACTTCATTTGCACAAGCAAGGAACTCTGGGTCTTTGAGAGCTTATGAAACAGAAGCATCAGCTATGGCAGGTCCTATTGAACTGAAAAGATTCAGACTAAGGGCCCATAAATGGATTGAGCATCAGTTGAGGAAACTGAGTCCCAGGTAGTTTATATGACTTACTCATGGTCACACAGGTAGTGCCAGAGGCAAGATCTGAACCGTGGTCCTCTGAATCCAGTGTTCTTTCCACACTGCTTTTGAGGACCAGTCTAGTTAAGTGTGAAGAATTTCAACCAGAGAAAACTGGTAGACCAGGTACTGTCCCTTCTCCGGAAGGATTTGTTCTAAGATTACTTTTAGATCACAAGATCTCCTAGTGCACTGAAAATATATAACCCTTTTATAGAAATTCTGCCCAGTAAGGGTCAGGATGTTGAGGAACCAAGAGGCCCTGTACACCAGCAGAGTCTGTAGGGAGCTTGATTCCAGGACTAGAGATCAGACATTTCCAAGCACTGAGTGATGCCTAACATCTGTGTTCCTTTCAGAACATCGAACTGAAGGTGGAAGTGGAGAGCCTGAAGAGGGAAATCCGGGAAAAGCAGCAAGACCTCGATAAAACATGGTGAGCTGCATTTCAGTGATTACATGAGCTCTGGACCCTCCCATCCTCAGATGAATCCATGATTACTGCTGCTGGCTTGCAGATATTTTAAAAAGCAGACACCCCTGGACCCCTGAAGAACTCCTGGCTTGTTCCTCTAACTCTTACTAGACTGGGGACAATGGGTGCCATATTAACATGGCGGCATGATTCAATACAACCCGGTGTAGCCACAGCCATTTATTACATGGCTACTGTGTCAAGGTATCATGCTAGGAATTGAGACTACAAAAATGAAGAATAAGAGTCCACGTCCCTCCCTTCCTCAACAAGTGTTAATGTCTCCCTTTTGTCTTTGTGTTGGTGGTTTTTAAACTTTTTGGTACTAGAACCAAAAATGATTGAGGACCTCCCCTCCCCCAAAGAGCTCTAATGTTGGTTATAGCTATAGATATTTACCAAATCAGAAATTAAAACATCTTAGTATTGTTATGGAAACAGTTTTGACCTTGAGGACCCCCTGAAAGAGTCTCAGGTAATCCCAGTGGTCTTTAGACCTTAGTTTAGAGAATTGCTGCTTTAGACAAAGAAACCATTCCTCTTTTGGCATTTAAATCTTTTCACAATCTGCCTCCAACATTCTTCTCAGATTGAATTCACTTTCCTCCTCCTCATGTACTACCTATAAACAACATTCAGGCTCTTGCTTTCATGACCAGAATGCTCTCTCCTCACCTCTGCCTTTTAGAATCCCTAACTTTCTTCAAGGTTCAGTTGCCCACCCCAGGAGGCCTTGCCTGATCCCCTCAATTGTTGGGACTATACCCCCTCTGAAAAATTACTTTTTTTTTGCTTTGTATACATTTTGTCTACTTATCTGTATATATATTGTTATTTCCCAGTAGAAGATAAGCTTCTAGAGGGCAGACGCTTTTCCTTTTCTATCTTTCTTTTATTTCCTTCCTGCCTTCCTAATCTTCTTTCTTTCTTCCTCCCTCCCTCTCTCCCTCCCTCCCTCCCTTCTTTCCTTCCTTTCTTTCTTTCCTTCTTTCCTTCCTTCCTTCCTTCCTTCCTTCCTTCCTTCCTTCCTTCCTTCCTTCCTTCCTTCCTTCCTTCCTTCCTTCCTTCCTTCCTTCCTTTCCTCAACACTTAGCACAGAGCCTAGCACATATTATTAGGTACTTAAGAAATGCTTGTAAAATTGAATTGGCATTTGGATTTATATTTGAAGGAAAATCAGGTTATAAAAGTGGAGATGATGGAATCTTTAGGTACTCCAGGATTCTGAATTTTCAAGGAAAATTCACTCATGCTCAGTAAAGAGTCCTTGCTTTTCTTTCTTTTTAAATAAATATTTTTATTGCTATCTCTTACTTTTTCCATCATTTAAATGTCTCCCCATAATTGCTTTTCTGAGCACTGATCTCTTACTAAAAATGAAAAGTGGATGAACACACTTTGGAAAAATTTGTGCCAACTGAAACAAAATAAGGAGTTTTTGGCTAGCACAGGAAACTCTCTTGACTCTAAGTCTCCATTATTTTTAAAGGATTTCAGTTAGCCAAGGTTTAACGTACACACTCAAGGAGTTAAAACACACAGGGGCAAATTCATTTCCCCAGGTTTGCCTCACGAGTCTCCTAGGCATTCCTTTTGACCTCAACCCTAGGACAACAACAACTCTTCTGTCCTTGAAAGAGGCAGCTAGGGGGCACGGTGGATAGAGCACAGGGCCCGTAATTAGGAAGATCTGACTTCAATTCCAGTCTCAGACATTTACCAGCTGTATGATTTTGTACAAGTCACTTAATTTTCTGTTTACCTTAGTTTTCTCATTTGTAAAAATTTTTTGTTCAGTTCTTTTTCATTGGCATCCAACTCTTCACGAGCCCATTTGAGGTTTTCTTGGCAAAGATGCTGGAGTAGCTTGCCATTTTCTTCTCCAGTTCATTTTACAGGAAACTGAGGCAAACAAGGTAAAGTGACTTGCCCAGGGTCACACAGCTAGTGTCTGAGGTCAGATTTGAACTCAGTGAGATGTCTTCCTGACTCCAGCTGGGGGCTCTCTGCACTATGGCACCACCTAGCTATCCACCCTCTTTGCAAAATGGGGATAATATTAGCACCTACTTCCAGGGTTGTAGGATTAAATGACATAGTCATTGTAAAGCTCTTATCACAGTGCCTGGCATATAGTAAGTACTATGTAGGTGTTAGCACTTGTTATTGCTGTTGTTGTTATTATTATCTGTAAAATAATAGCATAATGGCACCTGTCATCGCTATCATCATCATCATCACCATAGCACTGATCTCCCAAGGGTTTTTGTGGGGATCTAATGAGACACAGTGCCTGGAACATAGTAAGTAATTAGTAAATGCTTGTTCCTCCTTTTCCTCCCCAATGGGCCTTCCATTCTGATGGAGCTCAGGAGGGACTGTTAAGTGGCTCCCTGAGAGAAGGATAAATCTCTGCCACTCTACAGGAGAGGGTAGTTGCTGGAGAAGGAGAGACAGCAGGTTCATAATGGGCTCCTCAGAAAGGCTGGGGTAGCATTGAGCAAGGTCACCTCTCAGTAGGGAGTCTCCTCTGGTCACCCTGGATACAGCTCCCAGCAATGAAACAGAGTTTCTGTGGAGTCAGCATCTCTAGCCAATATCCCACAACCTTGGAAATGAAGACATAGGGGGGAAATGGATTGTAGTCAAGAAATGATTAAGAACTTGAAAAAGAAATTCAAACTGTGTTAAAAACCACTCAGCACTTAGCTCTGAAAATGCCCATCATCTTCTCTCTTCCCCCTAAGGTTAAGGACAGCTGCCTGCCCTCTATGAATAAGCCAATGGTACCTGATTCACTTACTCTGGGGCCTTTGGGCATTCCTGTGAATAGCAGAGAAGGTTAGCTCTGCCAAAGTCACGAGCTATCCTAGATAAAATGGTTGGCACTCCACCAAAAGAAAGCTTATAAAAGCTCTGCGTGAGGGCTGCACAGATTTCTATGGATAGCCTGCCCTTGACAATCTGCTGTCAGAGGCAATGAGAATCCAAGCAACAAAAGAGGGGTGGGTTAGAAAGCAGTAAGAAGGAAGATTCCAGGGCCAGAAGGTGATGGAATGGGCAGGCTTTCTTCCATCTTTCAAATATTTTCTGAAAGGTCCTCTTTCCAGTTTTTTATCTTGAATCTGTGGGAACAGTGAAATTTAGGGGGGAGACAAATAGTTTACATGATTTAATAAACAACAACTATGCCGAGTTTCTTAAATATTATCAGAGAAGGGATGGAAAGATGTTTGCCCTTTGACATCCTTTCCTGATCCAAGGTCCATGAGACAAACTTGTCTCTTTCTTCCTTGTCAAAATGACTTGAAGTCATAAGAGCATTTGCTGGCTTCACCTACTCTCCCTATGGGACACTGATGCCCATCAGTCAGTCAGTCACCCAACATATATTAAGTGCCTACTATATGCCAGGTACAGTGCTAAGTGCTGAGGATACAAATTTTTAAAAACCAGCCCCTGCCCTCAAGGAGCTTACAATCTAATGGGAAGGGGGGAGGAGACAGCACACAAAAGGAAGCTGACAAGGGGGAGGGGGAGGACCTGGAAGGTACTTGACATGGGAGTCTAGTGGGAAAGTCAGACAAATGCCAAAGTACAGCCAGGCGAGGAGTGAGGAGAGCTTCTGGTTGGTGATGTCGTGTCATTGTAGGGCAGCGGCGGAGAATCTGAACAGCCATAACGAAACTGAGCTCCGGCGTCATTATGAAGAGAGGCAGCAAGAAACCGAGCATGTGTATGAGCTGCTGGAGAACAAGATACAGCTTTTGCAGGAGGTAAATGTGAGCTCAGGAACCCCAGGCAAGACACATCTGACACACTCATTCATCCTCTGTTTGGAAATAGGACTAATAGTGTTCTACATGTGTTTACACACATATGTGCATGTGTGTACATGTACACATACAACCTCCACATATGATTTATTTATTGACTATTATGACTATGACCTTACATGTTGTATGTGTACATGTACATACATCCCCATTCCGGGGTCCCTGGTTTTCAGCCTTGACTCTTGGAGTCCAAAGGCCTTGATGGGAGTCTTGGCTCTGTCACTAATCCCTTGGTTCTTATGGGCAAGTTGCTTGTTTAATCCCTCTGATTCTCATCTGTAGAATGGGAATAATGATGCTTTCAACACCCACTCCCTGCAGGGTTGTTGAGAGGAAAGTAATTTCTAAACTGCATAGTTCAGTATACACGTGAGCAAGGCGATACTTCCACATACATTGAGTCAGCTAATTGATACAGTGGATAGAGCATTAGGCCTGCAGTCAGGAGGATCTGAGTTCAAATCCAGCCTCATATTAGCTGTGTGATCCTGGGCAAGTCAATTAACCTCTGTTTGCCTCAGTTTCCTCATATGTAAAATGGGAATGATAATAATAGCTCATACCTTCCAGGGCTCTTGTGAGGATCAATTGAGATAGCGCTTAGCCCAGAACCTGGCACATAGTAAATGCGATATAAATGTTAGCTATGTTGTAGAAGGATAATCATCATTATTATTACATATCAGTCTTGAATCATTCTTGCTCTATTACATGTCACATCAGGATAATGTAATATGTTCACATAATATGATGTTACTTACATATGGTATTATATATCATCCTTGAATATTTGAACATTCAAGCTATTATTACTTCTTAAATGGGACCTCCTGGAGATCACAGTGTTGACTCTCTATCCAGGAAACCAAGCTTGCAAAGAATGAGGCTGAGCGAATGGCAGCACTGGTGGAGGCGGAGAAAGAATGCAACATGGAATTAACTGAGAAACTGAAGGAGGTCACCAAGGATGGGGAAGACGTGCCGGGAACGAAGGGTCAGGACAATAACCATTGCACCGCCCTGGCCCAGAGAGACAAGTAGGTGACTTGGGCCACCCTTTGACTTCCTCTCTCTCTCTTCGCATGCTCTTGTCTTGTCGAGGACAGAACGCATTTCACTATCGCTGACTCAAAGAAGGGTTTAGGGGATTGTCGTGGCCCCAAACAGCGCACCAGGAGGCTCAGTAGTTGGAACAGAAGTAATCTGACTTGGGCACTTGGAGTGATGTCTCTCACAGTGTCACCAACTTAAATATTCTACAAGTTGCCATTCTTCATGGCAAAGAATAGCAATGGGCTGCAAGATTTAAAAAACAAAAAGGTTGGAAAACAACAGGGTTAAGAGCCTTGGGCACTTCCAGTGGCTGGTATAGACTTGGCCAAAGCAGTGGGAAGTCTAAAAACTAGCTTATATACCCATGATGATGATGAGTGACCGTAAGCCTTGTATTTTACATCCAAATCTCTCTTTTTTCAGTTTAAAAAAGTTTTTATTTTCATGCTCCTAGTTTATCATCAAAACAAACATGTGAAGTAAATAAGGAAAGTATTTCTATCCCATTTTATAGGAGGCAACATAGGAGAGAGAAAAAAAGGGACGAGACTTGGCACTGGGAGATCTGAATTCTGAATTCTGATCTTGTCGCTGACTGCTTTGGCCAAGTCATTCCCTCTGAGCTTCAGTATTATCATATATAAAATGAAAAGTGTGGGTGAAGGTAGTGTGGTGTATTAGTTAGAGCACTGGACTTGAGTCCAGAAAGACCTGAATCTGAATACTGCCACAGGTGATTAGTAACTGAGCCTGGATAAGTCTGCCTTGGTTTCCTTAGCTGTAAAATGGGGATAACAGTGTTGTGAGGAATAATGAATGTGTAACACTCCATTTCAACAATTATCTTGTTTTAAGCTTAGGGAACACCATTACCGCTCTTGAGGTCTACTTGGTTCTCTCCTCTTCAATTTTAGGGAGACTATTTTAGATGAAAAGTTCTGAGTTCATTCACAATGAGCCTCCAAAGAGGTAATTTTCTAACAATTAGAGCAGAGGTTACCTTCCTCTAGTTAAACCCTGTCCTCTGTGGCTGGGACAAGATGCAGTTTACTATTTTAGTGTCTATGGAGGGGCAGGCATCCATCCTGTGGAGGAAGCTGGGCAAAGAGCTGACATTTTCTTGGAATTTCCCTCAGCCTGGGTCCTCTAAATCTGAGGTACAGACAATGACTCTCCCCCACAGCTTCCTTCTCTTCTGCAGTTCAGTCCTCCATTTTCTCCTCCAAAGAGCACTGGAAATGCCATGCTTGTTTCAGCCTCCTCTTTAATCTCTAAGATTGCTACTTTCTTTTATACAAATTGATTGAAGAGAAGGAGGGAGAGAAGAACACATCTAGTTTCATGCAATGGCTTTGATTGATTCGAGGACTTTTCATGGGCCTCATTCAGGTTGTTTAGATCAATGCTACCAACACTGCCAAAGGCATCAAAGCTAAAATAGGGTGGTTTCAACCTCATCCTTACAAATGAATGAAAAAATATTTGTTAAATACTTAGGATGTATGCAGTACAAGATGTATACAGTATACAGATACAAATGGAAAAGCAGAGACAGTCCCTGCTCTCCAGGAATTCCTATTCAATTGGAACCAAAAGAGATAACATTATGAAAAACATTTTGCAAACCAAAAAAGTCAACAAGCATTTATGAAGTATCTGCTCTGGAGCAATGTTAGCTATTGTCATTAGGACCACACTATCTCTTATTTACTTCCTATTTATCCTATCTATAGCTTGTTTGTACATATTTCTTTGCTTGTTGTCAGGCCATTAGATTGTAAGCTCCTCCAGGGTAGGAACTGTCTTTTTGCCTCTTTTTGTACCTGAAGAGCTTAGCATGGTGCCTGACCCTTAGTAGATGCTTAATATCAACCAATCAATTAATAAAATAATTAATAAATGTTTATTGATTGATAGATTAATAAGATTCTTTCCAGTTCTAATAGCCTAACTGAGGAGAATCATCTACAAGTAAGCTTGATGACTTGCCTCAAGCCACAGACAGCTAGTTAGCAGCAGAACCAGGATGAAACTAGACCCTCCTGATGCCCTCCCTCATCCAGTGCTCTTTTCACTAGACTTTTTGTTCTGTCTTTTGAGTTAGCCTTAAATCAAAGATGATGATATCCCCTCCCCATCACTCTCATCATTAATAATATTCTTTTACTATTCCAGAAGGATTGATGAGCTGAGCCAATGCCTAGCTGCCCAAGAGAAGCTTGTTGAACAGCTGTCCAGAGAGAAGCAAGAACTTTTGCAGCATTTGGAAGAACACAAGGGCATGGACATCCAGGTATGACTGGGCTACCTGCCTGGGAGATCTTTTTCATCTTTTCCCCAACCCTAATTTCTGGTCAATGGGGCTATTGTCTTGTGTGCAGTCAAAAGTCTCATTCTACTATCTGAGATTCCTTACTATAGTACCTTGTTCAAGTTTAATTTGATCAATTATTATTTATATTGCTGCATGGAGATCTACTGGAAGAAAGTTTGTGCCCCTACAAATAAGATACTTAATTTGAATTTACTGGGAAGTAGATTTTTTTCACTGAATTCCAGAACATATCTCTGCTTAAATGCCACTTGTGGTCCTGAGATTCTCCAATAGAGAACTTTTGTGAGTAATAATGTAGGACCACAAATTTTGTGCTAGAAGGGAGCTATGAAGTCATCTAGTACAACTCCCTCATTTTACAGATGAGGAAGCTAGGACACAGAGAGGTCAAGTGATTTTCCTGGAGTCACACAGATAGGAGTTAGATATGTGCTTATAGACTCATGAGACTTGCTTCATTTGTATTCGAGTAAGCAAGTAGGTGGCAAGGCAGAGCAGGAAAGAAAAGAATGTCCCAGCTTTAGGGACTTCGAGGTATTGTATCCATTAAAGATATTTCTGTCGAATGGCATAGAATGTCTTGCTGGCCTGAAGTCATTTCTAAAAGGGAGTTCCCATATTGTTCTGAGCAATTAAGCTTTACTGGAATAAGTGCAAGGGAACATTCATTTAGATTGAGAAATTGTGCCATGTGGTTAAAAAATTAATCTAATGATCATAGATGTACATCATTGGAAGGTTGACTGCCAGGTTATGGATTTTGGTACATATTCATCTCTTGGTTTTGGTAAATACTAAAATGCATGTTTCAGTATTTAAAATGTTTCTTCAAATGTCAGTCCTTTGAAAGACCCATAATTTCAATGGTTTGGTATTTCTTTTTTTTTTTTTAAGCAATTGGGGTTAAGTAACTTGCTCAAGGTTACACGGCCAGTTATTTCTGGGTGTGATGCTGAGCGTCTGAGCCCTGGATTCGATCTCCAGGTCATCCCGACACTGGAGCCGTGCTCTTACTCGCTGAGCCACCTGGCCACCCCTAAGCAATTGGGTTTAAGTAACTTACTCAAGGTTACACAGCCAGGTGTTTCTGGGTGGGTGCTAAGTGTCTGAGCCCGGGATTCGATCTCCAGGTGTTCTCAACACTGGAGCCGGTGCTCTTACTCGCAGTGCTACCTGGCCGCCCCAATGGTTTGGTATTTCCTCCATCTATGCAGATCACAATCAACCAACTAGAGAGTGTACCTCCTTTATGCTAGGCACTATGTTAGGATTTGGAGATACAAACACAAAAATTAGATAGTCCCTGTCCTCAAGGAGCTTACATTCTATCATGTAGTTACTAAGCATGAGTGCATACAAGAGTATACATATACAAATAGGCATGGCAGTCAGCCAATAAGCATTTATTTAAACATCTGTATTGTGCCAGCCACTGTGCTAAGTACTGGGGACACAAAGAAAGATCACACATAGTCTAATAGGGGAGACAACATGCAAATGACTATGTACAAAAAAAGATATAAAGGAGAAATTGTAAATAATCAACAGAGGGAAGGCACTAGCATTACGAAGGATTGGGAAAGGCTTCCTGTAGAAGGTAGGATTTTAGCTGGGACTTGAAGGAAGTTAGGGAAGCCAGGAGGTGGAGATGAGAGAGAGCATTCTAGGCATCAGAAAGAGTATATGTATCTATGTATTTTTTAAACACACCAACAATAAATATGTACACAAAATATATTACAACCACTCCCCTCCTTATAGATGTTCTTTATGAGTTGTTGGGGCACCAAAATCCATAGCCTAGCAGCCAAGCTTCCAATAGATTGGATCAGACCACAAACTCAGTATATTTGTAAGACCTATACTCAAAACCTTCTTAGGTCCTAGTAGAGGTTTCCTTCTGAAGGTCTAGCCTTCATCAACTTAGGGCCAACTCCACAGGATTGTAAGAGGATTTAATTGAAGTACAGCCAGGTCTTAAATAGTGCAAATAATGAATTGACTAAATCCGACCAGATTATACTATTCAAAGATGTAATTGTCTAAAATATGGAAATTGGTTTAAGTGTAGTGGAAATGTGCAGGATGAATTTGAACAAAGTGACCACTTCAGCAGAATTCATTATTTGTACTAATTAGGACCGAGCTGTAATATTTCCAACAGAGGTGAAAAAAAAAATCAGGGTCTTTTAAAATCAATCAGTCTTTTGAATGGAAAAGGGAACAGAGTTGAAAAAAAATGATTTGCCTTTATAATCATTTTGTTCTTTGAACCTGTGATTTAATTAGTTTAATGAGGTCCCTTTACCAGGGCAGATAGTATCTTCTCTGCCATGTATAGCTAGCACTTAATAATATTAACTAGCACTTTGGAAATATTATTTTTTCTTTTTGAAACAGTACTTAGAGGTAGATACTTTTGTTATTCTCAATTTATAGATGAAGAAACTGAGAGAGGCAGAGGTCTTGTCCAGGGTCACATAACTCAGGTCTTCCTGACTCCAGGTCTATCATTGTCTCCACCTAGATGCCTGTACAAAGTAATAATAATTTGCTTGTAGTGGCTGCAGCAGCAGCAGCAGTAGCAGTAGACGTAGTAGTAGTAGTAGAAGTAATAGTAGTAGTGGTAGTAGCAATAGCAGCAGTAAGAACAGCAACAGCAACAATAACAGCAACAGCAACATTAGGAGCACCAGCAACAGTAGCAGCAGCAGTAACAGTAGCAGCAGCAGCAGCAGCAGCAACAGCAGCAACATTAGTAATTGCTAGAATTTCTATAGTGCTTACTATGTGCCAGGCACAGGGCTAAGTGCTTTACAATTTTGTACAATTATTATCTCATTTGATCCTCACAACCATCCTGAGGAGGGGGCAGGTGCTGTTATTATCCCCATTTTACATATGGGGGAACTGCAGCCAGCAGAGGATGAGTGACTTGCACAGGGTAACATAGCTAGTAAGCTTCTTTGACTGGATTTGAACTCAAGTCTTCCTGACTCCAGGTCCAGCATTCCATCCCCTGTGCCATCTAAGTGCCTGGACAGGGCATTATTAGCCTCTGAGGTACATTGAGAGATTAGGTAAAATTATCCAGGGTCACATTGCCAGAATGGGTCTTAATCTAGGCCTTCCTGACTTAGAGTCTGTCTCTCTGCCCTTTCTGCGAAGTAGCCTCTATAGTCTAATATATTTTATTCTGGTAATTAGTGAATACATAGAATATAGCAAATTGAGCCCTGGATGTAAATTAATAGATTACCCTGCATGGATCATACCACATTTGAGAGGTTCTTCTAATCTTTCTTGGCAGAGCTCAGGGGTTGAGCCTTCAAGCACAGCACCTGGTGGGTACAAGTGGCTGTTGGTCTTGGATCATGAGAAGAAACAGATGACAAGAAGGGTGGGGCATATCAAAGAACATCATTCTGAAAATACTCAAATGACCCTTGAAGCATCAAGAGGATTCTCTTTCCCTGCCCCACCCCACTAGTTGGTTATGATATGGCTGGATTATTCCAGCTGTTGGGCTGCTGCACAGAACATGGGTGGCATCAGCAGTAACCACAATGCTGCAGTTTGGTGTCCAGTGCCTAAGTCTCTATGCCATGTCTAGAATTCTGAGCATTGGCCATTGGTTCTGGTATATCCATCTTGCTTAATGGAGTGGGGACCCCTTGTGGAAGGAACTCTGTTATCTGGTGAGCATTGGGAGGGTCAGTAAGTCAATTCACTGTGAAGTTTGGTAGTACAATATGATTATTGTAGAGTGAGACCTCATTCATTCAGTAAACATTTATTAAGCACCTACTATGTGCTTAATATTCTTAATATTTTATCCCAGTGTTTTGTTATATAGTCGTATAATAATATTACCTATGTTTATACTAATATTCCATTGTTATAATAAAGGATATCCCTTGTGTCCCTTATTTATATTAATATCCCAGTGTTATAATAAAGGATGTCTTTTAATATCCCAGTGTTTTAAGCCCTGGGATACAAAAATAAAGCACTCTCCAAACCTCAGAGGGTTGTTGCAAGCATCCAATATGATAATATTTGTAAAGTGCTTAGCTCAGTGCTTGGCACATAGTAGGTGCTTAATAAATGCTTATTCTCTTCCTTTCCCACAGATAGTTAGAATTATTCAAATGGAAAGGGCTGTCTTCAGATGTAGTGAATTTCCTATTACTGCAGGTCTTCAAGCAAGACTTGGATGGTTATTTGTTGGTTAAGTTTTAGAAGGGATGGTTGTTTAGGTATGAGTTGGGACCTCTGAAGTCCCTTCCAACTCTCAGATTTTGTGACTTTGTGGAAGTAGGCTTAACAAAATGTGGCTACAGTTTGGGGATAGGCACTGCTCTGAGGTTGGTTTATTTTGTTTTGTTTTTTGTCTTTGGATCCCCAGTAACCAACAAAGTGCTTGGTATATAATAGTAGACAATTAATAACTGTTTGTTGAAAGAATGCCTGACAACCCCTGCTGATTGGCCTCCACTTGACAACCCAGGCCCAGACCCAGGAAAGAGTTCATAAGACTTTTTGCAATTCATTTTGACAGAGTTTCTGGCTAACACCCTGTGTACCCTTATAACCTGATGATACAGCACCCATTTGTCTTCACATTTAGAAAAATTTGACATCAGAGAGAGAGAGAGAGACCTTTCTGAAGACCTTTCCTTCCCTGATTCTCCCCTTTGTTTTTGTGACTGGAGGAGATTCTCTCCCCACACAAAGGCATTTTCAGTAGAGGTGTTATATGGTGGCTTTTCTAAAGTGTGTGTGTGTGTGTGTGTGTGTGTGTGTGTGTGTGTGTGTGTGTGTGTGTGTGTGTAGCACCAAGCACACGCAGGATGGCTGCTAGCACAGATTCTTTGATTGCTTTTCTAAAAGAAAGCAACTCAAAAGGGGTTAACAATCTTACTTTAATCAAACATATGTCATTTACCTAGTTCGGGGGGAAAAGTCAGCACCCTGAACTTCAGAAAAAATACAGAGGTTACAAGCAGACAAAATCATACAGACAGAGAAAATAACACAATTCAACAGACAGGGCATCTAGCTATTTGACCATTACATTCATACAGTGTTAGTTACCAGAGAGAGAAGCACCAACATCTGGGTTTTCAAAGCCAGGGGCTCAAGGCTGCCCAGAGTCTCATCTGGCCAAATCACACAACTCTTCACATAAGTGATCCCCAAAGCAAAACCTCACCTCAGAGGTATATATAGCTTTCTTCAGGATCAGAGAGCATCACAACCCTCAAGACCCACTTGACTACAAAGTAACAAAAGTTGTGCCTTCCTAAAAAACAAGCCTCCTCAAGCAAACCTCTCCTGTGGGCTCTGCTCCACCCTTCCGCAAACTCCTCCCACCACAGGCTCCATGTGACCTCGTTCAGCCTATTAGGGGGCAAAATATATTTTCAAATCAGGAAAGGTCCTCAAATTCATTTAGGTCTATTAAAGGGCAGGGAAGATCTTCAAACTACTATTACCATTACAGTATATAATTCAATAATAATAAATATAATTCAATAGAAATAAATTCAGTAATAAATATAATTCAAGCAGCTAATTAAAACCTTCGTGAGCCCCCAAGAGTCCCATGAAAGCAGGCTCCTTTACCAGATCCATCCCATGCCATGCCGCATCATGCCTTCTCCGAGTGAATACTAAAGCCGCAGGGGGGAGAGTGAGCGGTTTTTAATTTACCTTCCCTAACTACAATGCATCCTGAGGAGATGAAAGCAAGACAGTAGATTGGAAACATTTGCTCTACTATAGCATGTTAGGGAAAATTATTCACATTCAAACACTTAAAACAACTTGCAGGAAAATTCATTTGTGTGAACCGTGAGCTATCTATAAGGTCAATGAAAGGAGGCTGATCATTAATAATTGTTACCAGGGAAGTTACCAGGGTTTCTAGCCTTCGTCTGTGATGATTATTTAGAAGGAAGGCTCAGCATATTCACAAAATCAGCAGGAGATATTACAATGAGAACTGGGATTAGGGCTGTGGAAAAAAAAGCTTGAGAAGCATGAATATCACCACTATCCTCGTTCCTCTGTCCTCTCTTGAAGGTGGGCTTCACCTAGGTCACTTGATTGAAAAGTATTGCTGAAAAGACCAAAGTCACAGGTTTGATTTCCCTATAGGTCTTTTTACATAGGAAAACCCTGCTTTATGAAAACAATTTGCCCAAAGTCACATAGCCAGAACAGGTCAGAGGTAGGAGTCTTCCTCACTCTGAAGCTAGTTCTCTATCCTTTGAAGTCTAATATATATCATATTCTAGGAACACACAGATACATGGAATGTAGCACACTGAGCACAAAGCAGAAGTATTAAACTCCATTCTGCAGGCAAAACTCCCTGGTCAGAACCAGATTAAAATGTAATTGGGAAATGTAATAGATAAAAAATACAATACAACATCAGCAATGTGAATTTGTGATTTTCTAAGTCAATATGCAGCCTGCAGAAATCTATTTCTATTTGTTTTGACACCCCTGGTTTAGATTACATCACTTTTGGAACTGAATTAAATAGTTACATGGTCCTTGCTGAAAGTGTGCCTATTACTACTCTCCTGCACTTCTAGAATACACGTCTCCCTGTTTCCACAGGGGAGGAATCTTCATAAATCACATTCTCAAGTTCAGGCTTGTCAACCCCATTAAAGCCAGACCTGGACTCTCCCGCTCCCAATGAACCTCCACTCTTAATTGGCAGCTAGGTTACTAGAAACAAGGAGATCCTATAGCTCCTGAAAGAAGCTAGAATTGTATAAGGGAAGTACTTTGATGGAATGACATTACCCTCAGTTTCCCACCTTGCTGCCACCTCCCAATCCCCACTACTTCCTAGCCAGTTACTTCTTGATCAAGCTAAAACACATCAATCTGGATTAGAAGGGGCCCAGGCAGCAGGTTGACTTCCAAATTCTCTAAGGGTCCCTTTTGTATCTAGGAGCACCTGCCTGCCATGTGTTCTTGCTTCTGTGCTCCTCACCTCCACTTTAATAAGACACATATGGACACAGCCTGTATCAACCTGCAAAGTCTCTTTTCCTTGGGTGACAAGTGGCCTAATAATAATATCTTGGTATAGGACTTTTTGTTCCTCCAAAGTAGAGCTACGAAGTCATGGGATAGATTTGCTGATTATTAAACTGACGTAGGGGAGCGGGGGTTGCCTCTTTCAAAGCTGTGAAATGCCTCATCTCCTTGAAGCTTATTCATGAAACCAGACAGACAGGGAAGGTGCAAAACAGGGGAAAGGGAGGTTGAGTCAATCTCTTTGTTCTTTTCGGTTTCTGTGTTTTGTGATTTTTATAGCAAGAAATGTACCCATAAGCAAAATATGTTAATAGGGGCTTTCACTGAAGAAAAAACATAATTAAAATGCACAGTGAGATCAGCAGAAGCAGAGTGTTAGGCAAGTAGCATCATTTCTGTCTTACAAAGCAGTCATCTCTCATGACACTTTGTTTAGGTCTGGTCTGGACTCAGATATAAACAGTGCTGCCTATGGAACAAAGCATGCTATTTCTCAAAATAGCCCACATTCCCAAGTTGCCATGGAGCAATCTGACATGGAGCCCAAGTCAAAAATATTCCACATGCTCAATGCAGAGACTGAATGCATCACAGGAATTAATGACCCCAGGCAACTCTAGGACACCCACATATAAGGAGATTTCTCAGAGCAGCTTTGTGCAATCTCTTACTGGAGTGGACACCTATTAAATCTGCAGGTACCATTTCAATTTACAGATCATCATCCAGCAGTCATATGTCTTAGACACCCATTAGACGCATGTCAATGACAGTCCTTATCAGTTAACACAAAAGTGCTGAAACTTCATAACCAGCCCTTCTATCCAGTTAAAAGGTGTAAGATATTTATTTCCAAATTCATCAAATATTTACAAGATACCTGCTACTGTGCTCAAGGTCCTGGGCTATGTCCTGTGCTTGCCTCCCCTCTCTGGTCTATCCTCCACCCAGATGCCAAAGAGACGGTCTTAAAGCACAGGTCTGACCATACAATTCCCCTACCCACTTTAGATTTATCTGTGTCCATTTTGTACATACTTATCCCCAATGGAATGTACGTTCCCGATGTAAGAGAATGCCCTTCCTTAAGGACAGGGACTTTTTCTTTATAGCCCTAGGACCTAACACAATATTTGAAGCATAGCAGGTGCTTAATAAATGTTTGCTGTTATCATCCCCATTTTACAGAAGCTGGGATTTAAAGAATGAATAGGATTTTGGTGAGCAACAAAGGAAAGGTGGGAGGCATTCACGACAAGGCACACAGTTTATGCAAAAGTCCAGAGGATATATAAAGCACTTTCTGGGATAATGAATAGACTGTGGATCAAAGGGTTTCCATCTGTGACTGGTTGGAAACAGTACTGAAAAGCTTGGTTGAGGCCAGATTGTAGAGAGACTGAGGAGTTGAGCTAAGGAGTTTGGATTTTACCCTAGAGGTTTTGTTGTTGTTCAGTTGTTTTAATCATGTCTGACCCTTCGTGACCCCATTTGGGACTTTCTTGGCAAAGATCCTGGAGTGGCTTACCATTTCTTTTTCCAGCTCATCCTATGGATGAGAAAACTGAGGCAAACAGAACCAGTTGAGTGACTTGCCCAGGGTCACATAGTTAGTAAGTATCCTCTGAGGCTAGATTTGAACTCAAGTCTTCCTAACTCCAGTCCCCAAGCCCTATCCATCATGCCACCTAGATGCCCTTATGTTGGAGGTACTGGGGAGCTATCAAAGTCTTTTGAGTAGGGCAGAGTGATTCAGGAAGATTGGCCTGGCAGCAATGTATGGGATGGATTGAAGGGTTGGGGGAGTGAAGTAGGGAGTCCTATTAGGATAAAAAGGAAGGCAAAGATAGAGAATTGTGAAGGCAGAATTGACAGGACTTGTTTCTTCCTTGAATGAACATGGAAGAAGATGATGAGGAAACAAAGATGAAGTCTAGGACCCAGGTGAATACTTTCAAGTGTACAAACTTACATAAGGATAGAGGACAAATGGTGCCAAGGTCAAGGAAAGGCCCAAGTTCAAGTCCCAGCTATCCATTTACTATTTGCAGAGATATATCTACTGCTGGCCCCAAAAGGCTTTTTCTCCAGGGTGTTGACAGGATTCCTTCACATGGTGACCCCTATCTTGGCACTTTACCTTGTAACATTTTCTGGGACTACCCTAGGCTTTACTCCTCAAGTCCGATCACCCATCTCCATGATGTCCCTCTTAAAGGGATCCTCCTTCACCTTCTCCAAATCCCTCAAAAGTGGGGATTGGACACCTCCCCTTGCCTGGCATGACTCCTCTGGTTTTGTGACTTCTCTCCCTCCTCCCAGTCAGTTTCTGAGTTTGAGACTTAGTTTCCTCATCTGTAAAATGGAGGTAATACTTATGCTACTTACTTCACAGGGATCAGATAAAAATGAGAACACTTTGTATGCATAAAGCACCCTCTCCCTGTATGTGTCAATACCTTGGGGCAAAGTCTTCTGGCCTCATGCTAGTTATGGTTCTGAAAATAGTAAATGGTGCATCTGGGACTTCAACCCAGGTCATCTACCTTTGTAAATGTGAATGGTTACTCTCCCTATCATTTTTTAATCTGTAGATAAAAGACTAGATTAATGAAAACCAAAAATTAATTGATTTATTAATGAAAAACTAAAGATTCATTTGAAAAGAACACATTCTTTATAGCTGGCTATTAATGACTTAAATTGTCAGATTCAATGGCCTTTTCTCAGACCTCATCCTCTTTGACTTTTCCAAAGCACATGATGCTATTAACTGCACATTTCTTAGAATTCTCCTTCCTTGCCTTCCGTGCTTCTGTTTTTCTTGGTTCTCTCTCTTTTTTTTTTTTTAAAGCAATAGGGGTTAAGTAACTTGCTCAAGGTTACACGGCCAGTTATTTCTGGGTGTGGTGCTGAGTATCCAAGCCCGGATTTGATCCAGGTCATCCCAACACTGGAGCCGGTGCTCTTACTCACTGAGCCACCTGGCCGCCCCACTTGGTTCTCTCTTACCTCCCTGTTTCTCTGTTTCCTCTGCTGGGTCCTTTTCTCACTCTGACCTTCACTGTGACTATCCCTCTATACTCTCATGTTCACCCCCATCATTATCCACTTACTCCCTCAGGGGATCTTCTCCATTCACATGGTTCAAGTTATTACTGCTATGTGAGTCTCTCCCACAGCTATATCCTGACCCTTCCAGCAGCAAGCAGGAATGTGGAGCAATCGTATTCCATAGCAGTATCAGAAAAAGAGGGAAGGAAAAAACCTTTGCAGGGACTGGCTGAAGGGGATTCCACCTGGGGGTAATGATTTCAGATTTTCAAGGTATTTAGCTCAGGCTCCAGTACCATAAAAGTGCTGGTGATTTGATAACTGGCCCAACTCCATTCTCTTGAGGACAAATTAAGAGCTCTGTGATCTATGTGCAAGAAAAGAAGGAATGATCTTTGCGTCAGCAAGTTGACAAAACCACAGTGACATCAAAGAACCCTATTTTCCACCACCATGTCGGAGTATCAGTGGGAATTGTCAATGCACTCAATTTCGTAACCATTTGGTGCATCTCATGCCTAGAGATGTGCCAGCTTGACCCAGCTAGAGACAACTGTTAAATCTTCAATGTGAGTGTATACAACATGGCAAATGACAAATGCTATAAATCAGGGCTTGATTTATTGTTTTATCAATTATCTAGACTTTAGAAACTGATGGAGAAAAAAATTAATGCAAATTAAAATTAAAAGTGTGTCATGTGCACTTTTAATTCTCCAAAGAGCCAGTTGTTAAATATTTACCAGCACACCACTGCTCATGCCAATATTGCCTTGGGAAAATTAAGTCCACTTGTACTACTAGTCATATCTATCTGGAGCTACAGGGTCAGTTAGAGTAGACACACTGGGAATCAAATCATCGGGGCTAAGGTCAGCAGTGAGTTTAATAGCTCCCAGGCTCAGCGTCAAGCTCCCATACCTGACCCATCTAGTCAAGATCTAGCCTCTTCTCTGAGGGCTGTACCCATGACAGTGTCTCTGACACTGGTCTTTTTCAGCTCTCCCATATTCTCAATTGTATGCTGGACAGCTCCACTGTTTTAAAATCACGGTTGTCTTGAAACACAATCTATCCCAAACTGAAATTATACTTTCTCCCCATATCCTGTCTTCCCTTCCCATTGCCTCATTTCTGCTGGTGGTAGGACCCACCATCAATTATCTAATTTAAATACCTTGGAATCATTTTGACTTCTCTCCCCTTCATGTCCTGAGTACGGTCTGTCATTGAGTCTATTATTTCTTGTCTTAAAAAGTTGGTTTGTTTGTTCAGATCTGACCTCAAATACTTACTAGCTATGTGACCCTGGGCAAGTTATGTAACTTCTCTCTGCCTCAGTTTCCTCATCTATAAAATGGGCATAATAATAGCACCAGATTTCACACAGGCTTGTTGGAAGGATAAAATGAGATATTTGTAAAGCACTTTATAAACCTTAAAGTGATTTATAACACCAGCCATGTTGTTGTTGTCAGTAATAATAATTATTATTTCCTTATTATTATCAGCTAGGTCCAATCTTGGAGGTGACCCTAGAAAAATAATTATCTATCTTTGCCTCATTATGTCTATACTCAGAGTTTACTCTGAGTATACACCTGTATAGCTAGTGCCTAGGTTTCCATAAATGTAGATGACAGTGTTCCCATGTCCTTTACAAGTATATAAGGTAACAAATGCCCAGTGGGTACAATCCCAAATGAACTAATCCATCTCAGGGCAATACCAGTCACTGAGACTTAATTAGGTATTGTCTTCTTTCCTCTTGAGATCCCAATGGGCATACCCACAGCATCTAAAGGGAGGAGCTTTCAAGTGTCCCAAACAGAGGCTCACCACTCAGTAAATGTCAGGTTGACTGGGTTACTCCCTTGATCAACTCCTATTAGCATCTATTAAGAAAATAAATAGTGACCAGATGAGGATTAATATTCATATAGATATTGAGACTCTTTGCAATAAGTATCTTTTCTGGGGTTTTTGACCTACAAGTTGGGAATCCTGGTTATAGTCTAAAGCAGCTATTCTCAAAGGGGTCTCAGGACCCCTTTATAACTCTTAAAAATTATAGAGGATGCCACCCAAAGAAGTTTTATGGAGGTTATATCTATTGAAATATACAGTGTTAGAAGTTAAAATGCCTTAGTATTATTATGAAAATAATTCTGATCTCATAGGCCACCTGAAAGGATCTTGTAGATCCCCCCACACTACACTTTGAAAACTGTTGGTCTAAAAAGAACATTGGACTTAGTATCAGAAGACCTATCTCTACCATTTACCATCTATATGACATTGGCAAATCATTGAACCTTTCTGAGTAATTTCCTTATCTGTAACAGAGGTGTAACCCAAGTGGGACCACTAGGGCTTTGTTCCAGGGTACAAGTGTGTAATTGACATCCAGGGGATACACATCTTCCCTGACATTGTTGGCACTGCCATAAGTGGTATTCTGCCTGCCCTGTGCCAAGGTCCTCCACATCCTTATGGAAGCCTATAGAAGCTATCAGGTGAGATATTCCCCAGCAAATACTAAAGGGTCTCTCTACCTCTCCAAGAGAATTTGCCCTAGGCTCAGAATTGCTAGTTATCTGGGATAATAATACCTTACAAGGTTGTTGCCAGGATCTAATGAGATAATATATGAGAAAACTCTTTGTAAATTGTAAAGTACTATACAAATAAGGCATATAAATGTTTACTGGCTTGACTATTATTATGTTTAATTATTTTACTTCTCACCTTATGTCAATTCTACCTGCTAATATAGTTCCCCTTCATTATATACCTGAGATAATCATTAGTATCAGTCATTTTATTATGAATTATCTAAATAATGAATAAGCCCTTTAGAATCTTCCTAACAGCATATCTAACCTTAATTTTAAAGTAGACATCATTTTTAGGTTAAAAAAAATCTAGTTAATATGATAACAGGAAGAGTCATGAAGCTCTTAATGTGCTAATTAGGTCACTTACAGATTTTTTTTTTACTATGCTCTATGTTGTCCTCCAAATTTGTAATGATTGTAAAATAGGTCTAATTTACCTCATCAGTTTTACAATATAATAATAATAGTCAACATTTATGTAATGCTTTAAGACAATATGTAGTTTCAGCCATTAGAATGTACACTCTTTAAGGGAAGGGGTTGTCTTTTTTGTATTTGTATACCCAGAGTTTAGAGCAGTGCCTGGCACATAGTAGGAGCTTAATAAATGCTTATTGACTGACAACCCTTTCAAAAATTCCCCCTTCTGGGGAGGAATGACCTTTCATCTTTTGTCTTTCATCTGTCTCTAGGTTATCGCCATAGAGACAGTGGTTAGGGAACTGGCCTTAGAGTCCAGTTCAAATCCCTCTGACACTAGCTCTCTGACCCTGGAGAAATCACTTAAAACTTTTGTGAGCTTCAAAGAATTCCTCAAGTATTATCTAAGTCATAAATCTCTCCACGGAGGGAGTTCCCTCTTCTGATGAAATCACAAATCTTTATATTAGCCTAATGTTTAGGAACTCCCAGACATAAGGGTTGACAAGCTTGAGGATTTACCAACTTTGAAGGCAGAGGCCTTTCTGTGACATAAATACTTTACTTCTACTATTTACATAGAAGACTCATCTTCATCAGTTCAAATCTGACCTCAGGGCAAGTCACTTAACACTATTTGCCTCAGTATCCTCATCTGTAAAATGAACTGGAGAAGGAAATGGTAAACCACTCCAGTATCTTTGTCAAGAAAACCCCCCAGTGGGTCACAAAGATTGAGCAACCACCACCAATGTTTGTATAACCTACCTCACAGGGCTGTTGTGATAAAAAGCAAGTTTGTAAGTGGTAAAGCACCAGGTAGATGTGAACTGTTATCAGTGAAATGCCCTTTTAAAAAAACAAGCAAGTCTGATTTATATTGAGAGTCCATGCTGGGGCCCCCACCTGTGACTTGTGCCTGGCTTTATTCTCTTATTACACACACCAGGGCTAAGGTGAGGTCTGGATACACCCTTCCATTCCTTCTATCAATCTGGGTGGATCAGGGCATACTCCCTACTTCACAGATCAACAGCTGCATTTCTGAAGAATCTTGTTCAGCATGTCCTGACTTGAGAGGGGGCCTGGCAAATGTAATCGAAGGAGACTGTGCGACTACTTAATTCTATGTTAGGTATTTCACAGGATTTCAGAGTTGGGAAAATGGATCCCCCTTACAACATAACTCATAGTGACAGCCTTTAATTGAATTGCTTTGATTTGGTGTCAGGGTCATGATATGTATAGTTAAATAAGGTATTATAATTGGAAGGAAGGAAGAGAGGGAAGAAAAAAACCCATTTATTTAGCATTTACTGTTTACCAGGGATGTGTGAAAGACCAAGGATATAAAATCAAGCAAAAAGAAAGACAGTCCCTGCCCTCAAGGAGCTTACTTCTATTTTTTTTGGGGGGGGAGGGTAATTGGAGTTAAGTAACTTGCCCAAGGTTACACAGCTAGTATTTTTGTGTGGGTGTTAAGTGTCTGAGGCCAGAACCGAACTCAGGTCCTCCTAACTCTGGGCCGACGCTCTGCTCACTGCGCCACCTAGCTGCCCTAGGAGCTTATTTCTACTATGGGAAGACAAAGCATAAAAGGGAGGGGAGTAGGTATTGAAGTCAAAGTCACTTCGTCTGGGGCTTGGTAGTCAGAGGGTGGAACTGGGAGGAGAATGACTGGAAAGTCAGGGGCTCAACCAGGAAGGGAACAAAGTTATACCAGGCTAGGCCCCTCAACAAAGTGGAGGCCAGAGGAGGAATTCACCTGTGGGGGAGGGAGGGTGGTCCTGGCAGAGGGATTTATTTGAGGAGGCTCAGACTTGAGAGAAGTTCCAAGATGAGACAGCAGCAGAGGTTTGCAAATGCAAACGTCAGGGGCAGGGCTGATATCTCAAGACCCCAGAACTCTCCAACTCTCCAAACTTTACCCCTTCCCCCAATGAA
This sequence comes from Petaurus breviceps papuanus, assembly GCF_028583685.1. Lineage (NCBI taxonomy): Eukaryota > Metazoa > Chordata > Mammalia > Diprotodontia > Petauridae > Petaurus > Petaurus breviceps. The sequence continues at coordinate 34,902,605 of NW_027185798.1, read as the reverse complement.
ACTACTAGTTGTTTGTTTGTTTTTTCTTTAGTTGAATATGATGATAGCCTGGTTTGAATATTTGCATACCAGATTGAGGTTCTAAAGGAAACAGATGGTGCAATTTATTGCAATTGCATTTAAACCCCAATTTGGAATCTTAGAAGTCTATTTTGGGGGTCTAAAATTTAGAACAGCAGAATTATAAAAGTATCCATTCTCTGTTGGAAGGCAAGGCATTCACACTGGGTGCCACTTGGGGCATTCAGCACATTTTCAGGGGTGGCTGCTGTAACTGGGGAACTACTTACCTGGGGATTTCTCTTTTGATTTAGTGCAGAGGTTCCCAAACTTATCTGGCCTACTGTCCCCATTAAAAAAAAAAAATTACTCAGCACCTCCTTGGAAATCTACTTCCTTAAACCTTTTAACAGTTTTTATTTGCATTATTTCAGAAAAATATAAAATATTTGGTTATTTTAATGACCTACCTTAAATTTAATAATTTATTGTAAATTTTTGGGTTTCTTCCTGCATTGAAATTTTGATGACACAATATTTTGTCATATAACCATATAGCATCATATTGTAAACAAGTCATTACACACATACATTCCTGCCAGTACATGCTGGACTTCCTAGCAACTCAACATACACTCACCTGCCAACACTTGCTTGTTAAGACCTGTCATTGGACTTGACCACCAATCAGTTATAATTTGCATTTTGTGTGTTTATTTGGAAAACAAATGTAATCACTATGAATTTCACTCTGTTACACAACAGATGAAACATATTTGAATGGTTTTTCAAAATTTTTTCTCTTATTTCCTTATGCTTCCAAGCCCCCTTATTTTTATTCAGTGCCACTCAATTGCACCTGAGGCTACTACCCTTACCCCATTCAGTGTCAAGGGGGAGGTGGTATCTCCCACTTTGGGAGCCTGTGGTTTAGTGGAGAGAGCAGTGAACTGAAGACTAGGCCTCAACTCCCTGCTCTGCCCCTTTACTAGCTGGGTGATTTTTTCTTCCTCTGTAAAATAGGGATCTTAATAGTTACACTCTCTCTCTCATTGGCTTGTGAAGAAAATGAACCATAAAACAAAGTGCTATATAACGTGAGTGGTCATTAGATTGGATACAAGCTGCTCCAGTCAAACTAAGTACATGCCTTGTTCATAAGAGGTAATTTAAAAAACTATTTAATGAATTGAACTAATATACAGGGATCAAACCAAATATCAGTCTTGAGCAGAGGATCAGACAGCTAGAGGCTGAAGGAACCATCTAGACCAATCCCTATATTTTGCAGCAGAGGAAACTGAGGCTCAGTTTTTTACTTTACTCAAATACAGTCAGTAAATGTCAGAGGTGGGATTTTGAATCTGGAGTCTCTGTCTCAGGGGTTCCTAATTGTGTGTGTGTGTGTGTGTGTGTGTGTGTGTGTGTGTGTGTGTGTGTGTGTAAGTGTGTGTGAGAGATGGACTCCCTTGGCAGCCTGGTAAAGCCTATGAACCACTTCTCAGAATAATGTTTCTAAATGTACAAAATAAAATGTACAAAATACATTGTATTAGAAAGAAAACAAAGATTATTTTTTTTCATCCAAGTTCATGGAACCCCTGAAATCTGGGCAGTTCATGGACCAAGCCCCAGATATTAACCACTGTTCTGTCTCCAGAGCCAGTTAATATCTTTACTGTTAATAAGTTGCCACTGGGACCTTTATCTTACAGACTGACTCCTGGAGAAGTGGCAGCTAGGTGATACAGTAGAGTCATGGAGACCTGAGTTCAAATATTATCTGTAACACTTAACTATCTGTGTGACCTTGGGCAGATCATTTAACCCAATTTGCCTCAGTTTCCTCATCTGTAAAATGAACTGGAGAAGGAAATGGCAAACCACTTCAGTATCCTTGCCAAGAAAACCCTAAATGGGGTTACAAAAAGTTGGACATGACTGAAAATGGAACAAAAATGGAGATCATAATAGTACCTACCTCACAATGTGGTTGTGAAGATCAAAGGAGATAAAATATCAGTAAAGTACTTAGTACAATGCCTGGAACATAGTAGGGGCGTAAATGTTTACTCCTGAAGTGATTACTACACAGGGCAAGATTCAAACCCAAGTTCTCCACATTTTAGCCAAATTCAGTGTTCTTGCTCTAATGCCTCTTGTTAAAGGGTCCCTCAATGCTTCCTAAAACTCATTCATCTTTCTTGGCCACTCTATTTGTGAAATGTCCAGCCCTAGGCCTTTTTCCTTGGATCAGAGGACCAACTCTTTGTCTCCAAGGCTTTCATCTTTCTCTACCTTATTTTTTTTTTAAACCTTTCTCCATCACTGCACCCTCAACTCCAGAGACTGTCTCCTGACTTCCTTGGTTCATGAGCCTGTTTAGTTCCATGAGTTTCTAGATCACAGAAAGGAGTGGGGTTTAGTACAAAAAAACCCCCAAAAAACAGTTTGGCTTCAAAATCAGAAGACCTGGTTTCTGGTCCTGCCCTGGCTATTTTCTTGAATAAGTCACTTCTGTTTTCTCATGTATAAAATGAGGTTGGATTGGATGATCTTTTTCTTCCCTTCTTTCTAAATCTATAATCTGCACACCTAACTCCAAATGACTATTTTCCCCTTCTAACATAGCCTTGGTCACTTAGTATTCACTTCCCTCTCCCCTTTCTTACTCTTCTCTGCCACAGACTACTAACCATAGAGTGGGTTTTCCATGTTTTGTTTTGTTTTTTAAACAAGGGACAAGAGAATAAAAACATCTAGGGGAAAAAACCTCAGGATAAGAAATGAGTTCAAAACTACATACACTGAATGGTTCCTAAGCTAATCTTTAACTAAAATTCCCCAGTTCTAGCTCAGATTTAATGGCCTTCTCTAGATAATGAGTATCTGGCTACCTTATGGCCCCAAAAGAGAATCTGTTTTCCTCTCCACGCCCTCTTCTGTTAAAATAGGATTTGTCCATGTAAGTGCCCTAAATTGAATTCTTAGGCCCATTTTGGGTTTGTGACAAATGAGATAAGGTATGTAAACCCCCCTGTAATCTTTAAGGCTATGTAAATGGTATTATTATTATTGTTATTATTACCCTTCCAGATCCATTCTCATTCAATCCGAACTCATTCCTGATTCTGGGGCGTTCTGCTTCCTGGTCAAACACTTGCACTTGCCGGGATATTTTTATTCCGGCTGTTTGCTCCTCCCGCTGGGTTACGTTATTCTCTAATTTCTCCTGGATAGTTTGAACTGAGTTACAGCAGGTGTGGTGGGAGGAGATTCCTCAGGTCCTGAGATGAAATTTCGAATCCATAGCTAACATTTCATGATGTACCCACTGTCTGAAAGGATGCCAGTGCATGGGCTGATCAGGGAGGAAGGGAGGAGGAGGAGGAGGAGGAGGCGGTGGATGGCGCTGCCAGCTTGCACCGGGGTACGTGGCACTTGCTGTCCCCGCGGCTGGGGAAGGAGGAGGGAGTTCGCTCTCTCCTCCCCTTGTCCCTGCGCAGGAGGAGTAACCAGCAGACGGACAGCCCCGAGAAACTCAGACTTGCAGGGTTTGCCCTTTCTGGGAGGACACCCAAGCAAGCAAGGCACACCGCCCTCGCCCCCGCTGTCGCTGTGCCCACTGCCGAAGCCCACCCAGAAGAGAGCAAAGAGGGGGACGACCGGAGGCTCTGCAAGCTAGGCAGCTGGGAGCCCCGGCACCAGCCCCTCGGACTACAACTCCCAGAAGCGCTTTGCGGTTTACGCATGCGCAGGGCCCGCTGGCGCCATCTTGAAATCTGATCCTCAATCTCTGAGCAGGAACGTTAGTGGCGGCGGCTGTTTCGGCGGTCCTGAGCGGGGGCGGCGGCAGCAGCGGCGGCGGGGAAAAGAGGAAGAGAGGCCGGAACGCTGTGCCAGTGGCTGGGTGGCCGAAGCCAGGATGGCCGGTTCAGAAGAAGGCCGACTGCGCGGTCTCTTGGCATCCCCTTGAGTCTCCCGCCGGCGGACGGCGGGTCCGCGAGGGGCGGGGACGCGCGCTCCCTGCGAGTGGTACCCAGAACGGAGCGCGCGCGCGCGCCCAGGTAGAGGCACAGGTGTGCGCCAGCCGGGAAAGCGGGTGCACCGGGGCATGGCGTGCCTGCGAGCAAGCCCCGGAGCCACGCTGCGGAGCCCCCAGAGTGAGTGACCGCCTCCCACCCCATCCCATCTTCACCCCACCCCATCCCCTCCCAGCTCATCCCATCCCATCCCTCGGAATCCGGGCACAGCCAGGAGAGAAAATGAAGGAAATCTGCAGGATCTGTGCCCGGGAGCTGTGCGGCAACCAGCGGCGCTGGATTTTCCACACCACCACCAAGCTCAACCTCCAGGTGCTCCTGTCCCACGTCCTGGGCAAGGATGTCTCCCGCGATGGCAAAGGCGAGTTTGCCTGCAGCAAGTGCGCTTTCATGCTGGACCGGATCTATCGCTTTGACACGGTCATCGCCAGGATCGAAGCCCTCTCCATTGAGCGCTTACAAAAGCTCCTGCTTGAGAAGGATCGCCTCAAATTCTGCATCGCCAGCATGTACAGGAAGAATAATGATGACCCCAGCACGGAGGCCAAAGTAGGGAATGGGACCGTGGATATTTCCGGTTTACCTGATGTCCGATACTCTGCACTGCTCCAGGAAGACTTTGCATACTCCGGGTTTGAGTGCTGGGCAGAAAATGAGGACCAGAGTCAAGAAGCTCACAGCTGCCACGCTTCAGAGGGCCCTGGAAACAGGCCCAGGAGGTGTAGGGGCTGTGCCGCTCTAAGGGTTGCTGATTCTGACTATGAAGCCATTTGTAAGGTTCCTCGAAAGGTAGCCAGAAGCATCTCCTATGGGCCTTCCACCAGGTGGTCTACCAGCATCTGTACTGAAGAGCCAGCCTTGTCAGAGGTTGGGCCACCCGACATATCGAGCACAAAGGGACCAGCCGATGGGGAAAGCATGGAAGAAGGAACTCCTGGTTCCTCTGTGGAATCTTTGGATGCTACTGTACAGGCCAGCCTTCCACAGCAGAAGGATGAGGAACCTGAGAGAGGCAGTAAAGAACTCCCAAAGTGTGATTGCTGCTCAGATGATCAGACCATCCAATACACGTGTGGCCACAAGCTAGAGCTAGCTCTTAGCATGATTAAAGGTTTTGACTATAAGCCCATACAGAGCCCCCGGGGGAGCAAGCTTCCTATACCAGTGAAATCCACTCCACCTGGAGCCAAGCCTGGCCCTCTCACAGCAGATGGAACCAGTCCCAATTTCCTAAACAGGCCAGTGAAACCCCTTTCCAAGACACCTGTGGGTTATTCCCTGGAGATTTCTGAACTGCAAGAACTCTGGGACGAACTCTATGAGGACTATTTGCCACTCCGGTTCCAGGTAGATGCTATGTAATACTATGGCACTTCAGTTTTATCAGATTACGAAGCTTGTTGTCTCCAGACTTCCATATGGCTTCTAATTAGTCAAAGTTAACCAGTATTTCTAAGGTTTTCAAAGTATTCTAATTTTATTCATCCTTGACTTTCATGCTCCCATATTTCTCTTTGGTCACTTTTTGATGTGTAGGTCAGTCCATTTGCTGCTTTGATTCTGCATGCAGCATCAGTTGACCAAAAAATTTTTTAAAGCAAAAAGATTCAATCAACACTAAATTCTTAGTAAGTTTTGCCTTTAAAAAAGGCAAGCAGCCTCTTTTATCACTTCCTCTTTCAGCCTCACAACTTTATTGATCTTCATTGTCAGTCAGAGGATTAGTTTTTTCTTTCTCACAGACTAGCCTGGAACAGTAATCTTTTTGTGTTCAGGTGCTCCCAAAGTGATTGCAGCAGATGTTAAGGTTTGAGGAAAATCCATTAATTAGTAAAAGGCTACACCAGAAAAAAAGTTTTTGTTCAGCTGCTGTAAAAATTTTAATTGAGATCACTTGGAGGCTCTTGTTCAAGATGGCTTGTTTTATCCCTTGAGTTTATTTTTTAATTTTAAAGGTCTTAGGGATTAAAATAAGATATTACTTAATATTTCATTTAGGTGAAAGTCATTCACAGCCATCAGTCCCAGGTGCATCTGAGTATATTTTTCAAAAGCTGAGGTTTATATACCTGTTATCTTGTAGCAAAAAGACTACACCAATTAGTGTTTTGATTTCTTAATGACTTGAGAGAGGCAATTGGTCTTCATTCAACCCAGACATTAGAGAGGTGCCATTTTGTTTCTATAGTAACCATAAACACGATGCCTATAGTTTTCTTCAATATTTTAGAAACAAATCATACTTGTTCAATAATGGTACAGGTACAAATGTCACATAGAGTGTATACTTTAGAAATTATATTGGAGTGCTATGAACGAACAAAAGCAAGCACATGAGTTTTATACTTAAAAAAACTTAAAAAGGGATTCAGGAGGGGTGGCCAGGTGGCTCAGCGAGTAAGAGCACCGGTTCCAGTGTTGGGACGACCTGGAGATCGAATCCCGGGCTCAGACACTCAGCACCACACCCAGAAATAACTGGCCGTGTAACCTTGAGCAAGTTACTTAACCCCAATTGCTTAAAAAAAAAAAAGGGGGATTCAGGGATGCCAAATTAAAATTTTCCCTAGTATCAGAAAGGCATCCAAAGTAATATCTTTTTTTCATAAGAAAAAGGTAAGAAAACTATATACAGTACTTAAATATTGTGCACAGTATGTAAGGAGTATCTGTGAAAAGTCTTTGGAAGAAAATTATAAATACAAGTTAGAGTACTATGTATTTATATTTTTATTTTTCTGCATTTTAAAAAAAGTCAGTTATGCTTAGGACTGATATTTTTCCTTTTATGCTTGTTCCTTTTATATACTTTCCAATGGAAATAATAATAATGGTAATATATTGGTCATGTTTATGTAGTACTTCACAAAGCTGTGAGGTAGGTTGTTCAATAATAATTTCAGAGAGAGTTAAGAAGCCATTTATTTTGCTAGACATCATCACAAATAATGCTTGGTGCTTTGGTATCAATTCTGAAGAAGTAACATTTGCCTAGGCAAGGTGGAAGGGAGAAATACTTCATTTCACAGATCGATAATAGCTAGGGCAGAAAAACAACAATTGGAAAAGCCTAGGCCCAACAGAAAGAGTTTGTCTTCGTTTTCAGTCACTCTGCTCGCATTTTTGAGCTGCAAGGTAGCACATCCTCTACTCCTACCCTTTTGTTTTACAAGTGAAGACATTGAGTCTCCTAGAAAATTGTGACTTACCTCAGGGTCACCTCTAAAAACTAGATCCTCTAATTCTTAGCATTGTGCTTTTGCTTCTCTGCTATTCTGGCTGAAATATCTCCTTAAAGCCTGGAATTCTCAAGAGGAGTCCTGAGTCCCTTCACTATGGCCAGAGTTACAGAAGGTGTTTTGGGAAATTCTGTATTAGACATGTTTTAATATATGCCTCCATTTTATCACCTCCAGAGGTTTCTCAAAGGTTCAGGATATGAAAAGCAGCATTTGAACAACATGGCCATTGTTATGTGACCTCCCTGCCAGCTGGCAGCTCCTTGCTTGAATCAGAATATGTAAGAATTAGAAAAGGACTTTAAGGCAGTCTAGACCAAAATCTTCATTTTATAGATGAGAAGATAAGTTGCAGAATTTTCCCCAGCCACGCAACTTGGGATGACTGTATTTCCTACCTCTGCTTGGACTACTGTATCACAATGCCTCCCTTTATCCCATTGTTTGTGAGAGATCATCACGACTGAATGAAAGAGAAGAATTTTATAACCTAATTTATCATCCCCCAAATCTGCATTAATGGGAAACAGATTCTAGAAAGATGAATGGCATTTGCAGTATTATTCCTAAATAAAATCACTTGGCAGTGATCCATTTTGGAAATTGGTCCTATTACTGGTTTCACTAGCCTTCCTTAGCATGAATGCTTTGTACTGAACCAGAGCTGAGTGGAATAGAGAAAGAGAAGGGCATTTCTCTTGTCTTGTCAGGATCCTTAAACCCTTAAATGGGTAGAGACCTGTACATGTGGTCTTGGTAACACCTGCTTTAGAATTTGGGAGAAAAAGACGTAAGTAAACCAATTTCTCTGAGTCCTTTGTTTAATTCCCCTCTTTCCCCAGGGACTACCACTCTGTGTTAAGAAACACGCTCTCAGGGACTTTGTTCTGATAGCTGATTTTCTCTGTGAAAAATATCATCCTAATATTTCTACCTATTGATTACTTTATGTAAATTTACTCCATTCTTTCCCACGTTTTTGCCCAAGAATTCACAGCTGTTAGTGTTTTTTTTTTTTTTTTTAGGTAGATATGAAGCTGTATTTTATTTGGGGACTTCTTTTCTTCATTGTCTGGTTTTGAGCTAGAAAGTCCTTGGGGATATGCTTTCTTTCCCAAAGAGCCTTTCAGGTTTCTGGTACATCTGGCATTTTTCCCTTTTCAGATAAATACAGACAGCACAAGATGTTTTTGATCTTTGTAGCAAGCCTTGTAGTGACTGAAATGAATCTCTCCTTTGTTGGAGCACTTGGCTTGTTACAGTCATGGTTTCTGGCCACCCTTTGGAAGTTGACAAGAATCCAAAGGGCCATCAGTCCAGGACAAGAGCTTTAATCTTCTACTACCATTCTATTGTCCATCTTCTATTTATTAGCAGCCTGAATTGAAAATTACAGCAGCATGAGGTCTGGGCCTTGTTATTTTGAGGGCTGAAGCAGTGCCAAGCAAAGTGCTATTTAACTGGAGGAATCTGAGTAACAATAATAATGTCACACAGCCTTAGCCTTAGATCGAAGGGTTGGCATTTTGCTAACCACCAGACCTGGAAATGGTTTTGCTTTCTAAAGCAAGGGAATATTTATAAGTTCTGTCTCTGGGTTAAGGGATTTCATTTTCAAATTGCATTATCATACCAATGTCATTGTAACAGCTCACCAGATCTAGCACTTTAGGTAATGTAGAACCAAAGTATTACAGATTGAAGATCTTTCATATCTCACTCTAGTAATAAGTATTTGATGCTTAAGCATATTGAAATACAGTCATCAACATAATAAAAATGCAGGTTCACAGGCCCTCGTGTTAAGAACCCCTTTTCCAAAAGAGGGAACATTTTTCTGATATGTAGGGATTTAGAGCAGGAAGGAACCTTAAAGAACAAGGTGGGCTTTTTTTTAACCAGGCCTGTGATTCAATGCTTTAGAATATCATTGCAATAAGAAATCTCTCACTGCCAATGTAGACAGTCTGTCACCTGTTCTGCAACTTAGACCTAGGGAGCTGCCAGAGGCGCTGACTTTGACCAGGGTCTGACAGCTAGTCGGTGTCAGAGGTGGGGCTCAAACGCAGATTGCCCTGATTCTGAGGCTCTCTATTATATGGCCCAACCTAATTTAGGATTAAAAATAAGACAAAACATCCAGTTTCTGGATCTTTAGGAACTGTGAATTATTTCAGCATAACTGTTCATTCTCATCTACAGATAGGCTGGGTTCAGTATGCATATTTCAATGGAAATTCGTTATATTTGAAATGAGTCCCATTTCTATCCTGAGGATAATATGCATTGTTGCCCCAAGCTTGACTTTTGGAGAGAACTGTGTTGCGGAGCAGCTTGCAAAATCAATAGTTTATCAGTGTAACTTTAATAGTTACATATAGACAAGTGTTTTCTTAATGTATATTGTTACAACCTATTCTTCTTAGTTATAATTACTGGAAATAAACAAGTACATTCGGTCCTTCTTCTGTAGCCCAAAGTTTGCAAAGGGTGAGATTGTGATTAAAGTTCTTATTTATACACCCACCAATGCTCTTCATGTCTCTTTGTTTTCTGGCCACATAGAAGAAAAGTTTAAAAAAGATTAAGGGAAGTCCAGTATGTTTACTCTCGTTTGTCTACATAGAGGTTTTATTGAATTGTTCCTGGATAAAACTAGAAATTAGGAGGTGGTTTATCCTCCCAAATTTACTATGTACCTATCAAGTACATGTCTTTGGTCTCTCTCTTCCCCATTTGCAAATGAAAGTGATATTCCTTGGTCTTTACCTGATTTCTAGAGTTAGGAGATTTTGAGCTACTTGGAGATTAAATATTGAACAAAGATTTCTTATTAGGAGCTTCAGAACTATGTAGTTCTGTTTTTCTCCCCCAGTTGTTTTTTGTGCTGCCTTTAAAGTCAGAATACAGACTTAATATATCAAAGCATAAGTGCTGATAGCCCATAAATGCCTCTGAAACACTTTAGAAGACACCTATCAGCTAATTTTTATTGGGTATCCATTAGCCAAATTAGTACTTTGAAGATGGATAGGTCTCAATCTCTGTTTTAAGAATTTAAGTGGTTGCTGATTAATTGCTTTTAGAAAAGGATTTAGATCACTCTGGTATTTTTATCTTATTGGATTTGCTTGATTGATTCACTTGATTTTTTTAGATAATTTATTATTCCATTAAACCCCCAGACTTCCATTTCTAATTCCTGTGGTTTTTATTTCTGTGCCCATTAAATCATCTATTATGTGAGTAACAATATGAATGACTTGCCTTTCACTAGGTTTTCCAGAAGTTTGAGACCTTTAATCAATCCAGGCTTGTATCTAAATAAGATAATTGGTATATTAGCATTCCTACATTTTCCCTATCTTTGACCTTCACAATAAGTGACATTTCAGACTTCCTGTACTCTTTGTTTATCTTTCTAGGCCATATTATATAAATTTGTCTCTAAAATTGTACATTTTAAGACATATACTTAGTAGAAGGTAATAGTAATACCCTGTTCTAACTCCAAACAGTGTTCTGATAATTGTTGTTCATAAATGACTTTTTAATTCATGAGCTATAAGGAAACAGTATAGTTTTTAACCATCCCCATAAAACCCTTTCCTTTAAAAAAAAATTATGATGCTATTTTTCCAAACCCCAGACTAAGCTATTTTATTTAACAAGATATCAAATCAGTGTCACTGAAGAGAAGGAACCATTTTTATTCAAGCAAGGGATCCTTGTAGCTTGTAAGAAATGAAAGTCAAGACTACTTACTTGTTAAGAGTTGTATTTGACTACTCTTGGTTCATTTCTTTTAGAATATTACTGAACAGCCAGTCCAACAGGAGCTGAATTCAAATGAGGCCACCATGACCCAACAATGTGTGCCTGATTCTCACTTGGCAGAACTTCAAGACAAGATTGAGCAAACAGAAGCTGCCAACAAGGTATGGCTTCATCTGTGGCAAGCTTGGATTGACAGTCATGGAAGACCACTAAAAGTTTGATACCTGTGCAGTCCAAATGTACTTGTCAGGTTCAACAAGCATTCCTGCAAAATCTCCCTGAGTAGTTTTCAGCTACTCTTCTAGGGAATACGTCCCCTGACCTAATTATTTTCTTTTCATCATTTTTCTTGAGAATTATAGTTTGGCCACAATTAAGGTCTATGCTTAGGATTAACGTTGAGTTTGAAATTTGGGAGATTTGTGTGCTCTGGTTTGGCTCTTCACCACCTTTCAAAGATGGCGGGTACCCTCCTATTTCTCTTATTTGCTTCTGGTGATTCACTTAAGGGTTTAATGAGTACTGTCCTAGGCCCCTGGTTTGTATTTCCTGGAATCTCAGTGGCACCCAGAGATTTGGGAGGAAGGATTTTGTGGCAGATGGCCTGGAAAAAGTAGTTCTGATCATCAAACCTTTCTTCTTTGTCACAAACAGATTCTACAAGAGAAACTGAATGAAATGAGCTATCAACTGAAATCTGCCCAGGAAGCATCACAGAGGCAGGACTGTACGATTCAGAACCTCAGTCAATCCTTGAAAAGCAGGGAGAGTGAGGTAAGATATTCACTAAGGAATGGATAGTGCTTCCGTCAGCATCCATCTGGTCGTGTTTCTTCAGGGGCTCTCTACAGAATATAGCTCAGGCTGTTCAAAAATTGCCAATCCGCAGTCTGGGACTAGTCTTCCCAACCTGCCTTTTTTTCATTCTGTTATCCACCAAGTACTCTGCTTTTACTCATACTGTTCTCTCCACCTTTGCCTCTAGAATTCCTTCCTGTCATTAAAAACTAAACTAGATGCCACATCCCCCAGGTCTTCCCTGAGCTACTCCCTCCCATTCTGACTCCTAGACTACTCCCATCATACTTTTCTGATAAGCTCATCTGACATTCTGTACTATGGATATCTGTGTATACTCTGTTTGACTTTAAAGGCCCTCATAACCCAGCTCCTTCCTGCCTTTCCAGGCTTCTTGCACCTTATTCCCCAACACATACTTTTTGACCCAGTGGCACTGATTGTTTCTTATATAAGATGCTCTGTCTCCAGACTTTGGCTATTTTCTCCAGACCTGGAATAACATCCCACCTCATCTCGGCCTCCTGGCTTCCCTGGCTTTCTTCAAGTCCCAGCTAAAATCCCATCCTCCTTAATTCTGGTGCTTTCAATCTCTTGATTATTTCCAGCTTATCCCATCTGTAGCTTCTTTGTACATAGTCTTTTGCATTTGTCTGCCCCATTGGCCTGTGGACTCGTGGGAGCAGGTACAGGCTTTTGCAGTTAGCACTTAGTGTACTGCTTGGCACACAGTAGATACTTAATAAATGCCAGTTGATTGAATAACTGACTGTTTATTTGCCATTTCCTCTACTAGGCTATAAGCTTTATGAGGACAGACTTTCTGTCTTACCAAAGCTTTTATCCCTCAACATTTATCATAGTTCTGTACACCATAGATATTTAGTAACTGCTCGTTGATTCTGTGGAAGTAGGAAAATATGTTTTGCTTATATGACTGTAGAAACTGATGTTTTTATAACAGGAAACTGGGCTAAATCCATTGTAGCATGACAGATCTGTTCATTTTCACCCACGGTCAGGGAGGCAGTGAGCTTCATGTTTAGCTCGCTCCTTTCTAATGTTTCAGACTGAAGAGCTGTACCAAGTGATCGAAGGTCAGAAGGACACAATGACCAAGCTGCGGGACATGCTGCACCGAAGCCAGCTCGGACAGCTTCAGGTAAATGAGCACCACCTGGCTGTGGTGGGGGTTGGCCAGGGCTTAGCATCCATCCCCACCTTCATTTCGTTGGCTTCCTCTTTGGCTGTTGGTTCAGTCCCCAGTGTCGGATGCTTTCTTTCCTCTTCTCAGCCCCCAGAAGGCGGGTCCCCAGCCCAGCAGCAGCAGACCCTGCTTGATCTCCAGAACGCCTTATTCTGCAGCCAGCTGGAGGTACAGAAGTTTCAGAGGGCATCCCAGCGGAAGGAACGGCTCCTGGAGGATGCCAAGAGGAACCTTCAGTTCATGGAGGCTGCGGCTCAGGGGCTGGAGCAGCAGATAGAAGCAGCACGGACCCACAATCAGGTAAATCATTAATCTGTCTGAGGCTGCAGGAATTGACTTTGCCCTCACCCGCCACTTCTTAGCACCAGGGTTTGCTTCACTTACGTAATTCAGCAAAGCCCTTATTTGACATTCTGCAGCTAGAGCCAACCAGGTGCCAGACTTCTTGCTTGGAAAGGGTCTTTGGCATGCTACTCCCCCAGGAGTCTGCGGCCCATTTTAGTTTGAAATCACAACATGCTTTGTAGCCTACAGCTGTTTCCTTGAGGATCTCAATCCAAATTAAGATTTGAAGATGGAACATTTTGAAGATTTCTGCTGCAATTTAGTCTGGAAAATATTGTTGCCTTTATTTGAGCCCTGAAGGTCACCAGACACTGAGAAATGTCGACTCTGAAGAATCTGTTAAAGCCAGAGTTCGAAGTTGGGGAGAGTTCTTACTTTTCCCTTAGTTCCTTAAAGAAATTGTTTTCTTGACCAGGTTTCATCAGTTATTTTAGGGGGCAATCTGTGTGAATATATTATTTAAAGTTTTAGTCGGTCTGACCTAAGGAAACATAGTTAGGGTCTTTAAAGCTCTCTGGGAGAGTAGGCCATGAAAATAGCCAAATATCCCAAGGCTTCTGAGGATGAGAACTTTGACTTAGGACAGAACTTGCTGGCATGATTGGCTTCTTCAGCCTCCTCATCGGCCTAGGAGTGAGTCTTAGTGAAGAGACGTCTGTCATCTCAGATGGCATGAGCACCGGTGTATCCTCATTTCTGTAGCATTGTCTCAACTCTAAGCCAGTTCCCAGTGGAAACAGTTTCTTCCTTTCCCTCCATTTTTTCTAACTTCCTCTTCTCAACTCCCATAATGTTCATATCTTTATTATGCAGCTGCCATTTTGTATCGTAGCACTATTTTGATTTGTATACATCTTATGTCATCTAATTGATTGTAACTCTTTTGTGGGAGGTGATGTAGGCTGGAGGACTGGGCCTGGGCTTGGAAAGACCTGAGTCTAGGTCTGACCTCAGACACGTACTGGCTGTGGGACCCCGAGCCTGTCACTGAACCTCTGTCTACCTCAGTTTCCTCATCCGTAAAATCGGAATAGTAACAGCCCCTACTTCCAGGGTTGTTGTAAGGATTAAATGAGATAATATTTATAAAGTTCTTAGCACAGTGCCTGATATATAGTAGGAGCTAAATAAATGCTAGTACTGTTATTACCTTGGCATTGCCTTTGAGGTCCAGTGTGCACCCTGCACACAGAAGACACTTGATCAGTGTTTATTCATTTGAAAGCTTACACTTTTACTCATGATGGAAAATGCAATCCACATCCGGGGAAAGAGCGATGGAGTCTGAGTGCAGATCAAAGCATGCTATTTTCACTTTTTTGGGTTTTTGTTTTTTCCTTCTTGTGGGTTTTCCCTTTTGTTCTGATTCTTCTTTCACAACATGACTAATGTGGAAATATTTTTAACATGATTGTACATGTATAACCTATATTAGAATGCTTGCTGTCTTGGGGAGGGGGGGAGGGAAGGGAGAAAAATTTGGAACTCAAAATCATATAAAAATGAATGTAGAAGTGAGGCAATCAATAATTTCAAAAAGGAAAAAAAAAGAAAGCTTACTCTTTTAAGCAGTTAACCTGCAGTAGGGTAATGAAAGCAGAAGATTTTGCTGATAAAAGTTATATGCTTTATTTCAGGAACTACGAAGTACCCTGCAGCAGCTACAGGAAGATTTGCGCAGTAGGAACAAGCAGCTTCACATTCTGGAGGGCACGAGGTGCCGTGAGACCCAAGCCCAAGAGCAGAGCATTCAGCGCCTGAACCACAGCCTCCGTCAGAAAGATCATCTTCTGCAGGTGGGTTAGTGTAAGGAACATTCGAGTTGGGTCGGAGCCTTGCAAATTCCTCTTACTGATCACTGTGACTTCAGTTTACAGATAATTGTCAACCAGATCTGAGTTCTTGTTGTATCCAAACTGTAAATATGAGTAGAGTGGAAATGACCCTTGAGAATAGATTCCCCCAAGCTGTGCTATACAAGCAACTTTCTACTTTAAGCTTGTGGGAAGCAGAGGTCCCAGGAGCTCCTCTGGACTATGGGGAGCACGGCAGGGCCTGCTCAAGCAAACTGGCCATTCAGGGAGATGAGGAAAGGACCCATTTGTGCCCCTTTTGGTCTCAGTAAAGGAGGTTCTGCTGATGGTCCTCCTGGGGCCTTGTGGGGCCCAAGCTAGATGTGAGATGGCTTAACAGTTTGGCCATTGTGGTCCCATCCTTTAGTCAGCAGGTAAGCTTCTTAAGGCTTCTGAGCCTCAAAAGAGATTTAGTGGCTGTTTTACTAAGAGATAGGGAGAAAGAAAGAGAAGCCACTTTGAAATGCACCTCTTTGCAAAGGCTGAAGATTTCCTGTGTAACCTCGATCATTGTGCTATCTTTGACAGTGTATAACTATAGGAAACTCTTTCTGGGTCTCACTAGGAATACCGAGAACTCATGCAATATCAGAACAACTCGGAGAAAAGCCTTGAGGCAAATGAAATGATGCTTGAGAAACTTCGACATCGCATCCAGGATAGAGATGTTGCTTTAGAGGTAAGCCACATGTAATTCTGCTACTCTTACAAGAAAGGCTGTGATAGAGAACTTCCTATCTGTTGTGGGTAAGGGCTTTAGATTGTGAGATAGAAAGTTAAGTATATTCTCTGTTGAAAGAACTGATACTATTTTCACTTTTTTTTCATGTTTTTTCCTTTTGTTCTGTTTCTTCTTTCACAACATGACTAATGTGGAAATAGGCTTTACATGAAAAGAAATAGAATGTTCTCTATTCCTCACTTTAAAGTGTACTGGAACATGTGGCCATTTGGGCATTGATTCTTCCAGAAGCCCAGGATTTTTTTCCTAAAGCCTCCCACTTTGATATCATTATCAAATGAAATAAGATTTATAAAACACTTAACACAGTACTTAGCACATAGTAGGACTTAACAAATGCTAACACCCTTCCCCACCATTTCCGGCAGCGGGCCATCGATGAGAAGTTTTGTGCCTTAGAAGAAAAGGAAAAAGAACTACACCAACTTCATCTTGCTGTGAGAGAGCGAGATCATGATTTAGAGAGACTCCGCTGTGTCCTGTCTTCCAATGAAGCTACCATTCAGGTACCAGTCACTCCCTAATCTTTTTCCCACCTGCTCCTTGCCTCCATCTTTCAGAATCAAAGCACTAGCTTATCAGCTTCCCATAAAGATGAAGAACAAGACAGTAGTGGCTTGTTTTCTTCTGGGAGGAACGAACACCCTGCTCTTCTGATGGCGGGTTGTGATCCGTGAGGTGTTCACAGTCTGCTGGTCCTGAGTTGGCTCTAAAATGTCAACCTTTGGTCTGCATAATTTCTCCCAGACTGAATTAAATTGGTACTTGAGGCTTTACTATTTAAATCCTTTCTTAAAAGACTTGCCACCCTTTCAGTCCCGGTCTACTTTCCTTCTAAAACCCTGCCCCCACATTATCTACACTTTATGTTTTCTTCAGAAGCTCAGTCATTAGGGTTGATCATTTCTAAAACACCAGGTCATGTGGCATTTCTGGGTTAGACGCTGAGTTTTCCCCTTGAGAAACAATGTGGAAAGTTGAATCCTCCCTACATAGCTTACAGTAAATAAAGAAGGACCTGAACTACATTTTCATCTTATGTCATTGAAAAATGGCTCCTTAACTCCTGGTTTTCATTTTCTCTCTTTGTGGCCATAGAGTATGGAGAGTCTTCTGCAGGCTAAAAGCTTAGAACTGGAGCAATTATCAGTTACCTGCCAGAACCTTCAATGGTTGGAAGAAGAAATGAAGAAGAAATTCAGCCACTGGCAGAAGGAGCAAGAGGGCATCATCCAGCAGCTGCAGACGTCTCTGCATGACAGAAACAAGGAAGTGGAGGCAAGGCCTTGTAGTTAGCTTGTGGTGAGATCTGGGCAGGTGGCCAGTTTCTTGGGACCACCCATGGTCCTTCTAGTGGTCTGTTAGGACACCCTGTGAGGTCTGGGAGTCTGTGGACTATTTTTTGGTTTCTCCTTCTATTCACTGAATGACTGAATGTCATTGTGCCTGTCTCCCTTCCTTCTCTCTAGGATGGGTGGGGGATAGTTACCTGCTTAACAGGAGTAACATGAGTACTGATGAGATCTATATTTTGCATGGAGCTGCTGGAGAAAAGAAACATACACACACACATATATCAGGCTACTGGGGATAGTGGAGCACACCCTTTTTTCTTTCCTTAAAGTGACTTTTGTTGTCTCTTGGAGGTTCATGAACAGAAACCTAATTATTTTCTGCTAACTGCAAGTAAGTCATTGTTAGCCCTTAACAAGCCATGATTATTTCCCATACTGATTTGTAAGCTGTCATTCTAAACATTCTTGTTGTATAATTCAGTATATAATCTTCCTAATTCAAGTGGCCAGTGATTTCTGAATCTCTCTCATAGACCAGAGATTGACAAGCCTTTGTAGCCAACAGCCATAGGGTGGCATAGGTGAAGGAGGGCACCATTACTCCCTTTCCTTTTCAAAGTTTCTTCTTTGTCTTTCCCCTCAGGATCTTAGTGCAACATTGCTTTGTAAGCTAGGACCAGGGCAGAGTGAAGTTGCTGAAGAGTTGTGTCTGCGCCTGCAGCGGAAAGAAAGGATGTTACAGGACCTTCTGGGTGACCGAAATAAGCAAACTCTGGAGCACGAGATGGAGATTCAGGACCTACTCCAGTCTATGAGCAACAGGGAGAAGGAGAGCCAGGTAAGGATTGGTCCAGGCACGAAAGACACTCCTTCAGTCGTGGGGAAACCATCATCTCCAAACAGAAGATAGTTCAGCATGATTAGAGGACATCTATATCCATACCCACTCATTCTTTTTACCCTTCCCTAGAGAGGTATTAACAATTTCTGTATGATCATAAAGTTAAAGAATTGAGACTCTTCATTCTGAGATGATGAAAACAAAGGAAGGAAGTGAAAGTTTCTTTACAGATCATGCTCAGGCACATGAAGGCTATACACCTATCCAGCAGTGGTTATTATCCAGATCCTCAAATAACCCAAATATCAGCCTTCAGCATTAGTGTGAAATGTCTTTTCTCCTTCCTTAAAGTTTCTCAGGAGATCTTAGATTCTTGTCCAAAAAGACTTTCTATTAGCTTACAACTTGAGTAATTCTAGTTGTAATTTTAAAAAATTATTGCTGATTTATTTTTACATTTCCCTTCTCC
This sequence comes from Petaurus breviceps papuanus, assembly GCF_028583685.1. Classification (NCBI taxonomy): domain Eukaryota; kingdom Metazoa; phylum Chordata; class Mammalia; order Diprotodontia; family Petauridae; genus Petaurus; species Petaurus breviceps. The sequence continues at coordinate 34,883,996 of NW_027185798.1, read as the reverse complement.
TCCACATATATTCCTTTCCCCAGCCCCTCCTTGTTGAACCATCATTTTTTTAAAAAAAGGAAAAACACAGTTCAGTAAAATTAACCAACACACCAGTCAAGTCTGACAGTGTATGTACTGTTCCACACCCATTGTCCTCCACCTTTTCCAGGAAGAGAGAGATGCCTCATTTTTTCTCCAGGGTCAACCATGGTCATTGTAATTTAATTTCTTCTTGATGGTACTAGGAAATAAAAACCATTTCCGTAGTTCATTCAGACCAGAAGTGGTGCTTAGGCTTTTTCGCCTTTGCACCATTATCAGCCTTATAAAACCAATGTGAACTAAAACAGTGAGAATGCCAACTGGCTTTTGGCTGTTTTGCTTGTTGGGTTCTCTGATAATTTGATCTGATGATTGGTTTCATCTGGACAGCCCTAGAACAAAGAAACCTGTTAGCTTAACTATAAGAAGAGTAACAAGCATCTCAATAGGGAATAAATGGTGCTAAGAAGGAGGCTTCTCCGTACTCTCTTCCCTGATACTTACATTTTCAGCTTGCCCAGGTTCCAACGAGGATAGGTCTTCCCAACCTGTTGGATGAGTTCAGCCTTCCAAACTAGGGTCCCTCAAGGCGTTGTCAGCTTACCATGGCACCAAGGAGACGTAACTCCAGTCTCCACATCTGGACTCTCATTCTAATGATACGCTATTGTATATTCCCTTTATCAGCTTGTTTTGGGGAAGATGGTGCAAGCCCTGATGGAAAGGAGCGCTGAGGTGCAGACCTTGTGCCAGCACATCGGAGGGAAGAACCTGGTAATGTTTGCTCCGTACAGGGTTGTTTGTTGGGGGGTCAAACCGGATGATGTATGTAGAGCATGATGGGACCCTGAGGTGGTATCATGTCGTTATATCACAGGGGATCAGCACAAACCAACTGGCTGAAGCTACTGCATTCACTAGCCGCCATTGTGAGGAGCTACCTGTCCAAGTAAGGATCATGATACTGCATGCCCTGAGGACACTCAGTTTTTTATTGGGTCCATTTATTCCTGAATCGTCCTCTCAAGGATAACAACACTTTAATCTTCGATTCTGACAAGTGGTTTTGGCTTCTCAAGGTTTAGACCAATTTTTCCTGCTAATACCCTTTCATATGGAGGATATCATAGATATTAAATGTTCTCCAAATTCTCTTTCTTTCCTTATTTTTAGGAATCAATGCATGAAAACATCAAAGATGAACTTACTTCAGTGACTGTTAAAGGTGATTCCAACACATCCAGACCTCGATCAGGCAAGTATCACATCTGTCCATCACGTCTTTCCTAGGACTAGGCCAGCACGTTTGGCCAAGGCCGTTCACTTCTTCAGTCACCCAAGTGTTAAGAATGGTGCTGGATGTGAGAGGGAAGGAGCCTCAGGTTGGGTGTTCTGTGAAGAACCAGTATTAGGGATGATGATCCAAGGAGGGCTCCTGCCTTTGGAGTACCTTCCGACCCAATGAGATCTGGGCTATGATTCAGGGAAACAGCTTGCAGGGACTGAGAGACCAGACTCCTTCCCACACCCCCCAAAATTGCCATGTCATATGTGGTATAGTGAAAAGTCAGGTTACGGGTTTGGTATAACAGGCATGGTTTCATATTATTGGAGAGGCTGAAATTTTGTTTTTGATTTGTGATCTCTTGCCAATATGTAATGTTTTATGATTGTTACACAAGTCATTAATCATAAAACACTTTATATGCATTATAAACTATGCTGGGTTTTGTTACCTGTCAACCTCTAGAGTACTAGAAAAAAATTGTGAATTGCTACTGCCTTTATATTAGTTATTTGCAAGATGGGTGTGTAGACTATTAGAGACTGGTGGTTATTATAAGCCACTAAGCCCAGGGATAAGCAGCAAGGATCAGTTGTACTATGACAGGCTTTAGTAGCGATTAACCTCTGTGAGCATTCTGTATTTATTTATAGGAAACACAGAGACCTCTGCAGATCTGGAGAAGGAACTGATTCATGCCAAAGAAGAACTTGAACTCATAACGAGAAAAGAAAGAGAAAGTCGGGTGAGTTCTGGGTGCAGGCTTCATTCCCAAAGTGTTTTTTCCAAAGCCATTTTAAACCAGCTCTGGCATGTTGGCACCTTCAGTCATGGTATTCTGAGTTAGATTAAAGGTACTTTTTAGGGAAGGAAGGCAAACTGTAGTACCACCCTGTACCACCATGAACCATCTCATTTTACACAGTTGGAATCATTAAAATTGCTCATAATAATTGTTTCAAATATAAACTGTTGTAAAGTAGAAAAATCATTTGCAGAAATGAGGGAGTTTTTGAGTTTTTACCATTTATGTTGTTGATACTTTAGAATTTAAAAATTGGAAATGTAGAGCAATAGAAATTAAATTATTTTGGATTGGTTTTTTTGGGGCAAAGGCTTTTCCCAACTGCCTCACACTTTCATTTCAGCAACTCAGCAAACATTTACTTAGGTCTACAAGGGGAAGCATGCTTTGCCAGTGCCAGGGATATAAAGAGAAAACCCCAAACCATTTGATGACCTCGTGTTGCTGCTTTTACCAGGAGACATCACGCATAAAGAAAGAAGGAAATGGCAGATAATTTGAGGAGAGGGAGAGAGTGCTAACAGTCAGGGGTCAAGAAAAGCGTCTGGTAAGAATCTGCCAGCACCAGCCTGAGCTGAGTCTTGAAGGAAGCTCAGGATTTGAAAATCAGGGTGAGGAGTGTGTATATTCTGGGCATGGGTTGGCAGCCTGTGCTGAGGAGCAGAAATAAGAGGTGTGATATTGAAATGTAGAGAACAAGGAATAAGCCAGAGTGTGGGAAGGGAATGAGCAAGGTAGACTGGGGCCATATTGTGAAAGAATCTCACTGCCATTCTGAAGTTTAGCAGAAAATCGAGAGCATGATGTGTGAGGACCAGCACATGAACCAGCTCTTCCAGACCAGAGAATGCAGGGAGGGGAGTCTTGGGAAAAGGCCGAAAGGATGGTCAGGCTCCAGAGAGTGAAGAGCTATGAACTGAGGAGTTTATGTTTTTTTTTTTTTTTAAAGCAATTGGGGTTAAGTAACTTGCTCAAGGTTACACGGCCAGTTATATCTGGGTGTGGTGCTGAGTATCTGAGCCCGGATTTGATCCAGGTCATCCCGACACTGGAGCCAGTGCTCTTACTCGCTGAGCCACCTGGTCGCCTCTAAGCAATTGGGGTTAAGTAACTTACTCAAGGTTACATGGCCAGGTGTTTCTGGGTGGGTGCTAAGTGTCTGAGCCCGGGATTCAATCTCCAGGTCATCCCAACACTGGAGCCGGTGCTCTTACTCGCTGTGCTACCTGGCCGCCCCAGGAGTTTATGTTTGATCCAGAGAGGAACTAGGATACCTGGAGACCTGTGCTTTAGGAGCTCCCTTTGGGAGCCAGGCTGAGAAGGAATGGTAGGGTCTAGCCGAGCCTGCCCATCCGGTGGGGCTCTTCCCACAGACACTCCATAGGGTATCCAGCGTGCCGGAGGCAAGTCATAGTTCGGTTAACCTTTCAGTGCAACAGTCTGTCATTTGTATTTCTTCTACTGTGTTGCCTCGGCCTACCTCCTTTTCTGATCCCCAGTCTCTGATACACTTTGTCACATCTTGTGCATGTGCTATTATTAGTAACATGTGGTATCCTTTCACCCACCATATCTAGCTTGTGATTGCTCATTGGATCAATAATTCTGGTTCTTCTGAGGTCATGGTTTTTATAATTAGCAACAATCTAATATCATTAGAAGAATATTTGTATCAACAATGGGCTTCTATGGCAGGGAAGATCTAGGGATCATTTAAAGCCCTACAAAATTTTAAAATGCCATCTAGCTCACATTTTCTCTTCTGTTCTGGGCCCAACTTGGCATCCTACATCTGTGTAAATTATACAAAAACTATACATCGTCTTAGTCTCAGTCAATGGGCTATAAATGTAAATCATGTCATAATCTGGGAAAGAGGCATTTTTCATCCACTTGATTTTTCCTATGTGAATTTCTGGTGTGTGTGTGTGTGTGTGTGTGTGTGTGTGTGTGTGTGTGTGTGTGTGTGTGTGTGTGAGTGAGAGAGAGAGAGAGATTGTTTGCAGTGAATATTGAAGGTCCCTTCAGTTACACACCTTGATATGGGTGACTTTGTGCTGACTACAAACAGAAACAAAACCACACCATGGGGGGCATGGGGGGAGGGCACTGCTCTGTCTGAACCTTGCTGAGGACATTCTTTGTGATGTAAGCAAATATCTTTAGTGAACCAATGTCTCCCTTGGCTGATGGTGATCTCAAATAACCTTAACATATGTATGAAACACATAGTTAAGAAGAGTCTTGTAGACTTTTTTTGCCCCTCCAAAACAAATGCACCAACATAGCAGAATCTGGTTTTCCCTTTGACCGTTAGGTAATTAAACACATGCTTTTCTACAGAAAAATCACCTGCAAAGACCTTCCTCTTTCCTTCTCACATTTTCATCAAAGATAATCACTATTATGGATAGAGCATTCTTGTAGATTTTATGGAGGTGAGGAAGTCATCAAGTTTCCCCTTGCTTGCATGGCACACTGGGTGCTGAAGTCATGGAGTCTGCATATGGTGCTTCTACTGTCCTTGGTCAAGAGTTACATCTCATCTCTTTTCCAAGCCTCTGTTTTCCTCATGTGTAAAGTGAGATGGCTGGCCCTAGAATTACATCTAGTTCCTTTCCAACTCCAGCTCCATCATTGAGGCAGCAGGAAACTGCTGGAGTCTCTTGCTCATTTTGCTGTACCAGCTCCAGCAGCCATAAATCACCACATAAAATAAGTAGCGCATGATGAAGCAGAAGCAGTGTGAGGTAAATGCTGGTGGTTCATTACTCGGTATATATTTTTTTACTTTCTTAAGAGCCTGTTTCCCTAGTGAAGACCCTGACTTCATGGAATGTTTTAGCTTTTTGTTGAAGTCGAACTCGTGGCCAGCCAGCTTGTGAGCCTTCAGCCTCTACCTCTTCCTCTCATTTTTATCACCTTTTGGAGTTTCATAAAAATATTTGTCAACAAATCATGTGGCCATTGTCCTCATGTCTCTGTGGATGCGAAGTATTTGGAGAATGTTGATATCATTCGTTATTACATTATTGTAATCAGAGGTGTTTGAACATTTGGCCACCATATATGCTGAGATCATTTGAGAATGATGCTACAGAGGATGGCTGCCATGGTGTGCCCCAGACACCCAGAGCACTTCATTAACTGATGTTGTGACAAGATGAAAGGGAGGTGACCTGGGGGAAGATGCTGACCTTAGGCTTCCATTGTGGTATTGTGTGGCCTCGCCACAGTCTTTGTCTTCTATGCCCATAACTCTGGCCATTCTTTCTCACCAGATGGAGCTCTCTGCTCTCCAGTCCATGGTTGCTGTGCAGGCAGAAGAGCTGCAGGTTCAAGCTGCTGACATGGAGTCCCTGACCAGGAACCTGCAAATCAAGGAAGACCTAATAAAGGTAAGCAGCTCTTGAATTGGGCCCAGGGCGGTCAGAGTTCCCAGTGTCCTTATGGCAGCCCCAGTCCATCCCACTGGCTGTGTGTCTTTCCTTTTGACACCACCCTGATCACAACTCTACTAGTAATGTGCTTAATAGGGATCATATCTATTAGTTTTCCTTTTGAACAGGGGGCTCCTCTCCTTAGGAGCCTCACGTCTCCATGTGGATGGGGAGGGGACTGTCTCAAGGGTGATATACTCCATCATTCCTTAAATTGACACTGTTTTTTGGTCTCCAGGACCTTCAGATGCAGCTTGTGGATCCTGAAGACATACCAGCTGTCCAGCGTTTGACCCAAGAAGTCTTGATCCTTCGGGAAAAAGTAGCTTCAGCAGAATCCCAGGGTCAGGACACAAGTGAAAACCGCAGGCATCAGGTAATGATTTCTCTTCTGATGTCTCTTTGGGAAACTGTGGTCTTGATAAATTGTGAAATAGCAAGCTTGTGATGTTTTCATTTGGTAGCAGTCAGATCTATTTTCTATCTTTATTCACAGAAATTATGGTCTATTATTCTGAGATTAGGGAACCCTGAATTTATAGACCAAGTGGGAATTACAGTGTGTTTTATTGCTAGACCTACTCATTTTTACCTCTAAACTACTAAGTGTTGCTACTAAGTAGGTAGGGAGATATGATTATCTTGGCCAACTTACACTTCTAGAAGGATTTTTTTTTTTTATTTCTTCTTGGGGCAGCTAGGTCATACAGTGAATAGAACACCAGCCTTGGGAGTCCGGAGGACCTGAGTTCAAATATGGCCTTACACGCTTAACACTTACTAGCTGTGGGACCTTGGGCAAGTCATTTAACCCCAAGTGCCCTGCCTTCCACCCACCAAAAAAAAAATTATTTTTTATGGGAGTTTCCTTTTTTTTTTTCTTTTTGGAGGGCATTTGGGGTTGTGACTTGCCCAAGATCCCACAACTAATTTTTGTGTTAAGTGCATGAGGCTGGCTTTGAACTCAGGTCCTCCTGACTCCAGGGCTGGTGCTCTATTCACTGTGCCATCTAGCCACCCCTGGGATTTTCCTTTCTAAGGTTTGGAGTACTTAGAAAAACATCTTTCCTACTCAACATATATGTGCTATGTGCCTCGCATGTAGGGAGGTAAAGGGACTGGCAAACATTCTGCAAGATTCCCTGAAGGAATGAAGGATTTTGAAGTCTGCAGAAGAGAAGACATAGAGAACATGCTGGCTGTCTTTAAGGATTTAGTGTTAGCATGCAGAAGCAGCACTGGCCTTGGTTCTGCTTGGCTGGGATTTCAGAACCAGGAGCAGTGGAGATGAGTGATAAAGAGGCAGATTGTAGCTCCATAGAAGGAGGCCCTTCCCAATACTGAGAGCTGGCCAGAAGCAGGTTTGGGCATCTGTGGAAACCAGGGAGTTCTGTGTTATTGGAGGCCTTCCAGCAGAAGCTGCTGCATAACCACTTGTCCCATCAAGGAAGAGACATTTCCTGTTTAGGCAGTGGTGAGAGATGATGACCCATAAGATCCCTTCCAACTCTGAAATTCTGCCTCTCCCCGGAGAAGACAAATGTCCTTTTTTGTCTTTGCTTCTGTCTCAGCTGCTGCAGGTGATGGAGGGGCTGGTGGAAGAGCGGGGCCAACTCAACGAAGCCCTCCAGGCAGAGAGGCGACTCTACGGCAGCCTGGTGGAGTCCCACACGCGTCCAGGCGGGTAAGAGGACTCGAGGTGGGCATCTCGGGAATGGGCACCAAGGGGAAGTTCCAGTTCTGTATCACCAGAGACAGACAAAGAAGGAAGGAATGCAGAGGGTTCTTACTGTGGCCTCCCCAAGGAGACCCTGTTTACTGGAGTGAGGCAGTGAAGTGCCAGAGAAAGCCATTCGTTTCTGCCCACGGAATTGCTGACCCACTATTGAGCTTGTTCCTCAGTGGGCTGTTCCTGGGCCTCCACGGTTTTCTTGCTTTATGTTTTGTCATGCTCCTTTAATTTTTTTACCTTATTTTCTATTCATTACACCCGTTTCCCAGTTTTTATCTTCTCATTTTTCAGGAACTCCTAGTTAATTTCCTTTAAGTTCTTTTTCTTCCTTTTCTCCTTTCTTTAGGTGGAAGTAAAGATTCTGATAGGAATATTTAAAAAAGAAAGACTGTGCAATAAAAGTGGATAAAAATAATCCGAAAATGTCTTTTTCTCTTTGCTGCCGGTGTTTGTGTTTGAAGAGCACTCTTTGTGTCTCAAGTAACCTCTCCAGGACTTGGCATAATTACTCCAGAATTTCATGGCTCATGTAGGGAAAAAAAGTCTTTAGAGAAAGACCCTCTCTGGTCATGGTTTGTTTGTTTTGTTTTGTTTTGAGATTGTAACTTGTTTTAGTAATCCACAGAGGAAGGTTCTTCCTTAGTATAATGGGTTGTTATGGAAGTAGGACATGCGATGGAAAATTGGAAGGCCCTATGTGCTGTGGGGGAGAGCAGGGAATTCTAGAAAACACCTTTTCTGGGAATTTGGGCTAAAACTTGCCATCAGAGCAGTTGGTGCTGACACCCAGCGATACACACTGATGCCTGCATGGGGGCTTTCCCGGTGTCCTACATAGCAGTTGGTTTGAATCACTTAGTGACGCCAGCTTCATTTGAGACTCATTTGGTCTCGTTCAAACCACTTTCTAATTCTTCTTCCTTTCTGTGTGGCTGGTCCAAGCAGCTCTGAGCGAGATCAAGCCCTGCAGGTGGAGTTGGAAGGAGCCCAGGTGCTACGCAACCGTCTAGAGGAGGCTCTTGGAAGAAGCCTGGAGCGCCTAAGCAGGCTGGAGACCCTGGCTGCCTTTGGAGGTGGGGAACAGGAGAGTGTGAGAGCTCACCACAAGCATGCCTTCTGAGCGCTGGCGGGTCAGGCTACAGCCCAGGATGGAAAACGATGTTTGCACTAACAGAGAGAGAGAGAGGAGAGAGCCTTGTCTGACTTGGACAGAGATAACTGGTGATTTACTAACTTTAGAACTGTTGCAATTTAGAATCAACTCAGAAGCAAAACTCAGTTCAATGCACCTGTGTTCTCTTTTGTATGTACCTGTCTCTAATCTTGCGGTGGAGGTAACCAAATGTATTTGCACATTAATCCATTCCATTTTAGTTTATTCCCACCCATTTTCATTCCCTTTCTTTAAGTCTCTCCCCTTACCTCCCCCATCCCCTCTGTGGGCCAAATAAAGTTTTTTTTTCACCCCTTTTCCCAAACTATTTTAAATGTTCTGCATCATGTCACAAATGCATGCGTGTGTATTATTATTTTTTTCCATCCAGAGGGCTCTTGCTTTTGAAATGAGGACTGTTTTATGACCAAAATGTAATTGCAAAAGAAACAGGTTGAGGGCCTATGAAGATGACTTTCTTGAAATAGCAGTAGCATCTCTTGCCTGGAGGAAATTTAAAATGTGGAGGGTGACTGTGTCAGACTTGCCTTTTGTGAGGTGGTCTGAGGGCTATCAGTGTATTAGCTCATCTTTGCTTTGCTTCTCCTCCTTCAGAGCCACCATGTAAATGTAGATTAAGACCAGCTCAAAATCAAGTTTTGAATTCTTATTCACTGGTCCTTTGAGGCCCCCTGGATCCAATACCAAGTTACTCTTTTCTAATGGGATCTATCTAAGGAAGCCCTGAGATCCTTCCAGCCCAGAATGATTACTATATCAAGTACATTTCAGAACCAAGTTTCCTCCTCTTTTAAAATTTTCAAATGGTAGTGATGGGGACAGGAGGTAGAGAATAGCAAGAAAGCAACATTGCTGCCCACTCCAATTTAGAGTCAGAACAGACTTGTGTAGACATTTGTGTTTGGCAGTGGAGAAAGAGGGTTTGGAGTAGACAGAGGCTTCCTGAGTGCTTCCCAGATGAGCGCTAACACATCTCTCCCATGAGCAGGAACAGATACCAATCCTTGGGGGGCTTTGGATAGTTATGATTCAACGAAACAATCTCTCACTTCCTTTGATGAGAATTGGTCTTCCATAAGTATAGAAGCCATGACTGCCTCATCGTGACAAGACGTGTAAGAAAAGCTGCCAAACATGTACCAAATAGGTTTTCAATGTCTTAAGTACCAAGAATGGCAGAGTTCTGGTGGATACTTGCAGGCATGTGGGTACATCATTATGGGTTAGTATTTCCTTTGCCTTCAAGGTTTCCAAGATTGGGAGAAAATAGATGCTAAGATTTAAGTTAGTTTAGAACTAGGAACTCTTGGAGTATTTTGCCCAGTTAAGAGATTGAACATCCTTTCTCACTTGGACAGGGCCCAAAGATCTCTGTTTCTGACCATTTTACATGAACCTTTTTTTTTTTCCCATGAGTTGAGTGGCTGGAACTTCATTCTGAATTCCATCCAAGTTTCTGTAACCTTAACTGGGCAGGTAACAGATACAGCATCACTCAAACTGGAGTGGGCAGGGAAGAAAATGTTCCAATAGGAGAAATTTTCCAGTCACGTTCAGACTGAGCAAAGTGTCCAATTTGTATCAGTCACATTAGTAATTTTCCACCCATGGGATATGGAAGCTCACCACTCTGAGTCTCCTTTTGGGAGAGAAAAAACTGCTTGAAATAAGAAAGATGACAAGGTAATCAGAACCAGCTCTGTGGACTAAACCTAAGGTTACTTCTTCCAGTAGTTGGGAAGATGAAAATGACAGACTGCTGCCAGCCAGTCTGGATAGTGAAGGCAAGGAGGAACGATCCTCTGAGGTCCAAAGGAACATAGCTTTGTGATAGGTCCAAAGCCATAACTCCAATACAATAAGGCCTCATCATATTTTTGACTGTTCTATCCAGATCATTTTCAGTTATCGAAATTAGGGATGTTTTTTTCTTTTTTTTTAAGCTACTATGAAATGCCTACCAGTATCCCATTAAAGTGGACTGAGAAAAGAGAGGAGGTTATGATACTGATAGAAATACTGGAAATCAAAACCATTTCTTACTTTTTTCTGCTCTGCCACTGGGCATCACAAGGCAATCTGAAAATTGGGTGACTTGACAGTATTACTGTTTACAAATTGACAAGGTGGATCCGGAGAGTGACAATGTTTCAAAAGGGCGAGTTCAGAACATGAACTTGGTAGCCCACATATAAGCAAATGCTAGATCAAACCTCGTTTAGCCGACCTGGGATCTGAAGCCAGAGCCTGAAGAAGGTCTGCTGGTTTGGAGATTGTAAAGTCACTTGGCATCCATTCAGAGAATAGCCAACTTGGTTCATTAGCCCCCAGAGGAGTGCTGCGATTGGACAGCACTCCTGTCACCCTCTTCTCAATGTAATCTGAGGCCACCATGACTTCAAGGGCACAGACCTGGTCTGGGATTGGACTTTTCCACCTCTTGTCAGGTTTTCCAATAATACTGTAATTCAATTAAATTGTAGGCTTAAGAAAAAACCTTTTTATTCAAGAAGAAAAAGGTTTGCCCCGGGACTGCTGGTGTAAGATATTTTGTTGGAAACAGAGCTTAAATTAGGAAAAATCCATATCGTACACTGTAAAATGTGCTGTACAATATACGTGCCTGTTCCTCCCCTTCCCATACATTTCATCTCATTTGTTCTTATTTAATTTGGAGAGTAGGCATTCTGCTATGTTCTGAGTGCCACGGCTTTGAGAATTTGGGCTGCCTCAATGGGCTTCATGAGCCATTGCACGTTTGAACTTAAAGTGGCCTTCAAGAAATTTACTGCCTCAAAGGGAAGACTATCCCTATGGAGGGCTTTTTTTTTTTTCAAATTACATTTAAATTTTTCATTTTTATTCACTTTGAGAAAAATAATCCTTTTATATTGTTTTCTTTTGCAGTTTTAAAATCCATACTGTTTAAACATGGTTGTCAGTGGAATTAAGCATTTCTCTAATTAGCTCCTCCTTTCATACAATCTCTCCAGCCCACTGTCTTCTTTGTTTAAAAAAAAATTACAGTTGGGAGATGGTTGTGCCATGGGCTGTTAAACCACCAATCAAACTCCCAGGCTTAACCTTTCCAGGTATCGTTTCACTTCTTTTTTCCTTCCCTGACCAAACCTTCAGTCAGTTACCATATGCAATCCTATTAATACATTGCATTTTCACAGAAAGGAGTGAACCTTTCATTCCATTCTTTCAGTAGTCACATGCCTGTAAAAATGATGACACAAATTAATTGTTCATTTAAGATCCCAAAGGTATCAACTTTCAAAACAAAACAACCTCTTTTTGAAATTAGTTTTAGGAATTTTTTTTTTTTAACAATACACAAGAACCACTATGGGTGCAAAGTGTTTTTAGGTCAAATATTCCATTGACTTTTTTCCCTTTTTATAGTCTCCAATGAGTGATAATTTAAAAAAATTTTTTTCAATGTTTCTGCCAGACTTCCCAACAAGTTTATATGTATGTGAGCATCCATCCAGGAAAGCACAAAATTACCTAGTATTTTATGCTAATATGCCCTATTCCTGCATTATTACAGGTATGCCCTGTAAGAGTTGAAATGAGAGTCAGATAATCTAGGAGCAGTTTATCTGAGTGAGGGTCTCTCTACTTCCAAGACAGATCAGAGTTTTCTGTTTCACCAAAAGGATCACATCAGATAGATCTTTTTGCAAGGAACAATCAGTTCTGCTTGTTAGTCAAAGCATTGACATCCTTCTATCCACCCCCACTTTGTTTTAAAGAGATGTCATTAGAAATGTAGTTACTGGGTTTCCTGAGTTTATGTGAGGGAACCCTGGCTGCTTGTGGCAAGATGATAAACATTTTTTCCAGGCTTCATAGCTTTTTGCAGAGAAAATCCTGTATTTGTCACAAAGTGAAAAAAACAAACCTAAGTGCTTAAAAGAAAATCAGCTCCCTCTCTATTCTTTGAAGGTAATGCCAGAATGAATGAAAACAGCAGTCTTAGAAGTCAACCGTCCATTAAGTCATTCTAATAGTGCCAGTGAATGACCCTTTTCCAGGGCTGAGTTAAATGAAAGTGCATGAATGGTTCTCTCCTATTGGCTAGAGCAGAAGTATCAAATGCAATTGCTCCTAAGTGAGGCCTGAACCAGATTAAAATGTAATTGTTGAATATTTAACAAAATAAGTTAAAATGCAATAAAGTGTAGATAATGTTAGTATGTAGTTTTCTAAGCCAATATGTGATAGTTATGCACTGCTTGGTGGCTCCCGTTTTGAGTTTGACACCACCGACCTAAAGAGAAGGCTCAAGGGAGAATTCCTCCCTTTGTTGGATAATATGTAGCTCCTTGGTTACTGTCCACAGGACTGGGAGAAAGAATCCCTGAGGGTATGGAGCCACTTCAGGCAACCTGTGGTCTGAAAGATGCTGCATTGAGGGATGATCTTGGGGTAATGGTATGAGTCTTCAGCTCATCTCTGAATGAGTTTTCATCCCATTCCCCAGAAGCCCACAGGGATGATTTTCTCAGAACATTTCATCATAGGCAGGGACCAAATAAGTCCCCCCATGAGAAATGGTCTGAATGTAGCTGAAGGTAAGTCCTTAACTCCCATTTAATCACGTCAGCATTAAGCTGTGACTTCCATACAACAAAGTGGCCTTTATTTCTATTTTTCCTTCAGGAAATAATGAAAAGTGAAGAAAAAAAGTGGATAGGATGGAAGTAAAAATAGCAGTTTTGTATCCATTTCAGTTGATGGATAAGATTGCAGTGGGGGGACCATAAAAACAAAATTCACATGGCCGTATAAAATTCCCAAAGGAATCAACTCAGAAGTAGGCTTTGTTCCATTCTTCCTTTTGTACCTGCAAAATAGGATTCCAGAAATGAAAATCTACATTCCACTGTTTTCTTTCTATTGTGTCTGAAATGTGAAAAGGGGTGACATCAGACATGAAGTGAATATCTGCAAATGTTTGATTTCAATGAATTGCAACAACAGCAGGGATTTTTTGCTGATTTTTTCCCTCCTAACTGCATGCGCAGAATCAGCCTCACATTCCCTTTGGCAGAAGGGAATTGTTCCGGCAAATGAATGTGAACGGCCGCTGGTTGCCTTTCGTGTTTGCCTAAATGTGCAGCACTCGCTTTTCTAATCATTGATGTTTTTTGGTCTAACAAAAACTTTCAACCCTTCTCTTAACCTGTGAGCCTCAGAGGTGTGTTTGTATAAATATGCAAAAGTATGTTTGTATGAAATTTGACTTTTTCCATCTTAGTTTCCTCACTCGTGCTAGGACTTGTTGTTTCACTAGCTTTTAAAACACTTTCCTAGGAATGTAGGACTGTTTAGAGAACAGGAAAGGATTTTTTGCTTTTTCTGGACAAGAAGGAAATGACTTTTTATTAAATAATCAAGAAACTTGACCCTTGTGTCTTTCCAGGAATTCCCCATCCCTGCCCCTCCTCCCAGTAAGTTGTACATTTATTTCTCTTGTTAATTTTTTTGTGACCACAGTGCTTCCTTGTCTGTTACATCCTCCATTTCAGAAAACGTCATATTAGTCATTAGATTTTTCAGCAGCTTCTAGCGATGGATAAATGTTCTATTGATTCAATAAAAGTTGCCAAGGATCAATAGTAATGATTTGATTTCATTCCGTTAGGGAAAGCTCAGTTTTTTTCTTATAGGAGAATCAGACTTTTGAGCATCTCAATGAAATTCCAAACCAAAAGATTTTTAAATTAAGAAACAGGGTGAGTTAATGACTTCCTTTTTATTTTATTATGAGTACCTTATTATTTTATAAAAGAGAAGTGGTGAGGAACTGATAGCATCATTCTGGATGCCTCTTGCTCAAAAGCAGTGATGAAGAAGAAATTCACGTCTTTTCTTCTTCATGCAATTTGAAATGGGCGTCCATAGAACCTTTGGCTCCTTCTCCTCCTTAATGAAATAGATATTTAAAAAAAAAAAAAAAGGAATGATTGAGAGAATTGACTGTGAGGGAGTAGGATTTCTTGAGAAAGATAGGTTGGTGTAGGGCGAAGGGTGCTGGACTCAAAGTCAGTCATTAAGTATTTTTTAAGCTTCAGGCACTGTGCTAAGTTCTGAGGCTACAAAGAGAGACAAAAGACAGTCCCCACTCTCAAGGAGTTCTCTGTGTAGTGGAGGAGACAACATACCAAGGACCACAAAAACAAAATGCAGGTTAAATTAGAAATAATTTAATTTGTTAATTTAACATTAAGGGGGATCAGGAGAGGCTTCTTGTAGAAAGTGTGATTTTTTTTTCTGAGACCTGAATGAAGCTGGGGAGACCTGGAGACACATCAGGAGGGAGAGAATTCCAGGTATGGGGGAACAGGCAGTAAAAATACCTGGGGTTGAGAGATGGACTGTCTTGTGTGAGAAACAACAAAGAGGTCAATGTCACTGGATCAGAGTATGCTGGGAATGAGCAGGATGTAAGAAGACTGGAAAGACAGGAAAGGGCCAGGTAAAATATAAAGGGCTTCAAAAGCCAACCTGGATTTTATAGTTGACCCTGGGGGTGAGGTGATAAGGACATAGTCACACCTATGCTTAGGAAGATCAATTGGACAGTCAAAAGTCCTAGGTTTGAACCACAGTTCTTACTAGCTATGAAATAATCTCTTCTCTGTGAGCTTTTGTTCTATTGTGTTGTGCACAGCGTGCTAGATAAACATGACCTAGTCTGCTCAAACATGGAAAATGTGTTATGGAGAAAGGAAGCTAATGAACAGAGCCAGAAATCTGGGAGAAACTAAAGTCTAACTGACTATGGTTTATTAAAAATCAAATTGTTTTAATTATACTTTTGGAAAGGTGATAATCTTTCTGGAATGTTTCCCAGAATTGCAAGTCTCCCAAAGGCTCCTAAAATTGTGAATGGTCATAAATGAACCAGTGCTATAGAAAATCAGAGGAAGGTGGTCACTGAAGATGTCCTAAAGTAATTTACAAGCTTGCAAAACCCCCAGGTTACTACGGGAAGCAATTAAAGAGACTGGGGAAATAACAGAGCAGTCCAAGGGACTATTTTGAATTGCAATTTGCATCCCACACTTTCCCTTCTCAGGGAAATGCTCTACCAACTGCATCCTGGTGGCTAGATAATGATGCCAGCCTCCAAGTGGAAACTTCATGGGGCAGCATAAAGAAGCCCATTGTAGAAGGTACAGAGGAGAGTTTCCTGATATTTTGGCAGGGAGTTGGAGAGCAGGGGACGGTACTGCTAGTTAGAGGAGGACCACTCTAGCTTAGAGTAATCATTTATCAAGGATAGGAGAATATGGAAATTCGAGTTCCTTTTCACCTTTTGGACAGTAACCAAAGCATTGCTTGAGAATGGAATTCAAGTGGACCTTTTTCTAAGATGTCCTAGAATAAGAGGGTGGTAATTCAGGAATAGATAAATCTTGGAATCCACGCTGATTGGGCAGGCCAAGAAACTGTGTTGGGGAAGTGATTACTTTATTAGGAAGTGAATATTTTATTATTACTTAATTAGGAGCCTAGGGACCTCCTTATGGGCAGCTAGGAGGTACAGTGGATGGAGTGCTAGCCTTGGAGTCAGGAAGACATCTTCCTGAGTTCAAATCCGTCCTCAGACACTTACTAGCTGTGTGACCCTGGGCAAGTCACTTAACCCTGTTTGCCTCAATTTCCCCATCTGTCAAATGATCTGGGGAAGGAAATGGCAAACAACTCCAGAGTCTTTGCCAGGAAAAACCCCAAATGACAACAACAAAAAGGTCCTCAGGCCTTCTAACCTAATCCCCTCATTTTATAGATAAGGAAATTAGCTTGCCCAAGGTCATATAAACCTTAATCATTTGAACCTAGGTCTTCTGGATCCAGAACCCTTTCCCCCAATATCATGTTAGTTCATAACATAAGATCCCAACAGTTTTCAGCCACCATCTGGGAAATATCCATTAGTCTCTGTTGGTGTCTTCATTGGTTTAAAGTTTTTAAAATCCTGAGTGAAAGAACCCAAAGGAAAGCATCCTATGAGAACCACCTGAGTGTCTTTAAGTATTTGTTTGGCAAAGATGGTCTGGGACCTGATTCAAGGAGGATTTAGTTACAGAAGTATGACATAGTGCTTTTTATAAAATGGCTAAGCCAATAGTGCAGTCCCACAGCCTGGATTTGAGATACGTCTTAGAGGCTGAAGTTCAGGGATGCTCAATCTAGCATTTCTGAAGTACCTACTACGTTCCAGGAACTAGCTTGAGACTTTTTATACATTCTACTTTAAAAAGTACCTACTCACGAAAAATCCATCCTGTCTTACTGATACCCCCACAACCCTCCAATCTCTTTGTAAAATAAGAAGGGGAAAATGTAGCACTTCAGGTAAACAAAGGCACCAACAAGTGAAAGGACTTAAATAAGGTTCGTTAAGTATAGAAGACTCCTCCTTCCTCTCAGGTCCCTGTTACTGTTTAGTTGTTTCAGTCATGTCCAATTCTTTATGACCCCATTTGGGATTCTTTTGGCAGAGATACTGGAGTGGTTTGCCATTTCCTTCTCCAGCTTATTTGAAAGATGAGGAAACTGAGGTGAACAGGGTTAAGTGACTTGCCCAGGATCACACAACTAGTAAGTATCTGGATTCAGTTTTGAATTGAGGAAAATGAGTCTTCCGGACTCCAGGCCTGACACTGTGCACTATGGCTCTACCTAGCTGCCCCTCTCTGGCACCTAGAGGCAAACTAAGACACTGTCTATACTTATTTGTATCCAATGGTAGCCATCCCCTGGGCAGGACAGGGAAGGAGAAGAAAAAAAGGAAAAAAAATAAATTTGCGTGATAACATTATTATATATTTAAAAGGAATAGCAAGTTGTACATTAGTAGATTTGCAGTTTCATATGCAAGCATCTGTTTATTATACTACGTTATAGGAATGCTCGTTTTATTCCATCAATTAAAAATTAATTTAAAATATTTTTTTAAAAAAAGACACTGAGAATTAAAGGAATTTAAACAGGATTAAACAAGACCACCAAATATAGAAGGCTTCTGGAGGAAGTTTGGGCCCTAATTTAACAGTCATCCTTGGAACTTTCTAGTAGGTGAATCGCTAATTACAAAGCCCTGTTTTAAGAAAGAAAAGCAATTGTAGATCTTCTGTCAAAATCTTAATGATATGACACTTTCCTTATGTTTAAGACTTTTAAAAAACATTTTCACATCTTTGCATTTGTATGATGAAAAATTTGTGTGTGGGTGTGTGTAGTGTGTGGGTATCTGTTTTGTATATATATTCAAGTTGGTGATGAAACAATATACTTCAAAAGATCCATAATTTCCTAAGTTCTGATCTGCTCTCTACCGATGCTGATAGCAACCCTTCCACCCCTTAGTAGATGATCTTTATAATTTGCTCTGTTAAAATAAAATTCATGGGGCTGCTAGGTGGCACGGTGAATAGAGCACTAGCCCTGGAGTCAGGAGGACCTGAGTTTGGGTCCGGCCTCAGACACTTAACACAAAAACTAGCCGTGTGACCTTGGGCAAGTCACTTAACCCCAACTGCCCTTCAAAAAACAAAAAACAAAATTAAATTAAATTCATCACCTAGTGGTCAACCTTCTTGAGATGAGTGAGCTCCAAACTAGACCAATCTTCCAATGTGACCAGACACGCAATCCATAACTAAAGCCTTTCCAGTCTGGGGTTGGACCGACTAGCCAGCATTGGAGTGTTTTAAATTAGCCTTCAAGGTCACCTCCATCCCAGGACAAAAAAAATAGAAAAGAGCCAGATTTTAATAGAACAGAAAACTACCCTAGGGTAACACTGGATAAACTCGGCCTACATTTGATATAGCCACAGACCACCAAGAGTTAATGCTTCACATAGATTATCTCATGTGGTCCTTACCAAAACCCCATGAGGTACACATTCATTTTTCAAATGAGGAAACTGAGGCTGAGAGAGGTCAACTGACTTGGCTAGGGTCACAGTAGATGGCTGGGGCAGGATTTGAACTCAGGTCTTCCTGAATCCAAGTCCAGTTCTCACCACCTAGGCTAGAACAAGGATCAACAGTAATCCTTGGACACACGTTGAGAACCAGTGTCCTAGACCACAATCTTACTTCCTTAGGAAAATGAAGTCATCAAAGTGTAATGAGTAAAATCTGGTCACAGGCCGCTTCTTCAGGTTTTAGTCTATTTTAGAACTACTTAGATATTAATAGCTCATTTTATTCCTAGGCAGCTTCTGCCAAAGTTTCCATTTTTAGCCAGTGTATTTAGTTGTATTCTAGGTATTCTTAAGTCAGTACAAATTAATTCTGTAAGAAACAATTTTACTGCTTGAGAGAAGTTTAATGATGGAAATTCTCAGGAAAGAGAGTCATACTCTTAAGGACATATGTAAGATGAAGGATGAATGAAGATTTTGTTGTCGTTCACTCATTTCAGTTGTGTCTGACTCTTCATGATCCCATTTGGGATCTTCTTGGCAAAGGTAATGGAGTGGGTTTGCTATTCCCTTATCCAGCTCATTTTACATTTGAGGCAAGCAGGGTTAAGTGACTTGCCCAGGGTCACAGAGTATAGAGTTTACCTGACATGCATGGGATGAAGTTTACCCCTGCCACCATATGAACCCTATAGCTATCAAAAATTATAATAGGTGACCTTGTTTCAGTCATTGCTCCGCCAATGAGGTAGATCATTTCTCTTTATGGCAATTATAAAAAGTAAAGTTCCGATTTGTATTGTCTTATGAAGAAAGATGGAACAAAAATTAAGAGTTCATAAGTACTCAGGCATTCACTAGCAAAGCCCATTTTAATTAGGTTACAAAGGCCCTGAAGCAGAAAAATTGATTCCTTCCCAGGAACCACTCCAGTGAAATAACTGTAAGGCTTGATTTGCCTGAAAGAACATTGGTGATCTGTCTAGCTGCCTCATAATGCAAATGTAATCTTATTTTTAAAATTAATTCTTTTCAATTAACACTAAGTTTTTTTTCTATCCCTCACCATTGAGGGGAAAAAGAAAACCCTTGTAATAAATCTGTATAATGAAGCAAAACAGCTTCCTTCATTGGCCATGTCAAAGCAGGATGTTTTACCAAGAGCCCCAACAGTTTAACTTGGATCTCAAAGCAACAGCATGAGGGAACCTTCACTTGAGGTCCAGCTCACAATAGCTGTCAGTCCACCTGGTGTGGGTTAAGCTATGCTATGAGACTCGTGATAGGAGTCCCTAGAAAAAAAGGCAAATTTACCACTGTTCTGTTTGTTGAAGTCCCAAAGACCAGGACTTTGGAAATGGCTATCAGGTGCCATATGTCCTTGTGAACCTCCATAGTTGATAATCAGCATTTTCCTTATTAGTCATACTGAGGTTTTCCTCCAAGGATGTCCAGGTTCAAGGTGCCGTGTCCTCATTTCTCAGGTGGAGAAGACAAGAGCAGGGTATTTATGAGATGAATGTCAGGGGAAATGGTGATTTTGGTTAAGCAGGTGCAGATAGGGGACACTGTCATAGTACATTTGTACCTGTATATAAAGGCACCAAGCACTGAATTTGTTTATCAGAGGACCCTGTTGTCCTATCTTGGTGTTGACAATTACTCTGTGAGTTTTGGTTTCCCTGTCAGTAAGATAAAGGGGATGGGGCTAGATGTCAGAGGTCCTTCCAAGTCTGTCTTCCTTTGTCACTGGAGTTTCCATCACCTTCTGCAAAGTCAATAAGTGTCTGTCCTCACTGGTCACACACCGATCTAAGCCCTGATACACAGTTGGGAAATCAATGTGACAGACTGATGATGGGAGAAGCCTTCTTCACAGAAGACATGAGAAAAGCAGTCTCACAAAGCAGCCTGGGGGTTCTCCTGCTGACTAGGTAATAAAGCAGGCTTGAAAAGGGGAGAAGTTTTCTAGTTTGGATCAACTCTCACTTAGGGAAAGAAAAACCATGAACAAGTAGGGACTTGTAAGAGGGGAAGCCCTCAAAACAAGGCAACTCCAAGGAAGTTTCCATTTTCCCAGAGCAGATAGGTGGTGCAGTGGATAAAGTATTGGGTTTAGAATCAGAAAGATCTATCTTCATGAGTTCAAATCTGGCCTCTAATACTTACTGTGTGACCCTGGGAAAGTCACTTAACCCTGTTTTCCTTAGTTCCCCATCTGTCAAATGAGCTGGAGAAAGAAATGGCAAACCACTCCAGTATCTTTGCCAAGAAAACCCCCAAAAGGGGTCATTAAAGGTCAGATACAACTGAACCATTTTCCCAGGAAAGATGAAGATACCAGAATATTTAAATCCAATGAAGGTTATAGTGCGGGAGGATCAAAGAGAGGGAGAGAGATGGCATATATGAGGCATGTGTACTTTTTTCTGTGTCTTCAAGTGCAAATGCTTGCATGACCTTGACTTGTCACAGTTCCCTCCTTGGGTCTGGGCTCTATTTGGGATTTTGAGTAGCACAAGATCCTTGGAAGAGGAGTCTTGAAAGAGCAGCTTTCACTAGCTGCCTTTGGACTGTCATTCCTTCCAATGGCAGCATTCCTAAGTGGAAAAGATGGGACGAATTGGGTGGGTAGGTCCATTTACATTAGCAAGCATTATAGAAACCAAGCCTAAGCAATGAGTCTTCTTAGAGCCTGGTGGTTGTAAGTAAATAGGTAGGGTTTGGTCTGGTTTGATTGTGGGGGAAAGTGAAGTTATACAGGGAACCAGTGACTGAGCTGTGAAGAAAAGCCATGTCTGGCTCCTGGTCAGCATCTGCATTCACTTGCCTGCTGTAATGGTGAGTGTCTAATCCTTTAAGCAGCTATTCAGAAAAGTCAAGCTTCAAGGACTGGTCTGGTTTTTTCATGGTGTGGTAGCTCCATACCTCATATCTTACAAAGCTATCAATGTCAAAGCAAATAAACCCCAGAGCTCCAGCAGAAACATTTCTTCTTCCCTCAAGGATGTTTCTGCTGGGTGGGGGTGAGGATGGGTGGTGGATGGGGGAGGCAGGAGACCAGAGACTGGCAACAAAATGAACATAGTGAACTGAACTGCTCTCTGGAGAAAGACCAAGTGGGGAGTCACTTTTTTTTGGTCCTTTCTTCCAGGCACAGCTGTGGGTGAGGACACAGAGGATGCTAGCACAGAGTTCACTGACAGTATTGAAGAGGAAGCATCACACAGTAATACCCACCAGCAAGTAAGTCAGCTCCAGGTCCCGGGGTACCAAGGGGGGGAGATGCACTACCCTTTGGGGGTCTGATGGTCTCCTGGGGCCTGTGGCAGCTGAAAAAGCGACATTGAACGTATGGACTGGAGCAACCTGTTAGTATTTCCCCTCTCCTTTTGCCCTTTTTAAAAAACTTGTTCTCCCCCACTTGCCTCTCCCTTCTCTACCCCTCCTCTCTGCACCAGCGGCTTCAAGAATTCTCTTGCTTCTCACAGGGCAGAGGCCCCTTTGGCCTCTTGTAGCCAGAAGGGCATCTTCAAGGGGCTTTGGGGACTCAAGCAGAATGTGGGACTACTTCCTGAAGAGGTGCTCTCTAGGTAGCTCTGGGAGGCTACCTTTTCATTGGAATCTGACAAACCGATTATTGACCAACCGCCTTCTCCTGGCTAGCACATAGTGAGGCAAGAACACTCCTTGAGGGCTATAACTTACTTATGACCTGTGGCAAAGGCATACTCATCTCTGTCCACAGCACTGCCCTATTTGCAAACATGTGCCTTATGTCTATACTTGATGTGTTTGAAAATAAATGCCACGTGCCAAACAAGGACCTAGGCTGAAGACAGTCTCACCACCAGACCAAGGGCACTTTCCTTCTTCCCCCATCCCACACACATTTAATCTTTCCTATACCAGCATTTGACATCATCCAGAGTAATTGCCCCAAGTTTTTAGAGGCAGAGAATATGTTTTGAAATCTTTTCCTTCCCCCAGACAGTGACTAAATTCCTATTACCCTGGAAATTCAGGGGAAAAGGTAGCTGTAATGGGGAGAAGATGGTGGCTTCCTGGGGCTGCTTCATTTCATGAATGAAATCTTCCTTCTTACTAAGTCTGACCCCTTAAGATGCTAATTTCATATATGTTGGCTTTGGAGATGTCCTCTCAGGAGACGACATAGAAAGTAGGTGTGCCCCATTTCCCCAGTGAGTCTCCACCTTACACCATGGTCCTCTGTCTGTTGCTTGGTTCTAGTCAACCTTGACCCTTCTCTTGAACTCATGCATGAAATTCCCTCCTTCTTGAACGAACATGAAATGACTGTTGAACCCTCCATATACTAACCCAGGTTTCTGTCTTCAACTATGCCTACTGATACTGGTCATCTTACTTATTTTTAGTTGACTCTTTCAGTCCTGGACTAGGGGGCCCTACCAGATAAGTGAGAATGCCTGTTATTGGCCCTGAAGAGCACTTATTGCAAGGACTATGGCTAGGATCTGTCTTAGAATTTATAGGGAATAAGATTGGAAGGGGAGAGATATTGATGATCTCAATAAACCACTCAGAGGGGAGCTGGCCCAAGGCTTACCAGGCCTTAGCACCCCCCTTCACTATCGCCTCATCTGAGGGGAGCCAATATGCAGGTTGTTTCCCCTTTGATCTTCCTCCCCATAATTCAGAGACTGCTCTGACCCACTTTGAGAAAGTTAGTTTAACCCCATAGGAAACTCCTTCCTCACAGTCCTTTGTTCTTTAGGATTTGTAATCTCCCTCCCCTCCAGCACATTCCCACCCATCCAAGAACCTACCACACTGCTGGGTAGATTAGGAAGCATTTATTAAATGATTGAGTAGGTCAGAGTCAGATTAATTAAATCAGAAACTGATCCAAGAAAGTGGAATCTTGAAGGACCAGGTGGGCTTACTGAACAAAGAGCCTCTTAAACTGCTGTTACCACATCATGCTGTTGACTCTACATGAAACCCAGTGTGTATAGCAGGAATCCAGGGATTATGAATCTTTGTACACCCCCTTTGAGACCCTGTGGTCTGCAGGATGCAATTTCCCCTGCTGACAAGGCAATAAAGCTTGTTTTGACTTAACCATTGCGGTGTCACAGTGCTCCAACATGTGTTTATTTGCCTCTAGGGAAATAACCATTGGAGGCTGGGCTTAGGATACCCTTTTTTCTGCTTGGTTTCAGCCCTAGGTGATGGGCTGGATACATGCTCCCAAGACCTCTTAAGTTCCCCCAACATTCCATTTGCGTACTTGGCTTTTTGCTACCCTCTCAAGCTACCCATTATCCACAGCTTCCAGAATGCCACACCTTCTGAGGCTCATTTCTTCCTATTTTGTCAGAGTGGTCCCTCTTCACCAATGGATTCAAGACCTATTAGGTAATTTAATTGCTTCACACAGTATCTGTTCGATGAGGAATACCTCAGTAGATTACATCATCAAATAGAAATTGGGGGTACAACAAAGACAATTTCCTCGGACCAAACTAGAATGATTAACTAGGACAGTTGTCCATCCTAATGGGGAAGAAATGATCTAGGATATTGTATTCAGGATCCAAAAAGAAGGGAAAGTTGAAAGTTAGTAAGATAAAGAAAAGACAACTGAGGAAAGCAATTTTTTTTTAATGCACATAGATCATCCATTAGGAAAGATCCAGTAAAAAGAACTGAGTTGCAGGGGTTCCAAAAAAAAAAAAAAAAAGAGGCCTGAAGGTTCATATGAAAATACAATATACTTTACCAGGCAGCGTGACAAGAAACCAGAACTCCACAGAAACCAAAAAGCCATTGGGAAAGTTATAAAAAGTGAGATCAAGGAGGGAAAAAACATGAATATAAAGAAATTGCCTGGTCCTAGGACAACAAGAATAGAATGACTAAAATTAGAAAGGACACACACACACACACACACACACACACACAGCTTATCAAATACAAACACACATTTTTAAGAGGGGAATAAGATATTCCTCCTTCCCACATCCCCCAGGTGATAGTCCCAGTTTTTAGCATATTCACTTTGATTATTTAAAAAAAAATCCTACATGAGAATGGTAAAATTATAGAATCTGAGAGCTAGAGAGAAGTCAGAGATTATCTGGTCTAATATTTACCTCGAGTATGAATTCTCTCTAAAATATTCTCCCAAAGTGGTCATTTAGCCTCCACAGAAGGATCCCCCAGTAATAGGAAAATCAGTACCTCCTAAGGCTATTCCTGCCATTTTGTTCTAATTGTGATGGATTTGTTCCCCATGTTGAGCCCAAATGTACCTTCCTGTAACTTCTAGCTCGCCCATATGGGGCCAAGAAGGTCTAATCTTTCTGTCAAACTACAACTCTTCAAATATTTGAAGAAAGCTAGCATGTTCTTCCCACCCCCAGCCCACCATTCAATGTTTCCAAGTTTTCTCTTTTCCAGCCTAAACATCCCCAACTCCCTTAACAACTTCAGCATTTGGCTCCAAAGACAGATGCCCTCACCATTCTAGTCTTCCTCCTCTGGACTTACTCTATCCTAGAACTGAGCACCATATTCCAAATGTCTTCATTTGACTAGAACAAATACCCAAAAGACTATTGCCTCACCTATTCTGGACAACATAAATATAAGCATGTTTTGAGGACTGACTGGAAGATAATGGATTCCATTTTTGGACACGCTGAATAACGGATGCCTTTGGAACGTCCTGGCAGCCATGATGTCCAGCAGGCAGCTGGACATGAGATAGCGGAACTCAGGAGAGAGGTGAAGACAGGCTATATAGAAGTAGGAGATAAAAATTGAACTCAGGAGAGCTGATCACTGACAGAAGGTGTACAGAAAGGAAGAGAAAGTCCAGTTCAGAGCATTGGTATTCAAACCCAAACTTAGTGGATAGAAGATGAATAATGATACACAAAAGAACTGAGACAGACTCATCAGATAGTAACAAGAGAGCAGTGTCCTGGTTGCACTGGCAGAGTATGAAGGAGAAGGGTATACTATTCATGAGTGTTAAATCCTGTCAAGCATTTTTAATGGATGACTACTTTTAAAAACAAAACAAAACAAAAACCAAAAATAGCTAACATAACACTGAAGAGAGCATTTTCATTCAAATGATAGAATCAGGAGTCAAATAGCAAGGGGTTTAAAAATGAGTGAAATGAAATAGGGACAATGAGTGCAGAATACCTTTTTTAAAGGAATTTGGCTGTGAGCAGAAAAGATATAGAATGAGAGCTTGAGAGGTTGCAGCATCAAGCCCATTTTGCTTGGTTGACTCTAAAAACTCCACAAATATTTAAATATAATCAATTCAAAAATCACATTCAGATTATGGGAAAGCAGAGGGCCTGGGTTCAAATTTTACCTCTTGCAGCTTACTATCTTTGACAAGTCATATAAACACTCTGGGCCTCAGTCTCCTCATTTGTAGAATGGGATGGTTTCTGGAGGGAATGGTTTCTGATGTCCTTTCCACTCAAGTATTTTCTCCCTTTAATATATAAAGAAATAGGCTCAAACTGTTAAATCATTTGCCTAAGATGCCATAGGGCAGCTACCTGTTCTTTTCACTCATTTTCATTCCATTTCACAGTGGAAAGAACAAAACAGGCCTGGAGTCAGGAAGACCTAAGTTCAAATCTGGCCTTAGACACTTACTGTGTCTGAGTGACTGTGGGCAAATCACTTCACCCTGTTTACCTCAGTTTCCTTATCTGTAAAATGAGCTGGAGAAAGAAATGATAAACCACTCCAGTACCTTTGCCAAGAAATCCCCAAATGGGTGGTGGCCTAGGTGGCGCAGTGAATAGAGCACCCGCCCTGGAGTCAGGAGGACCTGAGTTCAAATATGGCCTCAGACACATAACATTCACTTAGCTGTGCGGCCTTGGGCAAGTCACTTAACCCCAATTGCCCTACCTTCCCCCCTCCAAAAAAAAAAAAGCTAAAGAAATCCCCAAATGGGGTCATAAAGAGTCAGACACAACTGAAACATGATTGAATACCACCAAGGGCAAGTAAGCAAGGGAGCTGGGATTTAGTCTATTGCCCAACACTTTTTGTGACATCACAGATTGGGTCTCCAGGATGAGAAGGGTGGGCAGTCTGCCAGGGTTGTCCTAGGGCCAGCTGGGACCCAAACTGATTGTTAAATTTTCTGTGTGAGCATTTACACCCTGGAAATTAGCAAACACTACACCCCAGGGCTTAATTCGTTGTCTGATTATCTCAGTCATTAAGAATAATTAAGGTGTTGAGAAAAAAAGGTCCTGTGAAGAAAAGACAAGGGGATTGGGTTTTTCAGATTAGAAAGGTGAAAGTGAAAGGGTGACTTGACTCATCATCTAAAGAATATGAAGGTTTTTAAGGAAGATGTTCACAGATCTAGAGTGATAAGGGACCTTAAAGTTCATCTCATCATTTTATGGACAAGGAAATAAGCAGCTCATGGAGTTGAATGGTGCTAGGTGGTGCCGTAGGGTATAGTGCTAGGCCCCCAGTCAAGAGGATTCCTCTTCCTGAGTTCAAATCTGACCTCAGACACTTGGTAGATGGGTGTGACCCTAAGCAAGTCACTTAGCCCTGTTTGCCTCAGTTCCTCATCTGTACAATGAGCTTAGTAGCTATGTGACTTTGGTCAAGTCACTCAGCCGTTTGCCTCAGTTCCTCATCTGTACAATGAGCTTACTAGCTGTGTGACGTTGGGCAACTCAGTTAACCCTGTTTGCCTCAGTTTCCTCATCTGAAAAATGAGCTTGAGAAGGAAATGGCAAAACACTCCAGTATCATTACCAAGAAAACCCTAAATGGGGTCATGAAGAGTTGGACATGACTGAAAACAATTGAACAATAACATAAAGTTGGAATCAATCAATTAATTAATAAGGCTCTATTCTATGTGCTTCATTGTAATAGGCACAGAAGATACTAAGAGGAGAGCTTCCTCAAAGGACTTACTTTATCTCAAGGAGTATCTGTGTGTGGGGATAAGATATATGTATATATAATATATATGTATGTGTGTATGTACGTATATATGTGTGTGATATAGACATTCATATATATCTGCAGATGTCATATGTAGATCTCTATAATATATATGGATGTCCACATATATACACATACATATGACACATAATACAAAATAAATACAAGATGTTTCTGGGGGGAAGGCCCTAACAGCTGGAGAAATAAGGAAAAGCTTCCTGTAGTAAATGACCTTTGAGCTGAACTTTGAATAAAATTGGAGACTCTGAGATGAGGAGATGAGGAGAGAGTGAATTCTAGGCCTGGGGGGAAGGTAAGTGTCTGTCCCAGATTTTTTAGGAAGAGGACACCTCCCCATCTGCCCTGGGCAGTTTGTGGCTTGACTGTTCACCTGCCAGAAGCTGAGGGGTTTTATATGGTTCTGTTCAGTTAAGCATTAATGATTCTATGACTCTGTGACCTCAGTTCATTCCTCTGTCAAGGTTCTCCCTCCCCACCTCTTATATTCCGTTGCCAAGGATCTTAGGGTCACTTTTGCTTGGACAGTTCATCCGTTACCTTGTGTATCGATGAGGTTCTAGCAGTACTGCATCTCCTTCCTCTCTCTTGTTTGGAAGCTACTCTAGGTGGACTTTCAAACTGTAGGCAGGAGAATCATAGCACCCTTATCCCTCAACCTACCGTGTTTCCCCGATAATAAGCCCTCCCCTGAAAATAAGACCTATTGAGATTGCTACTGTAGTGAAGGTGATCCTCCCCCCATTGAAACGCACGCCGCGCTCCGAGCTGCATCCAATCAGAGCTGCAGCAGTGAGCCATTATCCTGTTCTTCCCCAATTGAATAAAGGTACATTTTTTTGTTCACATTTACCTGTTTATTAAAATTGCTGTCAATGTTCATTAAAATAAGCCCTCCCCTGAAAATAAGCCCTCTGGTGTTTTTCTGTCCAAAAAATTAATAAGACAGTGTCTTATTATCGGGGAAACACGGTAGTTTGAACCCCAGTTTCTTCCTTTAAAACGAAAGACAAATTGCCTTAGTTTTCATCGCTGTTTCCACTGGTTCCAGCACCCAGAACCTGTCCAGTGGCTGCTTCTCTCCTTTCCTATCTGGTATGTCTATCCCCTACCCCACAAGGTCCATTCAATGTCCTTATCTGCTGCCATTTTTATGGACCAGAAAAGCACTTTTAAAGAAAAGGTCGTGGGGTCTGACTACTCCTTTCTTCTTGGTGATCTTCATTGTCAATCCTTTGATTTGTGGATACTCTCATCTTAGGTGACCTAACCAATTTAAACCTTGGTTTCTTTTCAGTATGCTCAAGAAGCTTTAGAGAAAAGCCTGGGGATGGAGGAAGCCCAACTTTTTAACCTAACTCCTCCTTCCCCAAAACGAGGAGACAAAAACAGTGGCAGTGAGGAGGAAGTACTCTGCCTGAAGGCAAAAATCCATCAGCACCTGGAACAGAAGAGAAAAGCTGAAGGGGAGTTGAAGGATCTGAAAGCCCAGATCGAGGAAGCAGGATTCTCCTCTGTTTCCCACATCAGGTCAGAAATAGGCACCTGGAAAAGAGGAATTCTTCCAGGCTAGAGTTATGATACCCAAGAGGCTTGCCCTGTTCCAGCTGGGAGAGGCATTGGGGTACAAGCAGGAAGGGCACTGGCCTTGGCAGTTGGGAGACCTAGATTCTATTTGGGAGGGAACAAACATTTAACAAGCACCCCACTATGTACCAGGTACTATGCCAAGTGCTTAACAAATATTATCTCACTTGATCCTCACAACAACACTGGGACATTTTATAGTTAAGGAAACAGAGGCAGACATTATTATCTGCAACTGGGATAGAAACCTAGTTATGGGATAGAGATTGGGATGTCATAGTGAGTGGAGTATTGGGCTTGGAGTCCTAAAGGCTCAGAAGTTTAGAGATGGAAGGGGTCTCAGAGGTCTTCTAGTCCACCCTTCTCAGTTTTACAGGTGAGAAAAGTGGGGCACAGAAAAGCTGATGACTTGCCCAGGGTCACAAAGGTACTAAGTGCCTGATAAGGGCTTTGAGCCCTGGTCTTCCTGATTCCAAGTCCAATGTCCTATCCATTAAGCTATAACTTTACTTGTATAATATGGTACTGATACATATACCATGGTGTGTAATGGATAGAGAGCTGGATTCGAGTCCCAACTCTTACATGTCCTGGTTGTGTGACTGGGCAAATCACTTGGCTTCTAAGTGGTTCAGACCACTCTCTAAGAGTATAAATTATAGACAAATTGGTGATCAGAATTAAGAGAGGTTGTTTTCACATTGATGCAATCATAGGGCTGGATGAAAAGTATATTTGATAGAGAGCTCTCCTCGAAGTCAAAATGGACCTGGATTTGAGCAGCAATTCTTTGACATATGCTGACTGTTGACCCTAGTAAGCCTCAGGCGTCTAGGAAACTAGGGCTATAAAGGTGAGGACCTATACTGGTAGAGGAGAGTTCTTCACTGGGGAGTTCCCTATACCAATGAAATCAGAGGTCTACTCCCTGTCTTCTCTCTGCCTCTTTCTCTCCCTCTATCTCTGCTTCTGCCTCTCTGTCTCTCTCTCCTTCTGTATCTGTCTCTCTTTTTCTGTGTCTCTCTAGCTAATTTATCTACCTATGAGAGAGAGAGAGAGAGATTAGGAGGGGGGGGAGAGAGAGAGTAGAAATAGTAGAGAAGGTAAAGTTCAAATCATTTTGCCATTCATTCATTGCTTTGATAAACAATTGGGTGGAAGAGAAAGAACCATAATGAATTAGAAAAAACTTAGTTTCTTTGGAACACTCTGTGAATTTTATTGTGACCTGACCTGTCTTCCCTGATCTCAATCATCATCTATTGAGAAAACATTGCATGTGTATGAATAAAACTCATGGGAATTAATTTGTCCCAAGCAAGAATATTCTTGCTTTTTGCCCCACAAGAGAAATTACAGATTTATTTGTGAGGTTTCAGAATTCCTGGCTCCTGAGGAACTGAGATCCAGTACTGACTATTGTAGGAAAAAACCTGAACCAAGAGTCAGAAGACTTAGTAGGCTAGTCCTGGCTCTGCCATTCACTAACTGTTAGTGGACTTCTCTTATTTTTCTCATCCATGAAATGGGGAAGTCATTTTTCACCGCTTCCAGAACAAACTTCTGGTTCTTTAATTGACTAGTCTTACATAATTATGTTTGTTAATGAGAACATCAGAAATACTGTCAAGGTCTTAAGACCCTGGTGCCTTGTGTCTTCTGTGTGCATCCTGTAGGAACACCTTGCTAAGTCTGTGCTTGGAGAATGCTGAGCTGAAGGAGCAGATGGGAGAAGCAATGTCTGAAGCATGGGAAATGGAGGAAGATAAGGAGAAGGAAGAAGGGCTTGTGGAGGATGCCAGACAGGCTTTGAAAGAAGACAGCCTATGTGCTGAGGTCAGAAAGCTGTACGGGAAGCTACGCAATGCTAACACCATAATCAACCTCCTCAAAGAGCAGCTGCCACTGAGCAAAGAAGGGGACAATAAGCTGAATTCGAAGCTTAGTGTCCTCCTGGCCAAGGAAATGGACCATCCGAAGACGGAAGTTGTTTGGAATCCTAGGAAGCCCTCGGCTCTAGGAGACCAGCTTCAAGAAGAAAAGGAGTCCAAAGGGCTGTATTCCAGACCTCAGACCCTTGACCTTGTGTCTGTCCTTGATTTACAACCCAAGGATGGCCACCAGGTAAGTGTAGGCTTCGGAGAGAGAAACCTGAATGTGGAGTCCTTAAATCTGTCCTTACCTGGTGGATGAGCCAGTGAAAGTGGGATGTAGGAGATAGGAGGTAGGGTCCCCTAGAACCTCTAAAGCCTGAAGTAGTAGTTAATCATAACTTCATTCTCTTCTGGGAACCACCCTTCCACTTCCCCACTAGTTGTCCTGGGAAACAATAGTGAAGCTTCCCTCTGGCTTGCCCCAAGTCTGACTTTCAAATCAAGATAGGGGTGTCTCAGGGGTGTTAATCAGAGAATCTCAGAGTTAGAAGGGACCTTGGAATTAATTTAGGTCAAGTTCTTATCTAATCCATGATACATATTTAGTCTTAATAATTTAGTCTTACATCTTACATATTTAGGGCAGTGAATGGATAGAGCACCGGCCCTGGAGTCATCTTCCTGAGTTCAAATCCAGCCTCAGACACTTACTAGTTGTGTGATCCTGATCAAGCCATGTAACCCTGCTTGCCTCAGTTTCCTCATCTGTAAAATGAGCTAGAGAAGGAAATGGCAAACCACTCCAGTATTTTTGCCAAGAAAACCCCAAATGAGATCACAAAGAATCACAGACACAACTGAAAACTGACTGAACAACAAAAACCTATTTAGTCTAAAGAAGAAAAGACTCAAAGAGGACATGAGAGGGCTTTTTAAATTTTGAAGGCTTTATTATATGAAATTGAGATTAGGTTTGTTCTGCTTGGACTAAAGGGAAAACCCAGGAGCCAGTTAGAAGTGACAAAGAGGCAAATTTAGGCTCAGCAATCAAGAAAAACTTTCTAATTAGAGCTGTCCAAAAGTGGAATGGACTTAGTGGGTTCCTAGTCCTTCGTGGTGGTGGGTCTTCAAGAAAGTGGTCAAATTACTACTTTGTTGGGTATGTTAGGGTGGGGAATCTTTTTGTGTATGAGTTAGACAAAATGGGTGTTGATATCCCTTCCATCTCTCAAATTCTGTGATTCTCTCCTCCTTTATTAACAACTCTGACAGTTGTTTACTTAAACATTTTTAGTGATGGGGAATTTAGTAACATTCTAAGGCATACATACTATCTCATTCTAGTATTAAGAAATTGATGAGTGGCACCCCTAGGCAGGCCAGGCTGACTGTACCAGGTATAATATCCAATTGGCATGAGTCAGTCTAGGTAATACCTCTGATTATATATTAGCACTCTGCCTGCTGCCCCCATTTGCTGGCATCCTGACTCTATTCCTATCTCCTCCAACTATGGAGCTCTTAGATTTTACTGTTTTCACTGATGTTTTTCTAATTTTGTTGAAAAGATAAGTGCTGGCTACTTTTTCATGTAAGTATTTGTACAATCTCTTTCTCTCTACTCTAGGATTTAACTGGGGGGGGGTGGGGAATGAGTAGGAATGGTGTATTAGTACCTCTGAGGCTCATTTTAGGGTGGTAATAGTCATAATAGCCAACATTTATAGAGCACCTACTATGTGCCAGGCCCTGGGTTAAGAGTTTTATTCAGTCAGTCATGTTTGACTCTTCATGAACCCATGGACCATACCACACCAGGCCCTTCTATCTCCTGCTATCTCCCAAAGTCCGTCCAATTTAATGCTCATTGTTTCCATGACACTGTCGTTCTCATCCTCTGTCATGCCCTTCTCCTTTTGCCTTCAATCTTTCCCAACATCAGGGTCTTTTCCAATGAGTCCCATCTTCTCATTATGTAGCCAAAGTATTTGAGCTTCAGTATTTGACCTTCCAGTGATAGCCTGAATTAATTTCTTTAGCCATTGACTGATTTTATCTCCTTGCTGTCCAAGGGACTCTCAAAAATCTTCCCTAGCTCCACAATCCAAAAGCATCAATTCTGCAAATTTCAACTTTCCTTAACAATCCAACTCTCACAGCCATAAGATGCTACTGGGAAAACCATAGCTTTAACTATATGGACCTTTGTCAGCAAGGTGATGTCTCTGCTTATTAGCATGCTGTCCAAGATTTGTTAAGTGCTTTATAATTATTACCTCATTTGACCCTCACAACAACTCTGGGAGGTAGGTGCTATTACTATCCCCATTTTACAGATAAGAAAACTGAGGCAAACAGAAGTTAGGTGACTTGTCCAGAGTCACACAGATAATGAATATCTGAATCTGAATTTGAACTCAGGTCTTTTTGACCTCAGGCCCAAAAGCTACGTAGCTTTCCAGTCTGTTTTTGAAAACTAGTTTTGGGAACTCACTACCAACGCAGCCTGCTCCATTTTTGTACAGATCTAATTATTTAGCAGCTTTTTCTTTACCTTAAGCC
This sequence comes from Petaurus breviceps papuanus, assembly GCF_028583685.1. Classification (NCBI taxonomy): domain Eukaryota; kingdom Metazoa; phylum Chordata; class Mammalia; order Diprotodontia; family Petauridae; genus Petaurus; species Petaurus breviceps. The sequence goes on along the minus strand of NW_027185798.1, from coordinate 34,850,540 downwards.
TAAATCTGCCAAGTGTTATCACTTTTCCAGGTTACCAACTACCATTCCAGTCCTTAAAGAAGATGGAGATTAGGCACCTACTCTGTCTCTTCTATTTTCCAGGCTACATACCCATTTCTCTACTAATTCTCTTTATTGATTGACTCTCCCTTTCTGGCTCTCTCAGGTGGACAGCCAAGGCCAGATCGGTAGCAACGGGCCACCAACAGAATCTAGTCTGCAGGGGCCGACTCACCAGCTCCGCTCCCAACTGGAACAGTGTAGACAACGCTACCAAGACCTCCAGGAGAAACTGCTCGTGTCTGAAGCTACGGTCCAAGTTCAGGCCAGCCAGCTAGAGCAATACCGAGTCTTATTTCGTAAGTGCTGGGTTAAAAGTCATCAGACTGATGAATTGCGCATCACCTTAGATACTAGTAGGATATCTTAGATTTCTCTGAAGAGCTCAACATACTTGTTAGGCTTTTAAAAAATCCTATCATATTAATTCTGTCCTTCCCATATTTCTGGAAAGGAGGAAGGGGGAGTATTTTTTACCCCATTTTGCAGATGGGAACACTGAGGCTCAGAGATATGAAGTAATGATCCAGTTTGTATTCTTAAGCAGAACTGGAGCTAAATCCAGACTTTCGGATTTCTGATAAAGTCCCTAGGCCAGTCTTCCTCTCTAAGAGCAGGCTAACCTGCTCATCTTCGTCCATACATACCACTCTATTGTCCTTCACAAACTGATGTCATGACCCTGGTCCATATCATTTAATATTTTCAGTTCCTCAATTAAGTTCCCCTCACCCATCCTCAGAGCTGAAATAACTGTCTGAGTAATATATGGATCTGAGCAGAAGTAAGCATTAACACAGGGCTCACTAATGTCACACTTTACATGATTACAACATGTTTTTTATGTATTTATCCACTTGTTTGAGCTTGACGGCAACTCCATGTGGTAGATAGTATAAGTAGGTAGAAAAATACCCATTTTTCAGATGGGGAAAACAGAGACTTAGAGCAGCAAAGTAAACTTACCTGCTGTTACACGGCTAATAAATGGCACAGCCCTCTCTCGGGTCTTCCAACTTCAAGCCTGGTACTTGTTCCTCTTGTCCTTGGAGGAAAGCCTCTTCTCCATCAATGATGGATGGAGCAGGAATCAACTTCTTGTGTAAGAATCCAAACAAACCATGTTTCATGCTCCGGAAGTGAAAGGCCCACTCAGTATGTGATGAGAATGATGTTGATGATCTTTTCTTGACCAGGTGAACCAGGGGTGAAACAAGACAGCAAGCAGGTCCAGGTGGATCTCCAAGACTTGGGATATGAGACATGTGGCCGAAGTGAGAATGAGGCCGAACGAGAAGAAACCACCAGCCCTGGTAAAAAAAAAAAATTTCTTTAAAGGAGAGAGAGAGGGGGAGAGAGAGAGAGAGATGGCTATGGGTATGGGTGTGGATATCTCCTTCCCTTCTTCCATGAAAGCCAGCTTTGCTACTCGAACCCTTAGCAAAGTTGCCTTCTTCCTTCACCAATCAGCTCAGAAATATGAAATTATTATGGACAGAGGGTATTTATGGAGGCCTTTGTGAGGAAAGAGAGTGTGCTCCCCCTACTCTTTGCAGTTGTGGAGGATTACGGATATGAAATACTGCACACACACACACACACACACACACACAGAGTTAAAATTTTTATTTAGTATGTTGGTTGGTTTTGCCAAAATGTTTTTTTTTCCCCCTCCTAACTTTTTTTTGTCAAATGTGATGACAGTCTGAGAATGGGAAAAGGGGGAAGAGAAATATTGGGAAATGTAGATGATATAAAAACAGATCATCATATCATTTATCTCCAGAAAAAAAGTATGCTATTTTCACATAGTCCTACCATCATGTTTTTGATGCTGCCAATAAAGACATAAAATACCTAATCAATTAATTTCCCTAAAATCAGAATAAAATAGCAGTTTAAGAAAACCCAAACATATTTGTCAATGACTGATGCAGAAGAACTTTTGAGTCCTTGAAATATTGTAGGACTATAGAAGTTTTGATCCCTGGCTAACCGTTTATCCTGCTGTTCTTGGGAAAGTCTTCAAAATACAAATATGAGGCTTGTCTAGTGTCTTCCCAGCTCTTTCCCTGTCCCAAATGAAGGTCCTGAAGGAGAGAGTATGCTAGAATGACCTTTGAGTCTGACAGACACTTACTAGCTCGATGACCATGGCTAAGGCCCTTCCCCTCTGAACCTGAGTTTGCTCGGATGTAAAGCCGGGATAATAATACTTTTAACTGAATCCTTCCAGAGCTAGGAAGAACTAGGAAGGGGCCACTGGGACTTGGCCCCAGAGGACCAACCTCTAGTTGGGAAGAATGCTTCCTCCCCAGAGTAGTTCTACCAGGCATCATGGGGCAAGAGGAAAAGTGAGGACTGCTGAGCAAAACCCCTTAGGTGTTGGCATCCTGAGGAGGGGCAAAGAAAACGGGAATAAGCATTTACATAGTGCCAATTGTGTGCCAGGAGCTGTGTTAAGCAATTTTACAAATATCATGTCCTTTTATCCTCACAACTCTGTGAGGCAGGTACTGTTATTGTCCCTATTTTATAACTGAGGAAACTGGGACAAATAGAGGTTAAGTGACTTGCCCAGGGTCACACAGCTAGTGAGAGTCCAAGACCATATTTCAATTCAGGTCTTCATGATTCACTTCTCCACTGAGCCACCAGCTGCCTCTTTTTCATTTTCCCTGAGGAGAAGATTATTGGGTCATGGACTTCGAGATGGGTGTGCCTTAAATACCTTGCTTTCTCATGCCCTACTCCACATTCGTTTCACGGGGATGAGCAAATCCTTGATCACGCCATCATCCACAAATGTTCTGCTTCTCCATTTAAAAATGTGGAAGTTCCCTAATATGATCACAGTCTTTTATCTTTGCCTCTCTCCCTATCTATGCCTTTCTCCTACTAAAATTCTTCAGTCCCAGGGGCAGCTGGGTAGTGCAGTGAATAGAGCACCGACCCTGGAGTCAGGAGGACCTGAGTTCAAATTCAACACACCAAAAACTAAATAAAACTTACCCACAACAACCCTATGTGATAACCCATACTGTAATAGAGAATTCCATTTCTTGGAAAAAATCATTTGGTCAGCTGAGAGGAGCCTGAGACCTTGGGACAAGTCAGGCTGATACCTGCTGCCATTGCCACTGGGATCCAAGAAACAGGTGTGATGAAAAGGGAATCCTGACGTGCTTTGACCTGGGCCAAAGTCTTGGGCAAGTCACAATCCCAATTGCCCTCCAAAAAAAGCAAAAAATAAAAAATAAAAATAAATAGAATTCTTCAGTCCCTCAGTGTTCTCCCAGAGCATCCCTCCTGCTCTGGCTACATTCTCTTTAATCTGCCATTCTGCAAAATATCATTCTGCAGCTCTGTTCCTTTCTGAGCTAAAATTCTTGAAAAATCGATCTACACTCCCTACTGCTTCTCCCTCTCCTCCCATTCTCTTCCAAAAACTCTATGCAGTCTGACTTCTAAATGCATCCAACTGAAATGGCTCTTTTTAAAGTTAGTAATAGGGGTGGCTAGGTGGCACAGTGAATAGAGCACCAGCCCTGGAGTCAGGGGGACCTGAGTTCAAATCCAGCCGCAGACACTTAAAACTTACTAGTCATGTGACCTTGGCCAAGTCACTTAACCCCAATTGCCCCTCAAAAAAAGGCAAAAAAATCAATAAAGTTAGTAATAATCTCTTATTACCATTGGGCAGTTAGGTATTACAGTAGATAGAGTCAGGTGAAGGCCAGAAGAGGAGTCAGGAAGATTCTTCTTCCCAAGTTCAAATCCAGTCTCAGATGCTTACTGGTTGTGTGACACTGAGCAAGTCACTTCAACACTGATTGCCTCAGTTTCCTCATCTGTAAAATGAGCTGGAGAAGGAAATGGCAAACCCCTCCAAGAGGGCTCTTTGCCAAGAAAACCCCTTTTGTTCATCTTAATCCTTCGTGGCCCCTCTGTCTCATTTGGCACTGTTGACAAGTTTTTCTTGCTGGAAACTCAGCTGGGTTTTCTTCAGGATCCTCTCTTGGGTCTCTTCTGTCTCCTTGGTTGGATCTTTGTTTTTATCATGCCCACTAACTGTGGGAGTATCTCTCCAGGCTCTGTACTTTTCCCTCTCTGACTACCTTCTGTCCCCTCTGAATCTGTCCTGGTTTATGTGTATGTCTTCTCACCCACTGGAATGGAAACTCCTTGAGAGCAGGAATTGTTTTGTTTTTTTTCTTAGTACTCCCAGAGTTTTAGCTTAGTGCCTAGCATATTTTAAGTTCTTATTGAATGCTTGTTGATTGACTGACTGAGTGAATGATTGATTGATAATCTAACCTTTCTTGTATAGATAAGGAAACTGAAACTCTGGGAGGTCATGTGACTTTATTAAGGTGAAGTAGGTAGTTAAGTAATAGCTCAGTTCATAGGAAGCCAGCACTCTACTGAGGCCCAGGTCAAAGCACATCAGGATTCCCTTTTCATCATACCTGTTTCTTGGATCCCAGTGGCAATGGCAGCAGGTATCAGCCTGACTTGTCCCAAGGTCTCAGGCTCCTCTCAGCTGACCAAATGATTTTTTCCAAGAAATGGAATTCTCTATTACAGTATGGGTTATCACATAGGGTTGTTGTGGGTAAGTTTTATTTTTATTTATTGTGTGTTTTATTTGTTTTTATAGACTATGAAATGCTGCATAATTGTAAATTACTACTGTTATCACCACATGTTCATTGAGATGACCCTTTTTTGTCTTTCACAGAATGTGAAGAACATGATGTCTTTAGCGACGCCAGACTGACTGAGGGCTTACACTCTCAGTACAATTTTCTGGGGTCAGCACAGACCAGTTCCCCTCTAAAGAAGCCCCTGGGGAAACAAAAGGATTTCTTAGACTATGGAAAATCCGAGGACATTGCTGTCCTCCAGCAGCACATCAGAGACCTGAAGGTCAAGCTGTATAACTCAGACAAGGTCATCCAGGGTCTCAAATGCCGTGTACGCTCTTTCTCTGTCACCAGCGACTACGCCTCTAGCCTGGAGAGGCCCAGAAAAATGAAGCTGAAGGGTGGTGATCTCACAACCTCCCCATCCCACAGCCTCACTGATGAGGACGAGGGGTGGCAATCTGATGGCATGGGGGTCTTTTTCCCCCCTGAGATGCAGGCCAGAAAAGATCTGGAGAAACTCATTCAGAGAGTGTCTCTATTGGAGGCCCAAATTCCAAAATCTCAGGTGGAAGGGAAGCTGGCAGAGGAGCTAAAATCAGCCACCTGGCCAGGGTAAGGGGAAAACCAATTTCTGGTGGGCAGAATCAGAGGGAGGCTGAGTTTGAATTAGGAACATAATCACATATTTAGAGCTGGAAGGGGACCTCTGAGGTCTTCTCATTCACCACCCTCATTTTACAGGGCAATAATAGGTCCCAGCCAAGCCCTTCTTGGTCATGTTTCAGCCTTGATTGGTTCTGAAGGAATATAAATAGCAATTGTCTCTGTTTTGACCTGAAACCCTGAGGGTCTTTCTTTCCCAGATCTGTTTCACCCCCTCCCCCACTTTCATTTATTTATTCACTCGTTCCTCTAGTCTGTCTGTCTGTCTATCTATCATCTATCTATCTATCCATCCATCTACCTATCCATCTATCTCTATCTACCTATCTATCTATCTATCCATCCATCTATCCATCTATCATCTATCTATCTATCTATCTATCTATCTATCTATCTATCTATCTATCTATCTATCTATCTA